>NC_139764.1:37533903-38158202 GCF_965231275.1 Zosterops lateralis | reverse complement strand
CAACTAAGGCAAAGGGATAGTGGCACTCTCTTCTGTGGTATTGTTGTCCTTGTGTTTGCCCTCTTTGTCTGTATGCAAAAGGACAAACAGAAGGTGGTCCTGCCCAGCCTAGCCCATGGCTTGATGACAAGAAGCATATTCTCTCTTATGCTGGACATGTCAGATCTCTGCTAGAACAAAAGGTTGAATCTGTGTTTCCTAAGCACACCAGACTCAAAAGAGTATTAAACAAAGCTGCAGAGGGAGTAGGCAGTGACACAGACCTGCTCAATGTGCAGCTACATCTTTCTTTACAGACAATGTTATATACTGGCATAAATACTTGAAACAGTCGCTAAATAGGAGGCGGCAGCAATCAGTTTGCTTTGTTAAAAAATAACAGCTCTCTGAGTTGCAAGGAGGAGGCAAGTAACTTGTTAAAGTATCAGACTTAAGAAAAAATCACAGGAAGAAAAGGTGAGATAAAATTACAGAGCCTTGAAAATAGCTTCTTAATCGCTCATTTCCCTACTTCAAGGTACAAAGTCTACTGCAAAAAGTCCACAGTTGAGAAAAACTGGACTGTTTCTGTAAAGCCAGGTAGTTATCAAAAACTCTCCCATAACAGACCTCTTAAAAACTCAACAAAGCATAATCAGAGAGGAAACAAAATAACCCATCACAAATCAGCTGGTTTTTTGCTTCTTTTCATGTCCCATTATTTGTGCCTCAGGACATTTTAAAGACTGATCACAGAGATTTCTGGAAAGAGTGAGGAAGGTGGAACATTGGCAAGCCAGACAAATACAGTTATGTTTTGGATGATGAGCAGCAAGATATTGAAGTGTACTGAAAACATTTAACTATGGTTCTTCTCTAGATGGACTGTTCTTACTTCTGACATGTAGGAACCAAGAAACAACATATTTTGCAGGGCAAAAAAATATTCCTTTTTCTAGGGCAGAGTCTCTCACAGGTGTCTTGAATAATCTCAGCAAAGATCCAGGATCCCAGGAGGTCACTTACAGCTCTTTAAGAAGGAGAAGGTAAGTTAGCTTTGAAGAATTTACAGCACCACCTGAATGATTGCTGCTTTTTAGAGTTTGTAGTTGCCTATTTTTCTCTCTTTTATGTTTATTTTCCTGGAAGTACATTTAAGAAACTTCTATTTGACAATTGGTCTACCAATAATCAAGATTTTAAAGAATAGCGCCATTTACTCTTACACCAGCCAAACATCATATTATTGAACATTTTTAAAATAAGTGTTTTATACTAGTATTAATTAACATTCAGCAAACCTAACTGCCAGAAACACAGTCCCTGAGCTGAAATGCAGATGATCTTCTGTAATACATGTGTAAACTGGTATTAGTGTCAGTGTCATGTAAACACTAGAGCAAGACAAGAAATACTGCAGATAAATTAATTAATCTTGATGATCCTCTCCAATGTTGCAGTAAAAAGAAAAACCTTTTCTTTGAATAGCCAGAAAGTTCTGCCCTGGTCTGCATATTCAGTTTGAAATGATGGGTTAAGAATCATTTACCATCTGTACAAAACTATCTGGAGGTATTCCCCTTTCTCTGCTCCTCTGCTTTCTGACACCAGCCTAGGCCTAAGAATCATGGAAAGATTTGGTATTAATTTATTTTAGATGGATCAGGATTTTCAATGGATCCTGAAGTGCATGACCTACTTCACTGCAAGATGTTTTAAATCCTCTGAACCATTTTCATAGGGCAGTCCTTCACACAGAGTAACTGGAAAGAAGAACTCATTTAGGTGGAGTGTGTTCCTTTCTTTGTTGTACTTCTAGTAGATTCTGGTAGGAGTTTGCATACCAGTTTAAAGAAGACTCATTTAGGTGGAGTGTGTTCCTTCCTTTGTTGTACTTCTAGTAGATTCTGGTAGGAGTTTGCATACCAGTTTCCACTGGGGCTTGTCTCAGTCTATAAGCCCTCCTTTCATTGTGACAGCCTCACAAAATCTGGGGTGCTGTGTCCTGTCTCAGAAGAAAAAAGGTTGCAATCAGTGTTGTGGGAACATAGTGGAGTCTTGGAGAAAAAAATCAGGGAACACTGCTGTGGACTTAGGGAGCATAAACACTGTGAGGAGCATCACAACAGAGAAGAATAGTGAGAAGACTCCCTAGGGCAGGATCAACTCACACTGTGTGCCCTCCTGCTGCACCATCCCCACTGGCACAGCCCCACAACCCAGACAAGCTCTTGTGGAGATACCCAAGAGTGGGGCTGCAGGAGAGCCCCACAAGGGACAGCTTGCCCTGCTGGTGAGCCATGTGTAACATCCCCCTGATATCTTAGATCAGAAGGAGATCCTGGTATTAGGCAGCCCAGGGTGGGGGATTAGCACCAGGGCCAGGAGACATAAGCTTTATTGGCCCACACAAAAATCTGCTTTTCTCAATTCAAGTTAGTGCATACCAGTTGCCTCATTAACAATAGATAACATGATAGGGGAAAAAGTCAGAGGAAAACCTACCTGAAGTTGAAAGTGTTTTGTCTTGTTTTCTTTTTAACTGGAGACCTTCTGGAATCCAGACATGACATTAAACTTCCTTTTAGAAGAGGTAATTGAAAAGAAAAAGACAATCAAGGGGTGAACAAATGAAACCTTTTCTTACTGCTGTATGAATAAAAAATGTTATTAATAAGCCCTTTCATTTCAGGTTCCACTCTGCAGTATAACCACACAGATGAAAATGTTTACCTCCTAAGTCCTTCACAGCACTACAGATACTTTTGAAAATAGAGAAAGGAAGCAAAGAAGGCATGGACATAGAGCAACAGAGGACAGTGGGAGTATAGATTTAATTGAAAACCCTTTAAAAATTACTCTTTTTTTCTCAGTTTTCAGAATTTATATTGCATAACGAATTATCTTTATAAGAATAGCTGGTCCCCTTTTGTAGTGTTTTTTTTTTGTTGTTGTTGTTGTTTTTTGGTTTTTTTTTTTTAATTTTATTTTAATATATATTCGTGGGTGATAAAAAGGAAAATTTAAATTGCAGCAGTGAGAGCAGTACCCACGTGTTTTGGTTCACATCTGCTGTTAAGACCTGAAAAAGCTAGAAACAGCAGCAGGCTGGCAAAATAAGAATGAGAAGCATAGAGTAAATAAATCCATGTCATGCAGAATACAGTTTCACCCTACAGAGTCTTTCTCTCTTTACATTTCTGTGAGGAAAACCTTCTTTTCATGTATTAATTTTTGGGTTTATTTCTAAGCCTGAGTTTTTGTAAGATCAGTCTATGTCTTTAAGGACACGCTGACTATTCATTTTGGATAGTCATAGTGCAATGAGAGTACAGCAAGTGTTCAGAGGTAGCAAAGTTGGTTTCTGCAGTAATCTTTTGAAAAAACATTGAACAAAACTGATTTTGTCTCTTTGGTACCCTTGGCATGGTTAAAAGAAGGCGTTTGAGCATGCATGTCATTGATTAATGCTGAAACTAAGACTGATTTAAGAGGGTTTCCTCAGACCCCTGATGGTCACAGCAAAGAAAAGCAAGCTCTATAAATCTAATTGGCTACACACTACAGCAAAGTTTATCCCTGTTGCTAATTGTATTAACTTACAAAAGGATTGAAAGATTAATTAGAAATAAAGACCAGGAGATGAACTGAAGATTCTCAAGGGAGACACTGATACGTATTATCCTTGAACTGTATAATTATCAAAATCCTTACTATTTTAGAGTAATGTGCTCACCTGAATGTAACCCTAATTGCCTCTTTTATTCTTAGCTCCATGGTTTTGTACAGATTGCTGGTCATATTTCAATCAGAACCACATGCTGAAGACCTGCAGAAACAAAAGTGGAAGAATTCTTAATGTCCTAATTTGAGAGGAGGTTATGGCACAATATTATTGAGATCAAACTGCCTCATGCTTGAAATCAAGAACAAACCACTCTTCTTTGACAAAAAGGTAGGATTCTATTCTTCAGCTTCAACTCAGATTTTCCCTTAGGTTAAGCTTTAGTCAAAAGAGAAGTGGTGCCTGATTAAAAGGTCGGATAAATGAACTCAAGTGCTTTCTGAAGGGAAAAACAGACCTTTGATGAGTAACTGTAATACTATGCAATGTTGGGCTTGTCCTTAGCACTTACCTATCCTAGTCCAGAGCACTACCTGGCACCTGTGAAAGGCCACAATA
Source organism: Zosterops lateralis (assembly GCF_965231275.1). Taxonomy (NCBI): domain Eukaryota; kingdom Metazoa; phylum Chordata; class Aves; order Passeriformes; family Zosteropidae; genus Zosterops; species Zosterops lateralis. Next base: position 38,154,040 of record NC_139764.1, on the reverse strand, counting down.
AACACTGGCTGGGTATAATGGGAAGGTACCAGGGACTGACTTGCTCTGGAAAGATCCGTTTTCCATTCCTGTCACTTCCTGTGGGCCTTTAAAAGCTTTCCCCCCTGTCTGTGGCTGCCTTTTTGTACCACTGTATATCTAAGTAGCATCCTTAGAAAGTGATTGTGCTCCCTTTTAAAAAAGATGTGTTAAACATAAAAGTAAGAAATTCTGAAATACATATTGATAAGCTAAAAAAAAAAAGGCAGAAAAGTACCTTGCAGGCAGTCTTAGAAAAAGGCAGTAGAATAAACCTTTAGATCTGTTTCTTTCATCCAAGCTCCCATTGAAATGACTGAGAAACCTTGCTCATTCATGTCAATGCAAATATGTGAATGTTGTGTTTGAATATCAAAAAACTGGTATTCTTTCTGGCTTTTTTTTTTTTTTTTTTTTTTTTTTTTTTTTTTTTTTTTTTTTTTTTTTTCATGCCAAGAAGAGTATGATGTATTTTACTACTTCTGAGAAAAACTATTGGTACTATACAGCTACAGAACAAGAGCAAAATTAAATTTTGATATTATTTTGAGCTAAACCAAGCAATATTCCTGTGTCCTCCCTGTATTTAAGCCTAAATATACATTGGGAATTCTGGATATTTGAGGCTCTGATCCAACAGTCACTCAGTGTCAATATTGCACTTGATTACAAGGGAAACTCTTGCAGTGATGGATCTTGATGTTCTCAGCTGTTGGCCCAGAGCATTGGCCCAGAGTGAAACGGTGTCAGTAACCACTGCCTTTCCAGCAGCAGCTGTGAGCCTGCCCACTGCCTGATGTGTAATGCATACAGCCTGGGCTGAAAGAAGTCAAGCAGAGTAAAAAATCTATTGTCTGAAGCTTCAAGGAGAAGGCAGGTAACTACTTAACTTCTCTCCTCATGCTGATGTGAACACAGCATGTACTGTTCATAGGTGGTTACTGATAAGAGGATCTGTGGTGGGGCCCCTTACCTGAGGTGAGGTTTTTATTGTCACACCAGGTAAGCAAACATTATTAGAGGGCTGGATTTGAAATTACAGTGCTTGGAGCTATCTTAGAAAAATACATTAAACCAAAGTGACTGGGGAGGGAGGGACAGACAAAGAGAGTGGATTTTAGCTTATTCTTTTAGAGGGATCAAAAAAACCCCCTTCTCTTTCCAAGCACTTTGAGTAATCCATGGGTCTTTTGGGTCAGCTGTTTGGAAAACATTGGGTCTTAGTAAGACCTTGTGCTAGTCAGACGGAAATATGGACAATCAGCTGGTAAGAGCTATGATCCACAATTTTTACTGCAATTATATAGACAGGTACAATTTCTGAATTTTTTTTCCTGCTTTGTCTCTTTGTACTCATAGAATGATTTGGGGACAGATGAAATGTCACAGTGCACATGACTGAAATGTGTGAAAACTTAATTAACAGAATAATTACACAGTAGAAATGAAATCTTGTCTCAGTGAAAATCTGGCAGGAACCCTGGCCCTATGGAATATGAGTCCACATATGTAGTCAGTGGAAAAGCTGTTAGTCACAAAGTGGCTGCACCTACTGGAAAGTGTTAATCAGGGCCCTAACTTCAAAGAACAGGGTATGCCTTAAAATACCCTTCCCCAGGCTTCTCAGGCATGCTGGAAATGAATGTGATTTTCTCCCAGCTACTGGGATAAATCTGCATAGCCCAATTAACTTCAGTTGATTTATGCCAGTTACACCAACAGAAGATCTGGACAGAACCTAATATCATCTCTGTATCTAATAGTCCAGCATTTGTATCAACATTGGGCATTATTCTGCATCAGCCACCCCTTTGCAGCCAGGATGAATAGCAGAAGGATTTCTGATTTATTAAATGAATTCCTTCTCTACAAAGTTGAATCTATGCTGCCTCCCATGAGTTTCTACACTGGCAGACCATGTAGAAATGGCTACATTTTCATACATTTTCTGTGAAAAATATTACTACATACATTTTCTGTGAAAAATATTACTATAATCAGAGAGTCATTGTAATTTTCTTGATACCTGGTTAGAGACACATTGCCTAATCATTTTACTCTTATCAATCAAAATTTCCATCATGCCAGAAATTGATCACCTTACTTTTTATTTTCTAGCTTTCTAAATTATTTTTATTTTTGCCTGTTGAACAGATTGAACTCCTAAGAATTAATTTGAAAATAAATTAGTGTAGATACTAGATGCAGTTCATTCTTTTAAGTAGGCTGTGAGTACAAATCTAGAGGTTTTTAGTATTCCCCTTTCATGTTATTATACATATAGGGCAATATTTAGGCCACTGAGTTGAAGCAAATCCTGAAGTGTGATTATCTTCTCATTGAAATGCTCTCTATTGTGCCTATTTGTTTGATGTGTTTTTCTTGTATGTTGTATTTCGGATGGCTTTGGGGTAAAATAATCATTATATGTCACCCATGCTATCTCTTTTAATCTCCAGAAGATTAAGCATGTTTATTTAAAAACCCCTTTGATAGTGTCTTTACTAACTCAGCTATTTTATAAAATTGGAAATAATGAATCAGGGAGATGCAATTTTGATAATGCCATTTACACAACTCCTATGAGGCTAGCTAAGGAAATAACTGAAGTAAGTATCTGACATGCACATAGTGAGAATGAGAAAAATATTGTAATTTCATGTAAGTTATGAGGCACTGGAAAAATACAGTCAGCAAAAGCAGTTCAGTTAATGAATCACATTCTTCAGGGACTGCTGGACTCAGGGGATGGGTCATAGGATCAGGCATGGTTCCTTTAATCTCTTTGTCACTGGTTCAAATCCAATCTCTGGGTCACCGGTTCAAATCCAATATGGATAGATAGTAATTAGAAGTCACTGTTATTTGAGGGCTCTGAGATGAACCTTTTGAAATGGAACTGGTGAAGGGACACTGCAAAACAAACCACCCCAAAACCTAGAATACTGGAAAAAAAAATCATACGCTTCATAGCCAGCAAACAAACTTCAGAGACTTACTGGGGATGTGTGTGGGCTGCTTGTAGTTGCTGATGTGAAACTGGTGCATGTCCATCACTCAAGGGATAATTCTGAGCTTGTTAAAGAGGGCTCTTCAGAGAAAATCACTTGTGATGCTTCCTGAACCAAAGGTTACACATTATTGGGAAGTCCATACTACTCCTCTGCAATTCCAGCTCTTGCCTGGTGCTCTAGTGTTGCAGTGTGCATTTTGGGTTTTCTAAAATGTCTGTAATTTTTGTTAATAAGTTTCTGTAAGTGTTCATCCATCCCCACCCGCTTCCCTTGATCACTGTAATCAACTCACATAATAGCCCTGGCCTTCCCCAATTGTATGTCTGTGATAGCTTGGCCTAGCCCATTGTAGACCCAGTGTATAACTTTGTATGTTATCTGTGGACACTCCCTGGTACTTGATGGCTCTCCAAGCCAGGTGCCTCTGCCAGGCCTGGGGTATCATCCACACCCCTTTTTCCCCTACATGTCGAAGTCCAGCCCCCCTGTACCTAAACCCCTCCCCTTCATTTCCATCTGTAACCCCCATGTTGATAAGGACATGCCAGAACGTTTGCAACCACTCACACTTTGACCACCTGGGCCTTCGCCCTGAATAAACCCTTTCCTAAGCAACACCAAGTGTGAGTCCGCTCCATTCTTCCAAGTAAGGTCTCGTCTCTGTCTGAACTCTGGACCCAAAGGATTAACTCGTTTGTGTGGTGTCTGAAGAGCAGAGCTAGCCGGACAGACAAGCTCAGAAGGACCATACTCTAGTTTCTGTCTAGGTGGGCACATGGAACACCACTCCTCCTCACTTACCTTGAGGAGGTTGTTAGAGTCCCGAGCTCTGGGAGCTCTCTAATGCCCAGCTATCCTCCGCAAGCTGGTAAAGACAGGGCATGCTTTATCCTGTGGGCTTCCTGAGTGTCAGCTGTGACACCATGCAGTGGTGTGAGGACTAATGTTGTCCATCACCAGTTTGTAGTTTCAGGCTACAAGAAACTACTGGGAGGTCTCAGTGCCCCTGTGGTTTGTAGTGTTTATGTTATCCCAAAGTAGGGGTGCAGAGGAGGCCATGTGGGTGGAAAGGCACATCCAGGGCATTACTTCAGCGATGCTAGCCAGCACTTTAGCAGATACCAGAAGATGTGCTTTAGAAATAAAATCTGTAAAGCTGAAATGTATTCAGATTGGATGGATGAACTGCTTATGCCTGGCACTAAGGGATTCAAATTTATACTTTTTTTTTTTTCCCTATCAGTGCAAAATCAGAATGAAGGGACTTCTGAGTCAACCATGGGATCATACTCTCTGGTTTCCCAAAAACCATTTCTTGACAGGAGCTATGTTAGTTAGCACAGGACTACGATTACATATAATCATTTTTTGATTATATATACTCTTGTTTTCTGAAACTTTGTATGCTTTTAATCTGTAAATCTAAATTCTCTGGAATTTGTATATGACTGTGGACAGAGTTTGTTTTTTTTTTTTTTTTTTTTTTTTTTTTTTTTTTTTTTTTTGTGAAGCATAGGGTTCTGTAGCAACCAAATCAAAGACTGGAGAGATTAATCTATTTCAGCCATCTGAAACTGTGATTTGGCATATAGTGAGAACAGCTGAGACAGTGGAGGAAATTTCACACAGATTCTGTCCTGCTAGCTCTTAAAGCAATTCCATTTGCACTCTGCATTTCGTTGTTTTCTAGAAAATAAACTCACCGAGCTACCAGATTAGCTGGTCTTGGAAAACTGAGGTTATTTTCAAGAAGAGATATTCTTATTCCCTAAGGAGAAGAAAAAAGGAAGGAAGAAAAAGCAATGCTCAGAAGAACAGAAAAATGAGAATAGGGTATACTGTTAATTAAATACCCCAGTCCATGTCTTGGCCCAAATGTGAATGACCCATCCTCATAGCAGGGTGAAAAAGCCTTGGCTCATATTCAGATATGTGAAAACACAAAATTTCTAATAAGCAAGACATATCTTACCGGGCTCTGGGAATGCTTTCCACAGTGACCTGCATAATTAAAGTCTCCTTTGCCTTCTTGGCCCAAGAGAAGTTAATGGCAAAGCAGCTGCTAGTATCCATTAACTGTATTTAAGTGCTGTTTATAGGGAAAGACTAAGGTGCCTTTTGGGCACTGGGAAGTAAGATATAAATACATGTTAACTGTTATCAACATGCATACTTGTAACAAACTGCCTTCAGGGACTGAAAGCTGTAGTCACATATTTCAGGTGTCACTGGTAACTATATGTGTAAAAAGAGCAGCCTATCACAGGAAATAGACTGTGGGGGATGTTTTTGCATTTGAATATGAAATGAGGCCTTCACTTAATGACCAAGTTTCTTGGACCTTTCAGTCATGTTGCCTGAAACATCAAAACAGAGAAATTATCAATTCCTTTCAGTCAGAAAATTCATATTAATGTTTTGGAAATAAAGCTTTTTTATTTTCCTCTTTCTCTTAGAAATTTTATCTTTTTCTTGCTCTACGAAAAGATTCCCTGTATGTCAAATCTCAGTTTTTACTAAGTCTTCTTGTCAAGGCAATCCTTACTTTCAGAAAAATTAGCAATCACCAGTGAAAGACCTTCATGATCTTTTTTTCATTTGTCCCTGGGCTGAGTTTTGCAAAACTTTGAGTAGAGACAGAAAGGAAGCAAACATGCAAGCAAGCAAGAAAGAAAGAGAAAAAATTGGGAGAAATGGAATATTATGTGTGCTTCATTTTTGTAATACATTTAGGGATGGAAGAAAAAAAAGTGTAATGAAAACAGGAAAAGCCATTCTGTAGGCTGTTGATATAGTGTGTTGGTTTTCCTATGGATTTGTGGTTGTTTAGAGCTCTGATGGAAAATCCCTGAGTGCTGGAACATTTTAAAGTGTTTATTTCTTGCATGAGCTCTTTGATGTGTAAATGGGTGAATGTACATTGCTGTCTCTTCTCCACAGAGGCACTGACAGCATCTTACTCTTCCAGCTCAGTCCAAAGTCTGCTCTGAAGATAGCCAGGAAATCTGCAGAGCTTTCATTATTTCTGAGGATTCTGTATCTTTCACTTAATTCAGACAAGAGATACAAATTTGAGGCAGCAAGACACAAATCGGTGTGCAAGCAGCACTCATGATTCTTTAAATCATGAATATTCATTGATAAAAATTAAAATAATTTTTTCATTGATGGCATTCAGTATTTCAGTTTTGATTCAGATTTCTTGCAAAATTTAGCCAAAATATAATTGAATGCTGTGTATTCGTGATTTTTTTTTTTTTTTAATTTCTTTCTGTCATAAAGTTCCATGTGCTCTTTTTTAAGAAACAGAGAGTCAAAGAAATATTCCTCCCTCTTCTGGCCCCAAAGCAGATCTTTTGTTTGGCCTGTCCTGAGCTGACCTGGCATATAATGGGCTACTGAGGAGCCTCAGTTCAGAGCTCTCATTGGCACCAATGAGAAGCTCTTCACGGCTTTTGCTGCAGAGATCAGGATGACTCCTGGACCTGAGCTGTCAGTACGGATGGGAATGAGCTCTTTACTACCAGATGGCAAATAATATTGACTGAGATATAGCAAGTATCATTTGCTTTTGCCTGTCACTGAGGAAAACTTAGTTCACCATTAATTCAACTATTTCTTGTAACTCATTTTTTCAATGATAGCTTTTCTCTGTGGTGTTGGCAAAACAAATATTCCCTCTGGGATGAATCCCTGCTCCTGCCTCTCTACAAGTAAATGCTCTCCTCAGTCTCTCACAGAAAGTTGTTCTGATAAGATTGCTGAAAGCAATTGGCTTCACATGACAGATGCTCCAAAGAAAGCCAAAGCAAAGAGATACTTGACTTACTGGTACTATCATACTTTATAAGTAACAAATAGTTACAGAGACAAGATGATAAAGAAGTGCATCTAAGACATAGCAGGCAGTCAAGTTTAAAGGTCTTCTGTCTTGCAAAAGATCCAAGAAGGCCTGGCATCTGTTTCAATGTCTACAGCAAAGACCTTTGCATGGACACAGATGTCAAGCTGGGGATCTTTGATAGTAGCTGGAGGCAATACATCTGTCTGCTGCTTTTTTGCTAATTTTCTTTTTAGGTCAAACTTAGAAATTGAGCAGCCTGGCTTGCTCGACACAACTTGGTACAAAAGCTTCCCCTGCTGAGGCTCCTGCCAAGAGTGGACAGGAGATCATCCCTCCCCAGAGGGATTGCAAGTAGGCTGGTGAGGAGAGAGTGCTGCCTCTGCTAGGCTGGTATGGGCTGCTTTGGGGTTGCTTTCTACAGCAGCAGAGATGGTGGTGATAGGCAGCCTTGTGCTCTTTGCTCTGGAAGATGTGGCTTGCCCTCCTTTCTGGCACTTCAGCTGTCCTCATTTTGACAAAGGCTGCTAATTTTTATTTCCTGATTATACCAAGGAACAACATCATTATCTGGGAAAGCAAATAAGACAGTTTAGTGTTTCACTATAACAATTTTTCCCTCAAATATGGGCAAAACCATCTAAAATAATGAGAATTTTATATCAATACATTTATATAGGTACAGATAAATAAAGAAATATATATGTAGTATATATATAGAAAATCACTTCAGCGTAGGCCTTTTCCACTTAGATCATGAGTTTCTGACATGTGAAAGGAACAAACAGGCATTATGAGGAGCCGTGAAACACAAGCAACCCTCCTAGCATGAGCACTTCCTTGCAAAGAGGAGATCACTGTGATGAACTCTCATTGCTATGCTCTCCTGGACTCCAGTGCCCCATGGGTGACAGGGTCTTATCTAGGCACATCTGTGCTTCTGCTTCCCAAGGTTTGGAAAACGGGCATGAGCCATTATATCCTGAGTTGTGTTCAACATCTCATTGCCCACATGGAGACCTGCCGCGGCCGAAGGTGAGGAAGCGAGACACATCAATATGATGAGTAGGCTAATGCTCCGTTTATTGTTGCGTCCATGCGGACTCTTATACAGTTTTTTGCTTCCGTCCACGCGATCATGCATTTTCCTATTTGCTATAAACATTTTGCACGAGGCAAGCATGCATAAAGCTCTACTATTGATTGGTTGGCATTCGCCTAGCAAAGTTTCCTGTTTGCGGTTTTTAGATGCTGCTTAGATGCTACCTCCATATGTCTTTTCTCAACTCCTGCTTAACTTTGCAGGACTGTTATCTAGCTAGCAGTTTCAAGGTTACTGTGTCCTTTATATCTTTCTGTAAGCATTATTAACTGTTAAAGCCCCAACATCTCCCCCTCTTTTTTCGAATAATGCTTGGGTCATTGCTTGCATGTGAGCCATAAAACATTGTAAAATGCAAGGCCCAAATAACAGTATGGCAAAAACAACCACAAGTACCAAAAATGCCCCTTTTGCAAGTGACATAAGCCAAGGGGAAAATCCAAAAGAGGCCAGCCAATTTGTGAAAGGGTCCGAGGTCACCTGTAATTTATGCATGTTATCCCTCAATTGAGCAAGCTGTCGGTGAATAGAGTTGGAGTGATCTGATAGATTCATACAACACATCCCTTCAAACTCCTCACAACTGTGGCCTTGTGCCAATAATAAGAAATCAATCACGGCGCGGTTTTGAAGAACTGCGTGTCTGACCCCTTCAACATCAAGCGTTAAGTCGGCAAGAATATTGGAGGTGATATTGATCTGTTTGCCTGTCCAGCAGGCTAAGCATCTCAATTGTGTCAATGCTTGGGAAGAAGCCACCTCAGGGGCAAAAATACTAGCGAGGATTACTTCGGGGGGATCCCACAGTTCCATGGTGTCCTTGCAGTCAGGGCCTAATTGCGACACGGCCCGCCTATGGCGAGTCCGATTATGATTCACTGTGATGACAGCGGTGATATTGGGGGCAAACATTGTAATCCTTCCCAAGTAACAGGGTCCCCCGCTAGCATTTGCTGGGATACCTCGTCAGGCTCTATCACCACAAATCAGAAATATCCCTTCTGGGAGTGCGACTGTAAGGTTACGGGGGTTGTAAATATGTGCTGTGCCATTACAATAAAGAGAATAATTGCAAAATCGTACTGGAGAAAGGTTACTGCCATTGCCATGAAATTTAAAGCAAGAATCGTTAGTGGCAACTGAGCCTAGCAGTCTTAATTCCTGTAACGAGGACACGTTTTTCGGCCTAATATTAGCATTATGGTATATTTTTGTATGGTTAACGACGGGCACTCCTATTAGACAAGTTCTAAAAGGATCGGAAGGGGTAGCTAATGATAGGCAAAAGCTCTCTTGGCCAGTTTTGTTGGCCCAGGTGACCCACATGTTCTGCCTGTCATCTATGTTCAATAGCTCTGTGCAAGCAACAGCCTCAATACTTATTCCCATTAGCAAAAGCAAAATTAAGCTGCTCCTATTTTTTCCAATAATGTTTCCAGTAATTGCCATGATGTTGGCACAATATCATATACCGCGTGCTAATAACCTTAGTTCTCTTAAACACTATTATATTGCTGCAAAACCAAGCTAAGCAATAAGCGCACTCTGCTAAAGCTCGCTCTTCTCTACTTTCAAAGAGCTCCAGCAACTGATTGTCAGTAGCGTCGGGAAGGGAAACCCACTCCGGCAATGCCACAAACACGTTTCTTGCAGTTAAAGCGCGCTGACACTCAATACAGCCACAAATTAGCAAGGCTGCGTCCCTGCACTATTCTCCTACAGCCTCCACATTCCACAGTTACTGTATCACACAAATATCCAGCGCGGCCACAGCACAACTGAGTTACGGCCCGTCTATGCCTGCTCTTCTGTTGTTCCCAAAGACGAATGACCCGACTTATGTCAACTGCGTGAGGGGAATCACAGTTCAAGGTGTTTGGCGGTAGGTTGAGCAGAGTCTCAAGGGCTTGACATAATAGGCCTAATCTTTGACGTGCTCGGAGTCGCTGTCGGTGTGTCCGCTGGGTTTCGTCGCTGGAAGCCAGGGCCGCACCCACTTTGCTGGCAACCACCTCGGGCGCGATTCTCCTGTAACGACACAAGCATATCCTCTTCCCCAGGTAAGCAGTTTACTACCTTGTCCCACCCATGCCCCCTGGTGCGGATCCCAGGTGTCCACTAATACTTCCCACTGAGTCAAGTCATTAGGGTTGACCTTAAAATGATTTTGTATTGGTGTGTCGTTTTCTTCCCCAACGGGATTTTTCCAATTTAAAACATAGCATGCCTTCATTACAGCGTTATAGGGGGATAGCTCCCCCTCTTTTTTCAAAACAGCGGCAAGACGCTTAATATCCTGATGACGCCGCTCGATAATCGCTTGTCCAGTACTGTTATAAGGAATGCCAGTTTTATGCTGAATGCCCCATGCATCCATAAACCGTTTACATGCCTGACTAGTGTAGGCTGGGCCGTTATCTGTCTTAATGACAGCCGGCACTCCCAATGCCACAAACGCGGCAAGCCAGTGCTGCTTAACAGCAACAAATGCAGTAGAGGTTGCAGGTGTGGCCCAAACCGCGCGACTGCATGTGTCCACTGAAACGTGCAGGTGGCGTAGCCGGCCGAAAGAGGGGAGCTCAGTGGTGTCACACTGCCATATACCTCGAGGTTGTAGGCCACGAGGGTTAGTGCTGGAGCCTTGTATTGGGCTAATGCGAGCACAGTCAGGGCAGGCAGCAACGACTGCCCGGGCCTCTGCCTGAGAGAGGCCAAACTCCTTTTGTAAAGCACGGGCAGATTGATGGAAAAACTTACGAGAGGAAACTGCAGTATCTGTAGGTGTCTCAGCATCAGCCGTATGAGAAAAGGCTGAAACTGCCTGGTCTATTACAGCATTGCCTTTTGTTAAAATGCCCGGTAAAGTGGTATGGCTCTTAATGTGTGTACACCAAAGGGGGTGTTGCCTGTGCTCCAGAAGGGCTAATATTTTAATTAGCAAACTTTTTATAGCCATATTGCCCACATGCCCTATGATAGCTTGGTCCAGCCGGTTCACCAGGCCGGCTGCATAGTTAGAATCTGTGATCAAGTTTACGGGAGCAGAGTCAAACGTTGTCATAGCAAGGGCGACTGCTTGCAGCTCCAACACTTGAACTGAGGTATTGTTTTGCTGCAGTATTATAGTCTCCCAGTGACCATCTTGTAACCAGGCACATCCATATTTGCCTGTACGTCCACTGGCATCTGTAAATATCGTGAGTCCTTTGACAAGAGGATGATCTACCACCTTAGGGCGCTCGACAACCGTCAGGCTTGTTTTGAACAAAGGATGTGATGGGTAGTGCACAGAAAGCTGTATTCCGGCGGTAGCCAAGGCAAACACAAGTGCCAACAATGGTGTAAAAGAAAAATCCCGGGTGATTTCAGCATTTGTTACCACCCCCTTCCATCTTTTAGTGATGTCAAAGTTAGGGTCTCAAGGAGGGTCCATTGCGGCTGCACCCCCAGACCTCCGAGGGGTTGGTTCGGTATAATGACGGTCCCTAACGTCCGGATCTTTTCCCAGCACTCGCAGTTGCTGCCGCATCGTTTCGATCCTTACCCTTTCCGCTTGTGTCAGCCCTTGCCCTGGCCCATAAGTCTCCTGGAGATGGTCATTCAATTCTTCCACCCCCATCTCACCATCGGCTGCGTAGTCAATTAAGTTCAACCTTTGCGACTTAGTAAGCATTTTTGGCTCATCTGGTGGTTGCTCAGGATGGGAACCACTCGCATCCTGGCGATCGAGCTGCTTCTCAATATTCTCCAGACCCTCCTTTAGAGCCTGAGCAGCGCGTTGGTATGCGAGCGCTCTAGTAGGCTTTGATGCCCCCCCATCATCTTTTCCATTACATTCCTCTGAGCCTCTAACAAACGCCCTAACCCTGGGGATTCTGGGGATTCCTTGGGCAGCGGTACTTTAGCTGGATCAATGTCCATGGGCATCGGAGGCACGCTGTCCTGTTGCCCCTGCGCTTCCGGTGGATCTTTTGGGGGCTCTGGAATCCAGGGTGGTATGATGTCATCAAACGCGCCTTTAAATCCTGCAGGGGCTGCCATAGAGGGCATCGGAGGCGCAAAGTCCCCCCACTCATCAAGGTATCCCTTCTCCTGCTCTTCTTTTCTCTCTGCATCAGCTAACGTCTCCTTCTCCTCTCGGCTTAAACTACTTTCAGGTCCTTCAGCAATAGCCAACTGTAATGCCTTTGCTACCTCTGCATCAGCATGCACTTGCTCAATAACCATCCGCACTTCTCTGTACGTTTTTGCCAGCTGCTTACTATCCTTGGCCCCTATCTGCACATACTCCCACAGTTCTCTCCCTAATTTCTGCCAAGCCGCCAAGTCAAATATTTGCCCAGTAGAGTCCAACAGCCCCCGACGCCGGCACCAAAACAACAAGTCCACCAGATCGCTTCGATCAATTTTTTTTCCAGTCATCGTAGCGACTTTTAATAGACCATCTACGGTCGCCTTTTCCAACGCCGTCATAGCAGCATTCCCCATCCCGATCCAGACCGCAGTCTGCCTGACTCACCGGTCAGCCGTGGCCACAGTAATTCTTTTCTTATGATTCTCCTGCCTCAGCCGGGCAGCCGGGATGGTTCACCTTCTCTCTCGTCCGCCTGGTTCCGACTCCTATCCTTGTGTCAGGATCACGTCTGGGGTCGCCAGATGCCGCAGCCGAAGGTGAGGAAGCGAGACACATCAATATGATGAGTAGGCTAATGCTCCGTTTATTGTTGTGTCCATGCGGACTCTTATACAGTTTTTTGCTTCTGTCCACGCGATCATGCATTTTCCTATTTGCTATAAACATTTTGCACGAGGCAAGCATGCATAAAGCTCTACTATTGATTGGTTGGCATTCGCCTAGCAAAGTTTCCTGTTTGCGGTTTTTAGATGCTGCTTAGATGCTACCTCCATATGTCTTTTCTCAACTCCTGCTTAACTTTGCAGGACTGTTATCTAGCTAGCAGTTTCAAGGTTACTGTGTCCTTTATATCTTTCTGTAAGCATTATTAACTGTTAAAGCCCCAACATCGACCAATGACGAGTGGTGTGCCTTGGGGTCAGTATTGGTGCCAGAAATGTTCAACATCTTCTTTGGTGACACGGACAGTGGGATCAAGTGCATCCTCAGTAAGTTTGCTGAGGACATCATGCTCTGTGGTGCAGTTGCCAAGCTGGAGACTAGGGATGCCATCCAGAGGGACTTGGACATTCTTGAGAGATAGGCCAATCCAAACATCATGAACTTCAACAAAGAGACGTGCAGGTTCCTACCTGGTGTCCTTGGTGTAATCACAGACACATCTACAGGTTGACAGAGAAGTGATTGAGAGCAGCCCTGAGAAGAAAGGCTTGGTGATGGTTGATGAAAAATTCCATATGAGCCAGCAGTGTGCTCACAGCCCAGAAAGGCAACCACATCCTGGGCTGCATCAAAAGCAACATGGCCAGAAGATCAAAGGAGATCATTCTGCCTCTCTACTCTGCTCTTGTGAGACTCCACCTGGAGTACTGTACACTGTTCTGGTGCCACCAACACAAGAAGGATATGGAGCCAATCCAGAGGAAGGCCATGAAGTTGATAAGAGGACTGGGGCATGTCATCTACAACAGTCTAGGAAAGAATCACAAAATATTCTAAGTTAAAAGAGACACACATGGACCTTTGAGTCAAACTCCCATGTACATTGCCTGAACAGGGTTTAAACGCACAACTTTGACACTATTAGTGCAATGCTCTAAATAACTGAGCTAATCTCAGGGGTGAGGCTGTTCAGCCTAGAGAAGGTTGTATGCAGAGCTCATAGCAGCCTTCTAGTGTCTGAAGGAAGCCTTCAGGGAAGCAGGAGAGGGGCTCTTCCTCAGGAACTGTAGTGAAAGGACAAAGAGTAATGAGTACAAGGTGAAAGGGGTGAAATTTAGCTTAGATATTAGGAAGAAATTATTCCTAATATACCTAAAGGTTACCCAGGGAGGTTGTGGATCCCCCTACCCTGGCAGTGGTCACAGCCAGATTGGATGAGGCCTTGAGCAACCTGGTCTAGTGGAAGGCACCCCTGCCCATGGAAGAGGTGTTGGCACTAGGAAACCTCTAAGGGCTGTTTCAACCCCTTAATAGTCTATGATTCTGTGATCCAGCACAGCCAGAGAACAGCCAAATCAAGCCTGAGGATACCACAGAAAAGAGAGAAGATCCAGACTCATGCAGTAAATAGCCCTTGATGCTCTGGGTACATCAGGTTAACCTTTGAATGTTAACTAAGATACTAACTGATATTTCTAAAAACACCAACATCCAAGTGTATTATGATATGCCAAATAAATGTATCACAGTAGTGCCTCTAGCTATTGGTAGTAGTAGATGAATACCAACTCTCCATTAAACATGTTCTTTCACATAAATCAGATAATTTTGCAGTTCAATTTGTTTACTTTTTACAGAGAAAATTCAAAATACAATGCTGGGGCATTTAATTTTGATGGGTTGTCTAAAGTATTGTAAACATTCCAATATACTATCTGTGTATAATATTAGGTATACTAAAGATGTACAATTACAACACTGAATGTCATAAAAAAAACCAAAATGAAATTATTCAGAGGAAAAGACTTTAAAATGATCCATTACTGACTTTTTTTTTTTTTTAAGAATTGGCAATTGTAGGAAAGAGTTATTTTAGGAAAGGTTTTTTATTCTAACTTGGAACTAGAATTATTGAAATGCAGAATAATCCAACAGAAAAAATTCAGTTCCCAGCTGGATCTTTCCACTAGTTTGAGTGACTTATTTTGGACACTGCTAAAACAATCCATGGCAAAGTTGTTAGATAGCTCTAGGAATTTGTGCAGGCTATAAACTCAGTTGTGGGTTGCTGGTTCAAATCCAGAGGACCTGGATGGATACAAGGAATTGTTGATAGCATGACCTCAGCCATGTGGTATGAGTTTACCTCCCTGGATGTAGGTGACACTAACAGAAATAGTACTAATTAGTCCACCTAAGTATCTCAGCCAAGGTCTGACATGACAAAGCAGGGAAGCCTACTGTGCTCCAGACTGAACTGGGCTTGCTCCATGGATAAAAATGTAGCTTCCCTATTCCAAGTTCAATCCAGGTTTTATTAGTACTATTGCTGTGATGCCAAAGGAAAAGGTAGCAAGAATAAGAAGAAAGCGTCAGATAGGTAATTGGTTAGAGATGGTATCCTGGGAAGACAGGGACAAAAGGCAATGAGCTGTAGCCAGCCTCACAATCCAAAGTAACAAGCAGTCAGCACTGTATTAGCAACCAAGGCAACATTAATAATTTAACTAGTCTTCACAATGATTTAACCATGCTATTCAGATCACAAAGCTAATGGTGATATAATGAATGAAGCTAGAAGGTGGTAATATTCAAAAAGTTTGTAAGTGTCAGCACATAAAAGAATCTCGATTGGAAAGGGCAATGTTCAAATTTTTGTTCTTTCTTGTTTCCTGGAGAACACAAAAGGTAAGCATTAACATTTTGGTAGTTGCTACTTAATATTTTCCAGCCATGAAGGGGTGGGCTGTTTCAGAAGTTCCTATTGATAGCCAACTTACAGTGTGATAGACCAACACATTACGTTGTCTTTGAAAACTGAATAACAAATGTTTTTTGCTATTCACAAGTCAGAAGTGAAGGAATGGATCTGAGCTACAGAGCACCCACCCAAAATACACAAACCTCTCTCTGCATGCCCTGCCTGCAAATTCTGCCTTCATCTAAGTAAACATTATGTTATAACTCATCCTAATTCATGAAGAACCGCAAAAAAGAAGTATGAAGTGAGAATACAGGAATGTGATAGCTCAGAACAGGATCTCAAAATTTATTTTATCGCTTGCCTACACAGACAGTCCTACCACTCCACTGCTGTGATTAAAATGGTAGAACCCCTCTCTAAGGATTACACCCACTACTTTATCACAGAAGATAATTTGTCTGAATTAAATCCACAGCCATCCCATATTGCATTCTCTCATTCTGTGAAGTTAAATGCTTTTCTAGAAGTGACCATGTAAAATGGCTGCTGCTTTTACACCTGGTATGCTTTGTGTATGTATTCATAGGTAGAGCTTTTACTGTGGTGACAAAAAAAGAATTGGAATTTTACAATGCTTTACTTGCACTAGCATTGAGGAGTCCATACAGTCAGGAAAAAATGAATTAGATTCGATTGTGCCTCACATATCCTGATTGAAGCACTACTGCAAACTCCAATTGCAGCAACAAATTCTGTTAATTGCATTGTGCAAACTAGCTACAGAGCCTGGGCTGAAGGAAAATTTAAATTCCCCAAGGAAAATGCATTATTATATTACATACTGCAGGCTGCTCTCAACTTCAAGTTGTAGTGGCCCACCAAATCAATTGGCACAGTCTTGGAGCTCTGTGAATTCCCTCTGAGCTGGAAATTATTCAGGTCCTAAGTGCTCACCAGGTGCTGGGGATATTTTGGTTAGCTCTGGGATAGTTCTAAGTGCACACAACAGGAAATGGTTTCTGCTCATATTGACAGCATTTCTCTGAAAGAATTATATTTAAGGAGTTTAGTAGAGGCATTAGGGTAGTAGTGGCAGGACAACTGTAATATTTAGGATTTGTTCAGTTTATGTGCAAAAACTATCTCAAGCTAGATTTCCTTCTGTGGTAGGCAGATGAGAGAGGCTGGACCCTAAGGTCACCCCTACATCTCTAAGTATGTTGCAGAAGGGTAGCCCCAATTGTTCTGGATCTTATGGATACACAATGTTAGTCCTATAGAGATGCTAAAAGCAAAGCTAGATTTGTCTTTGTTTGACAAAAACGTAGCATGAACAGTACCATTCACGTTTTGGCTCAAAGTTTCATCTACATAAGAATGCACTGCTGTCTATAGTAATACCACCACGGGGCATCTTTTCTGAGTTAATAAAAATATTAGGCATGCTATTAATAATCACCTATTTCACACGTTGGTGTGATAAATTCTTGTTTGTACTGCTTACCTTCTGTGTGATTTTATATTCTGTCCCAGTTTTTATATAAGTGAATCCTCTAAGCATTCCTGCCTTGAGCTCCTTTAGATCTTTTTAGATTGAACTCAAAGAAAAGCTGAATAATCATATTCCCAGCAAGAACAAATGCCTGGCTGAGCCCATAGTTCAAGGTATGAAATTTGGTCCATTTTGCCCAAAGTAGTGGGCTTTGTGCAACATGTACACAAGGAGCATCCTTGCCAGGCAGTGTGTCTGCAGACAAACTAGATTCATCAGAAAGACTTGTCTTTACAGGTCATTCTTATTTTTGAAGATTATCTTCTGAAAACAAGAGCCTTTTTTGCTTTCCTTTTGACACGTGGTTTTGTCATGCATATCCTTTCCCAACTGATTGAGTAGTGTTTTAGAATTTCAGACCTCCTCTGGATTTTAAATGTACTACAGCAAAACCACCGTGGGATGAATCTCCATGATAGAAGCAATACTGCTTTCAATGATTGTATTGAGCATAATTTAAAGTATATATACTGATTTTTCAAGAACTTTAATGAGCTTTGGAAAGTTTTCTAAACTTTTTACCATCCTTCGAAGAAACCTAGTATTGAAAAAAAAATGTTACTTATATAAAACACATCAGGATGCCATGGAGGGAAGAGCCATTTACTGTGCTCAAAGCAGATTTAGGACTCAACAGTGTGCTGAGAAAGTTAAACTGCCTTTTAGCCTGTGCCAGTTGCACCAGAGGCTGTTTTCAGATGTATTTAATGGGCAGAGATCCAGCATTACTGTCATATCTACTTCCATCCTTTGCCTGTCCCTGCAGCATGTAGTGGTATTTTCATATTATATAAAGCCTATTTAGTAGTGAAGATCCTCTCTTGAGCAATTCTATAGCTTCAAGACTTAGGCAAAGCAAAACAAGAAACACCAGCATCCCCCTCCAAAATAAAGAAAAGTATTTTTCCCCACATAAAGAAAAATAAGTCTATCAATTTAAAACATCTTAAGGGGTTTCTCCTGATGGTCTCCTTTTATTTCTTTCATACAAAAGAGGACACGAAGCTGATCTCAGGAAAGGAAGTAGAGAAGACTTCTGAGCCTGTGCAGACCCCAGTGAAGTCCAAGTGACTGCCCAAGTGCCCTGTTAGCACATGGAGAACAATGGGGCAGCAGTCCTACTAAGAGTCTCTAGGGGCTACTGCAGTTCAATAAATCACAATAAATAAAATGCAAACCCGGTTTTAAGTCTGATATGGGCTGTGTTAATCTCTGGTGTACTATCTTGGACTTCAGAAGAATAACATGCAATGGAATATTGCCCACTGAGCCTCTGCTGACTGCTCTTGCCACAAAGGATAAAGGATCACAGTGAGTACAGACTATTCTCATAGGATACAGTGTTTTGTCTTGTTTTCCTGGGGGAGGAATTAGTCTTTCAGTACTCTTTCTTGCTTTGTGCCCTGCTTTCTGATAATATTATGAAAGTAGCATCTTTAGCTTATGCTGGGTTCTGCAGAGAACACACCAACTTTGTGTACATAACAGTTTTTTCCCTCTTTGCTAGTGCTTTAATGAAATTTTCTTTTATTTGACTTAATAAGAATCAATGTTTTGCTAATTTTCTCTTTAAAGATACCATGCACCCTTGATAATTCTCTCCCACCACATGGGGTTTGGTTCACTGTGAAATGTTGCATGCACCATACAAGGCATAGCAAGAGAATGTGCTTGTGAGAGAAGGAGCAGTCTTGAGAGCAGCATATTTAAGAAACTCAGAATTTAGGAGGCAATCTCTACAGGATATCAAAGCAAATTTCACTCCAAGAAGGTTTCAGTTTGTCAATAGATGTAGCACAAAGGCTTCCTGTTGTTTCACAAACAATGAATCTTCTCCAGCCTATAAATAATGTAAAGACACGTCTCAAGATTTTTAAAAAATTCTGCTTGCTTGAGGCTACCTACTCAGCATGCCTCCTTGTTTACAACTTCCCACTACAAACGTATATTGTGTTTGTTTTCAGACAAACATCAGCTTTCCTGACTCCTGCAATTAGCCTCCAGTACATATTAGCAGCAGCCTTTTAACCAGTTTCTGCATCTAGTGATACTGGGCAACGTAGTCATGGAGTGGTTGGCTCTACACCATGGAGAAGTGATCTCCTCACAGAAGGTGTGTGGAGCAGCCCCTTCATCTACAGTGTTAATGAGTTACTGCTATCAGCTGCCAATCCTTAGGAAGCACCTGCTCTTCAGGTAAACTCCCTTAAAGCCATTTATAAAGGTAAAACGAAAGGGTGCATTGAGTAAAGGTGCTGCCAGACCTTACATAGACCTTGAGGATATAAATGGGATCTACACAAAGGAACAGACTTGTAAAGTTCATTTTTTTTGTCCAAAGGTTGTCTTTTGTGTGAGAGAGCCTGAACTCCCGACATCTCTAAGAGTGAAGGTGAGTGCCCTTACTGCTTGATCCCTCTTCTGGTTTTGTTGGTCTCTCATACTGCATTTTTCTGTGCAGGTACTGTAAGCCCAGGGGAGAGACCTTGTGCTTAGGCTAGCATGGCCTGCCAAGGTCAGGGCCCCTTGCACAGCATGGAATTATGTGCCTGGTCTCTGGCAGGATGCTGGGGCACAGACCCCATGCATGTCCCTTCCTAACCAGCAAAGTTTCATAGGAAATACAGGTGCTTGTCTGTTTTGTTTGGTGTCTGATCTTGTCCCTGTGGGTGAGGTGTACTCTGTGACAAGTGTTTGTTCATGTAGTTTTTAGACTCTCATTAGATTGTAGATGATCAGAAAAAGGTTTGGTGTGCAGTCAGGAATACAGAATCCAGGGCATTTATAGAGCTTACAGAAAGGAAAACAAAAGTCAAGATGCTGATGGAGTGTGGGCAACCAAGGAGATTTGGCTAGCAAGCCTGGAGTTAAGCAGTTTGAGTCCCCTTTCCTTCAAATTCACCCACTTTCACTGTTTATTGGACTGATCCTGAAACACGTTGTTTAAAAAATCAAATTTGGGTCAAGGACAATTTAGTCTATAGCTCTACACTTTACATGAAAAATTTGTAGTGATGAAAGGTTTCTGTCTGAGACCTGAGTCTTGGCTGATTCCAAGCACCTCAGAGTTTCCTCTTTGTTGTTATCTATTCTGGTTTTCCTGGACGCATTTTACACATGAAACAGAGTTTTTAAAAGTGAATGCAATTTATTTAAAAGCACATTTGAGGTTCAAAAAGAGACAAATACTTCATTCTAATATAATGTAAGACCAAAACTATAATAGAGTATGGCCCACACCAGATTGATTACTGGGATCATTCAAGAAGCAACTACAAGCCACAACCATCCTTCAGATTTTCGATGCTGTTTAGGAAGGGGCATCCACCCAGATCTTTCCAGTTTTCTAAATCTTGGCTGACAGATGTCCATCTGCATGATGACGGTGACACAATAAACTGCTCAGCCACATTCTCTGACTGCACACAGGGAAATTCCCCTCTCCCCTGCTTTGGGCTGATTCACTAAGGATAGAAGGAAGTAGTTTCTTGAATAAACTACAAACCATTGAGTCAGTGATACCCATTTAGGAGCTTTCAGCCTGGCAGTTGCATAATCATGAAGTGTACCTGAAATGTATAAACAAGAAAAAGCCTTGAGCCATGTGAATTTAAGAAAGCAGCAAGGGGGAGGGAAAGTTCATGAAGTCAGATGCTGTTTCTGTCTGTCGCCCAGAAGGTGAACTGTTCTCAGGCTTTCATTAGCTCTTAAAATTCCAGCTGCACATCTAATTTCCAGGCCCTACATATCCAGCTGAGGTATTACTTCCTTACTGCCCAAGTCAGGTTTTGTGTTCTACAAATGCTCTACAGAAATATCATTATAAATCCATAGCTGAAAGGGCCTGTGCATCTTAAGTGCTCTATCGTTTTCTACCTCTGAATATTCTGCCAGCAGAGATTTAGAACATTGGCTCTGTAAATGCTTTCATGTCAAGACTAAAGGCAACACTTGTTTAATTCATGCTTTGACCCAACAGCAGCTTTATCTTAGGTTATCACTTGTTAAGCTCAGTAGAATGTTTTAAACATGAGGGGTGCTGCTGTGTATATATACCCTGTCTATTGTATTATCTTTGTAGAAATTTGACAGTAGTGATTCATAAACATCAAAACCATTTCCTTTCTGTGCAACTAATTATGTTTTTCTTTAGCTCCATTCACAGGGTATGTAACCCATTTCAGACAAAACAACAACAACAACAACAAAGAAAATGGTATTTATCCTCTACCCAATTTGTAATTCTTTATTGTGTGTCACTAGAGGCCACAGATTTATATACCCCTGCTTATGTGTATGTATTTTCATATATACTTGTGTGTATAAAATAATGTTTTGGTGTGCATATAAATACACCTGTATGTTTAGTTTGGGTACATGTGTATAAATATGCACACACATGAGGACAACTTTATATGCTGTGGTGTAAATGGAGGACTACAATTATACATCCACTGTACTGCAACCTGATTAGAATAACAACTAAGGTTTGCTGTACATCAAAATAATTTGCACTACTCTGTGTAAACTCATCATTTCTGTAAGCATAGGATTTATCTCTAAGTTGTCAAACCACAACTGTATTTAAAATCAGCATCTAATAATGACCCCTCAGAAATGACATAAACAGAATCCTTTTGGATTTGCATTACATAACATGAATCAGAAAATCAAAAGTTTTGTATTATAAAAAATATTATAAATTCCCAAGGCTCTTGACATCAGTCTGTATATTTACTCCCAGCAATGGTGTTTTCTACACCATAGGACAGATAACTTTTCACCCAAATACCCCATTCTTGGGTTGAAGTCTGATTCCAATCTGAACATCATGACAAGATCTGAGTACTAGCCATCCTCTTATTGGCTCTTTAAAAAATCCTAAACAACCAGCCAAAGCCAAAGTAAAAAAAAAAAAAAAAAAAAAATCAAACTAACTGCCCCCATGCAAAAAAACTCAAACCAAACCACACCACCAATTGAATGGGAGCCTCGAGAGGAGGCTTGTAATGTCTTGCAATACATTCTCCAATCCAGATAAGCAAGGCCGTTGACGTTAATAGAAGTAATGTGAAAAAATACCCCAAGTGGAAGAACAGGACAGCAAAAGTTACAGCTCCATCAGGAAGGAGGTAACTTAGAAATGTGGGGGATATCTAGACAAAGTTCTAATTATCTGCTTTGTAACTGCAAGTAATAGTTGCCAGCAGCAAGGGGGATAGTTAGAAGAGAGATTTCTTTTTGACACTTGCTTGTTTTAAAGCACTTTATGGTTTTAATAGTTTTCAGTTGGTGCAGGCAGAAAAACCTATGAAAATACAGTATGGAACTGCAGAAAGAATGTGCCTCATCAAGAATTAACTGGTGGTGGCAAGTGTACAGAACAGAGAGCAGGGTGAGCAAGAACAGTGTGCTAAAGTGAGGTGGAGCCTAACTAATAAAACCAGCAGATGATGTTACCTACAGTGGGATTCAGCTCCACTAGTCACAGCTGTTAAAAAAATTAAATATCTAGTCAAATCTAATCCCTTATGCTCTAGAGGCTGGCGAGGCACCAGCACAAAAGACAGCTCCACAGGTTAATGAATCCCAACTATTTGGAAGACAGCTTAAACCAGAAAGATCTGTCCTGTCAAAGGGTAAAACTAAAGGATAAAACCAAGGATAAAACCTCCCTACTTTTTCCACATCTGCACTAACATGAAGTGAACTCCATTTATAACCCAGGCTGATGGTCATAAGGAAAGAACAGTACTCTAACACAATAGATATGCTGCAACAGGGAAAGTCCTCTGTTTTTCATGTGTGGTTGGGTTGGAGGGAAATAAATTTGTAAAATACTCCAACATCAGGCACTGTGTAGACAGACAGTGGTTGGCATTTCTGCTAAATTCTCATTCTATGCCATGAACTCTAAAAGGATTTTAATATATGACTATAACCAAAATATGAAGCCTCAGAAAAGGTAGAATGAGGTCCTGATGCACCAAACACCAGAAAAACTTTCAATTGCTTGAACTTTAATTCCTTTTTGAGTTCAGAATGGCATCTATTTCAGTTTGCTGCGATAAGGTGTAACAAAGGAAAATCATAGGTCACACTGAACAACAAAACCATACTTCCATTTATTTTTTTTATAATAATAATTATAAACAGTTAGAAAGCCCTGAGACTAGTTGATGCTAATGACTTTCTAATCAATGCATGGATTTTTCTTAAATAAATAGATAAACCAGCTGCCAATATTGTGCTTACTCTTGCATTAATGTCATAGCCATGAAAAAGGTATATTTTAATGTGACATGCTCCACTGGCACTGAGGCAATGACACGTTTTTAGAGTGTGAGTAGAAGAAATTATTTCAGACATATATTTTGAGTATCTATTTGAAGCCATCATGTTGCAGTGAATAAAATGTGTTTATCCTTGCTTAGTCTGCAATCAAGTCTAGCACTGTGGCTTAGCAGGCTGATGTTCTCATAGCTTTGACTTTCTTGCTTGGCAGGGGATCAGCCTCTTTTTGCTGCTCACATTGGGCAAACTTGCAGATTTCAATCCTTCTGGAATTCTTCTCTGGGATAATGAGCTGTAGTGTACCTTTTGTCCTGCAAAGAAATTGTGAGTCATTCCCCTCAGACAGTCTAGTACCCCAGAGAGGGGCTGTTGGTGAAGAAACTTCACCATCAATGTCATTACAAACGTGGCCTCTTAGCAAAATGCTTGAAACACATGCAGAGAACTAAATTAGCCATGAACAGCAACAAAACCCAGTCTATCACCACTTTAGAAAAAATACCCAGATGGAAGCTATGGGACTAAATAACCTGAACTTGAATGGAATTATCTGGGGGTTTTTTTGTTTGCTTGCGGGTCATATAGAAAGAAAAAACAGTGCTACATTTTTGATGTAATTTTAATAAATATTCAAAGTCCCTTCAATAACCACCTGAATAATTAATGGGGATGCAAATAAAATGGGGAAAACTAGAATGACTTTCTGGTCTTCCTCAGGGGAATGGACTTTGGAAGTAGCAGCGCTGTATTGTATGTGAGGCAACTTCAAAAAGAGAGGAAAGGAGAAAGCTGAGAATAGTAGGTGTCGTAAGCATCTC
Organism: Zosterops lateralis; assembly: GCF_965231275.1. Classification (NCBI taxonomy): domain Eukaryota; kingdom Metazoa; phylum Chordata; class Aves; order Passeriformes; family Zosteropidae; genus Zosterops; species Zosterops lateralis. The sequence continues at coordinate 38,129,899 of NC_139764.1, read as the reverse complement.
AAAGGCACTATGTTGCTAGCTGTGCGTGCAAGAGTCTGCATTAGCATTACAGCCTTCCACCATGGTGAGTGTGAATCCTTTACAGGAAAATAAACCTGGCCATGAGAAACAGAGAATGTTTGCAAACCAGAACACCCATGAAGACACTTCTCTTGGTAGTGAGAGTTTAATTCCAGGGATCATTTTGAGCACATCTTGTGCTCTGATCCACTGCTAGGGTTGAGACCAGCCTTTTTCAGAAGCACATCATGATTCATCTTGTGATTCCCCACAGAACTTCAGTGACCACTTCTCTCATGAAGACATTCAGAACTTAGTGGTAATGTTTTTAAGCCGTTAAAGTTGAGAAAAATATTTTCTATTGTGCTGGTGAAGAGCATTGGAAGTTTTACATGGTGTCTCTAAAAAGGCTGAGATCACCAAGTCATATCGTTCTTCAGTCAAGAGCTCCAAGAAAGCCTTTAATTCATATTGAGGAAGAGAGATCTCATTCTCTCATTCCATCCCTCAAGCTACCAGCTGGATAACCCTGTAATCTCCACAATGACAGTGTAGTAGGGTCCAACTCTCAGGTTTTTTCATTCATTAGCTCAGTGTCCTCATTATAGTTATTACTTCACCTTTGACTCTGTGGTCGCAAGGATGGCATATGCCTCAGTGAACTCTATAGCCTGCCAGTTTTCTAAGAATTGTGTCACATACTCTGTGGATGTGTCCTCTTAGTCTCAGAGAATCAAGTAGCAATGACTGAACATCATGTGGATACACGTCAGCTCCTGTGATGCTGCTGTCTCCCAGTGGATCTGAAATGTGCTGGTCTTAGCGATAGTGGAACTTTCCTAAAACTTGAAAATTAAGACAAGGGTTCAAATACTTCATGCCTTGGCCAAGTCATTTGAAAGACTGAGGAATACTGAGGATGAGGGATAAACACTCTGGAAATTAGAACATGGATATGAAAATTGTCATTCTGTGCTTCAGCTTCCTGGTTTGCATTTTATAATTTCTTCCAGCAGACAGCTGCATTAGGGGGCCTATATAGGGAATGTTGGGCTTCCTCCATTCCTATTTTCATATAAAGGGCAGTATCTGCTACTAGCTCTTGATACTCACATTTGTGTTTTGGGGAATGTAACCCACATCAGCCAAAGCATGTGAGTGACAGGGAATCCTGCACAGGAAACAGGATCCTTCTGTTTTGCTATTGCTGGTTAAAAAAGACTCCCTTTCTGACTGTCATTCCAGAGATCCACAAGTTCTGGGTTGATTAGGAGCTATATTTATTATGTCTTGCCTTCTTCTGTGACTCAGCAGCAAATAGACTTCCATTTACAAACAAAAGTAAAATGACATCAGCAGTTGTCAAATACAAAAAGATAAAACTGACAAAGACATTTTGCTTTAATGCTTCTAAGCAGATACAGCAAGTAACAGAATGCACACACACACACAGGGGAATATTCAACATGGAATTTTAAAACTGTTGCCAGCACTCGTGTCTTGGAGAAAGAACCATTGCTGCCTGCCCCAGTGGAAATTGGCATTTTGTGGTGAGCTGACCAAAGATGAGCCCTGCTGTGGGCAGGTGCAGCAGCTGAGGCAGTGAACCCTGGCACAGGGACAGAGCTGACAGGTGTCAGCCAGGCAGGCAGCACTTGTGCACAGCATCAGCCTCGTCCAACACCTCAGGAGGACATGGAGGATGGTGCATGCCCTTCCAGCTGTGTTAGGCATTTTGCTGTTACAGCTAGTTTGTGCATGACCAGTGCTGAGGGAAAAGGAGTGGTTAAAGGCAGGATAGTCATAGATCTCTAGCTGTGTTATTCTGTGTATGGTCACTGAGCTCCTGTAAGTGACCAAGTCATCCATGTTTTCTGCAGGCAAACTTGCACACTAAGCTAGGGGGAGACTGTAGAAGCATCCATGACTTACAGGGACAAGGTATTCTGCAAACCTGAGATATTCTAGAATACGTGGTTTTATTGCAAGGGTCGTGGGTAGAAAGGGCCTTCCCTTCAGCCACCAGCCTTGGCTGAAGGGAAGTCCCAGAGAGAGAACGAGAGAGAGAGCAAGAGAGTAAGCTGGCAAGAAGAGGGGAGAGAGCTAGAGAAACGTGGCAGGGGTCAGAGTGCAGGGGGAAGAGAGAAGAGAAGAGCAGAGAGGGGGAAAACCAAGAGAGCAGGGACCAGAGCGTGAAGAGAGGAGAAGAGAGCGAGGTCCAGGTTACAATACATTATATCTCCTTTTGTGATGAATATTCTAATTTACAGTGACCAACCAATACAAGACACAAAACCCTATAGAATCTACATACAGCCTATAAGAACTACTACATTACCATGTGTTATATTTTAAACTCTAAAAACTACTCTTTAGACTTTTCTGTTTTGCTATATTGACCTTTGGATCCCTTAGCCAGCAGAAAGGTATTGTTCAATCAAAAGCGATTCTCCTTCAGCTGGCCAGGCTATTGTCTTCAGGTTATACAGCAACTAAGACTTGGTATCCTGCAACTCAAAGTACGCTTTCATTTCGATTACAGGTTTCATATTTTCAGAATCTTTTGCTAAACAATCATATTTATAAGGTTTCCCTGATTCATCTTTCCCAACAGGAGACCATATGCCCAGCTTTTCTGGAGCAACCCTAGAAGCACTGCTGAACTTTGTGCCTTGGGAATCACTTGGAGCAGTCAAAACTATCACCGTTCCCAGACTGCCTTCAGGCTTTCTGGGCTTGTTGTGATATCATAAACTTTAGGCAGGTCCAGACCCTGGCAGAAGCTGCATAAATCAGAGAAGGAGCAACTCACAATTGGTAGTAGAGAAAGTGTTTATTCAGGGTAGAAAACCTGGGTAGTCAAGACTTGACTGTGTGGCCCAACGTGAGAGCCCAAAGAGACCGATTTTTGGTCTGTCTTGCTCTTATCAAGAGGGGTGGAACTGAATACAAATGAGGGGGAGTCACTCAGGTACCAGGGGGGCTGGACTTTACCAAACAGGGGAAAAATGGGTGTGGATGATACTCGAGGCCTCTCTGGCCATCTGGCCTGGCAGAGCCATCAAGATGCTTGGGAGTGTCCACAGATAAGATACAGAGTTAGACAATGACCTAGGCCAGGGCTATCACAGACATAATGGGGAAGGCCAGGCTTATTATGTTACTTAACGACTGTACTTAAGGGATGTGGGGGCTGCAGGAATGAAACCTTACAAAACCTTAATAAAAATTATACCAAAATTAAAAAACTTAATTCCACACCACTACACAAAACAATCCAGTAAATTCCTTGTCAGCATCTAATAATTTTCTTTATCTTTCTCTAGTTTCCTACGTGATTCAGAGAATCATGAAGTTAATTCATGCCACAGATCAGCTTTCTGCTATAATCGGGTATCCTCTTTGGCATTTCCTCATCTGATCCAGCTAACCAATTATTTTCCCTTGTAGAGAAGGATGAGTACATGAGTACAAATGAGAATTGATCAGGACTTGCTCCTCAAACAGAGCCCAAATCAAACTTTTTTCTGATGCTATTAGTGGAAGCTACCCAGCTTTCAAAGACAGGGGCTCATATATTTCTGACCTTTCCTTCCCACTGTTATAAATGCAATGGCAAATATCGGATTAATAAAAGACAATTTATTAATAACAGAATATCGTACACCAGAAGGATGAGAAAACCACAAAAATAGGAAATGGTCAGCGCCGCGCTGGGTGGATAGGGGTCCGCACCGATGTACAAGACGCCCAAATCCACGCTGGTGCAGCTTTCAGTCCACCGTTTTATAGGATTTTTCTGCCCTTAGGCAGTCCAGGTGTCCAGGATGGGCTGAATAGTCTGAATTTTTTTTCGATGGCCTTCCCGGATCTTGTCAAGTCCCGTTGTTTCATTCCGGGAAAGCTCTTTTCTTATGTCAATTTCACGGGTCAGTCTTATGCTGATTTCATTTTGCTTGTTGCGCCAGAGAGTTGATGAGATCGGCATCATCGTCAAGAAGGAATTTCTCCTTGCATTGGCGAGGAAGTGATTCTTATCAAGGTTGGCCAGTGTCTTTGTCTAGTCTGATGATTCTCGTCCTGTCTTTGCAACTGAGATTGGCAGGCTGGGGGGGAACGATTAGCCTTCTACTGGATTTCACAATTTTTATTAACATTATTCTCATTACACATCGGATTATTATTTCATACGTGAATTTTTACCCTAAATTTATCACACCACCGCAGAGGAAAAGGACCTGAAACACAGAGAGGATGGTATTTTGCTATGGGCTTATATTCTTTCACCCATGCTTCTCTTTCTGCGTCTCCTAGATTCTCTTGATCAAGAGTCTCTTGATCTTTTGGTTCTGAAAGTCATCACACCAAGTTTCAAACATATCCAATCACTCATAACTTCTCCCTCTGAGAAATATGTCAAACTCCTTTTGCATGTTTATCTCTGATCCTCTTTACAGATACATTTAAGAGCTCCCCTACATTAACATCCCTAGCCTTCACCTTGCTTCAGATGATTCCTTTTTCTTTTCAAAACTAAATGCCTGATTTTTTTTGATCTTAAGAGTGAAACTGACTTCTTACCTCTGTTTTTTTAATAGCTGAGAGGAAACATTGTCACTTTTGAAGCTTCTAGCTCATGGTATTTTCTGCTTGAACAGAAGTTTAAGCATAGCCAAAGGATGTATTTTTCACCTGAGATAATATGCCACTTCTCTAAGGGCAAGAGGCCCAACAGGTAAATGGGCATGGATTTTACAGAAATCAGCTATCTAAGTTAGACCAGCTGAGATTCTGGTTGAAGAAATCAAAAGTAATTTGTTCTAGAGAGAAAGTAGAGTCAGCAATTGACTTTAAGTTGCTTTTCTTGTCAATGCGTACTTTTGGCTTGAGGATGTCAAAGAGTTTTCTTCTCAATTTTTGTGGTCCTATTTGGGTGTCAATTCACCTTCTCACTACATATTCACTTGCACCTTGCTTTTATGCTGATATGTCTATGAAGGCTGTCTGATACTTCCTATGGCTGTCACTGAGCAAGACTGAGTGGTCTCTTTTTCTGCTCATTGGTTTCTCATACTTCAGTGGCTCTCCTGTTCATTTTTGGAGGGCCTTGTAGCTCTGCTTCACTTCCTACACAAACTAGCTGCTGCAGTTGAGTGGGCTGAAAGGATCCACGCCCATTTTTCTTCCACATTGTCCTTTCTTTGTGCATTTTTCCTACCTATCCAGTGGAAAAAATGGCTGAGTTAGGTGGAAGAAGTTTTCAAGTCACAACAAATAAATGCACAGTTATGACTCCTTGACTTCTTTTCATGTTCCATAATTAACAGTCTTCCTTTCTCACACAGCTGGGAAAGTATGCATCAGCACTGCTGCCTAGCCAGTGTATTTGGGAAATCAAGTTTGGTGGAGAGGCAAAGTCCCCAACAAAGAAACAGAATGGCATCTCTGGAGTGCTGTGATGGCTTTTCAGAATTGAAGTATTTCATGCAGTTTCTTGGTTTGCCTGCTCAGGTTTTCAATGAAAAATTGAAATGTTCTGTGAGAAGCAGAACCATTTCATGAATAATTCACTGCAGCTGAAAGCTCGTCTCTCTGTTGCAAAACAGTTTGATATAAAACTTTTCAGTTTCTTCCAATTAGGACAAATGTAGAACCCTCTCTGTGCTGTCCTGGGGCTCAAAAGACAACACAGCTGTTGTCCTGCATCTTCAGTAGCAATAAACGTTTGATCAGCTTGTGTGCTTAAGATATAGGCATGAGAAGAAGGAAATAAGGCCTAATTTACTGTAAGGCCCCTTGAATTCTCTTCAGAAATTATATTACTTGGCATCCTTTAGGCCAGGGATAAAGCTTGGTTTTTTCTTGCTTATTTCTGTTGTATGTTTGCATTGCTCAAAGGCCTATATTTTTTCACACATTTGTTTGAAAAATTCCAGCCTTATTTCCTATTCTGCCATTGCACTAGGTTTGTCTCTTGTTTGCTGTAAGTGACATTTTTCACAGAGATGGATTAAACTATTCAAATACCTTTCCACTTATGTGCTTCTAAACTACATTCTGTAATATTACCAAAGATATGTACTGTAAAAAATAATTATCCCAGTTTTGGTATGAGAGAGAAAACTGAGACTGCCAGTTGCTGCATGGACAACCTCAGCTGAAAGATCACCAAAAGCCACCACAGCTGGTTTGGGAAGTTTTGACTGCATGTACATTACTCTCTCTTCCAGCAGGATATGTGCTTTTAATCCTCAGGACTTCCAGAGTCAGTGGACACCTTTTCCCTGATCATCTCCCCATTTTCTACCTGACTACTGGAATATGAGTAACATTTGGTGGAGGTGGTACATAAGCCCTCTGGCTGCTTTCATCATTCTGTCAAAGGGAGAAAAACAATCAAAGTGCTGCAGCAAGGAAAACAAATGGCCAAATAGCTGTTGAAGCAAGAGGTTCCAACTCACTGGAGCTCAGCTTATTACAGGCCATATGCCTGAGTGGCTCCTCTCACCAAGTGCTGCACCCAGATATGGAAACAAGTGTGAAAGTGCCTGTGGTTCATCAGGCCTGATTTGCTATAACCATATACAGCTGCTGAGAGCACAGAAAATAGGAACCTGAAGAGGCTGTGGGGCTGACAGTAGAGAGAATCCTTGACAAAATATAACATTAATATATAAATTTTCCAAATACCTATGTAAAGATCATAACAGGCAACAATAATTTGGTTTTTCAAGCTCGTAGCAAATGATCTTGTTTTAGTACACAGGCATTCATAAATGATGCAACTTAATATAGGTAGGGAAATAAATTGAAATGCTCTTTTACTTTTAAATATCTAGATATTTTTAAATATCATGGGGATGAATTATTAGTTTCTCTTGACAGGTAGCACTGGCTCACATTTTTTCAGCTATGTTCAGTGTTTGCAGGGCTTGCTGTGTAAAAAAGGGACTAAGCCCATGACTCAGGTCTTCAGTGATGGTTATGTTACAGAGACTGAATGACAGGACTGCCAGAATAAGGAGAACAGAAAGGGTGGAAGAAGTCTGTTTTTTTACCTGGCACTTAAGTTGTCTTTACTCAGCAGAACTCTTTCCAAGAGCACTGAAGTCAGGCCCCAGCCAACCATTGCAGTTGGGCCTTAGGAAGCCTTAATCATCTAGAAAAGGGAATTAGCTGTCAGCAACCAAGAGCTTGTTCTAGAGCTGCTATATTCCCCATCCCCTCTGCAGAGAACTTATTTCTTCACAGAGCTTAGTTGCTTAAGGACTTATTCTGGAAGACGTGTTCCTGTGAAAGTGGCTTTGCTAATTTGGAGAAAGTATTCTTAAAGAGAGATGCATTTTTAGTTATTCTGCAGGAGGTGCTCCACTCTAAGTTCATAACATGTCCTTAATTCAATAGGGTTTCCCCAAAGAAGATGCTGCTTCATTTCTAATCACACCTTCCATATTTCTGTGGCCAGTTGTACAGCTCTGTGGCCTTTTTATCCTCTAGACTGGGGTTATGTCATCTGTCTCTTTGCACACATAATTCACAGCACTCATAATTCACTACAGCTATGTCAGTCCACCCACATTTTGTAAAAAGGATGATGGAAAGATTTATTTTATTCTAGTTCATTTTATTTAATTTATACTCCCCTCTACATGAGAGACTCATGTCCTACCTTTGAAACCTTTCACCTTTATTTTCCACTTTGGTGGCTTATGCTTCCCCTTTTATATTGCCCAATTGAAAGCTTGTTTTATGGCTTGAGTGCCTTGCTTAACTTTCCCAGCAGCACATCAAGTAAGCATGGCCTTTATAACTAAAATGAGCTGTGCTGACAGCACTGGCCTGTCTCTGGTTTGGTATGAAATGCTCGGGAGGTGTCTAGACACAGCACAGAATAGGCACCACATGGACACTGTTAGAGGACATTAGTAATCCCTCAGTGCCAGTTGCTATTCTCATCCGTGTTTGCTCAAAGGAAAAAAAAATAAATGTGTGACAGTGTTTTCACCTGCACAGGATGGTTTAAACAGCCTTTCTTTTCATGTAACAATACGTAAAACTAGATATGGAAAGTTAGTTTCTTAGAAATTAAAAATATCGTCTGACCAGTCTTAATAAATTTGCCATTCTTTGCTTCTGTGTTGCATAAAGGTCCATTAATTATGCTGCTGTCTCTGAACATGGCTCCAAAGAACAGGCTGACCACCTTTTTTAATAAAATTGCAGATTTACAATTTTCCAGCTCAGTGAATTGCTGGTATTTAAATATATTGAAAGGCCAATGCCAGACTGTTCTGCCTCCCTGTGCTGCATTTTACTGGGAAGGGGGTGCTAGAAGGGTGCATGAGGAGAGAAAGAAAAGGAGCAGAGAACAAAAAACAGGGCGGGAAGGCAGGCAGATATGATGGTAGGAAAAGCCCTCAAAACCAGAAGGAATTAGAGTGCCTGGAAGCACCTAAGGCTCAGAGATGGGTGGCCCTTGATGTCTCCTCAGCTGTTCTCTTGCTCCCAAATGAGAGCAATGAATATTACTGGGACTCCATACAGGGCAAGGCTGATATCTCCCAGGAGGTATGGTCCATCACTCTGGCTGTGAGATGAAGGTCAAGCTGTTCTAATTGCCTTTTGCCTCTTTGCCCAGGGAATATCAGAACAAAGCACGAACTCTGTGCCATGCTTCAAATCCAGGTAGGCTTTAGATGCCACACAAACTTATGGGATGATTCCTACTTTCTGTCAGCTCTCCTTTGCTGGGAAGGGGAAAGATGAGTCCATGCCGGCTTTTCCTGTAGTTGTCTGCAATTGAAAATTTGTTTTATCAATCTGCTGAATCAAGTGGCTGAAAAAAACTTAACGTTTATCTTCATAAGAATTACCAGAAGGTAAAGGAATGGGGAGATAGCAACTAAGGCAAAGCTGGGTCTTACATTTTTGTGCCTCTGGCTTATGTTTGTATGTTGTGGCATACAGCTCAGGAACATTTTGTGTTTGCCTTACCTGAGTATAAGAAACAGCCTTTTTTACAGACACAAAATAATAAAATATCCAGCCCATAACTCACCCTATCCTCTCATTGCTTATGGGAACAGTAATGCCCCTGAGGGCACTTGAGTACTGCTGGCACTGGACACCTCTGGTGGAGGAAGCAGGATGGCAATCTTCTGCTAACTGCTCCCCTGAATCCCAGGAAACTGATTTAGAGGTGACACACAACTTCAGGTATGTGGATCATCTGCTGAAAACAGTGCCAACTTGTGCCTGGTTTTAGACATGGATGGAACAGCCCAGGACCATCCCTGCTGCCTGGTTGTGCTGCAAGGAGCAGCCAGGCTGTGCCCAGCACAAACTCCCTCCAGTCTCTCCAAACATTTTGTTTTGAGGGCTGCAGAGACAGAAGAGAGTCTCAATATTTGCTCCCTGATTTTCTTCCACTCTCTATTTTTAAAGCTAAGCTGCTGTGATAACAGCCAGGAGGGTTTTAAGTCTCTTCTCCTTTGTAGGAATTTTTACTGTAAATTCAACCTGGCTTCCAGGTTGCACACATTGAATTCTGGTGTGTGTGAGGCTGAAAGAGGAGGCTAAATTTCTCTGTGATGAAGGCTCCCAGGAGCTCCTGAGGGAAGTCCTACTGCTAAAATAGCATCCTTCTCTTTCCCCTCTTCCCAGTGTCCTTCTTTTTCCTAGCATGTCTGTATTACTGAATGAAAATTTATTTTTGGTTAGCTTGAATCTGGTACTTGGATAACCTTGATGCAAATCTCATGTGGAGTGAAAGCTTTCGAGGAGTTTGGCATGTAGGGTGGAAATTATGTGACTCTACTGTATATGTGAGACTGTCACCTCTGTCTCCCTCAAGAAGCCAGAAATTAAGAGAAAGAAATATGTCTCGAGCACAGTGTATCAGACTTACTTCATTCCTGTTTTAGAATGAGATAAATATTTCTCAGGGGGAGCAGTTTCTTTCTGGCCACCTCAGGGAGGCCATATTTATAGTAGCATCTCCATTTTGGATATCTTCCTTTAGCCAGATAAATTGTACTACAGCTACTCCTGGCTTGAAGTTTATCCTTTATAATCCAAGGTGGCACAGACATTTTCCTTTTGCAGAGATATTGTGAAACTTGAATGCAGTAATGCTTGCCTGGCATCTATGTGGGGAGGTGAGAGCAGTATGGTTGGTAATGCTTCTTGAACTGCGAGCATTGTGAGCTGCCCTCCTGTCGTGGTTTGAAAGCAAAACGAGTGAGAGGCTCCAAGTCAGAAATACAATTTAATAAGAAGAAAGGTAAAAAGGTATAAATAAAATAAAATAAATGCAATAACACAAAGGACCGCTGACAGAGTCAGAATACAACCTGAGCAGGATGGTGGAAGCAGTCCAGGTGAGGGGCTCTTCCTGAAGCAGTGATCCTGTAGAAAGGTCTGGTAGCTCTGCTCCTCTGGGAATCCAGTAGATAAGGGTTGCTTGTACTGTTCCAAATCCCAGATTATATCCAGGTGATAATGCTTGGCTCCTCCCCCTGGGTGGAGCATCTCACCATGGGATGATGAGTTGTGAAGTGGGTCCTTGATGGCCCATTAAACAGAGATAACTCCTGGAGGGAGTTACCTGTGAGTCATGGGCAAGGTGTTGATGGGCCATTAGCAGAAGACAGCCCAACACTAGAGCACTGCCCCACCTGGTTTAACAGTTCATGAAGATGGTGATAGAATAAATACTTTGTGTACATCCCACACTACAACCCAGGACACCTCCAAAGGCTGTCAGGGAGTAGTTCCTCTGGCACTGGCACCTCTGTTCATGAGGAACACAGGGAGTCACCTCCATTGTCTCATCTTTATCATGAATTGTTAGTAACATGGGCAGGTCATGAAGTAGATGGTTTGTTGCAGGAAAAGCAACACTAAAACTTCAGCCAATATGGATGCTGAAGTTCTTTGAGAGAAGTTACATCCATGCATTAGCAAAAAGTGAAGAAACTGTGAAATTATTGTCAAGGGAGACAATGGGAAGAGAGCTTGATGTAAAATGTCTTTTTAATTCCATTTTATTGAAATAGCTTTACTTTGTTTACATTTATCTCTATAACACACATACCAAAAAAATCCATGATTCCAGCAAAACTATATTTATTTTCAGTTTGTGTTGTAAGAAAGAGGTTTTAATTTTGCCAAAAAGCAATGGGCTTACTAAAACCCTTTTTAAAAAAAAAAAAATCTTGTCTAAATACAAGGAAGCTGCACTGAAATATTTCTTTTTTTTCACATGTCACTTTAGGAAATTAATTTTAGTACTTGTTTTGGCAAGAGTTTATCCAAATTACTGAGCATGTGTCTGTTTGAATATTATATTTTTCTCTAGAACTGTGTTCAAGAAAGTCGTTCTGTTGACCATATTCTTAATTATTAAGATTCTAGTCTTTCCTAATTTTTGAAATTTTTAATCAGTCACAGTTCTCTGTTACCACTTTCTTGATCTAAACATGGCAATAAATAGTTGTTTACAAGACACAAAAATGTATCACAATAATTAAGGCAAGTCTAGGTCTTTGCTGGTCTTTGCTTACGTTGCTGTGGAAGAATATGCATACTTATTATGAAAACTCACCTTCAGAAAAAGGTAACTCTTTGCAGATACAAATCAATTTTGTTTCTTCAATATATTTTAGTATATTTACCAAAATCTCTAATAGAATGTTCTTCTGTATTGCTCAGGTGGATTTGAAAGAGTGCTTTCCCTCTCTTGGCACAAATATGCGCGCACATGCACAAACACTCACACACCAGGGCAAGTGCACAGAAAGTTTATCAGGCATTTCAGTATGTGTTAGGCTCCACATTTCAGAGTTGTTTTTTGTGTAAGGGGATCAGGACTTTGGCTTTCTATGGCATATGGAGAATAAAAAGTACAATAAAGCATGCTAAAGACTAGATAACAGTACATCAGCAGCTAATTGCTATGTGCACCATACAGCTGCAAATGAAACACAGCAAGAGACTGGGACAGATTCTCTTATATAGGATTATAACAATGGTCTGAGAACAAAGCTAGAAATACAGAGAAAAAAACACCAAAAATTCCAAAATAACAAAACAAACAATTGGAAGCCCTATGGGGTTTTTTTAGCTGAAATGGTCTTCCCATAATTATTTTCCATGACAGTGCTGTATCTCCTTCAGTTTGGAAAGAACAACTCCTGGCTTGCTTTCACAACCCAGACTAGCAGCAGTGATGCTTACATCCTGCAGGATCCTCCACTTTTTCTCATAGCTACTCTGCATTGCAAGAATGAGAGCTGAAAGGAAGCTGAAACTGGGCACTGGTGTAGAGCAGGGTATGGGGCGTAAAGAGGCTCTCCATGTTTTATCTGTGCTCATGGCATTAAAACATAATCTTTATCATGTTTTTTCTGTACCTATGGGGTGCTCTTGTTCCCTCCTCACTGGGCAGCAGGGGAAGCAATGGAGCTGGTGCCTTCTGGGCTGCACAACCCAGTGCTCCAGGGGTGTCCCCATCCTTTGCTCTGAGAGGCTGCCCTAAGACACTCTCTCAAGAGTCACACAATCTGCAAGAGCCACTACTCAAACGTTTGGACATTTGAGTGCCTTCCAAATGTCTAAATGGGGCTTCATCTTGCTCAGTTAAAGAGGGTGACTTGTTTTATTTAAATTATGTGTAAGGTCCTGTTGTAATATGATTTTTTTTGTGGACATCAGATGTATATGTCCTTGAGTAAAGGGAAGAATATCACTAGGCAACCATGTCAGCTCACAAAGAAATTTAAGCAATCCCAATTTCCTCACAAATGCTCTGTGTTTGCATAGCAGAGTGGGCCAAGTCTTCTTATGTGGGAAGACAGTAGAGAAGCAGTTCAAAGGAATTTCAGATAAACCACTCCTGTATGACTTTTTGAGAATTATTAATGTTGAAGATGGATGGCTGTCAAAGACAGGAACAATTACTTTCCATTTTGTTAAATGTAGAATTGAAAATAGTGCTAGTCTTTAAGGTGTTGTATAGTTTGGGGGTTTTTTTCTTGCTGTTGATAAAGGCTGTTTGTCAAAAATGTGGCTATTAAGCCATTTTCAGCCCTCATCTCCCTTCCACATATGGCAAAACATAGTGAGTTTTCAAACTGGAAAATATTTAGCATCCTAAAAATGATCTCTAGGTTGATATGAAGAATTCATTCACCTGTTGTCCTGAAGACTTACTGAGATACGTGTACTGCTTCTAATGTGTTGTATATTATATTGCCTTATGCAGAAATAAAAATACCTTACAGATAAAGAATATCACAGGGATAAATAATTTTGTTTGGAAGATATATTTTCTATTGAAAATATTTTGGCCCCATTAAAAAAATAGGAACGAGACTAATTGAATGAAAAGCTTTTAAAGCAAATTCAAAAGTTTGCAGCATGAAATATAACCAATTTTTGTTTAATCTTCTAGGCTGGTGACACTGAACAGTCCTTTTTCACAATGCAGCCTCATGCAGCCTCAGCTCATAGCCTTTCCTAGTTCAGACTCTGCAGCCAGGCTTTGAACAAAAAGTATGTTTTTTAAGTGTGCTGATGAGCACCTGTGGTGGCTGAGTGCTCAGGTCCCCCACCAAGAAGAAATCATGCTGGTTTTCTGTGAACATGCTCCAGAGCCTACAGGTGGTCGCTTTTCCTGCAGGGAGAATATTCATACAGTGAGATGCCATTCATGGTGACTACGGCTGGCAGAAGTACCAGTCAGTGAACCATAACAGCTCACAAGCTGATAGATCATTGTGTACAGCATAAGGGAGAATGCTATGAATTCCCCAAAAGGCTTTGGAGTAGTTGTTGCTACTTTGGAAATGTGCTTAGTGCAACCAAGATTTGAATCTGCCTCCATTTTGGTGAGAAAGCAGCAGCTGGTTTCAGCCTCAGTGGATGGCAATGGTGGGGTTCCTCCAAGAATCAAATTTATCATTTATTTTTACTTATTATATATAATAACGTCAATTTTATATATATAAAAATAAAATGTAAAATATATATATAATTATAATAAAATGTAATTTACTACTGTATGTTACTTAATACAGATATATATAGACGTATATCTATTAAGTAACATACAGTAGTAAATTACATTTTCAAGCTTTGGTGGATATAATTTTACAAGACTGAAAGCATGTGAATGAAAAATGTGAGCCTGGTTTAGTTTGTTTTCTCTTCAGTACAAATGTGGCACTGTGCAAGCAGTTCTCAGATGACTACAAGTTAAATTTTGTGTCTCTCTGGAGTAAGAAGGCAATTTCATTGCAGCTGAGTATTGTGCAGGCAAGGTGGCTGTAAAAATCTTCAGTCATTTGTGTTAGTCACAGAAGTAATAACTTTATTACTGGAACAGAGGCAGATTGTTGATGTTTTGGGGTAATGCTCTTTCCTCTTCATATTTATTGTAATATCAGACAAGGTTTTACTGGTGTCACACAGACATTTGCTACTAACATGCAAAAGGATTTGTTTTTCTTGAGGGATTCTGGGTTTAGATAATTTGAATGTCTATTTTTTATTTTATTTTTGTTGGATCTTATAAAATATTTCCTTATAATCCTTAACACACATAACTTTAGCATGTTGATTATTGTATCTTCTCCTTTTTACCATGCTGAAGGTTTTTTTCTTTATACTCTTTGACGGAGTTTTGTATTTCTCCTCTTTCACCAGGTAGGTTACACCTATGCTTGTATTTCCTCTTTTTAATTTTGTTTTCATGCTGCTAAGCAGAGCTAGTAATTTGGATGAATTCTTACTGTATTTTCAGGAAGAAGAACTGACTGAGCCCAGCACAAGTGGTCTGTAAAGCTGGAAGGGGCCTTGTCCAATGGGATGATCACATGTCTGTGTACTCTCACACTCACAAAATAGAAAATTGGTCAAAATGGAGAACAGGATCATGATAATCTGTGGAGATAATTCAGATGTTTCATAGCAGTCTCCTGGACAAAGGCAGTAAAGTGGAGCCATGCCAAGTCAAGACACACAAAGATTTTTACAAAAACTCTTACCTTAACATACCAGCACTCGTGTACTTCAGTTTTAACCTGCTGGAGTTATGTATAATTGATGTAGGGGTAGGGAAAGTCATCTGACAGCAGCATAAGGAAAATGTTAAGCTCTCTAAGTTTCTAGCACATGATTTTTAAGACATTTTAATCCCCTCCCTTTCAAGTGTGGATTTGCTGGGGTCAAGGGGTCATTAACATTTGCCCTGCTCCTCCACCATTAACAGGCAAATAGTGTTGGATACTCTTATTTCATTAATGCACAGACCTTCATTTGGGTTTCTTTCCTTCAGCCAAGTCCTCATCATCCTATTTCTTTAACAGTATTTGAAGTTTAGAAATTGTCTTTCATTTAAAGGTCATCAGCTCAAAGCTCCAGTAACAGACCTTACTGTTTTTAGACATTGCAGATGTTCTAGAAGGAAGAAATGAGGCTTGCTCACAATTTTTTTGCTTGCTATTGCAAGGACCAGAGCCCCAGTGGAGAATTTGTTTGACCCTGCTGCACCAATGATTGTACATCACTGTGTGGGCAGTGGAGAGGGGCAAGATCATAACTAGGCAGCCTCATGATGTAGACTGACAAAATAGATGAAACTAAAATGGGATAACTGGCACTGTATCAGTTGTGGTAAAGCAGGGATAGTTCCTCTGCCTGTTGTAGAGGCAGGCTGATACCTGCCTACATATCCCTTTTTGAAAGTCACTCAAGGATGCACAGTTTTATACAGCCAAATACTCTTTTGTATGTAAATTTATTTAGTCAATGTCATTTAACAGTTATATACGTGAAGACAGAAGAATATGACATCACTAAGTGCACCTCAGACACCAAGTTTAGAGGTATGAGATGCCATCCAGGGGGACCTGGACAAGCTCCAGCAGTGGTTGCATGGGAATCTCATGAGATTTAAGAAGACCAAGTGCATGGTGCTGCACTGGGATCAGGCCAACCTACACTGTCAATACAGACTGGGGATGAACAGATCAAGAGCCTGCCAAGAAGGGCTTGGGGGTGCTGGTGGATGAGAGGCTGGACATGGCCTGGCAGTGGGCACTTGCACCCCAGAAAACCAATCACACCCTGGGCTGCATCAAAACCAGGGAGGGAATTTTGCCTCTCTTCTCTGCTCTCGTGAGACCCCATCTGCAGTGCTGCACCCAGCTTTGGGGCCCTCAGCAGAGGAGACAGACATGGACTTGTTGGAATGAATCCAGAAGAGACCCACTAAGAAGATGAGAGGAATGGAGCACCTCTCCTGTGAGGAAAAGGGAAAAGAGTTTGGACTGTTCAGGCTGGAGAAGAGACTTCAGGGTGACCCATCTGTGGCCTTCCAATACCTGCGGGGAGCCCACAAGACTGGTGGAGAGAGACTGTCTACAAGAGCATGGCAGGACAAAGGACAATGACTTCAAACTGACAGAGAGTAGGTTTAGATTAGAGGAAGTTGTGTAAGGGTGGTGAGGCACTGAACAGGTTTCCCAAAGAAGTCGTTAACGCCCCAGGAAGTGGGAAGAAAATGGCACATCACCTCAACATTAATTACTTAATGACACAAAGCTGATGATATAAAAACTGCTGTAGGTGGTTAAAGTTGAGTATAGTCAGGCTGGTGTAGCACTCTGAATTCCAAAAATCTTCAGTTTGCTGTTATTTTACTCTGCTTTCCTTAACCTCTTAAAGTTGCTTAGTTGTTTTAGTGATAGTCACTTTCTGGTATGTGAGGACAAGATGTCATGAGGCACATAATAAACCCAGGCTTTGATCTATTGCTAGAAATGGACGTGAGAAGAGAGAAAAAGATTGATCTTTTCTAAAAGATAGACTTAGATCTATCTATATATCTGTATATCTATGACACTTTACAGGAGAAAACAGAAGTTAAAGATACCACAGCTCAAAGAAAATGGTCAGGTGAAAACTACTAGAGTCATCCTCTGACTCAGGTAAACTAGCTACCAGCCCTGTTTAGTAATATCCATAGGCAAAAGCTTTCTGTGTGATCATTATTTTCATCCAAAAAAAACAGGGTTACCAGAACTTCCATGTAGCTACAAGCCACTGCCACACAATCTCAGTTTCATGGCTTTCTCAGCGAGCACTTGGCTCTTCTCATCCCCAACTGTCCCGTTTGGAGAAAAGCTGAGCAGATCCCAAGCAATTTGCTGAACTGTTCTGGCCATGATTTACAGGCAGTCCATCACCTGCTGACATATACCTGCCATTTATCTCTTCCTGAAAACCCTCACTCAAGTCTCTTATTCAGAAAAAGAGGATTGGAGGCGAAAAGAACACACTGTTTTTTTCCTTCTAGATATCTTTAAAATGTGACCTTTTGTCTCCTGGTCAGGTTTATTTATATACATTGGCACATCACAAAAGTGACTGGCAATGTTAAATACTGAGATTTGAATTAGTGGTTTGTGTAGCATCCAAATAATCTGAATAAAGTACATTACAAAAATGCTGGAAATTGACATTACATCTATGTTGATGCACATTTCAGTTGCCAAGAAAAGAGCAGTTTGGCTGGAGGATCCAACAAAATCTGCTTAGTGGGTCTTCCTTGGCGAGAGCCCACAAAGCAGATTGCTTTCATACAGTACTCCCTTAATCACTGTAAAGAGGTTTCAGAGAGATTAATAATAACTAGTGCAGTTGTTACACCCACGCACAGTGACTCAGACACACAGCCCAGGGAGAGTCTTTACCTGTGTGGGCCACACAGACACATGCCAATATTTAGTCCAATAAAGTTGTCTTTCCAGCAGCATGAATGATAATCTTGGAGGTAGATGATGACAGGGCCTGTCAAACAAGCCCCTATACTGAGACACAGCCCAATATATAACAGCATCTCACTAGAGCCACATTAAAGGCTGCAGTGAAATCCTCTCTCTCTCTCTCCTCTCCCAAATATCAGCAACACTGATTAAAACAAAATAATACTTAGTCCCTGCATCATGCTGTGCTGCAGCGAGAGGACTCTAAGAGTAATGCAGACCCATTTGGTTTAAATGAATTTTTGGCCAGAGTTTCTGAGCACAGGGGTGAGGCAGCTGGCTGCTAGTCAGACGAGATGCAGGCAGGAGGTGATCAGACAGTGCTGTGGCAGCGGGGGGTTCTGAGCTGCTGCTGCTCCCCATACTAAGTGTTTGGAAGGGCTTGGTGCTACTGACTCTATGCTGGCCACAGCAAACACTCATGGCTTTGTCTCTTTGGAACCTGTTATTTAGCTTAAATTTTGTGGGGTTTATGTTATCTCATCCCCTATTTTTGACATGAAAGAGCAGAAAATGTGATTTGATTAACCTCCCTGGGAACAGAGAGTGCTCAGGAATAGTCTGTCCGAGTCTTGAGTCAGATACAGATTAGCAGAGAATAATAATTTAGTAGCCATTACAGAGCAAGTTCCATGTAGCAACTGGAGTTAACTAATTATGGATTGCCTCCAGCTTGCAGCTCATTTGATAGCAAAGCTCCTATTGACTTCAATGGCACGGCAGGTTGTGGAAGCCTTGAACTAGCAGCAGGAGTGTCAACCTTAACATTATCTATGGAAATAAAAGCCTTCCAACAAGAGAACCAGAGATAAATTGAGGACAGTTAGGAAGTATTTGAGCTTTCATTTCTACTGCGATATGGTAGGAGGTCGGGTTTTGAGTTAATTAATTAATTTTGTGGTCAAGAAGACATAAGGCAACAAGCTACTTTGGAGAGGAAAAGCCAGATCCTGTTTGACTAAGTTGATTTCCTTTGTGGCTGGACTCAATGATCTTAAAGGTCTTTTCTAGCCTAAATTATTCTATGATCCTTTTCTACGAAAAGCAGAAGAAAATTCTTCTTTTCTGACCTTTAATGTCTCCCTGTGGGGAAGGGGCACAGAATTTATTTGGGTCAGTGCAATGTTGTCTAGCTTACTAAAGTTTTCTTTTCAAGTTGTTTCTCTAACCCTCCACCCACAGGCCAAATCACACAGAGACAATAATAGAAATATGGGGATGGCCAAATTCACAACGAAGTGTGAATGTGAGCCTGAGAAAAAGGGTTTAGTTGTTTTAAAAGGGGAAGTCAAACAGAGATTAAACTTGAACTTTTGTTTAAAGTTTTTGTCCTTTTGGAAGCCTGCAGAAAAGTACAAAGAGCTTCAATAGTCAGAAAAATTTCCAGACCAGAAATCACATCAGTAAATTTCTGCTATCCATCCCAAAAATGTATTAGCTCATTCTCACATTTTTTGCTATGAAGTAGGCTGCTTCTTTAAATTCATAGTGTTCAGTGCTGTCATTGTCTGCACTGTACATAGCTAATCAGTTTAGTCACAGACCACCTAGATAAGAGCAGTGTTTCAATAGCCAGTCCCCTAAATTAGAGCCTAAAATAAATTAGCAACTCACATATAATTTTAAATTCCAGGCTATTTGCCAGAAAAATAGCATGCAATACATATGATAAAGTGTGAAGTGCCTGCATTTATGAAATGTGAATGTGGGAAAATAGAACTGATTTTTTGGTTTTTTTCAAGTCTCTAGATATTTATTTAAATTGGCAGGTTCAATTAATTCACTAAGGTGAATTAATTTGACTTAGGTGCGAGCCACATGTGTTTTAGAATTCTGTGTGTTGTTAGACTTGTTTGTTTTGCATAATCTGTCAGAAGCTACATTGCAGAGGGCCCCAAAGAGCCTCTGTGGCACAAATGGCATGATGTGCTATTATGTACAGAAGCTTCTCTTCACCTGAAGTAGTCTTTCATACATTGTCAAGACTTTCATGACCCAACAGGAAGAATCATAAAACAAAAGAAAGAGAAACAGCCTGGCCTACAGGCTTGTTTTCATACAGTAGAAAGAAAGAATGAGTAAATTGGTGAAAAGGTTAGAAAGATGAATGGAATGGTGAGGAAGGGAGAAGAGACTAACATGATCAATAGTTTGCAGAGAGAAGCACTGCTGTTGTGAGATCTGCACTCAGTTACGAAATAAGAGATATTGATAGATCTACACCCCTAGAAGCCACATAAGGTCAGGGAAAACCCACTGAGAGTGTGGGCTGTCCAGTGCACCATGTGGAATAGCAGCGATAAGGTGGTTTAATAGTAGTGCAGTGATAGAAAAAGTGTAGTTTAGAAGTCACTGTTTAAAATGATGAAAAAATAGTGTCACTAAAATGATTGTGGGGTTTAATTTTCCCTCCCCACATTTATTTATAACATTTCTTTCTAAGTGAAAATCTCTCTGGTAAACATTAGGAAGAATAATTTCAAAATCCACAGCATATTGGGACATGGATACTTCACAGATTTACAGTTATTAGTAAGTTTAGTAACTAAATTTCCAGCAACAAAATTTTAAATAGTTAACTTGGATATGTAGTCCATTTCCTTCCTGTCCACAAATCTACTTGAATATTCCTTCCTTATTTTTCATTTTAACTTACTCTGAGGATAATATCCAAAAACTGTTGGTTGTAAGCAACTTTCTGTAGGTTTAAAAAATAAAAAATAAATAAAATATAATAAAATATAATACATCAAATCAGTTTGAATTGAATGTGTTATTCACATGGTATTTCTGTGCCTCTACTGAATAATTATGTGTCTGTGAAAGTGTTTGGTAGAAATTTAAAGGACTCCAAACCTTTCAGTAAAAACTTTAAATATTGACTGTTCTGAAGTACATTCTTGTCAGTAAATTTTTCTGCCAGAGTATTTATAGGAAGCAAAAAACATGGTGAATAAAAAAAACCTGAAAAAATCTTCACTAGTTCTTTTCAGATAACTTTAATAGTAATAGCTCATTATCTTCTTTCTCCAACTGGTGAAAAACTCCTGTTCTAGTTGTTTCTTGGGGACATGAACCAAAGCCACGTTCTAATTGCCTTTGCAAATCACTGTAGTGTTTATTTATTTTTTTCCTTAAAGTTATCTATTTTCAGAGGAAAGTTCAGAGGGAAATTTCCACTTGGTCCTCTCCTTGCCACACCTTGAAAAATTCACAGAGGATTTCAGTATCTTTTATGTGCTCCCTTGTCCTTTCCCCTCCACCAGAGTGTGAAGCATCTGCACATGACATCATTATGGGGGATGACCTTATAATGAATGCAATTTTGTGAGTAAAATGGCTTTTTCAGCACCTGCTGTGCCAGCTGACAAGACTGCTCCCCTCCATGGCCTGTGGGTGCTGTGGTTCTTCACTGCAGGCATGGTGAGATGGGAGAGCTGTGTGGCACACCTCCCTAGACTGATTGAGAGGAGCCTCAGGACCTCTAAACTGGTACAAATCTGTGAGTGAGACTGTGTCTGACTGTGCAAGGGGAACCTCCCATCAAAATAGTGGGAATGGAAAGGGGCAGTGTATATCCACACCCTGCCTGTCCTACCTTTTCTGAAACCAAAAATAAAGTTACATAAATATTCTGTTGTCACTCCCAGACTGCCTTTCTCTCTTTGAGAGTTACTAGTGTGTGTATCCCTTTGTAGCAAATGCTGTAGTGGGAATCAATGCTTAGGAGAGTCCACACAGTGTTGGAGGTCAGAGAGTCAAAGATATCCTTCTGTTTATCCCCTGGCAGTAAGGCAGGATTTAAATGCTTGTTCTGAGATTCTCCTTTCCAGCTTCCCCTGACCTAGCCTGGAGTTGGTTGTGACTAATTAAAAGAGAATAAATATGTCAGTGCTGACCCCAGGGATAATGCAGAGACAGGTCTTAAATTCCAGTTTTCAGATGTTGAGCTGTGATGAAATAGTAACACTGATGCAGCGCTTCATGGTCCTATTAAGTCTGCTTTATACACCCAATATACAAAATCTGATGGAATGAATGACCTTGACTGTACTTCCCTTCACTCCCTAGATATAACCCTAGTTGGGATAGGTGCCACTGGCACCTCAAAAAAAAATGCTATTTGTCCTATCATAATTTTTTTTAGCACCACAGCATATCTGCTGCTCTTATGTGCCCTTGCCATGACCAGTCCTTCAATTTTCTGAAGGGAATCATCACCCACTAACCACAGTTCTATTAGTAATTAATTTTCAAATTTACATGCATTCGTGTATCAGGAACTTACCTAGAAAAAACTGTGAGGACAGCATCAGGTTTGGTCTGTGAGGAGACACCATATCAGAATTTGTCATAGTAGCAGGTGCTGTGATTTAGGGATCAAGAGGCAAAGCACCAAACTGATGCAATCATCAGCTAGCCTGGCTGAGCACATAAGCCAGTGAACCAGGCTGCCTTCAAAAACACCACAAGGTGCGAACTTCAGGCTTGTCAGTCTGTACCACTGTCCAATACCACAATGAATAAATCATTATGTTAGAAATTAAACTCAGCTTTCAGCTTGACTGGGATGGTGCCAACCTATGTCTGAAGTGTGCCTGAGGGGACAGCAAGCTGCGGGATTCATGACAACTTGTGCTGCCACCACCCTCAGCCATCCTAAGCGGGTCAACAATACGGAGTCTGTTCAGAGAAGAGATTAAGACAGAAAGATTGCTCAGAGGTGTATCTTTCTCTTTGCTGTGATTTCCCCCCTGCCAGGTTCCTGGGAACATGACATACATGTTATGGATCATAGGTGGCAGGGAAAATGGCACAGGCTGCTCTCTAGCCTTCATTGTGCATTTGCTCACGTTTGTTCATTTGCCCCTTCTCTATCTCCTCTGATCTAAGAGTCTTTTCTCATGGCATCAGCTGCTTTGACTCAGTTCCTTTTTATAACCTACACAGCTTTTTTTTTTTTTTTTTTTTTTTTTTTTTTTTTTTTTTTTTTTTTTTCCCCCAAGATGAGGATGGGGCTATTTCTACACTGTGTCTGGATTTGAGAAGCTATTTGTAAAACAAGGGAGAGTTGAACTCACATACAGGTGAACTGAGACCCCAGTGCACATGAGGGCATAACCTGGGCTTCTTAGTTGTGGAAGCCCAGAGGAAGAGGAGAGAACTCTGAAGTTATTTGTTGACTAAATAAATAATCTATGCCTAGTCTATGCCTTCAAGCCTTCTTAAGTGGCTATGTAAAGTAGCAAAAGTGCCACATAAAATGCCATTGGATTTAAATCCCTGGAGATTGGCCAGTTGCCAAACATCACAATATCTGTTATCTAAATCTATATTGGATTCAGATATCTGATATCTGAATCTAATTCTGTGCTTTAGATAACATCTTTTATCTAAAGCACAGAATCTAAAGAGACTGACCATCCCACTGAGCTGCACAGAACCATACAAAACTACGTCTAGATGAGCTGAGTTCAGAATTTTATTAATAGTCCATTGGGCACTATTCTCTCAGCTGCACAAAGCATACTTTCTGTGCTCCAATCATTGATACTATACTGAAAAGGGGCTCGTGTGTTGAGATTTTGAGGCAAAATTTCTCTACCAGTTCTGCTGTTGTCACTGGAGTGAGATGAGTTCTTAAAGCACTATAGCTGTTTGTAAAATTGAGCACATGGAAGATACATGTACTGGCCCATGTACTGCTTTTCAAAAATAAAAATTAAATAATAATATTTTTTAAAAAAATAAACAAACCAAAACCAGCAGGGTTAGGATGTAATGGAACTTAAATCTTCTATTTCTGACAGAATGATTTGCTTGTAAGCACAATGTTGCTAACATGTGATTTTAGTAAGGTGTTACAGTATTTTAAGGAAATCAACCTCCTTCTACTTCCTTTCTATAGAAACATGAAATTACTGAAATTGTTGCACTTTTTTAGCATAAATCATAGTGAAAAATAAATTGATAAGAAACACATTTGTTATCTACTTTCAGGCTTTTGTTCTTTCTAGTCTAATATTCTGCTAATGACTAATCAGTCTGATAACTTTTAGGGATAGAGTTTGCTATTTTGGGCTATTCCCCTAGATGAAAGTTATTTCTATAACAGCTATTCTTAGAAGCATTTATGGAAGAAAAGGAGTGAGTGAAGCACCCGTAGAGGAGTGACTCACCACAGCACTACTAATTGCCAACCAAAAAAAAAGTCTTGCTTTGCAATTCAGGAAATCAGCTGCATTTAAAAAAAAAAACAAACCCATATATTTGAGAACCAAACACTGCTCATGATCTTTTGATACTAAAACTATGTGGGATGGGTGCACAACCAAAAACAGTGACAGACAAACATCTGAAATTACTCCTTTCTAGATCTATATCTATCCACATCATGTACCTGCCAACCCAATTTCCCATTGCTCTTGCCTCTTTCTTTATCATCCCTGTAACATCTGCTTGCCTTTGATTTTTTTCATCTTCTGTTGTTCCACAGCTTGAAATATGTTAAGTAAAAATGGAGCTAAAGGGACTGGTAGCAGCCTGCAAAAATTTCAATTTCTAGGTCTCTGGCTAGGATCCAGGCAGGTCAGTGGCAACTGAAAGTCATTAGCACCTCATGCCTGCTTACTGACCTCGGTGACATTAATTGCTGGACTGGCCACAGCAGCAATCTCAGTAGAGGAATCACCCACTCTGTGCTGAAATCAGGCCACCCTCTCCCCTGCAGAGTCAAGGTTGTGGCAGGGCTGTCTCCAAGAAGCCACAGAAACAGTCACCTTCATCTTCCTCTTCCCCTTAAATATATTAAAATGACTTATTATTCTTATTTTCCAGCTTATACAAGGGTAGCATGAGAGCTAAGGCTGTGCAGAGCTAAGGCTGTCCTGTCGTATTTAAATACTCTGCAAATGACTTAACAGTAAGCATTACCCTGTATAACTAAATAAACTAAAAAAGTATGAGTATAAAATTCAGAGCTTATTGAGGTGACACATGTTATCTTGCTCTCCAGGCAACTGGCTAGCTTGATGTGTCCAGGGAAAGAGAAGAAAAAGTCTCCATGTCTCATGCTGCAGTTTGATCATAGCTGCTTCCAGGAGAGATGAAAAGCTGTTTTCCCCTTTCTTCCTCTCTTCCTATGTTATTTGGGACCTGTCGAGACTAGGAACTGGTTTCTCCTTAGGTCTTCATATCTAAAATAGAAACAGCAAAATCCTTCCTTCCTTCCTTCCTTCCTTCCTTCCTTCCTTCCTTCCTTCCTTCCTTCCTTCCTTCCTTCCTTCCTTCCTTCCTTCCTTCCTTCCTTCCTTCCTTCCTTCCTTCCTTCCTTCCTTCCTTCCCTCCCTCCCTCCCTCCTTCCTTCCTTCCTTCCTTCCTTCCTTCCTTCCTTCCTTCCTTCCTTCCTTCCTTCCTTCCTTCCTTCCTTCCTTCCTTCCTTCCTTCCTTCCTTCCTTCCTTCCTTCCTTCCTTCCTTCCTTCCTTCCTCCCTCCCTCCCTCCCTCCCTCCCTCCCTCCTTCCTCTCTAGGGACTACTTGTGAATAATTGTGAATATTTTTTGTAGTGCAAAAGCAAACCCCTCACCCATCAGAGAACTTACACTGGCATTAGAAAATGAAGTTTTCCATTTCAGAGAACTATACTGTCAGATTTCCATTAATGTTTTACCCTTTTCAATGCTCATGAGAAATCTTGCCATATTCTCTCTCTATGGAAAGCTCAACCTCCCTTTTTCTTTCTTATTCTTCATTCCCTCAAGAAATCCCAGCCAATATGAGAATTTGGCCTTTTTTTCTTTTGCTTTCTTTATTCAGAAAAGGATATGAAAACATTATCTCTGTAGGTAAAAACAATGTAAAGGAAAAGCAAATTTAAAAAATAAACCTATACTTAAGGGAAAAAAAAGAGCAATCCATGGTTGAAACTACATCAGGGATGTTTGGAGTCTGCCTCGACATTTTGCAGTGCTTGGAGAGGCAATATAATTTATATCAGACTAACCATGATTTAAAGGTCTTTCTACTAAAACACATAAATCACAATTAAGCAGAATTTTATTCCCAGAATAATGTCATCTAAGCCATCTTGGTTAAATTTTTCCTATTCATTGTCTTCAGATGTTAACGTTTTATAAATATTAAATTAATTTGCTTACAGATAGCTCCTGTAAAAGACTGAGTCACAAACATTCAAATTCAGATATCTAGATCTGAATTTCCAGTGCTAGAAAACTTTGGTTCATTACTGTGTCGCCTCAAAGAAGGAAGAAGATATTTACCAGTTCACATCACTGGGGGAAACTGTTCCAGCCCTGGGTATGGGAGCTGACATACTGGCTAGAGGAAAGACATCACAGCCCCTGCTCTGGGTGATGCTCTGATGGGTCATGTTCCTCCAGCTTTGAGTCACAGAAGCAGACCCAGGACTCAGGCTCCATCTCACACTCCTTGACAGCAGGTCCAAAGAGAGGAGGATGAGACTACTTTAAAAGGGAAGGAATATCTCATGCCACCAATTAAAAGCCAGAATAAATCATTTCTTGTATACTTTCCTCCAGCTGACAGGCCAAAACGAGCAGATCTGTCCCTCTGCTGTGATGGCTCCTCACTGCTCAAGGCTCCTGCAGTAGAAGCATACTTTTTAACTTGAGTCATCTAATACAGGCACCGAGGTCCTCTACATTTCACCAGGGAATAATTCAAAGTGCATAAGTAAGGAATACCTTGAATAAATGAAGCTCTTCAGCATGAGCACAGACATACAGGGTCAGACCAAAGAGCCAGCTGAGCCACCACTCTGCCTTTGACATAGCCAACAGCAGATGCTTAGAGAAGAGCAGCAGAATAAGACATTTATATCTAAATTTTCTTCCTCAGTTACTTTTTCACCTATCACCAGTAGTCACACATCACGTGGACTTCCTAATGTATCCATGGTTTGTAGGATTTTAGAGACAACATTAATTTGCCTGCCTCTCTTTGAACCCAGGTAAATATTCAGTGTCTTCAATATCTAAGGGCAAGATTTATGTGAGGACTTTCATGGGATATCACTGTGAAACTGCAGCTGTCTGTGGAAGCAAACTTGAGAGGCATGAGAAAAATTGGGAACCAGAGCACAGTGCAAATATAGCAATATTTTTCTAGCCCTTTTTCCACCTCTGAGATCCACTTACAGCCTTTTACTGCATGAAAGGCAGGCTGAGTGCAATGTGAAAATGTATCTGAATTAGATGTGTTGAAGGTCCCAAGCTGATGAAGTGCATAGAACTGATGCCACATACGGCCCATGAAGTTTCTTGATGTGACCAGCTTAAAGACATTTCTTATCATATTTATCATCATCAGACAAAAATAGCTGTCAGGAATCCAAACTAAGCTTGCACAGGGTCTAAGGAATGAAGAAATAGGGTTGCTGTTACCATTTAATTACTAACAATCTACTGGGCAATTTGGCATCTTTCCAGAGATTATATTCTTTCTCTCCTTAGAATTGTAAAAAAAATTTACAATATGTGGAAAACATTCTGAAATATAAGCTCAATTTGAGGTCACATCTGTCCAATGATCATTTTTTTTAATCAATTTCTTGCATTGCACAACCAATTTGAACTCAGCTTGCTGTAAAGTGTCAGGAACAAATTCTGTTGGTTGCAGCACCTTATGCTGTGACTGTGGTTGTTGCAGTGTGCATGGATTCAGCATGAAGGGAACTTGTCATCTGCTACAAAATCACAGAATCATAGAAGTTTTTAGGTTGGAAAGGATCTTTAAGCTTATCAAGTCCAAGTGTTACTCTCAAGTCTACCACTAAATCACTTTTCACAGATGCAGTATAATGACATTGTGGAAAGTATGATACCTCTTACAGGTTATAGAAAATTTTACTATCCCTTTGAACCTTGTGAGGATAAGCATTTGCAGTAGCTGCTCTAGTTTTTAAAAAGTGTCACTTATAGTCTATATGTTTCTAGTTTTGCTTCTGCTAAAAAAATATTATCCAGTAATGGATTGTAGAGATCTTTTAGGCAGGACACACTGAAAAAATGTGCAGTTGGAGGAGAGCTTCAGTGGGCTATGAAAAGATATGCACTCAAAAAGAAACAGCATTTGGATGTTTAAGAACATACTCTAAACGAGGACTGGAGCCATGAGCAGGGCAGACAACTGCTTAGGGTAGCAGACTGCAAAGATGTTGCTTGTGCCAGAAAATTTTGCTTCTGCCAAAGGCTGGTGCTTCAGACCTGTTGATATTTGGGTTAGTTTTGCATGCTGAGGAAGAGGTTGAACTATGGATTATGCCAAGATACATCATTATATATCTCTAGCTCTCAGGCAATATAAAATGAGGCAGGCTCAGGCTCTTTCCCTGAGCTCTTATCCCTCTTCACAGAATCACAGACTTGCTGAGGTTGGAAATGACCTCTGGAAGTTGTCTGGTCCAGCCTTCTTGCTCAAGCAGGACCACCTAGAGCAAGTTACTGAGGACTGTGTCCAGATGGCTTTTGGGTATTTCCAAGGAGGGAGACTCCACATCCTCCATGGATAACATATTCCAGTGTTTGGTCACACTTGCAGTAAAATAAAGGTTTTCCTGATGTTCAGACAGAGCTTCCTGTGTTTCAGTTTCTGCCCACTGCCACTTCCATTCCACACCAGAAATTGTACAGGCCTGGTCTGGTCTTGGCCCTTCAGTGTTGTGGTGGCTAATTCAAGGCTGTCTGTATGGCCATGAGCTGGCTTGGTAGCCCATTGTCAGAAGCTAGTTCCAACCTTTAAATTGCTTCAAGACTGTAATTTTGATCTACATAATAAAAATAAAAACTGAATATGGTACATACAAATTCAAGTGACAATCCTCAGATCCAGACAAATGTCACAGTCTTCTTTCTTCATCTAGCTAGTTTCTGAGAAAACTCCTCCAGACTATAAAGGGCAAGCAAAAGCCATTTGACTTATATTCAGTCTACAAATTAAGTTGTTTTTATCCTATTTTTCAAGCCCTTGTTTAGATCTGATTAGCTAATGTCACCCAAGAGCCAGACCATTTGTTTAACACTAACTGCTTCTGAAACATTTCTGTTAGTATCATCTAGAAAAACTGATGTCAGTTCTATAATGAAACAAAGGGTTATTATCATTCACAGAGTTGTGTAACAACATTTAATGCTGGGATTGATACTTGCTCAGTAGCTTATGCAAATGAAATTTCCTTTTCGTTTCTACATCAACAGCTTAAGAAAACCTCAATTCTAATAACATTCAAATATGTAGAAATACAGATGGGATTTTCTTACCTTTGCCTTTACAAAATCCATTAAAAGATCAAAAAGATTTGTTTAAACTTGATCTTTGTCCCATAAATTGCAAGGAGCCACAACAAGCAAATAATTCACAGTAATTAACTGAGATTTTACAACACCAGTGCACATAATAAACTATGTGTGATTTGCTTCTTAAATCTGTCTGTATGGACTGAAACACCTTCCTCCATATATTTAAGAATTAATTCAGAATATTGCAAGTTAAAAACAGAAAAAAGAGCTTGTCCTTTTTTTGTATTAGACTTGCTGAACAGCAAGCTCAATGCTTTTTTTTCCTTTCTATCCTGCCTTTGTGTACTCTCAATTGATTTACTTAAGACTTGAGATGGAGTAAAACTCCATGTATCTGGACAGCATCCCAAGGAAGGGACCACATGGCTGCACTGTGCCTGGAGAAAGCCAACAATGATATCTTGGTGTGGTACCCTGGTCTCAAACCAGCATCATCTCTGACCCAGCTTGGGTGCAAGGCTGTACCTCCCCTTTGCAGGACACAAGCTCATTTCTCCTGGCAGGTCTCTGTTGGGAGCTTGAGCCGACACTTACATGTTCCAGTGTGCATTTTGGGTTTTCTAAAGTTCTGTATGTTTTTGTTATTAAATTTCTGTAATGGTTCATCCCTACCACCCCCCTTTCCCAAATCCCTGTCATTTTCCCCTTACAACAGCCTCTCCCAGTTCAGTGCAATCCTTACCTGATAAGACCCATTGCCACACCCTAAGGCTTGAGTGCTCTGGCAAAAGCTGGTGACTCAGCCAGGCTTCAGGTTTCCCCACTCCCCTTTTTACCCCAAAATAGCCCTGCCAATGCCCCCTGTTCCTAAGTCACTCCCCTTCATTCCTAAAGGCAACGCCCCCTGTACTTAAGGGCATGTAAGCCCCAGAAAACTTCACTTGCACTTGGGCTTTGGGCCTGAATAACATCTTTCTGGTCCCCAAGCGTGTCTGCTTCTTCTTCCAGCCACAAACACATCTCTGTCTGGGATTTGGACCCACAAATAACTAGTTTATATGGTTATCTGAAGAGCAGGCTGGCCGGGGAACAGCTCAGAAGTAACCATACTCACGGTTGTGATGTCTATGAGGAAATAGCCCACCAGAAGGATCACAAGTTTCCAATAGTCCCACCCAACAAAGAAGCCAGAACTTGTCCCAATCAAGGCAATTAAGACACAAAACTGTATTTAAAAGTAACTTTCTTAGTTATTGACTTCCAGGCAAATACATCAGTATTTTCTGCCTATCAGTTCAGATAACAAGCTCAAATTACCCAGTACATTTCATTAGATACTATAGGCAAGTTTGATTGCATGTCAGCTATTTGAGATTTAGTGTTTTTCTAACACTGGGGTGGACATTCAACCTTTTTTTCCTCCCCCTCCCCCTAATTATGGTAGCTGAAGTGAAAGAAGGTATAATAACCCCAGAAATAATTGGATTTTGCAGCAGTCTGTGACAAGCTGTCCAACACATTCATATGGTCCACTTTGCTTTTACAAGCTAAAGCCACAGATTGCAATTTATTGCTGCTTCTTGAGGTTGAAATTAGAAAGAGTATTAATGTTGGAAGGAAAATATATTAGCAGAAACACTTGCTGGATCTGAGAGATCTGCCTTTCGGCTGAGATCAATAACCAGAAAGCCCAAGGCTGATCTTTATCAGAATATGGAGTGAATGCCTAGGAGAATGGTTAATAAGTGCTGTCCAGAGATTTCATTCCCTTCCTACAACCATGTGAAAAATGTAGCCACTGGGTCCCACAAAATTATAGGCTTTATTGAGATGAAAACTTCAGTTTGCTTTTATTTAACTAGCAATAAAAATTTTGGAGCACTAAAAGCTGAAAACTGCTGCTGTAGCTTTCAGCTTGTAGGCATAACATGACTTGTGCCCACCAAATGAAGTATTTGTTGCAGGGGCTGGACTCCCTGAGGTGTTTGTACAGCTGGTTCCCAAGCTCCAAAGGGGACAGTGGCTGATTCTCTGGTGAGCCAGTTAAGTAACCATAATTCACAGTGATATCTGCCACAGTAAGACTCCACAACTCTTGTTGGAACAACAAATGAAGATTGTATAACCATGTGGATTCTTCAGTATTAGTTCTGGTGAGTAGGTATTTATTTTCACTCCCTTGTAAATAGGCTGAAGGCAAGGGAATCAGTCACTATCTATGGGCTTGCTTGCTGGGAGATCCTAGAGGATGAACTCGAGGAAGTGTTCTTCTTCCTAGAGGGCTGTGGCCTGCTAAGCTCGGAGCCACCACATCCTCATGTCAATGGAAGTGGGATGTGTGTGACCTGTTACAGCTGCAGAAGGCAACTTGTCTGTTAGAAAGTTCGTGCCCACGTGCATTGTTAAGATGTGTGATGAATTCATTTGGATGCATTTGTACCACTGGAAAAAATACAGATCCAGACTTAGGGGTGTCTGCATACCTGTTTAAACAGAAGGAGTTAGATTGGATTTCTGATGTTGACCACAATACAGCCACCCATTTCTGTCAGCTAGAGATTGTATTTTCATAACATGATCTATATTACATATATGTGTACCTCACCCTGAAACAGCACACAAGGCTGAGAATGTGCACCTGAGGGATGTGCATTATTTATGACCTGTAAAACAGAAGGGACTTGCTAGATATACACATTCAGTAACAGGTCATCGAAGCCAACAGTTTCTCCTTTAGTCATGTTCAACTGCTGGAGTCTGTATACCTTTCTGCTGTACAGACTTTGCCACAGCTCCTAACAAATAGAACTGTAAATGCATCAGGAAAATGGAGAGGCGTCCTTGACACGGTGGGAAAACCTCACAGAGGCATTCAGATACCATATTCAATTTATTACTTATGATTTGTTTATGCTTTGCCATGTAATGTATTCAGAGAGAGAAAGCAGATCATGTCTACTAGTTCAAATAAAATAAAGAATATGCATACAACCTGACTTACCCATGCTCTTGGAGCATTCTGTGAGTCAAAATTAGCAAGAGATAAAATGAGTTATATAGGATGGTCCAGAGGAATAGGTAACAGGTAACATCCTCAGAGGAGCAGGGTGGAGCAGGGCACTTAGGATTCAAAGTGATACACATATGCTTGATTCTGTTTGTACAGACTGGGAATAAGGACAGTGTGCAATTCACAGTGGGCAATGGTGAATGAGGGGGAAAAAAAGCAAACCTCGCTTTGTTTAAACATGGAGGCAGATCTGTTAGCTGAGCTTGAAGAGACCAGCCCTGATGATCTTGTTAAAACCACAGAAAATAAGTTCTTTCCTGGGAAACATAGTTAGCTACTGGCATGCCCATTCCCTCCATGGTACCTCAACATAAAAGGGATCCTGAGGAAAAGTTTTTGTGGGAGGATGACAGATGACTACAGGTCTCATCTTGGCCTGAATTGATGAGTTCATGGTGACTTAAGGCTGGTCTCTGATGTCTCATTACATTCATGGAAGCACCCTGAAAATGTCTGCAGAGCCTGTGTGAATGCAGTGCCTGACACTGCTGCCTGCTGGCATATCCCTGCTGAGGTGCCACAGCTGATACCAGGAGCAAAGTGTGCCTTCATAGTCCACAAATCCCAGTCACTACACACAGGCTCTCCCAGTCAGCATGCAAGCAGAGGGGAATATGAGAAGGAAGTTAGATTTCCTGTAATATAGTAGGAGTCAAAACCTTCAAGTTGAGTTTTATCAAGCACACAAATAATTAAAAGGATAAATATATACAGTGAAATAGATAAAAGTGACACATTCTAGTAAAAACCCAGGTCAAGATTTAGGACTCTGAGAGTCCTAAGAGATGATTTCAGTCCTTTCCCTTTAATCATATATTTTTTCAATCATATAGTTTTTAAGTTCTTAAAAAAATAGAGAGAGAGAGAGAAAGAAAATACTTCCAAAGTTCAGTGTTTATTTGGAAACAAAACAATTATTTTAGTGAATAATATATGTGCATACCAAGATGTGGCCTGGAAGCTGACTGAAGCCTAAAAGAGCTGAGCCCTACAGTCCTGCAGTTGTGGAAGATCCCATCTTTTCAGGACCCAATTCTCTCATTGTCTTGTATATCTAGGCATGTAAGATTTTCAAGCTTTTTTTCGGCATCTCAGTAACAAGTTCTAATGATATATAAAAGAATATCACTGCCTACAAAACACCTAGTGAGTGCTAGGTTGTACTATTTCACTATTATTTCACTGAAACATTGTCAATAAAGCCCAGCAAATGCAAACCTAACAATAGCAAAAAATTTAGGTTCTTCTGAATAGGACACAGCTACAGGAGAAAGTAATAAGTGCATTTGCTATGAAGTGACTTTATTTTTATTTCTATACAAATAGAAGTGACATAGAAAATGCATTAGTAACCTTCAAGTTACATTTCTTTTATATACAAGTGCTGGATTTTAGATCAAAGCTAAATTGTTTCTGGTTTAGTTGTTGGCTTTTTTTTTTTTTAATTCTCGAGTGCTTTTTAGTGGAAGTGCACTAACATTGATATTTTCCCTAGCAGAGATGAGTAGCACTGCTAAGTGGATAACAAATGCTTTGCTCTGTATTAGAGCCGTAAGTAGCAGCTAATTTACAGGCTTTCAGAAAAAGTAGGGCAAAAAAAAGGAAGTTAATACATTTCTTTTTATTTTGCCACAGTGCAGTTTTAATTTTGCTGCCCATCTGGGATTTTGCTCTGCTTTGAATCAGAGCTGTGCAAATCAATATGAACTCTTTTATATATTTTTAATTGTTCTGTCTACCTATACACATACAAAATGAATGAAAAGAAATTGAGTGAACAGTGGTTAATTACATTAAAATTACTCTTACATGCTATATGATCCTAAACAATTATAGTGATACCTATCAGGAAATTCACGTGCACTTAGAAAAAAAAAATTCATTGAAAAATTATTGTTAACTAAATATATTCTGTAATATTCTTAGTCTAAGAGTAGCTTCCATTATTTCCCTTAATTTCTTATTAAGCCCTTCAGTTTTGGGCCATTGCAAACATCATGAAGTTCAAGAAAGGGAAGTGCAAGGTCTACACCTGGATCATGGCAATCAGACACATCTACAGTTGGGCAGAGAAGTGGCTGAGAGCAGCCCTGAGGAGAAAAGTTTGGTGATGCTTGATGAAAAATTCAATGAGCCAGCAGTGTTCTCACAGCCTAGAAAGACAACCACTCCTGGGCTGCATCAAAAGCAACGTGGCCAAAACGTCAAAGGAGATGATTCTGCCCCTCTACTCTGCTCTTGTGAGACTCCACCTGGAGTACTGCACACAGTTCTGCTGCCACCAGCATAAGAAGGATATGGAACTGTATTCAACTGAATGTTGAATAAGTCCAGAGGAAGGCCACAAAATTGGTAAGAGGAGTGAAGCACTTCCCTTACAAAGACAGGCTGACAAAATTGGAGCTGTTCAGCCTGGAGAAGAGAAGGTTGTGTGGAGACATCATAGCAGCCTTCCAGTATCTGAAGGGGGCTTACAGGGAAGCCAGAGATGGACTCTTTGCCAGTGTCACAACAGAGAGTAATGGGTACAAACTGAAAGAGGGGAAATTTAGGAAAAAATTCTTTACTGTAGGGGAGGTTAGGCACTGGAACAGGTTGCCCAGGGAGGTTGTGGATGCCCCAGCTAGTGTTTAAAGCCTGTTTGGATGGGAGCAACCTGGACAAAGGGGAAGCATCCCTGTTCACGGGCAGAGAGCATAGGACTAATTGATCTTTAAGCTCCCTTCCAACCCTTAACTTTCTATGATTCTGTGTTCCATGATTCTATGGCCTATGGCTGTAGCCTATCAAGCTTGAAAGGTATTAGTGCCTATCAATAGGTATCAAAATGGTTCAGTATCAGTGGCTGTGAATTTCAGGTGTTGGCTCTCTATTGGTCTTAAATTCTACTGATATCAAAGGTTTTCTTAAGACCAATAGACTAGATGCTTCTCAAGGCAGATGGTTATCAAATGTAATAAAAGCAGTTTCATTGAAATATAAGGGTTCTACCAAAATTAAATTGACTGTAAGTAAATATGATGTGGTAACATCCTTTTCAAAACATCAACTGATGATTTGATGATGACTTAAAAGCTAAAATCCAGATATATAACATGTATTCATACAGTTCCTGTAAGTAAGACAGTCTTTATGGTGAACCAGAGACTGTTTTGATAACTGCACCAAGACTTGAATTTATGCATACTGCAGTCAGATGTGAACTTGTCTATTCTACTTAGCCTATTTGCTTGTATTTAGAAATTTACAAGTATTGGTGGATCTCCTTTCCTGTCTAAATCTCTCCTCTTTAGTTTAAAACTGTTCCACTTTGTCTTATCACTGTTTGCCC
Source organism: Zosterops lateralis (assembly GCF_965231275.1). NCBI lineage: Eukaryota > Metazoa > Chordata > Aves > Passeriformes > Zosteropidae > Zosterops > Zosterops lateralis. The sequence continues at coordinate 38,094,394 of NC_139764.1, read as the reverse complement.
ATATAAAATATCCCTTCCCCTCTCTTTGATAAGCTGCCTTTAAGCACTGGAAGGCCAAAATGAGGTGTCCCTGCTGCCTGGGATGCAGTTGGCCATCTAGTCTATGAGAGCACATATGGTTCATGTTCAGCTTTCCATCCACCAGAACACCAAACCCCTTCTCTGCAGGGATGCCCTCAATGAGTTCTTCTCCCAGTCCTTATTTATGTCTGGGATTACCCTGACCCAGCTGCAAGACCTTGCACTCGGATTTATTGAACTTCCTGAGGCTTCCATTGGCTCACTCCTCAAGTTTCATGCTTCTACTCCAGACTTTGAGAACTAGACTGGAATAAGGGAAGGGAACTGAATATTGAAAATAAACACACATAGCAGATCATGGCTATGCAACAACAACATCAGCCATAAGAACAAAGAGACTAATTTTCAAAGGCACTAACAGACATATTTCTTTTTAGCTTGAGCTTCTATCAGACATCATTTTCATGGGTCAGTCAAGGAAAATATGAAAGAAGAAACCTCTTTCCCTCTCTGAAGTCAAAACAGTTAGAGAGAGGAAATGAAAGAAGAAAGGATTAGAAGCTTCTTCAAAGTAAATGGTATCTGCAAAGAGCCTAAGACTGAAAAATAGTCATGCAATATGATATATGTGAAGAAAATATGCTCTTAAGAATGAACATAATATACAAGAACCATTATTAATGACATCAAAAAGTTTGAAGGATAGACTGATGAGTCAAGGCAAAAGTAATACAAAGATTAAAAGGTAAAGAAATAAGAAGTTCTTTTTATTTCCTTTATATATGTCTGCTGTAGGAGTCAGCTTTTTCAGAAAGAAACCTATATAAATAACCTCAAAAATATTATTGCTGTTAAAGCAAGTTCTTCCTAGTGTTTAAAAAAATTTGTGGACAAATCCTTTAAATAATGTCAGTTCTGTTTTTCTGTTTCATCCTTTTTTCTAGCTAAAGTTATTCATGGATAAATACTGGGTTTGCTAGTTTATTCGTTTTGTAAATCTCAAAAGAACATGCTTTAGTTGCTTGTAAACCTCTTCCTTTTGGGTAAAGTCCCAGATTGATAAATATATTTTCTGAACTGCAGATGACTAAAAAAAAATTAAATCAGAGGATTAATGCCTTATTCTTGATTCACACTGTGCCTGAGGAAGAAAGTGGCTCAATTGAATATCGATGGCAAAACCCCATTGACTTCAACAAGCCAAACTTCAGTCCTTGTTCTTTGTCATTTTTCTGATGTGAAATTTCAGATATTATATATTCTCTTACAAGGCCAAGCTCAGAAAATCATGACTTTTTGAACATCAAATAAGAGAGGGGGACAATTAGTTTTTGCTAACTAAGTGAGAACTTAGAAGTAGAATCAATGTTTTCATTCTTCATAGCACTTGTCTTTCATTCTTATCTAAAAGTAGAAGTTTTCTTCTATCACTCTCCATATTTTTATCTCCTGTTCACCAGCACTGGAAATCCATACTGAGCCTTAGCTCTCAAGGTTATTGTCTCATATCTGGTCAAGCTCAGCAGTGACTGTACACTGTCACCATCTGACAGCTGCTTGGGCTCTGTGTGAAACACCCTGTGGGGTTAGTGCAGTCCTGGGGAGATGCTGACTACCATATAAAAAGTATGACCAGAAATTACATTAACAACTCTATGAGTTTCCAGGTGGCCAAGGACTGAGTAAGTTACAGCTGACAGAATTACTCAGGCACCTCTGGGGTAGCTCCTTTGGCCAGCAATGTGGTTCCTGGGTGAATCTAGTATGAAACCTTGTAGCAAACCAGCACAAACTGGTGAAGGGCTTTATTGTCTGAGGATGCCAGCCTAGCACCTTTTACCTCCACTAAAAACCTAGTGAGCTGCACACAGAGAAATGGCTTCAGCTGTCTGGCAGGGCATTGTTTTACTTTACAATGTGGCCAGGGGGTGTGAGTTCTGAACTGTCAGGCCCTGGGGTAAACTAAGTGAAAAACTCATTTTAGAAAGTAGCATGTTAGCTAATAAAAATAATTTTTAAATCTTTCCTCTGAGCTCTGGAGCAGCCTTCCTGGCTAATGGATGGCTGCACAGCTGCCTGGCAAAATTTACAAGCTCTCCCACTTTCATGTGGGCAAAATGGGAGAGCCACTGCAGACCAATCTGAAAGGTGCTGAGAACACCTCTATAAATATGCAACAGACTTTCCTCAGCTTTTTTTGTTTTCTCAAACAACTGCTGAATGATTTTTCAAGTAAATTTCACACTATTCTTCAGACAACTCATTCAGCTCATTTGGCTTTATTTATTCATTCCTTGCTAGCAGACATGTCAGAGATGAGCAACTCAAAACAAATAGCAAAAAAAAAAAAAAAAAAAAAAAAAAAAAAAACACCACCAAAAAAACCCCAACAAAACAAAAATAAAAAAACCACAAAATGAAATTCCGAAGGTAAGGAGAAATAAAAGAAAGAATTTATTGTGTTTCCTTGATCCCACTGGCAAATCCAGAGGAAAGTGGACAGTTCTGTCCCTGGATCATGGCTGAAAGAGTGAGTTCTTAATTTCTGCAGTTTGCCATCGACCTGCCCGGGCACACAGCTGAAAACATCACTACCTGGTAATTTCTTCCGACATTCCACTTCCGTGATTCATCTAAATTTCATAGTGTAATAAACCTTCCCTAGACACATTAGCACCACGAGATTAGAATAGTTTACATTTTCATTTGTTATCTTGGGGAGAGCATTAGTATTTCCTAGTGTATGTAATTTACATGAATGCAAGATAACTTTCAGTGTGAAATACTCACACTGAATGTATCTGGAGGTAATAATAGCTATGAACTTTACTTATTTGTTATCTCCTAGAGGTAGATTACACTTTCTATTAATAAGGATAATCCACAATCCTGAGATTGTGCTTCAACACAGTACCTTTGATAAACATTACCCAAATGCCAATTTTCTTTGTCTCTGTAAGCACGTAGGTCAACACTGATGCTGTAACACTGCAGTCTGTAAAACCTCCACTCCTCATGCTTCATCCCTGCTGGGTATCCTTCATTTAGCCATCCAAGGAACAGGAGCCCATTGCTTAGTCTAAGAAAATCTCTGCATTAGGACTAATGCTTGCCTTGCTCAGTGGACACAAATATTACCACAGATTGCATCACAACCACAAAAAAACCAAACCAAACCAAAGAACCCACAAAACTCCAAACCAAAGAAACAAAACCTCTTGTAGATAAGAAAAGTCTGAATAAAACTCAGCACTCCTTTCACAGAATCTTCCCACTTCTTTTCTGCTGTCTGTGATCCTTCCAAACTCCTCTCCTGGAATATCTGCTTGAATATTCTCCAGCTCTTATCTTGGAGCTACCACTGGTATGACCTCTGTTTCTGAGAAGGCCAGTGCTGTCCAGTTCTTTCTCACCATCAGCTAAGGGTCTCTCTGCTATACCAGGGTGTGAGGTGCCTCTTCTGCATTTTATACTCAAACACAGCCCTATCAGCTCCATCAACTTACATCTTGTCAGAGTCATTTTGAACCAAAGGCCCCACAGGAGACACTGAAGATGTGCAAATGCTTCTGTCAGTCCCACAGGGCTCAGGTGTTTCAGCCAGATAAGCATCATGGGCAAGTCAGTGGGGTGTTGGTGTGATTCCCAAGGGATTCCACTAATGGTCAGGGATCAAAGGGAGCTCCCTGGGCCACCCAAGCAGAGCCAGGACCCTCAGAGTTGCATTAAGTGACAATAAAGGGATTCAACTGCGGATGAAAATCCCATGCAACTGCAGCCATTGGGTTTTACCTCTGGCTGTGGAATGGGGGCTAAAGAGAGGGAAAGATCACACACTACTTTTAAGAGGCCTGGAAAATCCAACTAAGGAAAGCTAAGCCCACAACTTACCTATGGGAACTTTCTTAAAGGGCTCACAAACTTACAAAAGCATCAGTACTGCTGGACTGCATCTCTCTGGGATACAAGCCCATCACTTTATTTACTTGAAATGGTAAAGGTAAGGGGGTCAAGGTGTGCCTCTCCTGGGGATGTTGCTTTTATCAGAACCCTTGAGTCACAGACTACTTCCCTCTTTGCTTTGCAGGCCTCAATGCAGTATTTTCTTTCTACTTTTTAGCTATTTTATTACTATCTTCCAAAGGAGGAAAAAACCACAAATTATCCAAGCACTTAGACATCTTTAGATGTTACAGTTCAATAGCAGTTTACTGCCATTTTGGTAAATTGTGCACAGCAGCAAGCCACAATTAAATGAAATCTTCATTCTTAATGTCTCTATGCCTCTAAGATTCGAGTGCAGTTTTACTCTCCTTAGAATACTCTGTATCTTTATTAAATGTACATGTCATTACAACATAAAATGACTGGCTCCTCAAACAGACTCTGAAAGATGGCTGCATTTATTTTGCTCTCTGCCTCAGTTAACAACCAGAAATGCCTAGAGCAAGATTCTGTTCATGGTAAATATTGAGCAAACTGGGATATTTCTCTGTTTGCAGGTCTATCCCATGCACTGGCACTTGGCTTGTAGCTTTGGGATGGGGAATGAAGGAGGAATAAAAAATACACAAGGGGAAAAAAAAGCACAAATCAATAAAGCCTCACCAGTTCTGTCCTCACCCCACTTCTTGAAAAATCCACTTGCTTCAAGCTATATCCATAAGTGCAGAGAAATACTCCATGCTTAAGTGTCCATCTTATTTCTAATCCATCAGACTCAGCAGAATCATTTCAAAGAGATGGAGACATTGGATAGGAAAGACCTGAATCTCCTCATGATGGCATGACCATGTTGGACAAGCTGGGACAAAAAGACCATGGAAATGGTGCTTGTCAGTTTGCCATCCCTGTCTTGTGTGAACAGGGAGCACTGTAGACAAAATCTATCCCAACCTCTGCTCCTAAATTCTTTCTTTTTTGTGTGCCTATCTGAGCAGTAGTTCAAGCATCAGCAGATACTGGCTGACCTCTATCTGAAGCTGGATGCTGCACTTTCTTTCCAGCAGGGATAGGTATCCCTTCAAGAGTCTGCTATTAGCACCCAGCTGAAAAGGAGAGCCCAGCTGAATGTTGGTCTGACCAGACACACTTTTTTATCATAGATGTCCACCATGGGGGCATGAAGAGGACTATACAATGAGAAGCACAGGCCTGAGATTTCCCTCTCCAAGAAAATCCTTACCTCAGAGCAGCTCAGGAGTTGCCACTTCTTTTCCCTTGATGCTTTCCTGAAAGACCTGAGGAGCTATCTGTGCACAGGGCAGGGCAAAATGCATATAAGCTCCATATATATTTCTATATAATTTCTTTTTCTGACTAATATTCCTATACGTCTAAAAAAAACCCAAAATGCACCAACCAAAAAACCCCAACAAACAAACAAACAAACAACCTCAAACCATATAACAACATTAAACCCCTCCTAAACAAACAATAAAACTGCACAAAACAAAACAAACCCAAACGATCAAGACCCAAAAAACAAACCTCCTCTCCCCCCAAAAAAATCCCAGCAGAACTTCATAGGTTCCACAGGAAAATAACAAAGTAAATACCCAGTCTTGAGAAATCCTGAGATCCCTCTGCAAGGTGTATAGCCCCATCAACCACAAAGGTCAGCCACGGGGTGAGAGGTGATGACTGGTGTATTTAAGACTTTCAGCTGTAGGTCCATCCCAAGCAAGCATCACTGTGGCAAGCTCAGGGCTTTGGAGGAGCTTAGGAGTTAGGGCTGAGCAAGATGAGGGACGCACCAGTGTTCCCACACTGACAGTTTGGTATAATGGATTTACAACTGCTACAAGCAAATGCTGGGTGGTGTGGTGCTCTGCAAAGTAAGGAGCTCCTGACAAAAAGGCATAATTTTCACACAAACCAGAAAAATGATCAGTTGCCTCCCAGATAGCTCTAGCTGACTGTAGGGAACACCAAAGTGAGCAGCCTATTTATTATATTGCATCTGACATTATGAGAGCCTGTGTAATGTAATTATCCATAAAAGTCCCAACAGTCTGCCAGTTGTTCCTCACAGGTACACTTGTTTTTAAGACAGCTTTTCTAGACATCCATTATTTACAGCTTCCTGCTTGCCTTTATCTGTTCTGTAAACATTATTTTGCCATGAATAACTGAATGAAAAAACTTTGAAACCACACAAAATCTACTGGTTTAAAAATATAGATCTATTGTTACTGTTACAATTTTTTAAAATTTAATTATCTGTTTAGATAGGACAGTTGATGTATGTATAACCTATCCTCCCCATTGTAATGCTGGTATGGAAAAATTCATTTGCAGGCAGTGGGCCTTACTCTGGACCCAGGAAAATATGGGCGCCTGGTCTTTATTCTACTGGCCTCTGTAGTTTTAGTGAGGTGTTTAAGGAGCTGTGCTTTTGCAAGGAAAGAGGGATCTTGCCCCACAAGATTTGGCAATACACCTTCTTAGGGTTCAAGCTCTCTAATCCACAAAAAAGGACCATCACTCTTAGAAGATGAATACAAGGAAGAGGATTATGATCAGAAACAGACTGAGAAAATAAAGGCTCAAAATGGTCCCCATTTAAAGAGGCTTTGGAGGGTGAGAATATTTTGAAATTAATGAGTGACTGTTGTTGGTTTATGCTATTTCAGACTGGCTTTTTTCTTCATTTAATGAATTAAAAGGCACCACACTACCTCCTCTGTGTCAATTCCCACTTCTCTTGTTCCAGGTCCTGCTCCCCCCTCAGTATGCTGTCTTTTGTGGATCTAATTCTTGGACAAGAAAGTCTTTCTATCCCATAAGAAGCCTATATGTTTAAATTGGAGTTGTGATTCATTTTCGGGCCACTGGTAACTTAAATGTATTCCTAAAATTGCACTATGATGCAACTGGTAGAGTTGCCCTTATGAGACCCATTGGATATACACTATGTGCTTTTACTCATCCAGCTGCCCCACATCCACAACTGGATGGACTTTCCAGAAGCATAGGCCTTGATACATATTAACAGTAGCAGAAGTCATAGAATCATAGAATGGTTTGGGTTGGAAAGGACCTCAAAAATCATCTAGTTCCAAGTCCCCTGCCATGAGCTGGGACACCTTCCACTAGACCAAGAACCCATCCAACCTGGCTTAGTCAAGCTTTGAATTCATTCTCTGCTTTCCAGTTATGTTTCTTCTTTTTAAAGGTATTTAAAGAGGGGACTTGAATGTTTTTTGCTTCACATAGTGTCATGCCCTTGTAAACCTTGTGAGGTGTGCTTTCCTGCTGTAGGAGGACATTGGGTAAGATTATTTTCTGAATGCAGTATTGGCACCAGCAAAGGCCCTCCTTGGACTGAAAGAAAGTACAGCAAAACAAGAAGATATTGAGGGAGGAAATCTCCCAGCAGCAACTATGGGACCTAAAGCATACTATTTCATAAGATATATGCTTTTTTTGGTGTGCTGTGTGTTAATCCCTACAAGCGTTCTATAAATGGAACGATAGCTAAACATGAGCAAATCTTAAGAATAACTCAACTGTTTCAGAATCTCATTATATTTTTAGCTCTATTTCAGTCTTGCTCAAACTCCATGCCAAAAAGCCAATTCAAGGCTGCAGGCAGCCTTGAAAAATGCTTAAAACCAGAAGAACATGGAAGATGCATATCAAAAAATTGATCCAAAAGGCAACATTTCAGCCATCTATTTTATCCCCAAGCATTTCAGAGGCAGTTCTGCCTAGTGCATAGGAAACCATAAACCCACTTAAGAGCAGGGCTTGACTCAGTCATTTGGCAATGCCTTCCTGTAGACAAATGGTTTACCTGTCCCACTCTACTTCAGGCTCACCAAGACAGGCTGATAACCTTCTGGGGCTGGTACTGCCTATATTCATGTACCTGCCCTCTGTCCATAGGTTCATTACTAATGAATTAGGGTGTATCCACTATTTTTCCCTATGAGACATTTTGTTTCTCACAGCAGTGGAAAAGAGGAATCAATATAAGAGCAGAGGAAACTTGAGATCCAAGGGGCATCCAGGGGAGTTACAGGAAGGATAGAAGCTAATGTCACAAAGCCATAAGGTTATGGGAAATAATTTTTCCTAGTTTTATGTAATTTCTTATATAATAAAACAGGACCATAGAGAACAGAATTTCCAGGAAAAGACAGGAAAACAAGAACACCCATTCTAGGAGACACACTGGTCATGATCAGCAGCTGAAAGTTGCTAATCTGCTAGATTAAAGCAAGAAAGAAATTAAGTAAGAAAAAAAATCCATATGCAGATAATCTACCTAGTTTGGGAGATTACAAATCTGTCTTCTTTTTATGATCTACTGTTTTGAGCAACCCATATGTTTTATTTCACTAGGCTTTCCATTTTCTGTCAGGGCATCCCTGTTTGTTCCCTTGGTCTGTGTTTTGAGAAATTCCCCATGTCAAAAGTCCCTGGAGTTTATAATTAACCAAATCAGAGCTCATGCACTTGAAGATAGAGGAGGCTGAAAGAAGAGACATAGCCACAGAGAGAAAAATATTGTACTGCAGGCTGTTAACAAGGAAAAATGCTGTCACTGAATATCTGCCTGTATAACAGCAATGTTCAGCAAGGGATCCTGATCTGGTGTCCCTTAGGCTTTGCAGGTAAGCTGTGTGAAAAGCCAGCTTGAAGGGGTTTTTCTTCTCCTGCCAAGGCCAGGAAGTGCTGTTATAAAATCTAGTATTCTTACTGGAATATTTATTAGATGTTTGGAAAGATTGATTTGGCCACTGAGGATAGATATGTGAGCATCTGCTGTAATGGCAGTAAAAAGAATTAGACTCATCAGGAATAGTAATTCATAATGATAGTGGCAGTGTTTGCACTTTGAATATAAAGAATCTCCTAGGCTCTTCAATCCAAGTATAACTAAAACTCCTATATAAAAGAAAAGCCTCCTTTTCTTTTCCACAGCAAGAGTTGCAGTCAGAAAAAGGCCCAAACCCATGAGCCTCTGAGCACAGGAGTGAGTGGATGATCATTACTTGAGGTGTCTCTTTTGCTGGCCACCTCAAACAAACAAAAGGGCATGTCATCACATTTGCAAAGACATTTGAGAAACTGTTACTGTCTGAAAAAGTATACATGAAGGAACCTGATGTGCAGATCTGGCACAAGTCAGCACCATTTGCTGCAGCATGGACCCTAACTGGACTTTGGTTTCCCAAGGAAAGAGGAGAGATGAAGTAGGAAAGGTGGATGTCTTCTCCACCTGGGGCCCAGGGAAAGGAAGCCTGAACTTGGTTTATTTCTGTGTTTCCCATTAAGGAAAAATAAACATTGTTCAAAATGCTGTCTTTCCATCCATTCTGAAGTATGACCAGAAAGTCATCCTAACATCCTAAGTAAGGATGAATCACATTCATAATTAAGTCACTCAGACTAGGTGAACCTCCGCCCCCCTCCATCTCTGCTCCTCAGGTGAAGCTGCAATACACATTTTTTTTAAGAAGGGTTCTTCATGCTTGCTCTTAACAGTCCTTTACATTTACCAGGAATAAGGAGTCCTAAGGGAAGGTGCTATAGATCTTAGTACAAATAAACCCAACATTGTATTATTAAGATTAGAACTTAAATTGATATTTAAAAGGCTGAACCACAGATCTAATTCTCCATGAAATTCTACTCAAGAGCTTGAACAAAACTGTGGAGAAGATTTCCTTTTTAACTGCAGAGAAACTTACTGTAAATGGGTGCAATGGTGTACTTTAGAACCCTGGAGGCAGTTAATTTAGCCCTCCCTCCTCTTTTAGCCTGCATATTCTCTGCTAAGCCCACGCACACACAGCTGAAAGAACAGCTCCTGGAGTACCATCCTGCTCTAGAAATGAATCTCTGCTTGGCCATGCAGCCAGAACAGCATGCTTGTGACAAGTGTTGTATACAGTGTGTTTAAGAATACGGCTGCAAAAGATTAGCAGCCAGCAGGTTCTTGCTTAAAATGAGATAGACGTGGGAAACAAATAACATGGGAAACAAGTGGAAATGAAAGAAAAGACCATTGAAAAACCTCATCTTTCTAAGGAAACTGCCCACGTTAGCAGTTTAAAAAAAAAGACCCATGCTTATTTTGGTGAACATTGACAACCTTCTTCTGTTGTGTAGTAGTTTCCTTCTCAGTCAGGTGCAAAGCATAGTCCTACTCATCAGAAGCAAAGCTGACAGAATCTGCCTCTCACTTTGGCACGTTCAGCATTTCACAGACTTTATACTGTATATCTGGTGAGTCAAGCACCCATTCTGCCAAGCCTCCATGTGTAAATGCAGGCTTATCCCCACTAGCACAGCACAGCAGAAGATGATTCCAGACTTATTTATTATTTCTCGGAAAAACATGTTTATTAAACAACTGTGCTTCAAAACACAATTGCCTTTTTCTTTTTTCTCCTTTTTTTCCTGTGACCTCTTAGGATCTCTCTGGCAAAAATTCCCCCGCAATTACAGCCAAGAACTGAAACTCAGCCTGAAGTCCAGATATAGATTTCACACCCCTCTGGAGCAATCCCTCAGAATTTCAGGGATTTAAGGAATTTCAAGAATTGGCTGCAAAGAGCTAAATCTTATAGAAGTATTGCTTGCTCACCACCTGACACATGGGGACTGTACTTTTTATTTTAACACTCATAAAACATGTACCAGGGCTGAGGTGTTTTTGACACATAAATCTCAGGTGCTGAAAGTTCACTCTTGTTCTTCTGCCTCTTACAGTTATTTGAGGCAATGTGCCACTCCCAGTGTTTCTGGAAATGTAATGGCACACTTCCCCCTAAAAGCCCAGAGCATTGCTATTACACAAACTTAGGAAGTTAAAATCCTTTTGTGGATTCTTGATCCTTTTCTTAAAGATTCCTTGCCAGTCAGCAAAAAATCATATTAAAGAAATACCAAAATTTTACAGGTACAGGCAGAAAACTAGACTGCAAGAGCATGTAGTGCATATTCAGCATGAGCTAAATTGTCCTAGGAAAGGATCTGCTCACTGTGCCCATGTGCCCATCTGCAGATGGTGAAACAGGGCACTCTGGTTTCTGGCTCCCCTCCTTTGGCCCCTGAGCAAGAAATAGCCAAGGGAAGTTGTTCTGCCCAGTGGAGGTCTGCAGCCCCTCACCATTTGTCTTGTCTGGGAGACCACACTGAACATCTGCCAAGCCGCAACATTTCTGTGCTTGTAGGAACTGCAGGAAAATGTGTAAGAGGAATATTCTTTCCCTTTTTAATTTTCATATACAAGAAGTTGCTTAACATAAAACAGTGCAAAAATATGCATCTGGCCTTTTATTTACTGGCAGTTTCAGTGAGCTCTGGTACCAATCCCTGGTGTGACTCCATTGACTTCAGCAGACTCTGCCAGAGGTCACAATGTGCCATTAAGAGTTGGAATAAGACAAGATGTGCAGTCCTGTTTCTTTCCAGCCCATAAAACCAGTCTGAAAAGTTTTCTTTCCTGTCTTCATTTTATCCAAGATCTATCAAGAACATTGAGTTCTATCTTTGTTTTTGGTGAAGGATTGCCGAAGTGGAAAAAGCACTTTCTTTAATAATGGGGAAAAGGAGGCTTAATCTATAATAGAAAGACAGTATTTCCCAGTTAGTTTCTACGTATTTTAATTCAGTAGATACTAACCAAAGGAAATCCAACATGTTCAAGATGTTTTAAAAAAACCCCCATCCATTCATATTTGCTTAAATTTAGACTTTGTGGTACATTTCATTCAAATGCTTGTGCCATACTTAACACTATCTTATTAAGCTCATTCCAGAAGTGTATCTGACAACACAATTAACATTTTCACACATTGTTTTTGGTTTTGCCTTCTTCAGGACAGGTTTATGTCGAAGAATGTCTTATTTTCTTTATTTGTTTTTAAAAGCTCTCTCTGTCTGAGAAAAGAGAAGATGAAAGAGGAACAATTTGCACTGGATAAATGTGCACAGACTCAAATTTGATGGACTAAATGAGCCCAGCCCTAGAGCCTTTCCTTAAGCACTGCCTAAGAAGAGACTGGCTGCTGGATGCTTCTTACTCCTTGAATAAGGAGAGTCTAAGAGAGGGAAGATACTGCAGTCCTCCTCATCCTTCTTCCAAACTAACAGTTAACAAAGACCTGCCACACTCTGTACATCAAACCCAGAGACAGCCCAACTGCAATAGCATGACATTGCTATGGCAGATATTTTATGGCCCTTTGCAACATGAAGTACGAAGTTGTTTAGAAATATTTTTCCAAACACATTTGACAGAAGTGATACATTAAGGATATACATCTTCTGAGCATGAAGAGGTTAGTGACCCTCCCAAGTCACACAGGTGACTGGGAATTTCAATTTTGTAATTGAAACGATTTTTATAATGGTGTCTTGTAATTGCCATGTAAACTATTTCCTTGCAGAAGAAAACAGCCAAATAACAAATGGAAAACATAATGCAACTCCACTGACAATCATACTGAAATCTGAATTAGGTGTCACAGTATGTGTCTACTGACATCTACATTGGAGTGGCAATGGGAAGGGGAGGAAAGGCTGTCTCTGGTTTAGATTCCTGAGGCTAAATGCAATACAAATATACCCTGAAGTCAACAGACTTTCACGTATTATACATCTGTGATGAATTTGCTTTCCAATATTCTGCTTCCTAGATTTGATGTGGGCAGATGGTGGAAGAGATCTCCCTGGAAGCAGCATGTTCTTCCCCCGAGAGGAATGCCCTTATGTCTCTCAGTCATGAACTGTCTGGCTGATTAATAAGCAGTGCTGTTGGGTTCAGGAGAGAGTTCAGATTTGCTTCTTTTGCCTGCAGAGTGGGTCTTTACTGGGGCAGGGGTGTTAAACTGGGACTGTCAGAAGTTTGGAGCAGGCGGTGCAAATAAATGGAAGAAGTTGGAAGGGAACAAAGGAGGATGCTGTGTCTCCTGAGGGAACAATCTCTTCTGGCCTGTGGTGCCCTTGCCTGGCATGGCAATGTGGATGCCAGTGCCTGGAGCTGCAGAGAGGTGCCCTGTCTTCTCAGCCCTCACCCCCTGCTAGGCTTACCGAGGTGATGTGGCCTCTCCAGATTGTCCAAAAACTCCCATGACTCCTGGCAGAGAACCTGATGCTAATTCTTGCTCTCTGAAAAGACTTCTTTCTTCCCCTGGATAAGGAAAATCCTTCTGCTCCTAAAGGAGACAAAAGCAGCCATTCAGTTCAGAGCTGGAGCTGTTTTCAAGACTTCCAGCAAACACACTGGGCTTCAGTACTGCTGATGTATTAAATGAGAGCACATGCTTTTAGAGGGCAAGTGGCTACTTTACCTAAATGCTATTTACATGTGAGTGTTAATCAAGAAAGATGTGCTAAACCAATTCTACAACAATATTATCTTTCCTTCCTTTTCCTGACCGAGCATCTATATGAACAAAAGGCATGAAAGAAAAATCTGTCATTTGATTTATACTACTGACTGTGTTTATCACTGACTGCCCATTTTCTTTAACTTTACATAAAATCAGTGTTTGGGACACTTTAAGTTAGAGACTTTTAACACAAAACTGTCTTTACTGACTTCACTCACAGATAGTGGAGGATCAGAGAAGCAACACAAAGTAATATTTTCACTTCAGAGGGAGATTTTAAAGAATGGTGACACAGACACTTCTGCAGGGGAACCCATCCCTCCATTTCGTACAGAGAAATAGAATCAGATGAGGTAGCTCTGGGGTAAAGCCTAGCAGTTCTCCCCAACTCACAATGCCACATGAGAATGGGACTGGCAGTCATTTTTGGGAAAATCTCACAAGTGACAAGATCTGAGAAGAGAGGGTTAAAAGGTCTCTTGGATAAAACCTAAGAGGTCCTAGTAAGTAAACTGTAGAAATGAGCTTTTTGGAGTATGTGTTGACAATAGCAAGTTGAGAGAAAAATGCTCCAAATAAAATTCATTTTTACTGAGGCTCCTTGAAGCCTGCAGATGAAGATGCAGAACTGAGACCAGTGGAACCACTCCAGAAAGCCTGTGTGAAACCAACACAGAATTCCACAGGGCTGTACTTGCAACTTTGCTTCCAGAGAGTCTTCACTCAGACCTGTCAGTATTTACAAGGATATTTCTAGATGCCTGCAGACCTCAGTGTATGACAAATGCTACAAAATGAGAAAAATTAATTTCTTGGCTCTTTCTCAAGATGCTGTAAAGGTATTCAAAAAATTTTAACAGTCGTATTAATTTGATATGTTTCAGAACATTAACTCAAGAGACTTTTTTTCAAACAGATTCACAATATTTATAATAACCCTTATGCTATGCTGCTTGTTGCCATCCACGTGAAGGAGATGCCATACAATGTCGTCTGACGTTATTTGCTTAGCTGTAAAAATTTTGGCATAATATTGTGTAGAAAATGAGAGGAATTAGCTGTGTGCTGCTGATATATTTTCTTCTCCTGCAGTTTCATGTGGTTACAGCTCCCATGCCACACCACAGAGGTGACTTCATTACCTCTGTAGGTGAATGCTTTCCTGTGTGTTAGAATGTGTTTGTAAAATATTCCTTGGAATTAAAGATTCTGAATTGACTTCTAATTGCACATTTAGCATAGCTGGCTGGCACACTGGTGACAGCTTCATTTAATGTATACAGCTTAATTGGGTAGCTCATTTGCCAAGCCCTAACTGGCAGCAACAAACACCAGGTTCTGCATCTAGATGTCCACTTTTAATATCATCTTGAGACACCATCCAAAACCAGAGAGAAACCAAATCAAACTGTCAGAACACTTAGTGAGCAATACATTCTCTGCTCACAAGCAGTGAATCAAACAGGCTTATTCAAAGAGCACATTATTTGTGAGAGTATAAAAACAAAGAAGAGAAAAAGAACAGCATAGAGAAACAATCTATGATAGGTCCCTTTGCTCTCTGTTCCACTCCTTCTACTCAAAGCAGGTTGTCCTTCTTTTAGCATGGTGCTGCTTATTGCCTTCCACAACCAGACCCATCACTTCCTGACTTATGTAGATACTGAATTGCACTAATTTAGACCTTTTGAGAAAAATCCTAGCTGACTGTGAAGGGGGCAACATCTCTCCTGATAGCCTGCTCTGCTGTTGTTTCCACTTCTCACCAGGAATTAAAAAACCTCAGACAGCCCATGAACACCTCACTTAAAGTAAGGAGCTTCCTTAAAAGTAGAGCCCTTTCATACTTTCCAAGTTTCTTTGGCCCAGTTCTTTCCTCTGCAGCATTAGATCTGGGCATCCAGTCAGGCTCAGTAACACTTCACTGGTTTCAACAAAAATGCCATAAAAATTGTCTTGGTGGTCAGGGTTAACAGTGTCTCCCAAAAATTTACTAGAGCTTATGGGAACAAGACCCAAAACTTGCTCCAATCTTCAGCAGTTGTCATTGCTCTATGGAGGCTTTTGCTCTTAAAGCATTAAGTTCTCATACTCAAGCTAGCAAAGTTCATTTCTGAGAGAACAATCTTACTGCTGCGCACAGGATATTCAGAATCACAATCCTCTGTCCTAATCCTTTTCATTGATTTCAGTCCACATATTGATATTTGTTTTGGAATATGGTATTTTTAGCAGTATTAAATTGAGTTGTGTTGTCCTTTTTGGAGGTAAAAACATTGTAGAAACTTAATTTGATTGGCTGGCTAAATAGTAGTTTTAAATATGCGATTTTAATGTCTCTTTCCTGATATATGTTGGCTACTCGTATTCTTTAATTTTACAAAACCAATTTTTCTACAATCTGAGTGGCTGGGCTAAAAACCATGCATATATAGCCTGGCCACATATTCTCCCAAAATAAAACCAGCAATAAAATGCGTAGTGAAGACTGAAACGGATGATATACAGCAGACACAGATAAAAACCATCTCCTGCTGAAAACAAAGGCAAATTTATCGATTTCATTTTGGTTGGGATGTCAGTCAAGGGATGCAGATCTCAAACATTGCTCATAGGAACATGTCTTTATGTATGTGTACAACACCCCCATCCTCAACACACCTACTTCCATTTTTTCTCATGGTTTTTCCATCACCAAACTCCAAGTCTTCAGATTATATGAGAGACCTGAGAGTCCATCAGTTCCAAAAAGCAAGCTCCAAGTCAAGGACAGTCTGATAACTGTTACAGCTGTACTTTCCACTGACAAAAGTCATTGTTTCCAGCAGAAAACTATAATATCTAAATGCAGTTGGCAGTCAGATCCCTTGTAGAACGTGATAACTTTATTAAAGGTGAATATGACTACACTTGCACCAGTAGCTCATCTGATTGACGAGCAGAGTCTCACCTTGCAAGATTGCAATGGAAGGAAGGGAAGCATTTTCCCATCCTCCCTTAAAAAAAGCAGAGAAAAAATTGGTATTAAATGGACCATGGACACTCATGTGTGATGCTGACTGTGGATGAAGGTTGCAGGACTTGTAACAACATTTTCTGAGCACCCAGATCAGTGGCAAGTTTTGAAGTTCTTTTGAATTGTAATTTAAACCTGATTCAACGTCATTGTTGAGACAGCTGTGCGCTCAGAGTGCTTCAACTAAAACTTCAGAGGGCTTCAAGCATCTACACATTGTTATCTAGAAGTCTTTCACATCTTTTCTATGTAGCAATCCCATGAGCAGCTCCCCACAGCTCTGGCTCTTTCTCTCCTTCTCTCTTCCTTCTGCACTCCCAGATTGCTGCTTCCTGTCCCTGGCACGGCCACCTAACCCTGTCTGTCCCTCGTACAGTGGCTTACCTGGTCTGTCCCTCCCATGATCTCCTGTTCCTTCCTCCTCACAGCACGGCCAGCAGAAACCAACTGACTCTCTACCAACTCACTCTTTTATCACACCCAGCTGTGAGGGCAAGGCTGTTCCCAGTCTTTGGTAATTAACAGAGCTGCAACATACCAGAGGCAGGATTGCCTTTAGCACTATATCTGTCTTCCCAAATTAAAAACTCTTTTTTTTAATCTCAAAACTCAGACCTGTTATATCTTAATTGAGCTCACCATATCATCAACTGGGCTACAATCGAATTAACCAAGATGAGAGTTGAAATGGGAAAAATCTCCTTCCCAATGAGGTCAGCTCATTGCAGAAATGATTCTGGGGTAGGCAGAGCTGGCTTTCTGGTACGCAGATCTACTTACCCTGTGGATGGGACTTGCAATTTATATTTATTTCTTTGAGACATTCCCAAACCTCTCTACTTAGACATGCAGATAGCAAACATAGCAGGAGGTACTGATGGAGTCCTTCGAGATGTGCTGTCTTCAACAGTGGTGAAGATTTCTTTTGCTGGTGCCTGTGTGGGATAAAGCTATTAGGGAAATTATTTACTCTGAGAAGAAAATTAATACCACACAAAACAAGAAGAAAGGATCTTGTTCCTGAAATGCTTTTTCTTCTCCTTAAACCAGAGGAAAGAAAGCTCACCTAAAGAATGAGGCATTTAGAGGGTTTAGAATTTATTAGGTGCAGAGAAATAACCTTGGCAAAACTTGCTTTTCTGTGTCAATACCTTGAGCAAGACCAGATTCAGACAAATGTAGCAGGAAGTACTGAAGGAAGGAAAAAGATTTAAGAGCGGTAGGATGCTGCTGTCTTGTAATGCTGAGTTAATTCGATGTCCCATCAAACATCCTGGCACAAGCATACAGCTCTCTGCCACATAATCCAGACAGCAAACAGAAGCAAAACAAAATATTTCAATTAATATATCACTAATGGTAACAAGACGACCTTGACTTGTCTGAATTTACCCTTTAGCAAAATACATGTATAAATAAATAATGACCGACATTCATAATCTTAATAAAACCAGCCGTGTTCTGTATGGGGAGATGAGATCTTTCCTTCCACAGTATTTTCCCCCTCCACATTTATCAATTTACTAACTCAATCATGTTTTCTCCATGACCCTCAAATTCAGTTCCATGTTGTTTTGATGCTGGTGTTGATAATGAATCACATTTAAAAACTTCTCTGGTACTCCAGCTTAGTTCTCACCTTTTCAGGCCTGTTTTCAGGTATCATATCCACCTCCCACAGATGGCATGTCTCAGTCTTGGTCAGTCTTTAGTCCTCTTTGGGCTGTCCATGGACTAGCCATGGGTTCTGGTAGTAGGGATAACTTCAATCAGTCAAAATTTCCATGAGAAGTTCCCCAGGTCCTATCCCAGATATACATCTTTCCTTCCCTGTAAGAGCTGTGGCTGATCCAATCTTTTTAAAAGAGTGATATGTGCTTCATAGTGCTGCTGTGCACTTGAGTGTGTGCTTTAGGATGTATTCAACATGCCAACATCAGCAATATGCACGGGCAAGTGCTCCCTACAGAGTTAACCTATTTTATCCATCAAAGAGTCATGACTGTCTACTAAAGATGTATCCCAAAAGGTATAATCCTAATCTTAATGCACTCCAATGAGATCTGTGTAAGCAAAATTTGCTGATGCTCTTTAGGTATGTATAAAGCTAGATATATAGATGACTTAGCCTATTATTTCTCTTCCACTCTCCAGGGAACTCATCATGCTTAACTTGATAAAGCCAACATTGAACCTTACCTGGACTGGAAGCCAGCATAATAGCAATGTCACTGTCAGCTGTGTTATTTTTCAAGGATTCTCACATTTTCTATCTTCTTCCTTTGCTAAAGAAAACAATGAGCTTGCACCATATTTCCTTGTCTTCATTAAAGAAGGTGCAAAATCACATTTCTCTCTTCTTTTAAAATCACAAACAAAACTGGTGCCTATATGATCCTCATATTTAGATGTTTTCCCAGTTGGCATTCAAATGCTTCTGCCACATCAAGACCTCAACAAGATCATGTGAAATATTGCCTTTTTGAGAGGAAAATAAAGACTCCACAGTATACACGGCCAACCAGCAAAAACATTTTGTCCTAGGGATAGTAATTTAAATCTAATCTGCAAGCAGCAGCTTCAGAGTGCTACAAGCATGTCCCATGTCCATTAGCAGTATTTTCAGGAGTCTCTGAACTCCTTAGACAATTTCTAAAAGGCACTTGTCCCAGGGAGGAAGGTTTCTCTTGCCCTCTCTTCTGAAGGGTTTTCATCACAGGTGAGATTTAGAAAAGCCTTCAACCTAAATTTCTGGAGTAGTCATAACTCCTGAGCTGCATGGGAGAAAATGTGCTTGAAATCAGAGTTTTATATACAGAGTTTATAAGAAAAATGTCTACATTTCCTACCAACTACTATTGATGATCCAATTCAATATGGACAAAACAGCGAATAGATTTTCTCAAACATACTCAAAATCAAAACTGTTTGAACATAGGTATAGCTGTCTGTGTTTTTCTTCTTTCCACTGGATACATTTGACTCCTAGCTTAGGAGCATTTAGTCTTCAAAATTGTTTTATTGCTGCATTGTGATGTGATAGATCACCCTCCAACTCACACTCATGGGTTCTCCCAGGTGTTCAAACAACTCCCAGTCTGCAGAGTAGTGCCCTCAATATCTGTATATAGCAGTCCTGGACAGTGGAGTTTCTGATGGATGGCACATCTTCTTCTGAAGTACTTTTCAAGTCACCCATCACAGTCACTCAGGTCTGATAACCATTTCCCATGCCAGGGAGGAGACAAGGACTTATCTGGCCCATTACTGGTTTGTGCAGATGCTGCCCTGCAGCTCAGCATGGGCATTAGTCTCTTGAGCTCTTAGACCCTGTTCTTTCCTCCCTCCTGCTTGCTCCTCCCTCCTGGCCCCCCACTTTCAAGCCTTCTTGATCTTGCTCTGTAATTCCTCTGCCAGCTCTGTCTGGCAGCTGCCTGCACTCAGCTAACACCACTTTACAGCCTCTGCTCTTTGGCAGGTCATCAGGAGCTGTCCCCTCAGAGGACAAGGTCTCCTCAGAGATTCTGCCTTCAGCTGAAGCTTTGCTGCTGCTCAGTCCTTCCCATCCTCCAGGCAACTCCTCCAAAGGACAGCCAGATGTCGCACAGTTCATTATGGGTAGTTGAGAAATGACGTTTAAATTGTCATCAATCAGTAAAAAATAAAAGTATTGGCTACATTTAAAGGAGCAAATATAAATTATCATTGTCTTTTTTTAATCTTTGTGAAAGGAATTTTCAAATTTGTCTTGTGATTTCACCAGCCATTTTATGCCTTGTTATCCTTTGTGGGATTATGTGGATACAGCCATTTCTTTGGCTGATTATTTTTAGCATTTTTACATAGGCAATTTTGAAAGGTTCTGAAAGAATATAACTTTTAAGACAGGCTTTCTTTAGGAATGATTAAGCATAATCATGCAACTATAATCATGCATTGCAGAGAAAAGTAGAATACAGAATTGATACAGTCTCAGTTATGGTTGCTATGTAATTTTTCTTTTCATACTAATATTGAATTTTATGTATAAAAGAGTAACTGAATTTTAAAGATTGAGAGAGAAAACCTTAACTCAGAATTTCCTGTAGATTCAGTGTCAGTTTATTTTTGGAAGCTGCATTAAACATATCTTAACTAGTATGTTTTTAAATATCATTTTTCCCTGGAAGTTAACTTTTACAATAATCAGATAATACATTTTGATGACAACTGTCCTATTTATTATATACATACATTTGTATATCTGTATATCATATCAGATATGTAACCGCCTCCCAGAAAAAAGTGATGGTGATACTTCATATTTTGAATTAAAAGTTTATAAAAGGGTATTTTCACACAGAGCTTTCTTGTCTGTGTAAGGACCTAGAACCTGGATATTCATGTAGGAAATTACATAAGGTCTAAGAATAATTATTCTCTACCTCTCCACTTCCTCCAGCATACATAAACCTGCTGGTTTTAACTGGAAGGTCTTTATTAAATCTCATGTAGTTGCACCAGTTTCTTTGGCAGGAAACCTCATTCTGAAATTGTTGCCTGTGGCCTCAGGGGAAAAAGTTATAGCCATCTTTTCAAGTTAATTTTTCTGTTTTTCAATAACAATTGAATATTTGTAACTTCTAATATTATCTCAGTATTGAACACCTTACATTTCTTATTCTTGTTTCATGCAATAGTCTTCTCCTTAAACTTTCATTGTGTTATTTGCACGTGTTTGTGGAAACATGCATGGAAACATACCTACAACAAAAATTTTATGCTGAGATCTCCACCAGCTAAAAAAAGCATTTGAGCTGACATTTCGTATGTATGTAAGACACATATACAGCACTGTTAGGACAAAATGGATAAAAAAGATTTTAGAGAATTTTATAAAGCATTGGGAAGGGCTAGACCCATTGTTCCCAAAAAAGGAATAATCCCTGCACACACCAAGGAGTTTTGCCTTTCTGTGAAGCATTAAAAGCTCCCAGAGTTCCTGCAAAAGCTAGAATGAACTCGAGCTGCCATGCTACATTTTGCACAGCATAAAAAAGTGCTTGTTATGACCTTGTTTGTTGTCTTTTCTGTATAAAAGTGAAATAATTTGGTTTTTTTAAATTATGCATGCAAATCTTGACACTAACACCCAGCAAGGACCCTAAACACATTTAAAACAGAATTGAAGATCTTACAAATGCAAGCTATGTTGATATTGCAACTCTCTACCTAATCTGTATACCTAGAGATAAATCACTTGCCAGCTATGCAAGAGGAATTGATGAATCCATTGACAGCCCAAACTTTTAATAAAGACAACTCACCAGTTTGTAGGAGGAGCCACCACAAAATTATGCAGGAGAAAGGCTCCCTCTTTCCTTCTTTACTCTTCCCCTCACCCAGCGTACACGGTACCTGTGGAACTGCCTTTGTCACTGGATTTGGAGGACCTACGGCTATTTACCTCTTCACAACAAGCAGCAGGAATGTTTTGGGTCTCTATTTCTACACCCTGTATATGGGACATCACTGACAGAGAGAAATGCCCATTTCACCCTCTCAGGTATCTCTGTTCCTCCTCAAAGGAGGAACCAGAGGAGGACTCTGCTCCTCCCTGTGTCCAGGGACCATAATGTGAGCGTGGCAGACCTTGAGTTTGACTGGGGGTTTAGGCAGCCCTCCACCGTGTGTCAGAATATCAAAACCTCAAGCAGAAGAGATATCTTTGCATTTCAGCTTCCTCTCAACCTTGCTGCGAGCCAAGAAGAATAAAACGGAGAAGTTGGCTCACTGATGCCAAAAGTCCCTGCTACATCTACAAACATTAGTGAAGACTGACACAAAGAGGGACTTTTTAATTTAATGTTGCAGACTACAAATTTCATTTTCAAAATTGAGAATTGCCAACCTGACTTGAGGTTTGACAGTTCTTAATAGCCAGGTTACAAATTAATATTTTTTATCTAGCTGAGTGCATAGCATTTTGATAAATGGTCCATTTGCCTGTCTGCTTTATCCAGCTATGCCCTGTTTCCTTTCTAAATCTAAGGAAGCTCTGTCCCTAAGTTGACTAATGGAAAAAGCTATTTCAAAATCCCAGAAACCCCAATGCTTTTCACATGTTTTATTATAAGTGTTTCTGAGCCTCTGAATAAAAATAACATTTTATGTATAGATAGATTCCTCATTCTTTATTTTTGTCTTTTTTCTCATGTTGTTGCAATTTGTAATTTTGTTCAACACCTTCCTCTTACAAGTACCTTTCACTGCTATCCTTTGGCTCTTGTGGGGTATTTCAGTCCATCTCATATATTCTAGAAAACCACCCTTGCTGTGCCATCAATAGCACAAACAAAGGAGGTTTTCCGTGACATATGAGAGTCTTTCCCAAATAATGCTCTATCTTTTGGGCAAAAGGCCTGGAATCACTAGCAGTTTGAGGTTAGAAAGGCATGACCTTTTCTTTTCCTCTTTTTATTTTTTCCCCTGCAGCTAATATTGCCTCATTTTCAGTTCACTGTAAGGACCAGATCCTTTTCTGTGGAACGACTGCAGAGAAATTAATTTCCTACCCCATACTATTGCGGTACATGATTTCTGTACAATGCTCTAAATGTAGCACTCCACACTTACTTTAGTGACTTAATTGATTTTTTTTTTCTTTCTCAGACCATTTCTCCAATTTGTCATGATAAATTTGAGCTTTCATCCTGGACTCCACTGTGTTGCAGCTTCTCCCAAGCTTGCATCATCCCTGTGTTTAATAAACTTAGTCCATTCCATTATCCATCTCATTAATGAGATTACTGAATAGGAAACACCTTGGTGGCACCGGCACAGGGAGCACCATTCCAAACTGATAGTCAGCCTTTCATAATTACTTCCTTTCAGTACCATCTTTGTGAAGGATGAGGTTCCTTGGTGCAATGTGGAGCCTGGAGAAACACCTGCCCTCTGTGAGCTGCAGAGCTTCCTGCCTTCCAGGGCAGAGAAGTTGCATCCTGTGTAATAGGTGGTTTATTTTGCATTAGCAATTTAATGCCCTTGCACTAAAGCCAGCTTTTCCCAGGAACATTTACACCCTCAGATAACCACAGGAATGTGCATATGTGCTTCTGGTAGAGAACTTCCATCTTTCAGACCCAAGCCCACATACATTCCCTGAGCTGAACAAACATGGCAGGTGCAAAGTACCACTGGGTTTGCATTTCAGTTAATAGCTTTGAGGGACAGATCTTTTCTCTTCCTGATGTGCTGCCTCACAGTGTTTCTCAAGTGTGGCTCACAATGGAATAGGACAGCAGTCACAAGTGAGATGACTCACACTCATGAGCTATTTTCATCTGGCTTATATTGCTTCACTCATAATGTTTTCCCTCTGTATTTAGAAGTCTTTTTCAGAGAAAATGAGGTCTGCTGGTATGAATCCACTGCTGCCAACCCCAGCTGGTAGCATATCTTCCTGACTTTCTCTGACCTTCTCTTTTCCTCAGTTTCTCCACTATGAATACAAAATTCACCTAAAAATGTGAAACATTCTCCAATCACTTTTAGATGCAAATTACTCCCTATTAATTCCTATTTTTATTTTTATGGTGATTTTTCCCTAACCTCCCGGAGAAGAAAATCTGCTTATTTTCATCTTCAGACCACTATGGCATGTAATCATCCAGTGAGATCACCCAGTACCTATGTGTGACATTGGAGCCAACTTATTTCATAACAACTTTCCACCTCTCTGACAAATTTTTCTTGCCTTTCATCTACTTCGCAGCAATAGAAAATAATTTAGCACATGCAAGACAATTGATAATCCTTCCCTTTTAGGGGAAGTTGAGGCTGACAACTTGGTGGAAGAATTCAGCAGCAACAACTGTGCCAGAGGCAAAAGGGGATTTTTCCTTCCTTACCTCCTAAACATTTCTGAAATGACATCCTGGGTAGGTGTGTGTCCATGAATGTTTCCACAAACCTGCCCAAGTCAGACATTTGTCTCCATTAAGTCATGTGTGAAGATAAGGGCATTCCTGTAGTCAACAAGACGGCACATTGTATTTTAAAATGAAGGATTCACAGGGGTGGCAGCTCATTTGCATGCAGCAATGTGAATCTCACGGAGGAGGTGTTGTAAATCACCAAAGAGCTACTTGACAGTGCCACTCTGTGAGTCTGGTTCAGAATTATTAATTAGAGCAGGCTGAGGGTGGTTTGTTTGCATATCAGTTGAGCTAAGCCATGTTGGAATCCCTGTAAATAATAAAACAGGCTGATTAGGCCTAGTCATTAATTAAGTGTCTTCACTGTGAATAAACAGTGAAATCTTTCAGTTTGCCAGGGACCCCTATGACACTGTGATAAATATGCAGTCACAAGAGCTTCTATAACATGGTTTGACATCTTCATCTATTAAATTGCAGCTTTCTCCCCAGTGACAATGGGTTCAAATCCCACAGTGGATGACACATCTGCCTAATTTTGTTTGTTAAAATATATTACTTTGGAGATTTTGGATAACCAGGGTTGAGAACCTGATATGAAAAAAAAGGAAGGGAGAAAAAAACTTATTAGTACTGTAAACTGCAGTGTTCAGTCATCTGTATGTGTGACTTTTGGTTGGTGTAATGATGCGGAAGATGGTATAAAATCTTGTTTTATTGTTACACGGATGCATAAGTCAACTTTTATTTATTTGACTAAAATGGTATACATTTAAAATGTAATTAACTCCCCTCAGAAGTTAGTGTTTGAACGGTGTTTCTGTTGCTAGTGTTTAGCACTTCTCAGTGTGGAGTAAGACCAAAGGTGAAATCATTTCTACAAAGTATACTTTTTTAAACTACAGACAATGTTAAAGGCAATCAAATCTCATGTCTCAAGACATGAATTGACCAGGTAGGTGATCATCTGGAAGATTTTCTCATTAAGCACTGCTACACAACTGGTGAGAGTCCATATTGTGGGGATCTTTCATCTTTGGAAGGTTTGAATATTGTCAATGTTTGCAGCCAGGACATTAGACTAAAAGACAGATCAATGTGCTGAGCAGTCAGTGGCAAGTTTCATTTTCCTGTGTAACTACAAGTGCTGCAGGTACTGCCTGAACATAATCTCCTGGAGAACAAGGCAGTCTTTACCTGATAAGCAGAAGAACAGAGACCCTGTGAAAACTGATGACCTTGCTCCCAAGCATTTCCCCTATGCAGCATTCTCCCTGCTGCATTTTGCAAAGCAAAGATGTCTAGAAGAGCCTTACTCAGAAAAAGGGATGCAGACATCATTTTGGTATTCTGGACATGAGGAAGAGCTTCTTTACTCTAAGGGTGACTGAGCACTAGAACATGTTGCCCAGAGAAGTCATACAGTCTCCTTGCCTGGAGATATTCAAAAGCTGTCTGGACACAATCCTGAGTAGTGCGCTCTAGGGGATCCTGATTGAGCAGAGAGGTTGGAATAGCTGACCTCCAGTGGTCCCTTCCATACCTGAACCATTCTGCGACTGTGATTTTCTGATACTCCTAACTCCCAATTTATAGGTGCTGAGATAATTACAATGCTGAGCATGAACATTTGAATAGGTGGGAGACAGATGACTCAGTAAGATCAATCTATTGATCTCAAGATTTTCTAAGTATTTAAGTGCCATGCAACAATTAAAGGTATTTCTGAGTATGCAGTAAATGGCTTTATTCTGACAAGCTCTTTTGTTTCTTTTATACATAATAGAGAATAAGAATGTCATTGAACTTGGAATATCTCTTAGGAAGTAAGCGTTCAGCAGCCTTTTTGATGCTGACAGCCTTGTGCAGTTGTAAGCAATCAGCCAGACAGCAGGAGATCACTGAATTTCCTGCTGTGCAAAGTGGTAACTTCCTGAATCCTCAGGTTTACTTGGACAGGACCAAAGCTTATAGACCTCAAAAGGAATTTAATAGCAATATGAAAAGTTTAGAGCATCTAGATTAACTCCCACTAAGTACAGACAAAGAAATGGAATCCACAGTGGTTCCTTGAGGAGATAGCCATGACCATGAGGTTTGATTACTTACTCAGAGTCTCCCAGAAGTACACAGAATTGCTCTCTGAAGCTGTCACCTTTATGCTCCAGAGAGACCCTAACAGGGAGTAGCCCTTGGCAGCATTCCTCTGCCTGCAGTGATTCCAGCAAAGTAGCATGGGAAAGGCGTGTGATAATGTGTGCCAAGAGACCTGGCTTGTGCAGAGACCTGTAGCAATAATCAGTATGCTGATGTCACCCAGCTGGCACAAGGGAAGGGATTAGCCAATGTCTAGACACACTTGACGCTTTCAGAGGAGCTGGCTATTTGCAAATGAGTGTGGAAGAGACTGAGGCAACCTTGGTGGGATGAACAGAGGGAGGGAGAAGTCTTGCCAAATTTTCCATCTCTGCTGCTCACTGAGGGAGCACGCAACTGCTGCTGGTGAGGCAGATGGAATTAGCTCAATTTAGGCATCTGTTGAGACTGAACTTCTCCTGGGCATTGCCAAAAAAATCAATTAGTTTCTGTGTGAGTAATAGACACGGGTGTTCTTTTTTCTGTTAGACTTTCCTTTCCCTATCGGCATCTCTTTTGTCTGGAGATATGGCTATAATCCTGCCTGATAACTCACTGTGGACTCTACTGTTGCTTTTATTCCTGGTTTCCACAGAGGGATCCTGTGCCCCCAGTTCCTATTAAATGATCCCTTTGGGCTGTAGCTCCTTTCATACAAAAGCAGGAAACTGCTGAAGGAGTAGGCATCCTTGACTTTGCAATTTTTTCTTCTTCAAGGCCTTTGGGACTGCAAGAGTTGTAAATTATTAAGCCTTTGGCTATGTCAAAAACTATGTCCTTTTTTCCTGGATTTTGCAGAACAAATAGCTTGAGAACTGGAGAGGATGGGGTTTATTTTATTGCCTCCTTACCTTGCCAACATGCTTGTCAGGTGAGATGAGCAGTCCTTTTGTTTGTGACTGGAAATGTGTGTTTCACCCAGAGCAGATAGTGACCCCAAGGAACCTTTTGCAGACCTAGAGAAATATGTAATTTAGAAAGCTTCTTCCCCAAACAGCTCAGCTAGGCATGT
Organism: Zosterops lateralis; assembly: GCF_965231275.1. Classification (NCBI taxonomy): domain Eukaryota; kingdom Metazoa; phylum Chordata; class Aves; order Passeriformes; family Zosteropidae; genus Zosterops; species Zosterops lateralis. The sequence goes on along the minus strand of NC_139764.1, from coordinate 38,066,938 downwards.
TTCAACTCTCGTTAAAGCTGATGGAAATCCTCCTAGGTACTTCAGTAGTTTGGAATCAGGCCTATTAATTATTATTCTTCACACTTTCTTGGAATACATACCAATGTCATCAAAAAATATGCTATAGATGGCTGTGAGAATTCATGATAACTTTTTTTTGGTTGATGGAACTAAATGGCACTAACAGAGAAATTTCAAGGTGTCTTGCACAATATTACAGCAATTAGCATGGGATCACTTCAGTCTGATCCTCCTTCACATGAAATCAAGACCTTCTACTGTGTCTCTAAATTTAACATTCCCACATTACTCATAGACTAAAGATATAGTCTGCAGTTGGATTTCATATACAGCCAGGGTTTCCAAGAACACAAGGAAGTGCCATACCTTACAGGTAGCTTTCTCTAGAAAAGGAGAGGAGAGGGCCACATTTTGCTTTGTGCAATAGACCACACATTTGGCACTCTAACTAAAGGAAAAGATTCACTGCATTGCCGAAAACCCCACAAAAAGTGCAGCATTTGCTTTGTTCTCTAGACCAGCCTCTTCTCCTCTTCCAAGCTTAATCTTTTTTAACATAAAAGATCTCTAGCTGCGAGAATAGATTTCCCAATGCAAAAGACATACAGTTTTGTTGAGTTTACACCCAAGCAGACAGAGGGAAAAAAACCCACCTGGTCAGAAAGGTCTGAATCTCTCAAGTAACACAAAGACTCCTATTGACTTTGGTGGTCATTGAATCAAACTCTGGAAAAAAGTGTACCATTCCACAGTTGCCTTAACAGGGAGTAAATTTCTGATACCTAAAATCTATTTATACACATCAAACCACTGTAGACCTCTACACAATGACATACTAATCTCACTAATACATGCCTATCTAATGTAGCTGACACATCCTTTTAAATGCGTCTTATCAAAGATTTGGTATAACTTAGGCAACAGAGGCATCTCTCTGTCACAGTGTGTCCCTGACAACTCTGCAAGGTTTGGGATAAATCTACCACCTCACCAGAGGTGTAATCCAGTGCTAGAGTACGTTCAGAAAAGGAGAAGGACTTGGATTTCTTCGTGGACAAAATCCAGGAGAGGTTCAGACCTGTGAGTTGGGAGTGGATCTTATACTGTGGGCCAGGTGGTTTCCTAAGTCGTCGCTCTTGGGCCAAACTGCAGCATACATAAGAACGTGAGCCATGAGGGCAAAACTCATGCATAGGGCATTGTAAGATAGGGACAGCTTGGACTTCCATCATCTGCTCTTTACAGTGTGTGTGCAATTTCATCAAGCCATCAGTGGCCATGGGGGCAAGGGCCAGTCTAGAGTGAGGAACCAGCATCCCCATACTGGTGTCCCTTCAGACAGGAATCCTAACTCCGTACAGAAACCTAATCCAGAAAGCAGCACTATGTCCTCAACCCCAGGTCTCAACCTGTTAAAGGAAATGTTCAAGAAAACATTGTGTTCTTCAGTTTGGAATTATTTCTGGGACAGTGTTGACTCCTCAGTTAATTCTCTTAAAAAAGATTTTAGCAAATAGAAATACAAAACATTTACTTTTAAAATCAGGACATTTACATCAGTATTATTTTTCTGAATGAGGGACATTCAAAAATGGAGTAGATTTTAACTGCTAATTTTGACTTGGATAAAGAATATGTCTCAGAATTTACACCAACTTGGAAGTTTTCTGTTCATTTTTATTTTTATTAATTACTACTTGTGTTTTGTTCTTGTTTTTTAATCTCCATAAAAGGTCCTTTAATCCAGGCCCCTACATGCAGATTAAGTTTTTGGAAAGCTGTCTATCTGTATGACTGCATCTGCAAGTGTGTGTATGTGTATGAATGACTATGTCTGTAACCACTGGCCTCAGAAACAATAAAAAGGCACTACTACATTCAGAAAAATAAAGAAAACTCTCTCTGAAACCACAGAGAGGGGAAGAAGCAATCCATTTTTTAGTACACTTGCAAAAATATTTATGCCATAATATAAGTATTATAAAACAATTTAGTATATCTCTAACATTTTGTAAAAAAGCCCATTGAAATAAACAAAGCTCATTTCTGACTAACAGTTAGTAGTAAAATAAGATGCGCATTCTGAGTGCTAGAAAAGGAAATCAAGCACATTTGGAAAATCTAGGAGCAAGAAACAAGCCATTATGATTTTTTTTCTAAGCTTCCCCGAGTCTCCAAGAGCTGGTGATTTTACTGAAATATTTATATTAGATGATGGTCTTATGAAGGAATACAAATTGTGATTTTATGAAAAAGAGGACCAGTCTAGCCTGATGAATCTCAGGAGCAAGGGGGCTGACTCTGGTGTGATATCCCAGATCAGTGCCAGTGGCACATCATAAATTTAAAGGATCATTCCCCCCAAACACTGGCACTCTTTTCAATTGTACCTAAATATGTGTTTACCTTGACATAGTTTGCTGTTTGCATCTCACAATTTACAAAGTATGATCAACAGTGAAAAGTTTTCCTGTGTACTGAGAAATGCAATTTCAGTATATAAACTGTAAGTCTATCCTTCCCCAGAAGAGAAATATTTGCCCTACATATGTTTGAGAAGTGTTGAGAGCTCTTACTTATTCACAGTGTTAAACAGAACACATGCAGGTCTGCAGGTTGGTTGTGGTATTGCCTGTGCAGTTTGCAAATCTGAAATGGAGACAGGAATCTCACTGAGACAGCTTATCACAAATATGTGCCCAGCAGAGGCAAACTCCTTCTTTACTGGCCACATTGACAAGATTTCAGGCATATGAAACTCTGTCAAAAGAATACCTTGCACATTATCTAGTTCTGATGGGGATGTCACCATCAATCCCCTTGCAAGCATATCAAGGTTGGTATAAATGCCCCAACCAATGTCAAGGGAGAATCCAGGCCTGCCAGTGGATGTGGAAGAGCCAAATTCTGGAGCAGATGAGGATGTTACAAACACTGATGAAGCTCTCCCTGAAGCAACAGACCAAAGTTCTTATTATTCATGGAGGTGGAGTTTAGGAATATTATGAGTTTGATAATCTGCCTAACTACAGAGATTTAAGGTGCCTTTTCTGAAATGTTGTCCTGGACTTCAGGCATATTCCAGAGACTATAGTATCTGCTGTATTATGGAAGACAAGCTTACTAGCAGCTCCCAGGTGGAAATGCATCTTGTACAAATATGAGAGGAAAGACTAGTTCAGTGGAGATTCCTCTTTCTCTAGTGGTTAAATTCAAGGGCAGTAATTGTGCTCCTACTGCTATTAAGCTGCTTGGGATAGACCAGACTTATTCTAAGGAGAGGCACTGTTCCATGGCTAAGGTGAAAACTGGTATCTGTGACTATAACACAGGTATTTTTTTAAAGATTGTTTGGAAAATATGTGCATGACTTCCTTTACCAGAATGAAAATCGGTGTCTATCTGAAGAACTGCTATGTTTATCAACCTTCTGGGCTGACAGCTACCCATGTATTTTCATAATTTCCCTAGAGGAGTCTACCAGCTAGAATGAGAATACTTTTTACTTTTCTTCTAAAATGCGTCTACTGCAGCTAATCTCCAGAACATATTTGTATAAGTACAAGTAATTCTGTTTTTCTCCCTGAAGTCCTTGCTGAGGATGAGTTGACCTCCTGGTTATGTATCCAATGAAATAATTAGTCCATGTGCAGTCCTGCTCGATAGTTTGTATCTTGGAAAGCAATCTTGGAATGTTTCTATTTCCTGACACAATGACACCATAAAAAGGTAGAGAAAAGTTTATCTTTATAATTCAAAATCTTACTGGACTTTCAGCAAACAGCAAAACATTACAATAAATAAAAATTACAGAAAAGTTAAAATTAAATCCTAGTGTTATCACGAAGATCACTCAGCATCAATGGTTTGCGTGAAAGCAGAAGTAAGACTGTTTCTAGGGTTTGGACATGATCCTGAAAGATGCTGTGGACATCTTCCAGGAAGCTAGACTCCTCCTGTCCACACTGACGATCAAGATTTTGCCTAATGGCATCTCCATGTAGTAAACACTAATGTAGCCAGCAACAGTAGAGCTTACAAACACAAATGTTTTGAAAGGTAACAAAGCACAGCCATGAATCAGAAGCCATTTCTGTCACTGGTTTCTGACAATCCAGTAAGGGTTTGAACAACCTCCAGCTATAAACTCTATTGTCGAAAAATATAAAAACAAAAAACAAACCTTCTTTCATTTTCGAGCTGAGCAGATTTGTTGTCCTGATTGCATACAGCAAACCCTAAGCTAAGGGTGGAAGGGAGAGAAGGAAGATTCACAGGGACAGCATAAGTCAGAAAATGATCAGAGAAGTTGTAATCATATTTAGAAGACTTTCAAAAACTGCACAAGCCTCCAACTGAGTATGCACCTTTGCACTTTATTTAACTTCATAAAATGCTTATCTTTCAGTGAAGGGGGAGACTTAGTGACACAATTTATTTTCAAATTAATGGCAAATAAAGACTTTCTACTTCAGTGTAATGAATTTGATTACACAGCTCTAGCTTCATACTCATAAAAATCACTGCAATTCAGAAGTCAAAAAAGGAAAGGGATTTCTAAGAAAGGGTAAAATTCTAAATATCATGCCACTGAAAAATTTTAAATAACTTAGACAGTCATCCAAAATGCTGTTTATGCACTGTGTGATGCAGATATACTTGTTTTACTGACTATTTAATGTCACTGTAATCAGCAATAAAACATAAAATTATGGCTCAGGAGCGAGAGGAAAAAAAGGTTTTCTATCATTTTTATCACCCTGATTTACATATTTACATAAATATTTGGAGTTTCTACACAGAAAAGGTAGAAATGGACTGCTAAAGCAAAAAAGAGTAGTGCTATGGATACATCTTGACTGTCACACCTGTCTAACCTGCTATTAAGATCTGACCTGTTCATCCACATTAGAAATACAAACACATACAATACCTTTCCATGGTAAGGCCCAAATGAAGTAAACTTCCTTCAAGATGTAATTTGAATTTAATGGCTTGTCCATGAAGTGAACAAAACATCGTGACAAAAAAGAAATTTTAATGATGTACAATGAATCAAGAAAATGTATGAGGTGCCAAAGACATCTTTAATCGTAACAAGCTCCTGTCTATATTTCTTGTGACACATTTTAGAAAAGCTGAGCTCATCATGCTACTTTTTCAGTAACATCATGATGTAGAATTTTAACTGGAACAATCAATTTTGATTGCTGTTCCCCACTGCTTCATACTGGAGGGGGAAATGTGTTTTGGTGGTGCATATAACTTTGCACTCTTTTCCTCCTGCTTTGCAGAGTGACCTGTATCTCTTCTCTTCTTGCATGCTGAAAGGGAGTTCATCCTGCTTTTATTGGTTCAGGTGTAAATCTGTATTTTCCCATAACAATTAAAAAAAGTAGAATTTGGCCTGACTTGGGAAGACAAATACCTTTCTCTCCTAATGCCAGTGTTAGATGTTCTCACTAGCTTGTCTTACTTTGATGTTATCTCTAAAGTGGAATTAAAATGGTTTCTTTCTCCTGTGCACTATGCCACATCAATTTCCATACTGCAATATTTTTCTTTTTTTTTTCTTTTGGTAATATGGAGGAGCATAATTCAAACCCACTCAGATTTCTGACTTTGCTGTAAATTAATCTTACCAGTGCATGTCTGGCACTTTGAACTAAGCTGTATCTTCCACTTCCTTGGTAGCCTGAATGACATCAAAATGCTGCTCCTGCTGTGCACTGCTGTTTTATCTAGTTTATGATGATATAAAGAAGACTAGAGGAAAAGGTAAAATACTAGAAAGACACTCTATGATGTTTTTGGAGCTTGTTGCCATCCTCCTCCAACTCAAAAATCCATCCAAAAGAGCTCTGAGCTGTCATGGACTCTGAGGATGGGTGACAAGAAAATCTATTTGTCTTGGCTCAAATGACAGCTTAAAACTCTAGCCCTTTATAAAATATAAGAACTCTTATGGATATAATAGAACTGATTTTCCTCTCAGTTACCTGAGTATAAATCAGAATCACCTCCTTGAAATTGGACCAGCTTAAAGCAGAATCAAGTCCATTTCCATATATGTTGATCTGGTGAAAAACATGTCTTGGGCAGTTACAGTATTCCAAGTATTCAATTTTGTAGGTTAGATAGAGCACAGAAAAAAGCTCCTACGGAATCCAGTTTATCTGACTTCCAGGACTCTTGATCCATATGATCTTCAAAGATACATCCATTTCAGAGTCAAAACAGTGCTAGTGTGGTCATGCCAGAAAATTGCTTTCAGTTTTAGTGTATTTTGAAGGCAAAACCTGGCTTCCATCTCTCTCCTAGCCCAAAGCAACATGGCAACTCTGGGAGCTTGTACAGCACAGGAAAACCCTTTGTGAGCACATTAATGCTGAGATAACTCCAAAACTCCCCCAACACAGACCATGAAGAGAGACTGTGATCAGACAGAGGAAAGGCTATGTGTTCCTGTGGCCCAGGGAAACCCAGGAGCCACCAAATCTCCTTCAGGAAGCCCAGGCTACCATCAGCATTTTCTTCTTAACAGTGTTGATGAAAAATAGTTTTCAGGATACTAGCCTAAGCAAACAAGGACCGGGAAAATTAAAAGGTTGCTTAAAATTACCTTTGCACAGATGTAATATCTGAATTCTGCTGAGCATTTCTTTGTACTACTGTGGGACCTGTTCTATAATACTCCTAGAAGAGAGCTGTTCTAGGAAGGGTATTTTCAAGAATTTAATTGCATCCCATTTAGTTTCAAGGCATCCACAATAAGTAAGAGGAAATATATGTTGCTAACAAAAACCCCAAAACATTTACTGTGGGGCTTTGGGAAGAGAAAAAATAAATATATCAATGCTGACATTGGCATTTTTCTTCTTTTTAATGCTTCTCAAGGAAGTTTCCCTTATGGTAAACTATTTAGAAGAAAAGCAGGTTTGCTGCTGCAGAGCGAATTAAAAATCGCTATTTATTTGTGCTCCCTTTTTATACAGATACAAGTAACTATGAATGATGAGTCAAATGTCAGGCATGACACTTGAAGCTATGGCTCTGCATTAATCTTCAACTTGGAATTTTTTTCCCCTTGTTCCTTCAAATCTGTTTCATCTGAAGGGTTATCCCCCTCAGCTGCTCAAGTGTGAGATCGGTTACCCAGTTTCAACTTCTCCTCCGTAATCCCTCTATTTAAAGGTGAGATAATCAGCTTTTGTTTGGTAGACTTGGATCTAAGACAATCTCCGGACTAAAGACAAAGAAGAGCCTACATGAAGAGAATGAAGAGCCTCTGCTTGCCTGCAGAGAGAGGAGGTGGCCTTTTATGCTCTTTACAACACTAAAAATTCTCATGCCCCGCAAACCCCAGCAGTATAACTTAGAGCATTACCCACAAAGAAATGTTCCTGTTAGTAAGTGAATATTATTTGGATTGCAGGCTCAAGAACGTGCCAGAATATTTGGCATGGGTGATCATCGCAAGAGGGAAAGAATAAACTCTTTGTTCACCAAGTGATGGCACACAACGTTGGTGGGAAGCAACCCTCTGATTTCTGTTAATTGTCACTTTCCTTTGATAATTGCGGGTATTGTGGAAGAGAGACGGACCAACCTTCTTTCCTTCTTTTTTATCTTTCTTTAAAGCTACGAAAAATCACTGCACAGAAAAGTGGTGAGAACAAAGCAGTTCATGCACACAGAGGTTGTGGAGCCATCCAGGCTACCTCACCAGCCTATGTCAATATGTCTGAACAGTGGCTTGTCATTTCCCCTGGAAAATGTATTCCTATGTCACTTCTATTTGGATCTGCCCTCAGAAGAGGCCCACAGAATTGCACAATGGACACAGAGTTCAGACTTCTCCCTACTACAAACTTAGATACCTCAGGAGCTATATTTCAGCCAGACATTCTGGGCCACAGGAAGGAGAAAAAAAAAAAAAAAAAAAAAAAAAAAAAAAAAAAAAAAAAAAAAAAAAAGAAGGATATTGGGAAAAATCCCCACAAGGTGACAAGCATCATTGGAGGCTGACTAAATGAACAGTTTTGTTATTTACAAACATGTTTCACTCTGCAGATCTATTTCATGCTTTTGATATTTCAGTATTTGAGGTCTATCTGGGAGTAAACAAATGCTGCATCAGAATTTCAGCAAGACAGCAATTCCCATTTTAGGACTAGGTTAGGGAAAGGGCCTAAAGGAAGAATGTTTCTGTGCAGTGTATTTCTCTAGGAAACTGATGGTATAAAATGCTTAGGGGACAAATAACTCTGCTCAAGCCCCTGGAGTAGGGTTCCAGGTTCTGGCTGCGTCCAGTAGAAGTTGCCATACAATAAACAGCCTTGCTCTTTACAACATAAAATATGTCCTTAACTCTGTAGCTATGAGAGGCTAAGGGAAAATGCCTCTGGAATTGCCAAAGAACTGATAAGTGTTACTAAACATGTGCTGAAGAACTCATTGAACAAGGCAACATAGGTCAGATCTGATCCTGTGTGCAAGCCCCAAGAGGCTCACCTGTAAGTGGACAATATCAGGAAGAAATTCAATGGACTACCTGAAAAAGAGAGGCAGAAGAACAGTGCAGTGTTTCCCTGCCTCAGTGTAGGAACCTGCTGTGGATCAGATGTGGGAGCATGGAGTTGGTGGGGTGGTACACAAGAAGGGATTCCTTCAAAGGAGTAGGTCAGAAGGATGTGCCACACCCCAATTCATCACAGACTTATGATTTCACTATTACAGATTCAAAGTTGGCATATGCAAAAGTTAAAGTTCCCATGGCAACAGTTACTTCTACCACAATTCATGCCCTGTACACTTATCATACACATTTAGTGTCAAAGAGGAATATATTACATGACACATTTAACAACGTAAAATAGAAAATACTGTGGAATGAAGCCAAGTTAAAGATTGCTAGAGAAACCTTGATTTTTGCACTTGCTTGACCTTTTCAATTTTAGCTGTAAAACTTTATGGTTACATTAACAAAGATTTGTACTTATCTGTTCACCTCATCCCACAAATGGTAAGAGCATTGTCCAAGCAGATAAAATGTTCTGTTCCCTAGATACAAACTCAATGCTTATTCTCACTTTCAACTGGTCAGCTGAGCTTCATTTGTTGTCTTGCTGGGACAGAAATTAACAGATATAGTAAGAGAAAAAGAATGGTGAAAAATTCATCCATGCGATATCAGTTCAAGCAACTGTTTGCTTTCACAATTTTGTAGTTCCCCAATCTCTCAGAAGGAAAAGCAGACTAGAAGTTATATGGTATTAGTATCCTAGTCTTGATACAGAAATTTTATGTGGAGGGAAGGTGCTGGCCTTTCACCACACATATAGGAATGGACTTAATAGCTCAACCCAAAATTCAGCTCTTCCAGCTTCATGTTATCAACAGTAATTGGTAAGAGGTATCTATGGAAGACTATACTAACAAGACAAAGATAGAAAGACTTCACAGAAGTTTCTTTCAGCCTAAAGCAAATTAGGGAACATCATGAAACAGCTTTAGTTTGGGTTTTTTTTAATCTCTTCCTACTCTAAACCTGTCAACTGATTAATTCATTTTATGCAAAATGTATCAGAAATAAAAATGGGCTGGATTTAGCCCTGAAAGAAAGAAGTGGGTATCATTTTACCCATTTCAATGGAAGTACTTTAGGGACAATATTGTGCTACTTGACCTAATTTTTTCCCCGTATCCTTGCAAATGCAAGCACTTTCACTGAATCAGTTCAAAAGGAGGATAAGCAAAAGAAGAATCTGTTGGATGTTCTGGGATTTCTGTCTCCATGCACTTGTGTCCTTGTTGACAGCTGCTCACCATCAATATACACCACTGTCAGATCAGATTGGCATTGCCTTGCACATTAACTCCACATTTCAATGGTGTAACCCGTCATTGTACTGTTCATGTGAATTGATGTGAACTGATTTGTCCTAACCAGAGCTTGGAGCAATTTGATGGCAGGGCCTGTTATTCCACAAAACACAAGGCAGTGCCAAACAGCACAAGCAGACAACCTAATTAAATTCCTCAATTCCACTAATTTCACTGTGATGGTAAGAGTGGCAAAGTAGATTTTTACAGCTATTTTGACAGTGTTGTGCTGTGGTTTCTTGGGAGTTTCGCTAACTTCATGTCTGTAAATTAATTTTTTCCCATACAGGAGTTTTCCCTGGTAGATTACACAATGCACACGTGCAGTACCTGCCACATACCTGCCAAACGCCCTACAGCCTACCCTGCTACCCAAGATGTGCAATACATGCAAAGATATGGGAATGCATATGTATGCAAGCTAAAACAAACCATACAAAGGTTTATTTACGTGTTCTTTACTCATGGCTCCACTGAAAGTGAGATATAGGTATTTCTTACACGAGAGACTTGCTGTTAGGCTGTTATGTTACTTGGAAGTAAAAATTACACAACCACACTAACTACCATGCCCCAAAACAGCTGTTATGCTAGCAAAAGCCTTAGAAATATAACCCTAAGTATCATCAAAGCACTTTGTGAATAGATTTGTAGTTCAGAGTTACGATCATTGTATGCAACAGTTATAGTGCAGTTTATTTGAAAGATAAGTTTTGAAAAAGCATCTCATTTAATAGAACCATAACATCTCTAAAGGAGAAACGCTGCAGTTATTCCATATCAAAAAAAGAACATAGATGTGTACTTGCCAATACAAAGGTTGTTTTTGCCCTAAGGTTCTCATGGGTTAAGGATTCAGAGTGTCTGAAAAAGCTCACTAATTAAAGCAGAGAAAATAAATTTTCATTGTGACCACTTAGCTTTGACAATCAATTATCTTCATATACCTGCAGTAAAAAAGTAGATTTCCCAGATAGCCAAATTTAACACAGAGCTTCAATTCATACAATAGAGTAATAAAACTGCTTAAGTGTAACAATATGTGAAAATCTGATGTTTCAATGATAATAAGTTGCTTCTTGTTGTAGTATCATATTTCTGACATCTTGGTCTATAGGTTGGCAAATCGTTTCTTTTCTACCATCCTCAGTCAACAAGTATTCTTTGCTAGTGGTGGGTCAATATTAGCATTTAATTTGCTTGACATACACAAGAGGAATGTCTGCCAGCTCTGTCAAGTCCAAGGTATACACAACATATTCCCTGATGCCTGCCATTACTGCAGTTTCTAACTTAAGAAAGGAAGAAAGAAACCCCTTCTCTTGCCTGCTTGCAAATCCACAATATCTCAACAACACAAGCCTGGCAATGGTCACCTGGTCATAAAGGCCTGTGCACCAACCTGTTAAGTCTATACTGAAATTAAACTGATCAAAAAAAAAAGTTGAAAGCTGGAAAGTTTGAGCATAGCCTGGCTTCATCCCCATTCCTGTATCAAATCCAGAACAGCAGGGGCCTTGTGGGATTCAATCAGGTCCCATTTCTCCACTTTGTAAGCATGGCAGTTCATCCTTAATCTTTGTTACTTTTCTTGAAGCCATATATTAAACCACGTGAGAGGACCTCCTTTTTATCCATGACTGTTTAATTCCTTTAAAGACCTTTGGTGATGTGAATCACTTTGTGAAAAGCCAAATCCACTGTATGCCCTCAGTCTGATTCTCATTAACTCCTCCAAAGGATGATAATGGATTTGTGAGGCATGTTTGCTCTCTACAAAATGATGTGTTTACCAATTCTACTTTCTATGATCTCTACCAATTTGTCCGGTACAGAAATCAATTTTACTGGTCAGTAGTTTTTCTGTTCTGCTCCTTAAACTTTTTTTTTTTTTTAAATAGCATCACATTTGTGACTTTTTATTTCTCTGCTTTCAAGAGTGATTTCAGAAATTAGTAGTTTAGCAGTCTCATATTTTAGCTTCTTTAGAATGCTTGGTTTAATGCTACCTGGTCCTTGAGATTTGCTACTGCTCATTTTATTGAATTGCTCTGAAAATCTCCTCTGTTGACAGTTCGATTTCTGAGTGCTCTTCAGGCTTGAACCTGTAAAGAATGGCTCAGGTGTGGAAACCTTCATGACCTCTTCTGAAGAGAACATTGATGCAAATAATTCATTTAGCTTTCTCACCACAGCACTACTTCCTGGAGTATCCTATTTGCACCTTAATCATCTCTCAGCCCATTGACTTTCAAAAAGGCTTCCTGTTTCTGAGAAACTTCTTATTAGTCGCTTTTATGCCTGTAGGAAGTTGCTCTTCAAAATCTTTTTTTGGCTTGCCTCATTAAAGTTCTATGTTCAACAGGATGAGTTTAACTTCTCCTTTATTTTCCTCATTTGGACGGGATTTTCACATTTAAATGGATGAGTATTTTACTTCTAATAGCCTTCTCTATTCTGTTGTTTTAACATGCTGCCTTTTAAGCAGTCAATTATTCTCCCCATTCCTTTTAACTATTTCTCTTCACTTTCATGTTGTCCTCCATTTCCATAGCTTTAACATGATCACCATTATTTTTTTTCATATTTTTGGTACTGCTCAGGTGATGTAAATAATTTAAGCACCCATTCCCTGCTCTGAGAATTTTTTCCCCCTCTTTTTGGGGTTTTGGGTTAGTTCCTCCAACAACTAGCTACTTACTGACTCTTGGATTTGTACCTCAAACTCCAGGGAGATTTCTGCTACTGGAAGTGAACTAAGACTGAAATTTACTGTGTTTGAATCTTTCCTGGAAATAAAATTGCTTTCCCATGTCTTTAATGAGACAATTGCAAAAAAAAAAAAAAATCATATCACCATAAATCAGAACTTACAAATCAAAATAATTAGGACAAGATACAAGGACAGTGGTGTTTACCCAATATCTGGAAAATTGATAGCCCTCTTATCCTTAATCATCTACAATTACCTATGATGAGCAACAAATGAGGTAGACTAAATCTTGAAGGTAAGTCAGTCACTCTTAATAAGCCAATGCATTTAATGAACTCCCTTGTTTATCTCCGAGGTCCAGAAAGGGCTGTGAGGTTCATAATGAGCTCTGCAGTAACAAAGTGCTTTATCACCTGAACTGGCCGAATTTCATCTGGCTTAGCTCCTCTCCTGTTGCTTGGGGACAATGTCTGCAAACTGGTGCCCTGCCAGTAGGAAGGAGGTGGCCAGCACTGCTTCTGTCCTGAGGTCCTTTCCTCCTAGTGCAGAGCCTGGGACAGGACCACACAGCCTCTCCTCCCCAGCATGTGGCTGCCCACATTCACCTGCACCATGCAGACCTCCCTCTTCATCCTAGCCTGGGAGGCTGAGCTTTGGATGCATCACCATGTTTTTCAGAGCAACAAAATCAGATGCAACTAAACACAAACACTCTAAAGGGCAGCTGCTCATCTTGAGCTTTCATAGCCAGATTAGTTCGCAACCCATAGGATTCCTGCCAGCAGCAGCTGGAGAAGGAAGTTTTCACAAAATACTCAGGACTGCTTCTCATTATGCCGCCTTCAAAGGCCACTTCAAACTCTGCAAGTATCATATTAGCAGAATTCCCACTAACTGAGCCACCATGGCATCACCACAACTCCCTCCAGGCCCTTCAAGGTGCCCTGAAAGGACTTGGTCTGACATGCTTTTCTCTATCTCTAGCTGGTTCAGAAAAAAATGCTGCATTTCTCCAGAGTTGAGAGATTTGATTTCATAGAACTTTAAGACCAGAAGAAAACAGACTGTTCATCTGTCACCCTCAAATATTATCCCTCTTTGCACCGGTTGCAGATATGACCCTGACATTGAAGCGTACTAAGCTGAGCTTATTCAGCTTATTTAAGTTATTTTCATATCTGCTTCTCTACCAAAGGGAGAAATTCTCAAGTCAAAACTGTTTCCTTTATTTCATATTACCTTATCAATATGTTTGGTTTTGGGGTGACAGGAAAGGTAACTTGGATTTTTGTATTTATAAATATTCATAGGGGCGAGAGGATTAAGCAATTAGAGTACTGTTTGAAAGAAAATTTAGATCTCTTTGCAAACACCATCATGGTGATAGAAAACCTTTCTTTTCCCTGTAATAATCTACTTTAAAAACATTCTCTTTGCATTACTTCCAGCTATCAGAATCAGCCAGCAAAGTATAGCCTGAATTCTGATAAAGGGCAATTGCAGTAAATGGAGAAACAAGCATAATTTATATCACCAGTGAGCCCAAGAAAGAATTGCAGAGATAAGGAAAGATGAGCTTTATGAATTGTTTATTTCACCTTACATTCTACTGGTAATAAAATAAAAACAATGAATTATAAATAATCATTTTTAAAAAGAACAAGCTATTTCTGTGCCTTGCCCTTCCATCCTCATAGAGAGCTCCTACCAGCCAAAGCAGCAGTTGAGTTCACACCACGTCATCCACAGGACACATGCCTGGATCTATCTCCTGTGACCTTGGATCCCATTCAATTCCTAAAGTTCAGCTGTGTGTATCAGGAAAATCCCACCCTCTATGGAGTCCCATTTGAGGCTATTAAGCTTCTTCCCAATCACATTGCCAGTAAGTGGGTAAGTCACTGAGCAAGATAGTATGGACAGCAGAGAAGTCACTCCATTCCCCAGAGAACAGGTCAGGCTGCGGTTCCTGTACTTGCATCCATGATTCTATGGTTTGCTCTTTCTATTGACAGGAAGCCCCTTTCATCAGTGGTCTCCACTGCACAAATTTCGCAAATCTTGCGCAAGCATTTTAAAAAGGGAGGGTTGGTGGATCTGTTTCCATGGGCATGTTCATGGAGCCAAGGGCCATGGTGTCAGCAGACACAAACATAATTTGTTGCAGCAGACCTCTTGTGAGAGGGTAGAAATGCGCCTAGACACAGACTGCTTGTTTATCACAGCATAAAAAGGGTCCTGGTTTATTCCTCTCTACAGCTCAGCCATCCTGACTCCAACCATTCACTAACTCTGGCTGCAGCAAGCTCCTACTGGAGGTTTCCCTTGCAGCCTCTGACTGCTGGCTATTTCCAGCTAAACTGTGACTGCAGGTATCAGTTTGCAGACTCTGAATGCAGGCTGTTACCCAGCTAGACTGTGACTGCAGGTTCCAACAACAGGCTCTAACTGCAGACCCAGACTGACCTCACAGCAGTGATTCTCTCTCCTCAGGATCCTTCTTCACAAGCCTCTTGTTCCTTCTTCCTCACTGTTCCTCCTCCTTCATGATCCCCCTCACCAGCCAACCCACTCCCTTTTATCACACAGGCTATAGCTGTGACTCCTCAGGGGTGAGGCTGTATTGGGTAATTAACACAGCTGTTACTTATCAGGGGCCAGGTCACCTGTATTCCCTTCTCCTACCATACTTGTCCTAGAACTGAGGACACCAGCTTGGGCAGCAGCAGCAGCACACTATGGCACTCAGAGTCGGGATAAATTGGACAGATCTGCCTAGAAATGACAAGTACATGCAGAGGTGGCTGTTATGCACTAAGGACCATATGATTTACCCATCAGCCGAAATAGTAGTAATGGCCACTAATCATGTGAGTCAAAATAACTCTTATTTGAGTGACTGATCTTTAATTTCTATAACTCAGAGATCATCCATTTGCTAACAACATTCAAACATTAGTTGCTGCCACATGGCTAAACTTGCTTTATTTTTTAGCAAAGTTTATTATCATCTCTGAATTTTAACCCTATGACACAAGGCTGATGAGTGGGTGCTTTAGAGCGATTTCTTTTTCTGTTTCTCTTTCCAACTCCCCCAGAAGTCTGGTGTCTAGAAGTTATTTTATTAAAGAAGAGCAAATGTTACCATTGGAATAATAAAAAATATTAACATTAAACAAAAACATCTACAAGTTGTTTCATGGAACTTGTGGAAATGACTTATTTAAGGCACTGTGACTGTCAGCAACTAAAAGTGCAGCTATTTTGCAGACCTGAAGTTCTTCCTGAGTAAAAATTTACATTAACAAATTAATATTATTTCAGAGTTGTTAACAAGCTTATCTATTAATTTATGTGTTCATTTAAAAAACTTATAAATAGAAGAACATTCCTGAATCAATTCTAATCTTACTTTTGGGGATAAATTGTCATTCAATAATATCTATTATAAAAATACCACAAAAACTCCCACATTGTTTAAGAAAATACGGTCCAGATACTAGAATGCTTATAGACAGGTTATTGACAGGCAGAACTAGGAGTGTTTTTGCCTTTGTGTCATCTACATCAGCATAAGTGCTTTCAGTTATACCAGGTGGGCTGCCTTTGATCAGGTAGAGGCCCTGCTCTTTGCCTAGTGGAGTCTTTGAACAGGATTGCAATGCCAGTGGTACTGGAATAATTCTAAGCTCAGTGACTTCATCCCCTATGAACTCTAGTTAAGCTCCCCCACAATGTAATGCTCTGTTCCCCTCCAGACATTATAAACAGTTACTCAAGGGGTAGCACACCTTATTTTTCATGCTTTCTAGCTTTCCTAGGTTTAGGTATTCATAGTACAAATGGCCAAGTTTCTGTTAAATTCAGGAACCCAATGAGCACTGTAAAATATGAAGGACAGAAAAATACCAGAAATCTGCAGTTTAGGCTGCTTTTTCAATTGCTGTGATTCACATGCGCTTCCACACCTCAAAAACAGAAACATCTAAGAGTAAATCTTCAGTGGAAAAAGAATATAAGCCTTAGTGTAGCTCTCTCTGTGAATACAATTTCATCTGCATGCGCATAAACAGTAAAAAAGACTTTATTTTGAGAGCTAGTCTAACAACTGGAAGAATGCTCCTTCAAAGACTGAGCCATTACAAGGAGATATGTGACCTAAAAATCTAGACAATTTAGAAAAAGTATCCATTTAATGAACAGCTGGTTGAATGCAGAGAAATATAGTCATTTCTCTTGGAGATGGATTTATAACTACTAATATTTTCATGTAGCAGTATCTTCAAGCAAATGTGATGTGTTTTATGATGTATCGTTGTTTTATATACACATTTCATTCTTGTTATTCCTTGAAAATTAAAAAAAAAAAAAAAAAAGAAAAACACAGCAAATAAGAACAAAAAAATTTGGAGTGTAAAAATATTGGATTTATCTGAAATCCTAGCAGTTATATGTCAGAAGATTAAAAAACAAAAGCCTTAAAATGTAAGCCTCTACTCAGCAAAGATACTGACTGAATGTCATAAACTGTCTAAAAGCAGAACACTGAATTTGCATCCAGTCATTAACTGCTTTACTTACATCTTTTGGGCAAATATAAAGCTCTCAAATACCACAAAAAATGGAAATATAATGGCCTCACCATATAAAATAAAACCCCAGTGTAAGATAAAACATATTTCAGTGACTGCAATTAATTGCAAAATAGAATAAATCACTATACAAATAATTTATCTGGTTTAAATATCATTAAAAAAAAAGCCATTAACATGCCAACAGGAAACCGGCAGCTTGACAACTTTATGACACTAAACAGGACTGCAGTGGTGTGATTCTCACTTCATTTAAGACAGTGACAAACCTTCCATTAATTTCAGCTGGTGAAAGCAGAAGTGTCAATAATTTTTCATTTTAAAAAATGTATTTTTCTTCTGCAATGCAAAAGAAATTAAAAACTCTAAGAAGTCTGAATATACTGACATTCAGGTTGGTTTACATATGCATTACTTATAAAAATTAGCAGAATAATTTATTATACCAGGCTTGCATTGTCAAATAACTCTTGCACTGCAGAATCCCCTTGTGTTCCTCTTCCTCTGACCAAGAAAGATCATCTAAAACCCTCGTGTTCTTCTTGGGTGGTTTGAACCTCTAAAGCTAATAAAAAAAGAGATATGACTTAGGAGAAGGTATTTTGTCTTGTTAGTTTATCAAGTCCTATCTTTATAACAAGTGAAAAGCAATCTAAAGTCAAGGGCAGTGGCTATTTCTCATGCTTATATAATTTTTGTTTTGAAAATGTTGTGCATAACAGAAGTAAGATTTATGCTGAGAGCAACATCCAAATGAAGGAGGAGAAGAAGTGGGCACACAGTGTCTGAACTATTGGTGCTTGGCAGGTGGACAGTGGGGCAATTTTCTGCTCTGCACTTCAGTGACAGTGTTGGAAAACCCAGGGCCATGGTGGTGGGAGAGAACCAACAGCTCCATTCCCACTGGAGGACAGAGCCACAGACAACCTGAAAGACCAGACAGGAGGGAATTTCTGTCCTGAGCAAAAGGCAGGGAGTGGTTAGTGGCTCTAAAACACAAGGACTCGCAAAACCCTCTGCCCATTCACTGTGAGCTGGCACATTGGAATGGAGGCAGAGACATTCCACTTTACTGTGCTGTCTCCAGAAACAAGGGCTGGCTTCCCATGGGCTTCCTGCCACTGTGTGCATGGGCATGCTCACTGATATGAAGGAGACACAGCCTGCGTTTCCCTTCCCTCTCCTGCTTATCACTATTTCCAAAACACACCATCACCAGCTCCTTGCCTAGTCCTGCACCATCCCCCTGCTCCAGCTCCACCTCTCTGTAGGAGAAAGGGCTAGCAAGGATGTCCTGGGGGACAGGCAGTGAACAGAAGAGGAGAAGGAGATGCTATTTGGCAGATAGGAGTGAGGGAAGGGGCACTTCATGAATTATTATTGTCTCCTGAACTGAGTTTAATTTAGCCCCTAGGACCATAAGCTGCTTTTGAGCTACTACTAGGCAGTGCTCTCTGCTTGTACGTGTCAGACACATGGCCCCTTTCCAACACGGGCCCCAGGCAGAGGTTTGTGAGGCAGTTGGAGTGAGCTAGAGTTGAGGAGCTGTGGTATGCCAACAGATGGGCTGGGATGAACATCTTATGTCAGAGATTGCTCTCCAGAGGCTATTTCTAGCCTCTTCAGGCCTTTTGTGTTGCTGCAGGGCAATGGAGCTACAACATAACACAGAATTAGGCCTGCTAGCTCTGAATGAGTAAGGTGTTTCCAGCATTTGTGAAGCAAGTGCAAGTCAGCAATCTCAGCACTGGAATGATAATTGTCTTGCAATTTGACTAATTACCATGTGTGGCAATATAGGTGCGCTGTGACAGCATTTTTTAATGCATGCATTAGTGTGCAGCTATGCCACACAGCAACAAGGCTTCATCTGTCTCACAAACTTCCTAAAGTTTGAGAATAAAGTTAAGCACATCCCTCAGTTCCTTGCTGAGTCAGGGAGAGATTAGTTACAGCATTAACTTAGCTCCACCAAGGTGCATCTTTATTTCTCAGAGAAAAACTGCAGGACTGCCTCTTGCTTTTATGTATTGTAGTCCCTATATGTAGAAAGACTTCAGTATACAACCTTCCCCCTTCACTAATAAATAAAGTGTAAAAGATAATAAAGATAATAAAATAAAGTGCAACTGTATTAAGTGACAACAATGAGAAAAATACACCTCTGAATGCTACGAGATACCAAATTCCCACTCAAACTGCCTGGCTAAAGAGCACTCCTTCACTTGGTTTCTGCACGGAATTTGGTTATGTCAGTATATCACCCCTGCAAGCAAATTTTGCCCACGCTCAGCAGTTAATTACGACTATCTAAGCCTGTCAGACTTGATTGACTCGGCTGAAAAATGTTTAGGTATTTAAGCTCTCCCGCTTTTCTGCGTTCTTAAACCATTTCCCTGCTCGAGACGGCTGCCTTTCAGCAGAGCCCAGGCCTGTGCCCTCCCTGCCTCACCCCAGCCAGGAAACGGCGCTTCCTGAGGAGAAGAATGAACCTTTTGGTTGATGTTTTCAGCCCCTGGCGGGGCGGAGCGCCCGGAGCTGGGCCAGGGGGGCGGGAGGAGGGCAGGGGGATGAGGGGAAGGCGGGAGGAGGGGAGGACGGGACGATGGCAGGGGGGGATGGGGGCAGGGCGGGATGAGGGCGGGATGAGGGCGGGACGGGACGAGGGCAGGGGGGGATGGGGGCAGGGCGGGATGAGGACAGGGCGGGATGAGGGCGGGATGAGGGCGGGATGAGGGCGGGATGAGGGCGGGATGAGGGCGGGATGAGGGCGGGATGAGGGCAGGACGGGACGAGGGCAGGACGGGACGAGGGCAGGGCGGGATGAGGGCGGGATGAGGGCGGGATGAGGGCGGGATGAGGGCGGGATGAGGGCGGGATGAGGGCAGGACGGGACGAGGGCAGGGGGGGACGAGGGCAGGACGGGACGAGGGCAGGGCGGGCTGAGGGCAGGACGGGCTGAGGGGAGGGCGCTCCCCGGCCGGGATCCGGGAGAGGGCGCGGGTGGCCGCGGCCCTCAGGGATGGACGCCGCTGTTCCAGCCCGGTTAATTGGCCTGGCAGGCCTGGCCTCGCACCGCAGCGCTCGGCCGTGGTTATGCAGCTAGTTACAGACCGGCAGACAGTTTTTGGCATTTATTGGTGCCCTGTGACACCTAAATTATCATAAGGTCAGAGAATTCATTGAACCCGAGCAGCACTTAAGCGCTGTTAGACTCATTTGTGGCTGTTCAGACCAAACAAGTTTTTCAGAGGGAGGCTATTGGCTCCAGGTAAAAAATTAATGCAAAGAGCACAAAAAAGAAAGCTGGGCTGTTTTAATAAGCTGTCTTGCTGCTGTAGCAGGGATGGGCAGGGATAATTCCGAACAAGCAGCTTGCTGTGCCAGCTAAAGGAGTCCCCGGGAAGCTGATAGGAGATAATCAACAAGGAGGCACCCGTGATACTTTTTTTTTTTTTTTTTTCGGCTGGCTTTCCTCTCTTTCCACCTACTGTGTGTATCTCACTGATCTCAGAGCACTAGGCTGCAACAGCCACCTTTTTAATTTGAGTATCTTGAGGCAAGCACGACACCAAGTTGTTAATAACCTCACCTGTCTGCTAACACAACCATTGCCTTTTTCACCATTACAGCAGCAGCAGCAGGGAATCAGCACGGAAAAAAACCCAACAGCCTAATGTAGACCCAAGGAACATAAATCAGCTACTCCTGGAAGGTGATGTTGAAGCCCAGGATGTAAGAGGATCCTCTCTGGGTTGCAGGAGGAATGAGCTGGCCCTGGGAGACAGCCAGGATTATCCATCCCTCCTGTCCTGCGCCCGGGGCAAAGGGGACAGGAGGAGGCGGAGGGAGGGAGCAGACAGTGCAGGATGAGATTCCCCTGCTCTAAGTCAAGGGACATGCATAGCTGTCAGTGCCAAGGTGGAGATAGGTAAATGACAGGCTGGGCTCGCTCTCTTCCCAGAGCAACAGCGGCTGAGTCAAAACAAGCGCAGCCAGAAACACGACACCCTGAAACCCCGCCCCCGCACACTCGCTCACATATATACACACATCATAATTCATGCTACATCAAAGCAGTGATTACCGCAGCTTCCTGGCTGTCTATTTCTGTTTATTTATGGTGCATTACACATTTTAATGCTATTCTCATGCAGCGGCTCAGCTGCCACTGTTCTGTATTTGGATGGGGAAAAAAACCGAACCAACAAATGGCTGTACCTTACAGTATGTTGTCCCCTGGGAACAAAGGATAAACAAATGCTCAGCATCTTCCAGGGAGCAGTGATTCAGAGCTATTAATAGCATGACTCCCCCTCCCCATTTCAGTCTAGCTCATGGCTACACACTTCAGCAAGGGGTGGGAGGGAGACAGAGGGTAGGAGAAAAGGGCTGGAGATGTTTCTGAAGTGACCTGTTAAGCCCAGCTAGCTTCAGAAGAGTCCTTACATCATCCTCTGTCTCTGCAATCATGTCTAGCTCTGGGCTGCTGCAAGGCAATAGGTGGAAGGGAGTAGGCAAAAGTTTGACATCAGCCTGAGGAGAACCACCAAACTCATGTCTTGCTTGAAGCTTGGTTCGAGCTGATGGTAAGAGATCACCTACTAAAAACACTGCTTGCTACAAGGTCACAGCTAATTCCCTCTTCTCCCCATCCTCATAAGGTAAGAACATGGGGACCCGACTTTATTAACTTATTTAAGGAAATGACAGTCAGCTCAGACTAACTTGAATGTATAAGATTTATTTCTCCTTGCTGTCAACCTTACTATCATTTCCCCTTGAAGCCTGAGTTCTCATTACCATTACTCTCCTTGGAAAATGCAAGTCATTTTGTTTACGCCGTGGGAAAAATATATAATCTCTTTAAGTGCATTGACAGTATCAACATAAAACAAATAATACTGAACAGGCAGCAAAAACAGAAGCCATTGTGCCAACAGTCCCTGCTGTGAGAGACACACTGACCATCGCTGTGCAAGTCCTGCTGTACCCTAGTGTGTAGGAGTGACATTTCTAAAAGGCTCTTTTTATGTCCCCGAATAATCCAGCCATCCTTGTGATTTCACTGCAGGCACCATGCTACCAGCAGAGCTTTTGCTGTAATAAACTGCTCTTTTATACAGCCAGTGATAATGTCCATGAAACATGCTGCAGATATATCCAGGATCCCAAAGCCCTCACTGCATAGGGCAGGGGACGTGAAGCTGTGCTGCCCTTGGTGCCAGTTTACCTTGGCCCTTAACTACAAAAAAGGAAAGAAGTAGCATCTTTCCCATACTCTAGTCACAAAGTTTTTTTCCAAAGGGAACCTCAGCTCAGAACAAAGGGTCTGACAGTTTGTGAGGGGTCTCTGTCCAGAAGAAATAACTCAAATTAAAAAAAAAAAAACCTGTTCTTAATGGAAGAAAACTGCAGGCACTGCTAGATGGAGTCACACCTCAACCAGACACCCAAGACTGAAGAGCCCCATTACAAATTTCTTGTAATCCAGTCCCTGCTACCATTGTGTTTGCGGAAACCATTGCAACAAGAAAGGGTAGTCTGAAAGGGCTAAGCTTTGCATCTTTTTTTTTTTTTTTTTTTTTTCAAGTTACTACAGTGACATATATGTTCCTAATTTCACAGAGTTTCTGAACTTCACTAGTTTATAAGCATCTACATGGCTAACTTTATACATAAACACACACACACACAATGACAAGGAGAGATTACGTTACAAACGTTGACCTCATGCAGAGATATAAAAGGAACCTCTACTCATACTCTACACTAGATTTACACGGTAAGGAGTGTCAAAGTGTGACAAAATGTCTGGAGTGACAAAGTGTCTGGATGGGATAACCTACACAGAGTTAAGTTTCCTACACACTTGTCCTCTGCTCTATCTACATAGTTCTGCCTCACCAAGTCTGCTTCCCATCCCTTCAAAGATGTGAATGTCTTCCAAGAAGAGAAGAAGAAAAGTCTTTGTATGAAAGTTTGTGTGACAGCACTAAGCAGGGGAACTACGATACAGCACAAATGCCAGGGAGCCTGAAGGGGAGGTCACTATGGGGACTGGGGAAGGGGACACTGATGGCTACCTCTTGCCAAGTCTGGACTACACCTGAAGAGGGGGAGTAAAATAGATGCTGACCCCTGTGAGGAACAACCCCCAAAAAAGGCACTTGAGAAGAGCACATCTGGGCCTCCCAAATGCCCTCAAGGGGAGCTCTGGAGTGTGGGCAGAATTGGGTTTGCACTGGACCTCACCAGGACTGTGTTTCATGGGCCAGTTAATCCCAGATGGCATGTGTTAGCTGAGGTGGGATGGTAACACAATCCACATGGAGGGATTCCATACAGAGAAAAAAATGCTGCTGCTATGCCATAGCATTTGTAATGGGTATTTTTAGCCCCCAGGCTCGTTACACGTGGGCAGCAGCCACAGCACTGAGGAGCATGTGGTAAGAGCTCCAAGGAAGCTGAGGTGACCAGGTCTGCAACACAGGGCTTCAGCAACAAAATTAAACTTCTTAGGACTGTGTTTTGCTGGAAGAAGACAACAGCTGAAAAGATTTTATATCTTTAGGTAGTGCCTCTTGGTTCAGAATTTGTAGACTAACTTTTTTTTAATGTTCATTTTACTATCTGCAGCTATAGCTCTCACATCACCAAAAGCTGTTGTGTTCTTGCAACTGACCTGCTCCTACTCACCACAGAAATTAGAAGCATTTTAGGCAGCTCTTTTGCTATGTTGCCACGTCCTGCTGCTGTTGAAAATCAAATTTTTAAAAAGTTTGTTTTGTCCTCAGCTTAAAGCTGAGGTGTATAAGAGATGGCTTTATTATTTTTGTTCTGTTGACAAATCAGGAAAAATGCCATTCTGATTACAGTAAATAATTTTCAGTTTCTTGATGGGGTAATTTGGACTTAACTATTCAACCCAATATTAAATGTATTCTTCGTTCTCCAGGTTAAACTTTGTTTCCTTCTTGTTTAGATCACTTTTCAAATAAAAAATGTCATTTGGACACAAAAGGTCCTGAAGTTTCATTTTGTAAATGTCAAAACAAAGCAATTTCATGGGCTATTTTTTTTTTTTTAAGCACTATGCCACTAAAGACTGCTGAAACAAAAAGTTTCAAACTTTTTAAGATTGTTCCTTGTCATGACATTTTTGGGGTTTTTTGACAGAAACTCCATTTCAGGAGAATTACATCTCCTAAGTACATTTCTAATCCTAAATAGATTGTAAACCAAAAGGAAAGTAGAAGAACAAAATTAGAACATCAGCCCACTTTCACTCAGCTAAGCTGTGGCTTTCTCTTGCCACATGAAAGGACCCCCTGAGAACAGGCAATAGGGATTAGTTGTCCTTGACAGATACTGTTCCTTTTTGAAGAAAGGCGAGTTCTCAAGAAGAAGGTGAACATGCAAGGGCTGAGGCTGGTCATATTACCTTGTAAGACAATCCTGGAATCAGCAAGAAAGTGCTACACCTAGAAATATTTCTGTCCTTTATCCCCATGACCGATTACACAGGCTTTACAAACTGCCAATAGCTGTGTAGGCGGTGGCACTCCTGTCACAGGGAAAGTGTCTCCATTTTTGCAGAGATTTGTTTGCTGTATCAAGACCCTGCAGCACGATACCAGCTACCTCTCAAATCCAAACTTGCAGTGCTTTACCGTAAGGAGTGAACTCATCTGGAGTCCTGACATGACAATCCATATTCCCCACTCAGTACATAAAATGTTTTGTTGTTTACAGCAGGAAAAAATAGGCGTATGAACATTATCCTGTAGCCAAGGCCTTTTAGTGACTTCCAGTGAGGAAAACTTATGATTCGAGATAATCATAAATGGTTGCCTGCTACTGGGTCCTCTCTCCTCCCTGTCCCACTCTATCCCCACCTGACACACATACCAGCAGTGATTAAATCAATGGGAATTAATCACATCTCCTGAAAGAGAAGTGGGCCTGTAGTTTTCCCTTTCTGTGTGACAGAATAATACAATCGACTTTGGAAATCATTTGTGATTTCCCTTATCACAAGCTTTTGGCCAAATAAGCCATTGTTATATGCAGGCAAATCCGGAACTATCCCCTCGACTTCATCTTTCAGCTTCGAAGGCGCAGTCGGTGCATTCCCTGAATGTGGCATATCACAAACTAATCCCTGGAAAAGTCACAGCAATTTCATCTTAGACGATCACGGATTTCTTGCTGACCTGAAAACCTGCGTAAGGACCTGTGTTTTTCACAATTCAGGAAATCTCACAGCTTCAAGGAAAGGGAAAAAATGAAAATCCAGAGCAGCAAGAAGACCCCTTACAAATTCTTCTGCAATACAAAAATTAACACGGATCAAAAAAATTATCCCTTCCACCCTCCCTCTACTCCCGGTGTCCCATCATGAGGCATTTCAAGAAAATCTTTTTGGGGAAGCAGAAAAGCAGAGTGGCTGTGGCCAGTACCCAGCCCCACCGCTCCTCCCTCTCTTGCCCTTTCAGAGGTGCTGGTCACAAGCCGGGACACAGAAAGCGCACGGCGCAGATCCAAAAAGCAGGTGCAAAAGCTGATAACAAAGAAGATGCGTTCATCTGGAATCCAAGAAGTAGGTGTGAGACATTAAAACCTTTGTTTAAGAAAATTAATAAAGTCTTTATTAAACATTAATGTAAAAGACTGGGGTCTGTTCTTACCCTGATAGCTATTAAACAAAATTAAATATGTCATTCTTCTCTCCTTAATGTGATTGGTAGAGGTTACTTTTAAGGTTAATTTTTTTGCCCCCATACTTGTGGAATTCAGGTGGTTTACACAGGATAATCACAACTGTCATTTCACTGTGGTGACAGGCTCCTCACAGAGGCTGCCCAGAGAAACATACTTCTCCTTTCCTCAGAGGCACGGAAGGAAGTGTGAATCCTCTGGCTACAAACCATTAGTGCTCAGACCACCAGGTCACAGTCACATTCTGCTGCCAATGTACTCCATGGTCTTTAGTAAGTCATTTAATATTGAAAACTTTGCATTAAATTGCCACTGGAATGTGTATTTCTCGTCAAAATCGGTGTGTATTGTGGAGTGATGTGTTACCTTCAAAACTTTCCTTTATTGCAGAAAAGTAGTCAAATCTAATTGAGAGGAGAGAAGCTCATCTTGTCTTTCTCTCTCTTAGAATTGTGGCACAGTTTAGGTTGTATGGGGCTTGGAGGTCTCCAGTCCAAACCCCATTCAAGCATGGTTAAATTTAAACTTGAAGCAGGTTGCTGAGGCCTGCCTAGTTGAGTTTTGGCTGTCCAAGAATGGAAAGTGTGCAGCTTTGGTGGGCATTTGCTTCAGTGCTGAACTGCTCTCACATTGGTCTTTTTTCCCCCCATACTCAGTCAGAATTTCACTTACTGTAACTTGATGCAGATGCAACTATCACATTTCTCTGATGCAGCAGCAGCCACACAGCAAGGCAGCAAAGCCCCATGCTCCATTACTGTCTTTCCTGAACCACCTCCCTAGACAATGTAAGCCCTTGGAAATCCACTGTGCCGAAACATCGTGTTTATCCAGGACTGGATGGTTATATGTGACAGGGAAGTCACATATAGACAGGATGCACAGAAATCCTCTCAGACAAGTTCCAAGAGAGCACCCAAAGGCTTATCTCCAACAAGGAACCTGAGGCAGGCAGACACAACCCTGGGATGGCACCTGCTTCCTGAGCCCTTTTGAGAATCCACTGGGCTCCTTGGCTGGAAGTCTCTTGGGAAAGACACAGCATTACTTCATTTCCAAGAGGCTTGAACATTCTGCTTTCCTGTGGCCTTTACAGCTTCAGCTCTTTATAAAGTTATTTTTCACATATTGTAGCTACTTCCCTTTGCTGAGTTTCACAGCAACTACAGCTTCTTGAATACTTGTTATACCAACTCTGTGGATGCTGGATTTGCACGTAAGGGAAAAAATACATGGATGGATGGATGGTAAATAAAAAGTGAGCGCTACTCAGCAACAGCTCTGGACACGTGTAGGCATTTCTGTGTGGCGTCTGTTTTTGCTGGCATAGCAGGACACTGTGAATATACTTAAGGTTAAGAAAATGCACATGGACAGGGCATGATATTTTGAAGAGTAGCTTGACCCAAACCTGTGATTAAACAAAAAGGAAACAGCACTTGAAAACCAAGTAAAGGATCACTAAGATATTCAGGGACTTGGAGGGAGAAATCTGCTTTCACTTTTGCAGGCAGTTTGCCTGTCAAATTATGAGCTTATTTATGGTGCTAAATGCTTTGCTTGTATCTCAGAAAAATACAGGAACTGCTGGCTTTTTTTTTTTTTTCCTTCCAATGGAAGAGAGAAGTTGTTAACAATCCCAAAGGTTAAGAAACTGGCACCATCAGAAGCCAGCACTCCTCTCTGTATTCATCAGCTGGCTTCTGTGTGCGCTCCCAACATGCAGAATTCCCCAACTGACTGCTTGCCTTCCCCAGAGGCTTCTCTGCATTTGCCTGTGTGTACACACAGGCGTCAACTTATGTATAAAGGAAGATTAGTTTGCAGTCAGAGATATTGGGCCAAAACTATAATAATGGTTCAGCCATAGGCAGGTGTTCCAAACCAAACATGTTCGTTTGTTTGAGCTAAACCAAACCCTGAATTGCACTATATACCCAAAGACTTCAGAGTTGTTCAGTTTAAGCACAGGGTCTATATTTATATGTCTGCATCTCCTAGATCTGGATAGAGGTGGCATAGTCACTGCCACTGACCATCCAACCCGTGTTGCCCAATATGCCAGCAACTAATCCCAAGGGGACTGCCTTAGCAGTGAGAGATGACTGCCCACACTTGTCCCTACAGAGGACCTTGGGTCTTTAATGTCAGAGTTTATAGCACACTGTCATGCAGAGATTCAGCTTCAGAAAGGGTTGTGTGAAACTCAAAATTGAATACATCCCTATTTAGCATTTTGCTGCCTGTGAAGCCACAGGGTGCCCCAGGGCACTTGGAAAACCTCTGTCTAGTTTATCAGGACCAGCCCTGATCCTTCTCAAAAACCAAAGAGGAGCCCACTCCTGCTGAGTGTGTCACCTCTGTTTTGGCATGTCCAACGCCAGGAGCAGGTGGGAATAATTAGAAGAAACACAGATACTTTTCCCTTTCTGCCCTGTTTTTAACCTGCTTCTTCTGTTGAAGGGGGTCTCTCTGAATTTTGAATGTGTGGCAGTAACCCTGTGGACGTGCTTAACCTCAGTTCTCCCATGCAAAACGGTGAAGACCCACTGGATCAGGTCAACAATTCCTCTCAAGTTTTCAGAGATTTTTTTAGAGGACAGGTAAGTACATCACCTTAGAAAATTCTATCTATTGATAGCAGAAAGTATTACCTGCTTATGCAGCTTCTTAGGCAATTAGGTGTAATGAATTTTCCTCTACAGTGGTAACCAGAGAAATCAAGAATCAACTCCGCCTGATTTTCCATTCAAACTTCTTTCCAGTGAAGCACATGTGGAGAAAAATGGAGGAAATTACAATATACTTCATCCTGAGCATTGTAAGCCTTGCCCCTATACTTGGCTCACCCCTTTCCATTTCTGTTTAATTTAAAATATTCATCCTTCAAATAAAAAAAACCCTAAAATTAAAAGGAGGTATGAAGCAAACTCATTAAAAATACGGGTGAAATTTCAGTGCTTGTTTGTGGAACCGAATACAGAAAATGAAAAGGTGTTCTGGCAGAGACAGAAATGCATTTACTGAGGTATCATGCTGTAGCAGTGCACGAAGGCCTTTAATGAGAGCATGTCCCGGTATGCTAAGTAGTCCTTACCTACATGGGAAGTTACATTTTGTGACAACCTTCTGAAATCTAAAGACACAGAGATAAAGCATAGTTTCTCTTTTATCAGCAGGAAAAGCAACGCACTGAGAAGACATCAGGCCTCATACCTCAAAGCTGAGAGCAAAGAAACTTTAAAAAGCTTGTTTAGTCTGGCTTACCCCTGTGCTGCAGAGCTGGGAGGCAAGTGCCCATCTCCTCAGGTACATGCTAGCACCTAATTAGATCACAGCTCACACATCCTCTTGCACATATCATCTGTACACTATACACCAGGACACAGAGTTTGCTAACTGAAAAGCCTCTAGCATTCAGTTTGTGCTAGATAAGTAACAAAAGCATTAATGGACTAAAATTTTAACATAAAAGACTAAGTATTGTAATTTCTTCTTTGTATGATTCCAGCTAACAGCATCTTCTTTTCTCGAAGGGACACTGCTTTGAAAGGATCAAGAGCAGCTCTGCAAAAGTGGGAGGAAAGGACATTTGTATAAGAATAAGCCTTTTCCCCCTTAATTTTCTCAGTTGGCTGTGCAGTCTTCTCCCAACTTTGCTCACATCTCTTAATAAAAACATTAAAAGAATAAGCATAGGCAGCTCCATTTCCAGTGACCAGGGTGGGTATGAGGCCAATGACAAATTTCATTTCATAAAACTTCCCTGCTGAAATCTGCCCTACCTGAGCGTTTATCAGTTTCTCTGCTTTATTGTCTAGTTAAAATGGAAATAGCCTATCTTCAGCTCTTAGTTATCAAGCCATGTGGATGACGATGTCAACTGACACTAGTTTTCATAAGCTCAAAAAGCTGCCCTAGGGTAAGCAGCAGTGAGGCCAATCAGATTTAGTGATTAATATTTCCTGCTTCAGAAGCAATAAAGACATACATGCAGTTGAAATTAAACTTCGCTGGCAAAGGTGAATTGAGAGAATAGCTGGACAAACATCAGGTTTCTGAATGAAGGACCAATGGCTCAATCCCTAAGTGGCATTTTCCATCAAGTTTTCTGGTTGTGTTACATAGACTGAGCATTAAAAACTAGGAAACAGATTTGCCAAATCTATTCCCTGAGCCATTAAAAAAAAAAAAAAAAAAAAAAAAAAAAAAAAAAAAAAAACCCACAAACAAACAAACCCCAAAAAACAAGAGGCAGGCCTGCTCTTGGTGCTTGCACAGTGATTGTTTGCATCACCTCCCGCCAAAAATTCTTCCTCTCTCCTTTCAGCTTGGATATGTTCTTTAGGATTCCTGCAGCGTTCCCAGTGTGGCTCTGAGAAATATCACACCCTCTTATCCTGTATTTTTATTCCTGTCACCCACCAGCAGCTTTCATTTCACTTTGCTTGCCTGGCCACCTGAAGGAAATGCATACAGTCTTTCAAACCAGCTCACAGTGTTTGACTGTGAAGGTGTTACATCAGTGCTAAACCAGTGCACCATCAAAACAGAGCAATCCAGCTAATGAACAGGCAAACTCCACATGCTGGGTTCATGCTGGTGACTTTACTATGCTAATGCTGGATATAACAGAGCCTTCCACTGGCTTTACTGTCTCTTGTGCAGTTTTATTTTAGAATACTTACTCTCTATTATGTCAAAAGAGGAAAAGCCTTTCCTCCTGCCTCAATTTTCTTTGTAAGAGGGGTTCCAGCTAATAGAACTGTCAGAGTGAAGCATTCCTTTATTCATGTATAAACAAACCTCTTATAGCTTTCATGACTCTTGTTTTTCCTCAGTCCTTGTGTGAGGAAGAGAGTGAGGATGAATGTTGTGTCAAGTACTATGGCTAAGGGTCCACTGCCATTTCTAGCTCAGAGTCCATTTCTCTCAAGCCAGATGTAGAAAAGCCTGGGGAGTCATTGAAGTCTGATGGAACAGCAGTGCCAGAAAAGTTACTCTGTTCTTACAGCTCAGCTTCTGGGGTTCCATGCTGTCCCCAAGCTACAGATGGATGGAGAGCTATTGGATCTTGTCACGCAGGAGTCTCATGGAAAGACAAGCCTGCAACCTCTCAGCTCCCAGAACAGAGGCTGTCAGAAGAGCAGAGCTCTGAGTGAGCAGTTAGCTATTTGTTCTCCCCAGAGTTTTGTATTCCAAGGTAACTTGAGCAGTTCTAGGGCTGTAGAGCACCATTACCAAGAGCTAAGATGGTCCTTCACAGGATGCTGAGGCTTTCTGAGTCAAAACTTTCTAATAAAACAGAAAGCCAGGTCCTGCAGGAGAGGCTTGGAAACAAAGAAGCTTTTGAAGTGGGAGCGAGCAAGAACAAGTGAGACACAGTCCAGGTGGCAGAAGAGGATAAAGAATTCTGCTAAATAATGAAAACTCTGAGAGTGAGAGAAAGGTCTGTCAAAAGAGAAGGAAAGAGAGACCAGGCTTAGAAATAGGAAAAAAAGAAGTCTACAAAAGCAGGGGACAAAGCGTTAGAGCCAAAAGGGGCTGAGTAGGGCACTGAAATGAAATAAATTGATTTGTGGAACTTGAAAGCACAAGTAAAACATAAAAGCCCAGAGACATTCTATCACAAGTAACTCCACAACTGAGGCGTTGAGGTTTCATAACACAGGGTATAAAATATTTGACCTGGTTATCAAGAAATTTAAAAAAAATTCTTAGTTACTATCTTCTAGAAGTTTGAAAGTGCCTATCAGTTTGAAATAGAGGAGTGCTACTGTAATTTTTTCAGTGTTTGTTTTGGCTTTTTCCTGGTATTCTATCACATCCAAATACGATGGTGTTGTTTCAATATTGCACTTTTTGGCAGGTAGATAGCCTGTGAAGTGAGAGAATGAACCCATATTTTATCTAGTTGAGGCATGTAGTTGCTTGGAGTATTTACATTGCTCTGAAAGGGAGGAGATGGCATCATACAGACACGTCTGACAAATTAATATATTAAGGGACAAATTTTAAGTCCAGATTACAGGTCACAAACTTCAAAAGTTCTTGATCTGCATTTGAACATGTAAAAAAGTGGACAGATTTTTCATGCTTCAAAACTTATCTCCAGAATAAGATGAAATGTTCATTTGTGGATGGTAAAGGTTTATGATGAATCCTGAAGGTCACTGTAAATTAGAAAGCTGGATTCCTTTTCTCTCCATCATATGCTGTTAGTCCCTCTAATTTATACTCCCTCCCTGCTAAGGATTAGCAAATAGATTAATTTTATTTAAATGGCTTGTCAAATGCAGCACAGTCAGCTTCAGCTCACATGTTTCAGCTCAAGAGCAGAAGCAGTCCATGCTGAGAGAAAGCCACACCACCAGTAGATCAGAGCTTTCAGTCAGGACCATGGGGATGGCTTTGATGACTTTACAGTTAGTTCACTATTAATAAAAGTCTCTGTAAAACATCTCTCCTGCATCCCCACTCTCCCCTCTGCCTGCTACTTGTGGGCTCTGTCAATTCTGATATCTGACTGCACTCACATTTCATCTGCATCAGGCAAAAAAGGGTTTTTGGGGAGGGGTGGATGTATGCACACCTGTATGTGCACACAACACCGTGAGCTTCCACCTGCCAAAAGCAGCTTTTCATTCTCAGCAAGACAAACCCACTGCAGAGTTCAGAAGTCATTGCTGTTAGACAGTAAAAGGGCCAGTTCAAATCTGTCACTCCATCAGAGCATGTTATTCCCCCCCGTAAAGGTCATTTGGAGAGAAGATATGAAAGTGATTCAATATTTGAACTTAACCAAAAAGCCAAGCAACTTATTTACTATGCAGTGACCCTGCAATGACCTCATCCACAACACATGCAGCCCCCACTGGCACCAGTTGGTGTCATGGGTACAGATGAAGAAAAAGGACTGCTGTGATACGGGAATACATCAGGAACATTTCTATGGTTTAGTTTTACAAAACCTGTATGCATCTTTCAATCACTTTTTATAAACATTAGTGAAGTATTATGTGGGACTTTCAAATATGTGTTTTTATTTCCATCCAGGCATTTCTCATGCTATTCCTCAAGGCATAGCAAGTAAGCCACAGACACCAAAGACATGGAAGAGTGGTTCAAGCTGTGTTGTCTTTTACCTTGAACAGGAATGGTCACAGTGATGCTCTGAAATAAATTACACTCTGAGTGATCATTTACTTAAAAGTGAGAAATAAGCAATCTTTCTTTTCTTTTTCAAAACACTGGAGGCCAAAGGGACAATTTAGAACTCCTCTTACACTTGATTTTTTTCAGTTCTCAAGAAAGCAACTAGTTCAGAAGGTAAAGAAAAAAAACTGATGATCCACATCTCTCAAAGACACACTGTCATTATCAGCATTGCAGAACCACTGCATGAATCACTGTTTTGTGTCACTGCTTATACACAGCTGTGCTGTCACTGTGAAGAATTTTTCTGCGCATCAACATCCAAATCTGGATTAAAAGGGAAACCCAAACAAATTCATCTATTTCCTTCATGATTCACTCATTTGTCACCATCGTGCCCGCAGTGCGGGGACAGAGAAGAAGGAGAGCAAAAAATAAAACCAGCAACCCCGAATTATGGAAAGCTGAGGTTGTTCCACGGCTAGAAAACAATCATAACATCTTGCTTGACTCTGGGGTTTGTAATGTGAATTTTTAAAAATTATGATCCCTGATTTTGCCCAAACGAAGTTTATATTTCTAGTATAAAATGACCAAACCGCCTGCCTGATGTAAAAAGCTATTTTCTTTCTTTTCCCTTTCCCCCCCACCCCACATCATTTGACAGCACTTGCCTCCGGTGCCTCAACAGTAGCTATGACTGTGTCTTAATGAAAAAAGATGTATAAAATATTACCATAACCTCAGAGGCATGAGTAAAGCCCTTATTAGAATTCAGGACCTACAGCTGGAAGGGGGGCTCGGGCCGGCAGATAAAGTTAACTATTGTTAGCTCACAAGTGGCTCAGACTTCCTGGCAACTGCAGTGAATTACTCAGCCCTTTATGCAGGGTTTCAGAAACAGTTCACTGTTTCACAACAAAAAAGGCATTCAGGCCGGGAAAGATGGTCTCCCAGGGCTCTAGAAAGCTAGCTTTAAGACAGTGAATGGACACTGGAGCCTCCTAAGTGAATGACCACTGTGGGAAAGGGTGGTGATGTCAGCCTGAATGCATTTCCAATGGTTTTGTCCCACTTTTCATTGCTTTTGCACTCTCCCTCACTCTTTTTCTCTGCCTCAAGCTGTCCCCTTCCTGTTCTTTTCAGGCCATTATATTAAAAGTTTAGAGCTCACATGCACACGGATGGGAGGGCCCACTGCAGCATTGCTGCCATGGCAATGCTTCTCCACACTTTTGTTTCATATTAAAAAAAAAAAATGGGGGGTATGGGCAGTGGGGGAGCTGAAAAGGAGAAGAAAAAGTGAGAGGTGGAGGGACAGGAGAAGAGGGAGTGTCAACATCCTGCAGCTCAGAGCTGGGGCTATGAGATGGGTGAGGGGAGAAAACTGGGAGCACAAGAAGGGGAACTGATGAAAGCAGCAGGGATTTGGGGTCCTTTGAAAAACAAATTTGTAATCCTTCACACTGCACATGTTTGAAAGGATCGGCACTTTTGAAGGCCTAGAGAAGAATTGGAATAATGTTCTTAGCTAAGCCCTCGGAAAGAACAGAGACGTGCTTTGGAAAACATACCCAATTACATAAGTTTATCAAAAGCTTTGAAAGGCTCCTCTGTCTATGACCAAAAGGGGGAAAAAAATCGTAGAGAAGTGAAAGCGGGAGAAGGCTCCTAAGTGCATTTACCCATGGTAGCGGGTGAGCAGCACCTAAGCTGACATGCTTCAAACCAGTGTGGCCCAGCATCCCAGACCTCCCTGTTGTCTGCAACATGCAGGATTCCAGCAACAAGCCCTGGAAAGCACCTGTGCAAAAATCAGATGTAACTAGTAACAAGGGAATACGGAGTGAGGCGCTGGATATGCACTCGCTCCGTGTAAATAAAACCAGGAGTCCCCTGCCAGCAAGCCCACCTGGTTTGCTTCCTGCTTTCCATGAAATACTTACTATTCATATAGATAAATGCATGCAGGCTTGGCTAAGCCTGTCCTGAGGCAAAATTATAGGATAACAGCATTGCACAGATATCGAGCATTACAGCTTAGCCCACACTAAGTTCTCACTGTGCCAGGGTTTTTTGTTTTTAATGTGTCTAAGAATGCAGATGTACGTGCTGCACACACAAGTGTGTGTTAGCAGCAATCCCCTCGTGAAGGCTTTCCTTACTTCTGCCTGAGCTGCAACCCTGTTGCACTGAGATTATTTTGCTGATGCATAATTAGCACAAACACCCAATCCTGTTTCAATAATAGTAGCAGAGACCAAGAGAGTTTGATTTCCCATAAAATAGGTGAGGAGAGAATTCTGGCTTCACCTAAATTCTTTATATCCATCCTTTCTGTTACCCACCCCCAGCCAGGCAACATTCCGTGCAGCCAGAGGTAAAAGCACAGCACAGTGAATGTGCTGTTGTTTTTCCATAGGGTAAATTCACTAAAATCAGCCCTGTACCCGCTATGAGGCTCACTTCAGTAAGCTTTCATCTGGTAAGACGAATCTTGTCTATACTGTGTTTTTATTGTATAATAATTCTTGAGTATGGTAAAAGACACAGCTTTCTATGCTTAAAAAGGAAAGCTCTGTGGCTATCTTGCACTAAACACAGGCTCCCTGTCTCAATACAGGATTAAACAGGGAGGTACTTTCACCACATTAGCTGTCGTCTGGATAAAACCAAATCAAACCTTTATGCCATAGCTTAAGAGGGCAAACACAAACCCTGCCTTTTTCAAATCTATCAACATGTGCAGAACCACCTGCAGTTAGCCTCAAAATATGAAACTCCCTTCTTGACCTGATGAGTAGATACGTGTGTCAGAGCTCCTGAGGTCTGAAAGTTTCTGTCACAAGATGACCCACTAAGCATATTTCTAACTAATCTTATGAGAGAAAGTGAGGGACGTTTATTTTCCTGAGGCAGTATTTCCTCCTTTTGCTTAAAAAGTATCCAAGAGCTTATCTTGTTCTGTTTCCATTTAGCAGGGAACCTCCGGTCTCAGATCTTGCCCATGTAGCAAAACCCAAAGACCAAGGAAAGCTTACAAGGCTGTGATTTCGTGGGTGGTTCAGGCCAGTCTGTGGCTAAACTGCTACCAAAGGGCCACTCAGCCCTGGACACAAGTTTCGCCTTTGCTTGTCGAGAGTAGGCTTATGATTCCTGACAGCAAGACAGTCTCGGATGAACTTCCCCTGATGGTGAAATCCTCCCTTAGCCATCTTTTGCTTCCTGGGCTGATGTGAATAGCATTAATACAAACATTCCAGTTCATTATAAACAAACTCACTAGCTTCAATTAACTGACACAGTGCCAACAGGAAAATTCCTTTGTTCAGATTTCAGCCAAAATAAAACCAGCAGGTTATACAGGTGTTTCAGCATCATCAGTCAGTTGGACATGCTCACTGAGGACTTATGTGGTCTCTGCATCTCCACAGCTGCAGGGACTGAGGTGGTAATTCTTTTACCCTGGTACCATACCATTTACCTAAATTGTTAATTCACTAAAGATAAATAAGTTTTAAGAAAAGCACCACTGGAATTTTAAACTGCCTGCCTGAGGTGTTTTCTCCCCTCAGCTTCCCTCCACTTGAGTCTTCTGACTTCTCCATTTCATTAGTTCTCTTTTAGTCTACAACAGGTTTTAATCAACAATTTAAAAAAAAAAAGATTTGTCAATGTAAACAGTTGAAAAATGAAATTACTTCTCAGGATTTTTTCTTAATATATTAAGAAAGATAAAAAAGAAAAACCTAAAGGGCACAGCTATTTTCTTGGTCACCTCTAATTTCCTCCTCTGGTTCTAAGTATAATGGGCCAGTTGCTTCCAAGCCAAGGACGCTGATGCAAGGCCTTCCTCTGCTATCCAGCCCTGGCTAAGGTAAGGCAAGCCCACACAGGTTCTTTCTTGGAGAAACATCTGATATGAAGCTATCCAGAAAAGATCACCTAGAAAAAACATTGTTTCCACAAATCCCTACAGAAAAATACTTTGCTCTGTTTAGAAGACCCTCCTCTGTTCAAACAGCCTGGGGTTTTCCACATAACTGCTGTGATGCACCAACAATTCCCTACCATGGCACTTGGGAAAACCTCCACACTGAAGCTGTAAGGCATCACCTGCAGCAGATGTATTGCTGTGCCTCAAGGGCTCCAGAGATATTCATTCAATTTTAGAGGTAAATGTGTGACTAAGTAGAGATGAACATTTTGAAAATTTGAGTTACAACGAAATTTTTCACACAACTTTACTGCTAGATGAAGTTTCAAATTTTATATTCTCACTTTTTAGTCTTGATTTTACATTAAAAAAAAAAAAAAAAAAAGTGTGACTGTATCAAAGGCCTGCAGGACAGAAGTCCTGTCTGCTGTCAGCTCTGTTTGAAGGTTGTCTATAAGTCAGACTGTCTTGCCTGACACCAGACATTTAGTAAGCAACCAGCATCACCGTTTTCTTTCACTTATCACAGAAAGGTTCATACCATTATGGAGTTCCAGTCATTTAAGGTATTGGTCTAAAAAAGACAGAACGTCTCAGCTAAATTTTAAACAGCTCAGTGAAACAGCCCATGAAGTTTGAGTTGGATAAAAGTCATAGGAAATAAACAGTTACGAAGGCAGAAGGCCAAAACAAGATTTAAAAGGCTTTTGAACTCGATCCAGACAAGATCAGGGGAAATTAAAATGATTTTCTAAGAGCTGGGTCCTGGCAGGTATATCTTAAAGTAGTCTCCTGAAACCTTCTTTCTATGCGTCAATCTCTCACAGCTTTGCTGTGAATGTGGTTAATGAGGTTTTGAAAAGAAAATCTTTAGGATTATAATCTACTTACTTTCATTGTGGCACATTCCTATCCCCTTGCATCTAAGTTCTTCACAGACACTGTTAAGTTTATTCTGTCTCCCTCCTTTCTTTACCCTCTAGGAGCTGAGAAAGCAGGATTTCCCTGTTTTCCATCAGGAGCTATAAAAACCTCCTTCTGGCAAAGAGTAAGTGTCTGCTGTCTGCAGCTACCTTCACTTACAGAAGACTTTTCTCCATCTCCCCTTCCTGGTTTTGGCTGTGGTAGAAAAGTTGGACCTCCCCTCTAAGCCTTTCCTCCTTCCCTTTCTCATTCTTTATGCTCTGTACTCTAGCTGATTGCTTCTTTTCACCTCAACCCTTGCCATCTCTTATCCCTCCAATTCCTCTCCATCAGCCTTACCCTCTAATTCTAGCTCTGGATTCTCCTGGTTCTGTACATCTCAATCTTTCAGCTGAGACCTCAGTATCAAT
Source organism: Zosterops lateralis (assembly GCF_965231275.1). NCBI lineage: Eukaryota > Metazoa > Chordata > Aves > Passeriformes > Zosteropidae > Zosterops > Zosterops lateralis. Next base: position 38,028,580 of record NC_139764.1, on the reverse strand, counting down.
GAGCTTTCTTGATCTGCAGCTTCACATGCTGTTCCTTCATGTTTTACCACATTGGTAGCTCCGTCATAACTCTTCTCACCCATGGGAAGGACCATCCACTTTACTTCCTCTTAGTCAAACACTGATGCTTCCCCTACTCTTACCTACCACAGATGCTTCACTTCATGACAAACTCTTATATGACCTTTCTGTAGCTTAATTCTCAGCAGCTTAGTCTCTTCTGACTCCTCTTTCACAGTAAGCCTTAGAAAAAAATAAAGAAAAAATAATCTTGGCTCTGTTTTGCCCCTCCCCCGTTTCTCATTACCCTCTCCTTTTCCCCTTCAGCTTTATGGAATATGCTTCTTACAGTAAACATCAGAAGTCCTTTCCTCCACTTCTATCCTAGACTCTCCAAAACCTCTCTAGCAGACCACAAAAAAAAAAAAAAAAAAAAAAAAAAAAAAAAAAGCTTAGCAATCTCATAATTGTGAAATATTTCCCACTTCTGGATCTCTCAGGCAACTTCAACCTATCTCAAATATTATTCTTCCTTGGCTTTTATGTCTCTTATCTCCTCACTCTTCTACTTTTTTTTCTCTAGAAACTTCTCATTTTGGTAAACTTCAAATCTCTGATATTAATGCTCAGATCACTTTCTTTCCTGCTTCTTCCAAGTGTACTTGGGAAATCCCAGCCAAATCAATTTTTACAGTATTTTATATTGTTTCTCAACTCAATCTGAGATGAAAATTTTTACTGTTATCACCATTGGTTCTTTAATGTAAATTACACTCTTTTGCTAACCTACATTCAGATTGATTTTCTGTGGTAATGCAAGAATGATATAATAGAACTAAATCAGAAGTAATAATTCTCTTGTTCTCATTCTTCTAATCATTGTCCACACAGACAACACTCTGGATGCAGAAATTCCTTCATTAATTCCAAAATCTAGTTGCTGGCTCTTTTGTTTCCATTGGTCAATTTTTCTACCTTGTATATGTCTTGGTCTCTGGAAATACCTCATTTCTTGTACAAATATCTCACTACCAGGTTAAGGTCTTGCTCCTCTTTGATCTTTCCATGGCACTAGGAGTACTCCTGAAATGCTCAGCAGTTAATAGCTGATCATTGATTTAAGTGGGAAGTGAGAAACCTGAATATTTTATCGGATCTGGGCCATGGTCCCCCCTTAGGGAGCTTTTATCCACATAAACTCAGAGTATCTGTGTAGAATGCAAAGGTGTCTGACTCTGCCCGAGACATCTACAATACAAGTACTGCCAGACAATGTCTGGTTTCATGTTATATGAATAGACAAAGAGAAGTCAAGTCAATTCTGCTCTCTAAGAGTTTCACTTCATCTTGGGAGTAGAGGAAACACCAGACTTCCCCTCCCTTGCCCCAGGGTGACACAGAGTGATGCTGTCCCTCTGATTATGGAAAACTCCTAACCACCTGGCATTGGCACTCCATGGAGCAGTCTCCCACGGCTTTTGCTTTGGAGCCCACTCATGCCCAGGGCAGGGTGTGCAGGTCAGAGCAGCCAAAGGCCTATTCCCCAGGCACACTGGAGCTGGGTGATGAGACTTCACACTGTACCTGTTAGAAAGCCTAAAATCATCCAAAAACTCAGCATCTCCAGCAGTACAAAATACTATTGCGTGTGCAATGAGAGGCTGGAAGGGGATGACATTTCACTCTACAGTTGGCTGGAGAGTGCCCTGACCACCATGAATAAAAGCACTTCCCATTATCGGCAAAAAAATCAATCAAATTGTATCACTGTGCAAAAGGTAACTGAAGTGCAGGAGAGGAGCAGCTCATGGTTTGTTTTTCTTTTAGAGGTAATACTAAATTGGGAATCCTGGTCTGAGATAGGAACAATTTACTGGAAACAAGGTAAGAAAACTAACAGAAACAGCAACATACTAATCATTAAAAATGTACAAAGAGAGGGTGATTCACATGCAAAAACCTGGTATGATGGAAAAAAGATGATGGACAGACCCTTTGCCCACCATGCATTCCTAAGACTGTAAAGGAATGCCCTTTTTTCCTGAAAGCAAGAGTCCCTTTCCCCTCAGCTCCTGGCAATGACTTAAGATGGTATGGAATAACATTAGAGTCTTGGCCACACCCACACAGCTCCAGGCTCTACCTCCACAAGGCTGCTACAAAAAAATTAACTTGTCCTTGGCCAAAACCAGACACTCTTTTGTTTAATCTTTTATGTCTGACTGTTATTCTGTTAGTTTTATCACTGCCTTATTGTACAATAAAAGCATTTGACATTTTGATTGGTAACAACATTCAGCATTATTTGTTATATTTCTTTGGGTTTTTTTTCATGAAAGTTATAAAAAAGTTTAAACATTAAAGAAAATCAGGCAAACCCTTACTTCACCCCTCACTGCTGAGAGTGGATTTTTGCAGTGGTAAATGTGTTAGAAGCATCTAGAGAAAGTATTTCGTCTCATTCTCTAGGTATTGGAGTTTCTTTAAATCAGTGTCATGTGGTGAAATTTTGCCAATTACCTGGAAACACCAAGGGTTGAGGTTTCAAATGTGTGTGGCTTTGGTCACACATTTCAGGACTTAGGGGACTTTCTTTTTTGAGCATCAGAACTGTAAACAAAGCCAGTTCGACTTTCTAATGGTCATCACCTCTGAAAACATGGTGTCATTTAGCCTTCAAATGTCATGTCACACTCCACCAAAAAAACCCAAAACCTAGAAACAAAACTTACTCCTGTGACAGAACCACATCCATCTTCAGAGAACTTTGCAAGAAAAAGATTCAGAGGTCATAAAACATGGTTCCTCAAGGGATGGATGAGACTCCAAATTCCCTTTACATATGCAGAGAAGAAACCACTTTATTCCATCCCTATATTTAAAAAATACAGATTTTTTTCTTCATCTCAGAAAGTGCGGCTACTCATCTCCTCCTCTCCATGTCCTTTGTACTCTTGCAAAAATCAGAGAAAAGGAACAGGAAAAGCAGAGACTACAAAGAATGTATCCTGAAAGGGGGAGTGGGAGGTAACACCAGGCAGGTATGACTTGTTTACTCTCTGGCATACTAATCAGCTGGAAATTCAAGAAGACACAAAAATGAAAAATCTTGAGGAAAGTGCTATTAGTAGATTACCTCAGAAAATAAATTTAGAACTATTTTCAATCAGCAGGACCATGAACTATCAAATATATGGGACCTTCTTAGGCACTGCAGAGAAGGGTAAACATCCACATTCCACACAGCAATGCACGCCACCAACCACATTTGGCTGACAAACCCTCTCAGCTGACTGAGAACATCATCTCACTGAAATGTTCATAGCAACCTTTTCAAACAGGGTAATATAAATAATTGTGGCAAAGAATAGATGCATGGATAGACAGACAGATGAATGTCTCATGTCTATAGAATTAATTACAAATTTGGATAAAGACGCATTTCCTGTACAGGTGAGTTCATAGCCTGTCTGTGTGATGGAGAAAATTTTCTTTGTTTCTTGCTGAAAAACACCCACCAAACCAATTAACCAAACAAACAGAAAAACCCTCCTTTTTAATTTTTCCTTAAGGAACACATAAAACCAGCTTCTGATTAGAAGCAAGCCAAATGCAGTTAAGCAATGTATATAATATGAAGAAAACAAATGTACATCTCTTTATGCTGACATAATTAACATTGCCTATTAACCAGGACAGCAATATACTCAGGAAAAAACGAGCAGAATCTTTTATACAACAAACAAAAAGTTGTGAAAATGAGCCACAGGTGAGATAGGAGAACACAAAACGCAAGCAGTGAATATAACATTTAATACCCAAATTTACATCCTACAGTGTTGGAAAAACCATTACGGTTATTGGCATGAAAAGCCCAAGGAAGACAATGACAGCAAGATAACACATGACCCTCATGTGTCCCATGCTGAGGTTTGCATTTTAATGCTTCAGAAAACACATTTGCTTGAAACCCAAGGAATCTGTGCACTGGAAATGGTGTTTTATGTGATGAAAGACAAGTGGCCCAGTCATGGTTTATGAAGAAGTGCAGGGAGCAGAAAGGCATTTCATGGACATCTGATAAAAGCCTCCACTTTAAATCCTTCAGACTCAATGGAGCAGAGAAAGTCCTTTGGCTCATGTGAGCAAAGAATTGGTGGTGCTGAGCAAGTGAAGTAGCCATTCAGCACTGTGGCATGGGAGAAATCGTATGAAAAAATGAGAAAAGCCCTCCCAAGCACCCCAAACCCAGGCAGTAATTATGTGAGGCATTTGACCCACTGAAACCACTGTTAGCCTCTAACAGAGGCACAGTTGTACAGCCAAACATTCACAATCTTAGTCACGAATAAATAGCTTCCAGTAAAGATGACACAGGTCTATTAGAGGAATTTGCACATTCCCTCAGGAATTGATGGCTTTCTTTTGAGTCTTTATTCTCAGCCTTGGCTGCCAACTTCATCTTTACAGTCCTTATCCCTTATTTCCCCTGAGAATCAAATAAATGGAATATTGTCTCCAGAGATGCGATTTTTTTCCTACTAGAGGAAATATGGCTTAGCGAGAGTTGACTAGCTTATGCTACAGATTTCCTAAATGGTTGATTTGAATATGTATATTTAAAAACTTGGCCATGAACCTTAGTTTGCGATAGAAAGGAAACACTATTCTCTAATTTTTCCTTTAAGAAAAATAGTAAATGCCATACAAAATACATCACTGATCCTAAAGAGCTGATATACCACCTTCTCTTTCCTTTAGCCTTTCTTTGTGTAATTCCTTTATATGATCCAGGGATTCTGGGAGAATAAAACTGTCCTTCCTCACACAGGAACCAATCCTGTCAGGCTAGGCATTCTCTCTGGCTATGAAGCTGCCTGATCCTACTGAAATCAATAGAGTTGTCATCATTTGAAGCAATGGCAGGCAGTGTCAGGTTCTTCCCTTCTTTGGCAGTCTGCAGCTCTGGCTCAAAACTATAAATAAAGTGCCTTATCCTATGAGCAGGGAACTAGCACTACTGCTGGAACAAGTGAACAGTGGTAGCAGCTGGTACCAGAGAGGCTGGGAAGAGATAACTCAGGGATATCCCCCATCCTATCCCCTCCCTCTCACACACATACACACAAACACGAGAAATAGGTGAGAAAGGTTGTCTGTTGCAGAAGCCCTCTTGTGAGTGGGTAGAAATGTGCCTAGACACAGACTGCTTGTTTATCACATCATAAAAAGGGTCCTGGTTTATTCCTCTCTACAGCTCAGCCATTCTGACTCCAACCATTCACTGACTCTGGCTGCAGCAAGCTCCTACTGGAGGTTTCCCTTGCAGCCTCTGACTGCTGGCTATTTCCTGCTAAACTCTGACTGCAGGTATTGGTTTGCAGACTCTGAATGCAGCTGTTACCCAGCTAGACTGTGACTGCAGGTTCCAACAACAGACTCTAACTGCAGACCCAGACTGACCTTACAGCAGTGATTCTCTCTCCTCAGGATCCTTCTTCAGGAGCCACTGGTTCCTTCTTCCTCAAAGTTCCTCCTCCTTCAAGATCCTCCCCTCGCCAGCCAACCCACTCCTTTTTATCACAGTTATATTTATTGGATACAGCTGTGACTCCTCAGGGGTGAGGCTGTATTGGGTAATTAACACAGCTGTTGCTTATCAGGGGGCAACAAACCTGTATTTCCTTTTCCTATAGTTGTCAATCTGTTGATTGGATCATTTTAATTCTTGAGAGCTGGGACCACTAAAATGAACTATTTCAAATCAAAAATGATCCCTAAGACTCTGACAAGATTTTTTTTAAAATTACTTCTCTATCATCACCAAATAACTTCACAGTGGTTATCTGAAATCAGCTGGAAGCTGGAATTATGACAACTTCCATGAAATGGAAGTTATCTGGTGGTGAACCAAACCATTCAGGAATAAAGCTCAAAACCAGTAGGAGATACCACATATCTAACTTACAAGGGGTGGACCAGAGACAGAATTAAACACAGTCCTTGTAATTTTCTAGGTGAAGGCACAGTGATAACTGTGGTAGTAGTTTGTCCTTCTCCACTTCATACTCTGGCATTTTATAACAAAAAGAAATTAATTAAATTAGTCACTATGTTCCTAGGATTTTTTTGGAAGTAAGCTTTGTTTACAACCTTTATCTGACATCAGAGACCTTTTAAGGTGTTTCAAACAAAATTTCAAGTAGGTAGACTGATTTTGCTCCTTCCCCTTCTCAGGCTTCTCACAATGCTGCTCACAAAAGCATACTGGAAATTCACACACCTTATGTATATTTTCATGAAACCAAAATTTCTCTATATCATCTGCTTGATCCTATATGTTTTGGCTAGTCTTTATTGGTCATCTAAATTGGTCACCCTGGGTTCAAGTAGACAGGGTCACGTTTTTCCTACAATACTGCATTGCATGCAGAATAATCCTGTGTCCAGTTCCCCAAAGACATCTTTATGATGTTTTAATTAAATCTTGACCCCGCAGCCATGAGGTGTTGATAAGGAGTTCTATTATGCAATAGTAGAAGAGTTATGACTGTGGCACTGTGGGAGCAACAACACCAGTACATCAGCTGTCCTATGGCAGCCAAATGCAGATTCCAGGGGGAAAAAATTGTGTAAAGGCTATCAGATAACAACTACACTTTTAAAATGACCAGCCCAAGCAGCCATGGTGAGTGGGTTTCTCCTAAGTGTTTTCCTGAGAGCAGGGGTTCAACCTAACCATTGCCAACCCAACCTCTTCCCCTAGCAGAGTAAGTTTTTTGCTCCTACAGTTTCCCTCATACAAGCTGAGCAGTATCACTGACCATCTCAAGAGTCAGGGGAAAATTGAAGGCTTACATCTATTCCTTAGCTCAATGCTTAACCAAAGTACCCTATTATCCCTGTTCCCATTCTTTCTCTACAACCATGGGGTATACAGCACTGAAGGCACAGATCATGCAAGGAGACTTTAAACCAGACAGCTTGTATATCCCTAAAGAGTGAAGCTGATACAGCATGGATCTCTGTGAGCTACTGCAGCATTTCCAGCCTAAGATGCAATCCATGCCTTGCTGCCTTCTGCTGCAGCTGCACTGAGCATCCCTCAAGCTTGGTATTGCAAAGCTGGTTTATCTGTGCTACTTAATGTAGTAAGGTAAATGACTACTAATGAATATGATATGCTCTCTTAGGGACATGGTTTAGGGGTTTATGTTTGGACTCAATGTTCTTAAGGCTCTTTTCCAACATAAATGACTCTGTTTTATGATTCTGTATTGCACAGAAGCCACTGAGGCATAAACCAATATTCACATTTCTCTGCATGGCTCTTATCACCACCAAATTAAAGCCCATTGCTCACTGTATCTTGTGGTGCTGAAGCGTCCTCAGCAGCTTATCTGCCCTGGAAGGTGTGGGATTTGGATGCAATGGCAAGCAGACTCCAGCTAGAGACTGATGAAAGATCTGAGTTCAGCAACAAGATCTTCAGAACAAGGAAGGAAGGTCCTGATATCATGGGCTGGGATTTTACAAAAGGCCCTGAGCAATTTATGAATGCTAAATTCCATTGTGTCCTGTGAGAAAAGCACCAGGAGGGAAAGAACTTGGTAAAATGTCAAGCATGAGTAGAGACCTGATAAGACTCCTTCTATAAAATTAATTTGGAATAACTTTGGGTTTCATTTCAGTGCAGAGAGAAGATTAGGGTCAGGGTTTTTTATCTTCTTCTAAAGTGATGCTGTTATTCCTTCTTACATTTCTATAATAAACTTCTATGAATTGCAATCAAATAATCACCGGCAGGATTCAGTTTTATTGCCTAAGTCAAACACATCATCTTTACTCCAATTTAGGAGAGCATTACAGCTATGTGTAGTAGTCCAGGCTCTCTTAAATAGAAAAAAAAAAAAAAAAAAAAAAAAAAAAAAAAAAAAAAAAAAAAAAAAAAGAAAAAAGACAGTCATTTAATTTAACAGCAAGACTTTTTTTTCCATCAAAAGGCTAGCTAAATCACCATTATCAAGGTTAGTCCTAATTACAGTATATGGCACAAGAAATTTTATAAATACTAATGTGTATGCTGAGCTTTGGAACTTGTTATCTCCCATTAGCTGTATGTACCTCAAAAAAGCAATCTAGCAGTAACTCTGGAAGAGGAACTGGAACGTTATCACACCTCAGGCACAGTCCTTTCCCATCACCTTAGGACTTTTATCCAGGAAGCCAGTTCCAGTTTGGTATTCTTTATATCTAAAAGGGTTCAACCTCACACCTCCCTCTTCTGAGGAAAGACACTTAACCATCTTATCTAATATTAAGCTTATGAGCAGGCCTATGTTATGGAGGCCACCAGAATGTCACTTAGATATGAAGTGTCTTTTGAGGTCAAGCCATGAACTCCACCATTGACACTGAGACATTGACATCATATGTATCCTCCTCATGAACAGAGAAAATAGAGAGAAAAATGAATGGAAAAAATGAATGAGGTTTAATTTTTATCCCTGCTGGAAAGTTTTCGCACTTGATTTTCCATCACATATATCAAGACAGTTTTGAAGGAAGAAATACAAAGTAGCGTTTTGTATCCCCATGTAAGATAAAAGCCCTTAAGGAGTAGTTTGAAGAGTTGAGGCAGGGGTGCAGTTGCCTTGCTTCTGGCTCTCAGGCTCAAAGCAAGTTCACAATGGTCAAAGTTTCTGCTCTTCTGAGGTGCACTAAATGATGGTCCTGACTACATCTAGTTCCAGCTGGGAGGGCCTACAGGGCCAGTTTTTGCATGTGAGAAAAGTATACTGTAATATCTGGGCCATTCACTTGAGAGTTGGACTTGGTGATCCTTGAGGTCCCTTCAAACCCAGAAAATCCTGTGATCCTAATGGATTCTGTGATCTATGCACTGATCAACTGGCTCTGGCACGCAGATGTAATAGTTTTCTGAGTGTCAACGAAGACTCCACATGTGTTTGGCAGCATCCAGACTAAATGCACAACTCTTTTCATCCCTGTTCTGTTTGACTTCGTGTGGGACAGGTGCTTTGTCTTGTTTAAGCCTCCAAATATAGTTCAGTGTGTTTAGACCACAGTCATTGACTCAGTGCACACACCTTATATCATAACAGCCTATTGCACTGGGAATGGAAGAAGTCTGATCCAATAACCCCCTTTCTGCTTTGTAGGAGAAGGATCTTAATACTTCCTTATACTGAAATCTGAAATGTTCACAGAGCCCTGAGGACAAAGCACCAGATGTCATGCAGAGGAACATAGGCTGCCACACACAATTTCAATATCTAGCATTTATTCAATATTTTTTCTTTCTTTTTTTTTTGTGCCTTGTGGGCACCCTTTTTTTTCTCTTAATAAACTGTTTTTTTCTTTTCACTTTCACCCCCTGGTATCCATTTCTCTCATTGGTAAAAGAAAAGGGAATTATTGAACCCTTTCTCCTTGGAGGAAATGCTCATTGCAGGGTGTTTTCTCTCAAAATTTGTCTCGAAACCAAGACACATGCCTTATGCAGTACCCTGGCTTTACTAAACCTGCCAGGAATGCCTCTGGCACCAGTGTAGAAACTCCCTCTGGAAGTAGAAAGCCTATGTTATATTGGCCATCCTGAGCTGGTAACTTTCAAGATTTGTTCATGTTTCCAGCACTGGACAGGGGGATGTAACTTGCTTATATATCATTCAGTTCAAATCTTCATGAGGCTGTTCTTTTCATACTGCTTCTGTTCAGAATGAATTTGATGCATTCAAAGTTAAGCATTAATTTTTTCTTAATAAGATATCATCATAAAACATGCAATTTAGTGCTTCGTTTCTTCCAATTTCCATATAGGAATCAAACTCTGCTAAATTTGAGCTTCAATCCCCCTGGCCCTTCATGTAACTCATGCCATAGACTATGAAGGGTTACCGACCCATAGCAAATAAATTAATAAGCTTGCATAATTATATTTGGGTCATTTTATTTCAGACCGTGAAATCAAAATCTCTGTTCACATTAGTGCAGGAATTGCTCTAACTAGCCATTGGGGCTCCCTTGATATACCATCTGCAAATGCAGCAGACTGGCACCTGCTGGACTAAAGAATCCATGCTCATAGGCTGCATGTATGGTTTTTTTTCCATTACCTTTTCTGGACATCAACTTTGAGTCCTATTTCTATCCATTTCCTATCTCAGAAGAGTAATTCTGCCTTACAGCATGATCGTTGTCTTTTGCAGTCAACAGTTGCTGAAAAGTCTCACATGGCCACCAGGTAGGTCAGATTACTTGGCCTCCAGCTGTCTTGAGGTGCAGTGCAGAATGTATTGGCACAGCCACCAGAGAGGACTCTTAGAAAGCCTGGGAAGCAGGCTGTGCTTCTTATGGAAAAATGTGTCATGGCACTGTTGCTTGGCCTCCTATGCATCCTCTGCTGAAAGAACATGGTCTTTATGACAGCTTGGAGGTCCTTTTTGGCTCTTCTTGCCTCCATTTCACCTCATGGTCACTTTAAATTGGAGACCTGGGAAAGTTGCTGCTGTCCCCAGGAATCTAACTGAGCTTGAAAAATAGTTCTAACTTCTATACTTTGTAATGTGCTCACACAGGATAAGCCTGGTAAGGTCAACATCTAATTTCCTGTGGTCATTGCTATAGACACCTTAGGATCCATCATGGAGAGATGCCCATTACTTACAGCATGGAGTCATGAAGAGGGATCTTCCTCCTCCTGCTGTATGCTTAAAGGGCCAAAACAGGACCATCATTCCATGCATTTCCCCACTGCAGAGACTCCCAGAACAGAATATTATTTCTGCTCATAACTAACAACAATATGGACAGCCTGTCAACTGACTGACCACCTGGCATCTCTTGAAAAAAACAGCTGCACACAGCTGTGCTGTGAGGTGGGTTAGCTGCCATCCACAGCTGGATGTGAATTGCCCACATATACCACGGTGAGGAGGAGGAGGAGCATGAGAGGATCAGAGTTGAGAAAATAGAATTGGAATGTGCTCCAGAATGGGAGATTAGTTCACTGCATTACCTATAATATATTAGTCAAATAATGGTAGAAAAGCATCTAGAGCTGCATGGAGTTCACAAAATTAGCAGGGCTACAGGTGAATATCTGTGAGTAACAGGGTGACTTTTAGACACTGAGTTAGTTCATTGGTGGCTATAAAAGTGACAGACCTTATCCAGTCTCTGCATGGTAAGTCTCAAAAATGGTGGCTTCTGGATGGTAAGAAGATGCACCAAAGGAAAGATTATGCTGTATGTGACCTGTGCTGATAGACTTTTCCTAAGCATATGCTGGTTGCCCTGTCAGCCTGGTATACTGAGTTAGATGGCCCTCTAATCAAGGAGGGGAGTTCTCATGTCCTTCTAAAGGAGGATCTATGGGGAGATAGGTTATGATAGCAGAAAAATGACATCCTTCCCAGCTCCTTTACAGCAGAAATGCCTCAATTCTCCCCTCACTAAGCTTGTTGAAGTTCCCACCTGTGGCAGTACGATTTGTATTTGAATAGCTGAGGGTAGAACTTCTGGAATTCACATTTCTATATGTTTAATATAACCGGAGAAGAGTTTACCTGTCTGGAATTTTGGATGCAGCTATTTCATACGATGCTGATTTTTAGCAGATGTAGCTATTTTATATTTATAAAGTTAGCAATGATTTTGGCACAGGAAGTTTTGTGTGCAAGAAAGCCGCTGAAAGAAATTTAAATCAGAAATGAAAGTAAATCTAAGCAGAAATGAAAGCAGCCATCAGCTTCCAGCACAGCATTCCAAAAGTTTAATTGTGCAGTCATCACCCTTTTAAACTTAAACCATACGGAGTTTGGCAAGAGAAAAAACAGAAACAACAACAACAAACCACAGCAACACATCATGTCACATTAAGGGGCACACAAAAAGATGATTTTGTAATTTAAGTGATGACTTCCTTTGAACATCCTTTTCATTTGTGCCCAACCCTTCCAAGCACTGCACATGGGGGATGCCAGGTCCATTGCAGACGTGGTGGACCAGCCAACAGGGGGCAGCCAGAGGACAGGAATGAACATCAGAGTCAGACACCCCTTCATTGGAGAGCCCAGAAAAGCAACAGTCAATCACCCGACCAGCAGCCTGCTAGCCAGTCTCTAGACTGATTCATTCGAGAGACACCTCCCTCCCTGTCTCATCATTCCGTTATGACACAGGAAGATGTCAGCCTTTCATGGGACAAAAGGACATTCTCAGGAATGCAAAGGACTGAAATATCATCTCATACCCTGGCATACTTCCAGGACACCAAGGATGTGCAGTCTCCTTAATCAGAAGTCCTTTTTTGGTCCTGCTGCATTTTAAGAGACTAGTCTGACTCAAAGACGATATCAAGTTCTCCTAAAGTAGCCTGGGGATTTGCATTTGAAAGCCATCCAGCCCAAGCTTTACCAAACTAACCTTTCTGGAATTAAAAACAGACAGAAGGGTCTTGCTTGACTGTGATTTCTTTTTTTTTTCTTGATTCTCAGCTTTTCCCTTGGGAGAAGACACTGCTTTCTGCCTCTATTATAATATTTTTTTGAAGGTATGCTCCTCTTATTTGGGCAAGGTCATTAAGCAGACCACCAAAAGGACAGGCACAAGCTGTTTCAGAAGGCTGTATTTTTGGTTTACAAGTTCACCTCAGCTCCATAGCACTGTTCCTACACTAGAAGCCAGTGTTCATGGAAGATTAGGTTAAACTGGGCAGCTTGGCATTACTACTGGGTTGGTTGCTAGGTCTTAATGGAGGTTATTGCTATGGCATAAGATTGTCAGAGCATAAAATTAGAGGCCTGACAAGTAAGGATTTCTCACAGGATCCTATACCTGTGGTGCACTCTGGAGCCAAACATAACCAGCTCTGACTTTCATCTCACACATGGGATAGTTATAAATAAATGAGAGATAACCCTCCTCCCTGTGAAACAAGAGAAGTGAGGAAAGGAATGTTACCAGATGAAATCACTGCAGCCTAATCTTTTCAAAACACTGCTACTGAACTCACACTACTGTCATTTCTTCTTGGCTGCCTCAACTTTCTAGAGCCCTTTTTCAATGATTTCCTACTCCTGAATTTTAAACTCAAGTCTTTTACCTCTGTTTTTGAGGTACAGTGAGGTTTTTCTCACATCCACAGAACCTCCCTTCCTCAACAGTTGCATCCACCCCCATTGTTCCTTTCAAGGCCCTTTCTCTATTCATCTAGTCTTGTCTACTTCTCTTTTATCAGCCCCAATTTTCATGTAATTTTATATTCTTAAGTAAAAAGATCTTTCCATTTCTTTTTTCTTAGACTCAGTGTCAAAAGCTCACTCCTACCCCATAAAACTCTCCACTGCTGCACATTTCTTGTCATCTTCTAGCTCTGATATTTGCTAGCAGACATGACAAAGACTGGGAGCCACAGGCGCATTCAGAAACACAGTAACTGGAAAAGAACAATTTAAGATAGTGGCATTTCAACATGGATTTCACTTCAGTTCTGTCCCCATCATTAATTCTAACAGTGTCTTTTATCTTTACATTATTGTATTTTCAAGCTTTATAAAGGAAGTATCTCAAAACTCTTAAGCAATTCAGAGCACATATCCTAGTCAGAAAGCAATCATGTCTTTAAAAAAAAAATCTGGTGGATAAATCATATTTGCGGAGTGGTTTCCTACATTCATTGTTCAAATTGCTACATGCTAGCTGGGCCATGGAGAAATGTCAGCTTCTCAGAAACTTTCTTTATAAGCAAGTCCCATTGCCTGCCTAAAAACTGTTCAATCAGTTAGCAAAAGCCTTTGTTCCACTTCCTTTCTGTCTTTTTCTAAGGGACACAGTTGGCCCTCTCCTATGCTCCCTCAAACACCTTGGATTTATGAATGGCTACAAAGAGGCATCTCACTAGATTCTAGAGGCATTTGTTAGCAACACTGAGCAAGTAAGAACAAGATACTCAAGGTCTGCCAGCACATGTGAGAGACTGAGATGGCTCAAGCCCCAGATAAGCAAAATACATGTTTCTTTGCATGTTATTACTCCAAAGTCAGCCCCAGTTTATTGTCCATCAAAGCCAAAGACTGTCTATCCAATTAAATGGGACCACACTGGGACCCAGATAACATGCTCCAGAAATTCTCCTGAGAAAGAGCAAGAGCATTAGCAAAGCAGCACATGAATTAAAGCAGGCTTGATCCTCTTTAGTGTACACTCTGAGCCTGGGGCCCACTAAGAACCTTCTGATCACTTAATCTGCCTATCTGGAGGATCTGAATATATACGAGAAAATCCTGGTAATCAAGAGTGTAGATAATAGCATTATTATTTTATTCCTATAAACATTTGAAAATAAATGTTTTCTTCTACAGTGCAATCTGATGGGTAAAATTCACATACTCTGAAAAAGAAAACAGACCTGCGAGAAAACTGTAGAAATGTAATAGGAACAAAAGCAAGGATAAAGTATCTCAGAAGGCAAAATGCACTAAATAAAAAATATTTTCACTGGATACATGTTTTCCAATCTTCAGGTGTAATCAGAAATTATCGATAAACAACATACAGCTGATACTGTTTTATGGGAGGTGTCAGAAAGCATAACTATATTTACATACTGTAGCTGTGTACCCGGAACCCTTGAACCATAACAGGGAGGAGCAGAAGGCAAAAGGAGACTGAGGTGTGGCTAAGACAGAGGCTGACAACTCCCTCTATCCAAGGGATGAGAAGCTGGGAATATTGGGGCAGTGGGGGACAGGAGAGAAAGCCCATAGCTAGAGAAGGGCAGTCCAGGTCTGGCAGGCTCGTGAGTGATCACAGCAGTTGCAGTCCTATTCTGGTGCCTCCCTAGAAATGCAGTATCTGCTTGAGCCCTACTTAGCCCATTATGTCATTACTAAAGCCAAAAAAAATGTTGACAACTCAAAGACAGGATTGAAGGAAGGAGTGTTACCGATATAGTTCAGTTGGTAAGAGTGGAAAATCCAGTCCTCTCTCAGGGCTGTAACAGCAGAGCAGGAGCAAATCCTGTTAATGGGGTGAGCTGTTTCTCTTAGCCATTTACATCTCTGACTAAATGGACTTTTCATCTTTCCTGGTAGAATTTCCTTCTGGTCCTAAGGGAATTGCAGTAAGGACCACAGGTCACTGCTATGACAAAGCATAGATTTAGGAACAACAGTTATTGACAAGCTTCTGTTCAGTGAGCACCAGAATAATCCCCTAAATCATCAAGGGAAACTCAGGTCACCTTCCATTCCACACATCTCTAACTGTGGTTTATTAATAGACTGAATACATTTGCTATTTCTACATAAGGTTAGTCTGTTCTATTGAATTAGTTTTGGGTTTGTTTTGTTGGGGGTTTTTTGTGGTTTTTGGTTTGTTTTTTTTTTTTTTTTTTTTTTTTGTGGGTTTTTTTTTTTTTGGGGGGGGGGTTTTTTTGGTTTTTTTTTTTTTGTTTTTTTTTTGTTTTTTTTTTTTTGTTTTTATTTTTTTTTTTTTTTTTTTTTTTTGGAGGGGGGTTACTCTAAGATGAAAGATATTTAATTTGCATCACTCTCCCTGAGAAAAATCTCTGCAGTCTTACCAGTTTCCCAAACTTCTGCAGCCTTCACTCACATAGCGTAGAATGGGACTTAGAAGGGAAGAACTTCCTCTACAGCCAGGCACTCCTGTTTCTCATTGGTTTTAAATTGCAAATTTATAATGAGGAACACACCTAGGAAGGGACTGGATTTATTTGAAAATTAACAGTGGAAACTGGTTTCTCAGAGTTCGTGCCATTAGACTACAGCAAAATATTTTGTGATAAGCCACAGCACTACAGTTTGAAATTGGACTTGAAAAATCATCTACATCATATGCCATCTGCAGAGCAGGAATTACTCACCAGGAGCTCTTGAGCAACAACAAAATAAATGTATACATTTCTACCAGAAGAATTGCCAAAAAGAGCAGACCAACCAAGAAATATTTTTTACTACACAGTACTTACACAATTCTTATTATCACTGTAGACCCCCAAGTGACTCAGTTTGTCTATCTTCTGGAAATTATTCAGGATACCATTATGATTCCTTATTCTTATTTCATTCATGGCAAAGTTTTTGGGTTTTTTACTTTATGGTTTTGGTTTGATCCACAACAAAGACAAGGAGCTTTTTGCAAAATCTGGATTGATTTTGCTTTTCAAATTCTCATGACATTCAGTGAAAGCTTAATCCAGCACTATTGAAGTCAGTAAAAGTTTTGCCAATTGCTTTAACTGGAAATAAGAATTTAATTATGCACTAGTTAAAACTGTCAGCATTTGATTCCAGCACTTGCAAATGCGGAATATGAGCCTAAATAGATTACAGCTGGTCCCCAAATGGCAGTACCATGGACTAAACCCAACTCATTGGTTTTTTTTGGTGTGTTTTTTTTTTTTGTTTTTTTTTTTTTTTTTTTTTTTGTTTTGTTTTGTTTTTTTTTTTTTTTTTTTTTTTTTTTTTTTTTTTTTTTTTTTTTTTTGAAAGAGGTATTTGTTTCTAGAATCCAAACCGCAGGAGACTTGCCTTTTGTTTCTAAAGTATTTCCTTGATCTGCAGGAGATTAATATCCATCCTCCTTTTTCTCTAGGTGCATTTTTGTGAATAATATTTTCACAGATTCACAGGATATTCTGAGTTGGAAGGAACCTATGAGTTCAAGCCCAACTCTTAAGTAAATGGCATATACAGGGATTGAACTGACAGCCTTGATGTTATTAGAACCATGCTCTGGTCGACAGAGCTAAGTCCAGGCCACTGACTTCACAGGATGAAATGGAAAGTTATCATTGTTCCTCTGTCTGATTCCTCCAGGTTGGTTTCCCAAGCCTGCAGTCCCTTCCTCCCCAGCACCAAAGGAAGATTGCTCTTATGCATGCTCCTCCTTCCCTGGGGAATCTCCACAAGCACTATTCAGATATGTTAGGTCTTTAGTATTTAGTTCACTAGAAGATCGAGTCTTCCTTAAATGTCATGAGATTATCTGAGGTTTTTTTTGTTTTTTTCAAGACAAGACATTTACATTCCTGGCTTTCACCTAGTTTTCCAGGTTATCAAGATTTCTGTCAGGTAGAATATTACTTTTTTTTCTGCTCCCTGCTCTCCACACATTTATCTGAAGTGTTTTGTGTTTTCCCGCCCAGGGCCCACTTCTGATCTCATCCAAACAGGTTTTAATCTGTCTGTTTTAATGGAGTTACTTCTGATTTAGTTCACTTTGGCAAGGAATCACTCCATGATCCTCCACAGAGCTCTATTGGGCATCAACTTTCTAATTTTGCTGCATAATGCTTTTATTTTCCTTATGGGGCCTCCTAGCCCCAAATCAACACATCAGCAAAAGTCCCACCATAAGTCAGTCTTCATATCACAGCCTGAAGGGAGACAAAGAAACAGAGAATCAGGATCACAAGAGGATGCAGCATGGGCTCTAACCTTCCACTCCATTTTCCCTGTCGCCTGTAGCTTTCACTGCTGCAAGAATAAGACAAAGGAGTTTAGCCCCAAACCTATTTCTGCTGATGCTTACACTCAGTTGAGACATTTTAATCTGTCCTGTCCACAATAACTCTGCTCATCCCATCTGGGCCTTTCACTGAAAGAAAAATCTCACCTGCTCTAGAGGTATTTGTTGGCTTGTTAGGAAACAATCAAATCTAGTAAAGAGATTAAAGGGGCAGTTCCAGAGACAGATGAGATACGTGGAATGGTTTCTCCTGGATGCATCAATCTTGCATCTAGTTACAGTAAATCAGTGCCACAATGAACTCAATCCATTTCATGAACACATGGGCTAAGGATTCATTTTTACAGCTGAGAGCAGTTTATTCCCAGAAGTTAACACCCTGCAAGAGAAGATGAAGCAGATGAAACATACCAAGCTGGAAGTCAAATGCCTGTGTATGTGTTCTGTATTAAAGCATTTTTCAATATTTGCATTTTGTAAGCCTTAAGTTAGAATAGATATTGTGGCTAAATAAATTAAAAATTAAACATAGGCACCCTATTACTAAAATCTGTATGCTTAATATCTGAGACAACCACCGAGGCTTCTTTCTGTTGATTTACAAGATATATGGTTCATTTTACAATCCAGCCTCTAAAACAATGCACACATTTTACTAGTAGCATAAAATGCTCCTGATATTAGTATAATAAAATATTTTACTTGCAAATAATCTTATGAAAGTTTTCGTAAAGCAAGGAGCAAAATGTGGCACATATATAACCATTCCTAGTTCAATCCACCACCCGAACAATGATTACATCTTAGAGAGATGTTTGACAAAATAAAAGTGAATGTTTTCGAGAGGAGGAATAACAGGATAAACTATCTGAAAATCTATTTAGATAATGTAGCAAATTAAATATTCCAGAACTATCCTTAAAAACATTTTGTCTGAGAAGTGTAGCTGAAACTTCTTAATGAGAAATTACTACTGAAGGAGTTCTATCTACAAGGCAGTTGAGATAAAGTCCGTGAAGAGACACATTCAGAGCCCTCCTCTGGGGGCAGGGCAGTTCATTTTGAATCCAGTTTCTGCTTTTCAGTAGACAGAGGCAGATCAGTATTTTCTCCATAGGCTCTCAATAACTGACTCCATATTCATCTGTGTAATCAGCATAAACAGCATAAATCATCATAATCAGCATAAACATTGACAATATCCAAGTGAAAACTCAGGTTAAATTTCCCACTCAAAAAAACCCCAAAAAAAACCCAAAACAAAAACAAAACAAAAACAAACAAACAAACAAACAAAAAAAAAAAAAAAGTGTGTATCTTTTAGTGCAGTGGAGGCTTGGAATCAGTATCATCCATTATTGGCTTTGTAGCTAACTAATGGCTTTGCAAATGTTAGCATTACTAGTATGAATATCGCTAATGGATATTAACACAATGTGAAAAAGTGGTCATTAAAACACTGTAAAATGCATTTGGTTAATAATTAGCACATTTGAAAGCTTAACTTCTTAACTAATGCATTTATTTCATATATTTATAATTGCAAAATCATATGTACTCATTTTTATAAATTATAGTTTCAAAAGAAATGGGCTCAGTATAATTCTAATATACATTTTTATGCTTCCTTTCTTTCTATTTTGCATGTTTTAAAAAGTGCAAAGGAGGAAGATTTCAACAGTTACTCAGTTATGGCAAACTAAGCAGATGAAGCTCCAGCAAAAAGCATTCCCCAGACAAGAAAAGCAAAATGCCACACGAAAATGCAATGCTCCTGAGAAGACTTTAAAGTGCCTGGTCCTCTCTGTCCCAAGTGTTCTCCCTTGGAGCAGATACTTGATTTACTCATATACTCAGGGTCTGCTGGATGAGCATCTTGCATCAATAATGAGCTTCATCAAAAGTGTAGCTTCAACAGAAAGGCTTTTACTTAAAAAAAAAAAAAAAAAAAAAAAGTACTTCCATTCCCAAATACCATCATGGTGGAGATCCAGTTTCCTGATACGGGGAATCTGCAAAAAAGTCATTGAATATCTCATATCCTAGGGGGAAAAAAACTCAAACAAATACATTCTGAATAGGTCTCAAAATAAATAATGACAACAAAAACATGGATGAGGCAAGCATAAAAAAACCAGAACAAAATGAGTGTTGGAGGAGAGTAAGGAGATGACATCCCCTTAGGAAAAAAGGAAAAGAATTTGACAAATGTCTCCTACACCTTCATATTGATTTTTGATTTTGACCAAATTAGAAATGTTTTGGTTTATGAGTGGGACATGTGAGACCTCCTGAGACCACTCTGGCAGCTGCAGTAGCACTCTTGAGGACCTCAAGCAGCAGAGGTCCAGCCACACCCTTTATGGTCTCTGTCCAAGCTACACCAGCCCTTGGTAAGGGATGGTCTGCCCAGGCACAGTAAGGCCTGGCAGCTGTGACCCTTTAAGTCAAGCTGCCCAAGAGCAGAGGCTTCAGCTTGGCTGATCTAATTCTCTGTGGCCTCTGACACTTCCTTCACTCCAGCAGAGAGGGGCTGCTGCTGTGTTGGCTGGGGCACAGCATGTTCCTCAGCTGCTCCATGGCATGCCAAGTCTGCTTATATTTGTATTTCATGAGCACAGAGACCCCCTAAGCTGGAGGTTTTCCCTTCTTTTTCACTACATCCTTTAAGCAACTTTTCATGTTCCTGTGGAAAAAAAAAATCTCCTCAATGCCTTATTGAGTTCATTTGAAATTCCAAAACTAATGAGGCTTTTGTCTCCCTCTTAACCTAAGAGCTATTGTTACCTCTAAAAATAAAAGGGATAATCTGCTAAAGAGCTAAAAATACTGAGCTCTGAGAGCCTTTTCAGACCTTTACACAGAAGATGATTGACACCCTCGCACCTTTAGTCTTCACAAAGAAAACTGTGAGGCAGGAGCTCCTATGCCCACCTCACAGCAACTCTTTCAGCTGTCTGTCAGTTGTTCTCCCACAGCTCAAATAAATCCAGCACAGTCCAGGAAGGGTTAGTGGTCAGAAAGCAGTATTCATGAAGAATCTAAAACAATCACCCAAGGGTGCTTGGGCAACACCATTTTAGGAAAGAGCTCCATATCTTTTTTTAGTAGGAAAATCAGGGAGTGCTTTCAGATAGGAATGCCAAGAAGTCCAGCTATGTGCCACCTGCCCAAATCCCCATGGCTGCAGGACAAACAAAAGCTCTCCTGGAGCACAGGAGGAAAAAGGGTGTAGGCTGGGTGAGGCACTGCATGCTTTGAATTGAACAGGACAGTTAAAACAATCAGACCTAGTTACCAGTAGCACAAGAAGCTGTCCTGTTTATCATAAAGTCTTGAATAGTTACAGTGCAGTGAACAAGACTGTTCATTTTCCAAAGCTGACTGGTCAGAACAAACAAATATTTGCCTCACTTTCAACTTTTTGCCTCACTTTTTTTTTTTTTTTTTTTTTTTTTTTTTTTTTTTTTTTTTTTTTTTTTGCCTAACAACTTCAAAGTTGTGTTGAGTGTCCACAGCAAGTTGTTGGCAGAGGCAGGACTACAGGGATGAGTCTGAGAGAAGAGATGAGGAGCTGACCCATGGCAGACACAGCCAGCTCCAGCTGGTTCCACCAGGCCCACTGCAGGACACAGACGAGCCCATCACACTGTGCCTCTGTGATAAGGTAACACAGGGAAAGAGAGGAGAACTAAAGGGAATGAGAAACAGCAGAGGGAACATCAAGGTCAGAGGAGGAGCAGGTACACCTGAAGGAACTGCAGCCCATTGAGAGCCCAGGAAGCAATAGATATTTCATTAGGGACTGCAGACTGGAAGGAGAATCCACATCAAAGCACAGGAAAAGTGTGAGAAGAAAAGAGCAGGAGAGAGAAATCACTAAACATTCTGACCATAACTGTTCCCCAGCACCACTTGGGGACCATGTTCAGGAGTCTGTAGGGGAGAAGGGAGGGGAGAGAAAAGAAGGGGACAGGAGGATACATCTTTGTATTTCTTTGTGTCTTGCTGCCAGATTCTATTTTAATTGGCAATAAATTAAATTAACTTTCTCCAAGGCAAGTCTGTATTGCCTACAACAGTAAATGGTGACCAATTTCCCTGTCTTTATGTTGACCAATGAGCTTTCTTATCCTATTTTCTCCCCATGCCCCATGGAGAGGGGTTATGAGTGAGCAGCTGGATGGAAATTTGCATGTTTGCCAAAGCTAACCCACCACAAAAGTTAACACATCACAATGTGCCAAAAAGTCAGCAGCATATGGATTTTCTCAGCCTGGAGCCTCTGCAAGAGGATGAACTTGGTTTCAATCAAAGGAAGTACTGGAAAAGGTAATAGCTATTTCATAGAGTTCTTCTACAGTCATAATAACAAACACATAAATAAAATGATTATTCCCTAGAGGAAATACCAGTTTCAGCTTTTGCTGATCATTTGGAAGGAGTCATCTGAATGATCCCTCAATCCCCAGTCCTGCTGTCCTTTATTTTAGAAATAAAAAGTAGAGTGGAGGACAGTTGAAGATTCTCCATCAACGACACCATATTGAATTTTTTTTTTGCCAATAAAAAGGCTGCAATGGGGAGGACAGCAAAAAAAGAAAGATTCCTTCCCCTAAACACTCATTCTGGGAAGTGAGGAGAGGTTGAGAGGACATTTCTACTGTCCAATAGATTGCTTGTGCTGTGGAACTATTTCAAACACACAGAATTCCCCAAGCCCGTACAAGGTGCCGTGAATTAATCTCTAACTCATTTGTACTGTAGAATGTTTCCATCCATTTAGGCTATCAAGGGATTTGCTGTGCTTCCGATGTGTCATTATAAAGTCCTTTAAAATATTTCAATCCTGCTTTAAACTTAAACTCTTCAAAGAACTTTAACTGTGAGGTATAAATTTATGAAGACCATATGAAAGATGCCAAGCTCATGATAAAAGTCAGAGATAATCTAGGAAAAAAAAAAATTGGTCTATGAATTAATCTTCAATGTTCCTGTCTGTTTCCACTAGAAGAAATATCTCTAGAAGTGCCTCCAGGACTTATCTCCTGCCAGAAGTCAACCAACTTACCTCACGTGTCCATGAATATTCTGAAGTCAATGGTCACTTTCACAAAATCCTGCATTAAAGCCTTTTCAACATGATCCTGTCAAGTTTTACAAGATACACAGGGTTTGGTCAAAGGCCAAACTGTCTTTAAAAGCTGGGTTGTTTCTGCAGGTCATGTTCCAACTGGAGGAGCTCTGCCTTTTTGACCAACGCTGACTCAATGGCAAATCTTTTCTGAGGCTGAACACCTGAGCTGTGCCTTTTTGCGACAGGAATTAAAATCAGATTTTGGTTGTTCTCAGTTGACAGAGACTATGTAGCACTTATTCAGGACTTGTAACGTACCAGCTACAACCTCCTGTTTAAACCGTACCTTGGGTAGCTGTACTCCAGCTAGCCATGCTGATCTCAAATCAACAAAATAATCTCTGTACTTGGGGGCACTGCTGTGGGTTGACAAAGGAATTGTTCTGGCTGCCTGACATACACAAAAGAGTCCATTTACTAGTGCTTTAAAAGTGCAGTATATTGGTCAGTGTGTAATTATTTCCAAATTTAATATCAGCAATATTTCTAGTTCTATTGTGCTAGCAGAATTTTAATAAAGATTAAATCACTCACTCAAGTTTCTCTTTACGAACCTGGGCTTCGTAATCAAAGGGGAAAAAAATAATTCTGGCTTGCTTCTTGTATCCTCACTCTTATGATGATTTAGGGAAAAAACTTCAGTTCCATGGAATGGGAACACATTTCCCAAACTTGTTACTTCTCTCCCAAATCAAATATTTGTTCTCATTCTCATACATGAATCATGCAAATCCCTTGTTTTCCTGATTCATTCCCTGTAGCCTTCTCTCCATTAAAGGAAGGTTAAATGAGGTGGACAGGACATCTATAGTATGTCTACAGCAGCAGAAAAAGAGTCTTTCCTGCTGAAAATTCCATGAGCATGTCCTCTAATATCAGGTCTGTTGAACATGAGCTGACGTGTCCTGAAGTGTCTCCCTTTACAGCTGTTCTGAGTCCTCTAGGACATTCTTTGCTGGACTTCAGGTCCTCTGTAGACCAATTTGAAGGTTCCTCTGAGGAATGCTATTCCTTTTCTTTCTCTTTCCAACTTATGATTTTTAAGGCCATCCATTTCACTTTCCATTTGACATGAAGGCAAGAAAGTACATTTTTAAAATCACCTATTGGGAAAGTAATAAAAGCCTAGAGCCATTAAATTCATACACATTTTTCCTTAGCCTTCGCCAAGTTATGTGCAATAAAACAATTTGACTGTCCTTGACCACACTTGATTGTTGACTATCAGAGTAGCATAAGATATCCCTCAGACAGTCTGATTACATTATACAATGAGATTATATTAAATGTGTCCTACATTTTTGGCTGGGACAAAGGCTAACTGTGAAGATAGTGAAGCCTTTGATTGTGAGATATGTCCTTTCTCCATCCTGTTTAAGAGTAAGATCTTCTGCAAATTCTTAATAAGATCTCCTGACAGCTCACATTTATTGTTTTCTTTAGCCTACATTTGTGTGTAGCTTATGCGACCAAATCTGCCCCAGAGTGACCCATGCTCCAAAACAAATGCCTTTTAAACATCATGCTCTGGGAAACAGAGTCATTTCAATAGGCTTACTCAGTGACAAAAATCCGTTTCACATCTTTGCTGGCCCAAGTCATTTTCATTTCATCACTCAACAGAATGCAAAGGGCTTATATGATGCATTTTGAGGAAAGAAATGTATACTTATACCCTGCTTTACTTTTATTTTTCAGATGCTTTTATAAAAATAAGACAACTCAGCAATAGCAAAAAGATCTTTCATCTGACATTCATCATTCACATTCATTTGTCATTAAGTTAGTGACATTGAAAATCTGTGGCTTACAAAATAAAGTAAAAATCACCCTAAAGTCATCTGAAAATGGTTGATCCCAGCATACACCAAAGTGCCTCTTACCTTCATTGACGTTTTCCTGTTAATAAATCTTGCAATTATTGGTTTATTTTCATTTTACCAAGGAAAAAGTTAAAGGAGATCGAAAGATCTTTGATCAAGGGTATAGAGAGTATCCTTACCAGAGCTGGGTTTTGGAAGTTTAGTCACACTCCATCTCATCCTCAAGCAAGCTGACACTGTTTTCTCGTCAACTTTTCTAAAATCAGTGCAACAATGAAAGAAAAAGGTAGCAGGAGACATCTCTCTTGACAGCACCCACTTCAGTAATGGGTGTATTGATTAAAAAAAATAAAAATAAAAATCCTTCTAGGTCCATTTAGTCCTGGTGAGTCTTCTTTACTTTCTTGCCAGGAGTTCAGTCATTCTTATAACAGTAAGTGCAAACTAAATTAATAAATTTAACAAATCCAGCATTTGACTATTCACATTTGACTGGAAGTGATCAGTCTTTAATGCCATAATCTCTGAGAATCAGTTGGAAAGACAGAGAATTTTCTGGCCACTGATATCTGACCTTGCAGTTTTGGATTGCAGAGTAGGAGCTGAAACCTGACAGTTCATACACTCCCAATGCCCAAATTATATAAAGAAAGAAGTTTGGAGTAAGAGTGGAGTTGAGGCAGGCAAATGGTAGGTGTTAAGCAAGAAGCTGAAAGGGCATGCAGCTCAAAACATAATAGGCCCTTGGTGAAGTAGCAGACAACACTTTGTGTATCTGCTCTATTTTACACATGCACATTTTAAATGAGATTGTATCATTTTGAGCATTTTTTCTTTCTTTTTTTTTCCTCTCAAAGACTCATTATTACTATAATTTGTTCCACAATAAAATCAAATATTCAATGTTTTTCATGTCAGAATGGCAGGGGGAATACCATTTTAGCACCACAGCAAATTCCATTAAGTAGAAGACGAGTTTAAAGTCTTGTGCTTCTCAAACCCCTGTTTTTAATTAGATCTCTTGTATCCTTATTTTCCATTGGGAGTGGGAATTAGGAGTGGGAATCCTTCAGAGCCCAACACATCAGTAAAAAGTACAAACTTACTCAGATCCTATGGCTTTATTTCATTAACACAGAACAGTTACGTATCATTGTAGATATAATGCAGCATCTGGACAGTTTTTCAGTGTCTTCAAGTGTTGTTTTTCCCTTTAGCATTAAGAAATAGCATTTTCCTTTTTAACTTGTCATCTAAAGTGTTGTATATATCCATACACCACCATCTCCCCCTCCCCAAGCTCTCCAAAATAAAGCTGCTTTTGAACTGAAGGCCCAGCACACAGAAGTGTGCTGAGATAAATTTTAATTTTAGTTCTTTTCCACTGGTGATGGGGGCTGCATTTATCAAAGCTGAAACACACAAAAAGTACCTTTCAGAGATCATACGATATAAACTCTGATTACAAAAATAAAAATAGGTTATTATTTAGCCTTCAGAAGGATAGTGAAAAGGCTAGCTAGAGTAACTACTGAGAGATTGCAGTGCAGCAGAAGCTTTTATGCAATGTCTTGAATCAGCAATGCTTTTCGTGGCAAAGGCCAAGATACTTAGCATGCCTTTGCATTTAACCGTTCCACTGTCCAGCACATCTTCTTTCACAACTGTGAAAGAGATATTTGAGCTCTAATCAAAAACTCAATAATTTAAAACAAGTAAACAAACAAACAAGACACAAAAAACACACACAAAAAAAAAAACCAAACCAAAAAAAAAAAAAACAACCACCAACACAAATACATAGCACTTTCCTCAGTTCTTTAATTCCAGTTGTTGTGTGAAATTTGATAAATCGCCTCAGCATTTTGGAGAAGATGATGCCAATGACAAAGTGACTATTTTGTGACTGTGCAGTGCTAGTGCTTCTGTGGCCTTGGGACCCAAGCTAAGATAATACAGCATCATGCTGTATCTGAGAGGTATTGCAGGGCCTCAGGAAGCACTGGGTCATCATCACCACATGGAGCAAGCACAATTCTGGACATGGAGAACAATGGAGAGACTATAGGGATGAAGCACAAGCCAAGCAGAAAGCCATCTAAGCTATCAGGCAGCCAGAAACAGCAATGTAACTGTGAGCCCTGCTTTGCCTACACCAGAGCCCTGAAAATTCATGCTCTTGGTGTGAACAAAAGGGAAGGCCAGCACAATTGTGATGGCAATTGCTACTCTGTTGTCTGGGCAGGAAGGATCAACTCTTTCCTTCTGCTGCCATCAGCTGTAGTAGCATCACCAGACCAGTTTCAGGAGAGTTGCTTGGATCTCTATTGTTCACCACTCTTGCCCTCAATTTGTCTCCTTAGAACAGAAGAAGATGACCCAGGCCACATTCCTTGGTAGAGAAAGATGATAGTTGAGTTTTTCCCAGACAGCAGAACTTGAGCAGAACACAGCCAAATAGCTCAGTCCATCCTAGGTAGAAAAATCCTGTTTCTATCACAGGAGATACTACTTTGGCCCACCTGGAACAGGAGACACAGAATTCTGCTCCTGGAAAGCACAGATGTTGATGTGTTTGTGCATGTGGGAATTGGAACTTGATAGTTTTGTCCTTTGTAGGCATTATCTTGAGCAAGATAACAAACCACTTAGATCTTAAAAAACTGAGGGAGAAATAGAGTGAGGAAGAAGGCTGAGGAAGACTCCAAATGTCTGCACAGTAAATTTTTTTGTAATATAAATATTAATTCTAATAAATAATATATAGTTATTGTAATAAAAGTTCCAAATAACTAGGTTCAAATCTGAGGGATCAGAATCAGACTGGAAGATTCCTGACTGTGAGGAACCTCCATCCAGACATCCTTTCATTGCACATGTATGTTAAGGAGACTGCTGCAGTGCTGCAGCCTCTTGAGCCTCTCTGTGCTGTACATAGTAACAAACCAATTTGATTTTTTTTCTTATTTTATTCTATGGACTGGCTAAGTGCTGTTCTGTGTAATGCAGGGAACCAGGGGTCTAGTTAAGCGTGTGTAGCCATTCACACTCTCACTAAAGACCTGGTCCCCTCAGTCTGCCGTATATGAACTTAAATGACTAAAAAGAAATCTACCTTCAGCTCAATTGCTCCAAATTATGATTTGTTTATCATTATCTAGGAACATGCTGAGGATCACCTGGAAAGAATAATAATTACCTCACTGTAAGCAGTGCTCTCAGAGCTCTCTACCATGTGGTTATTTTGTCTTATTTGGCATGCATCATTTTGATCTAAAATAATTTCTAAAAATACAGTCATTGCCTTTGGCTTTCATTCTGCTTAAACTATCACATAATGCTGCACATGGACAGTTTTCTTTCATTATCCCCGGCCACCCTGAGCTAGAGAGCATGCATTAACCCTACACCTCCTATAGTGCCACACATCTAAGGCAAGGACTAGAACATAGGGCCCAGCATGCCAGCAAGCAACCCACATTTGCATTTGTATGCTTGGCCACACTGATGCAGGGGGATGGGGTAAAGAGAAGCTGTCACTTGGCTCAGTCTCTCTAAATAAATGGAGGTGAAAAATACTTGATAAATGCATGATAATCAACACAACTGTATAGTGAAAGAATTATGGCAGGGAGGGTAAGGAGGAAACAGACATGTCTATTTGTAAAATGTCATCCTAACAAGGAGAGAGCAAGAGTTATAAGATCACTCACCTAAATACCTCCCAGGATGTCTTCTCTGATTAAGGATTTGTGAGAGTTATTGAGTTTTGAATTAGATGCACTTTAATAAAACAGTAGAATGTTCTTATCTGATTGCACCTGTATTGATTCTGTTAAAGAGGTCTATCCTCAGATCAAGGTCAATGATTATACATAAACTCACTAGCTACATGGAATTGCTAGCAGTACTTAGGATTCCCATAGTATGTCCACCTTTCAACGTATGATACCTGCCTGTGAAACCTAGAACTGCAATGGACTTAATGCTCTTTCTTTCTATTTTCTAGAAGTACAATACTTACTCTAATTAAAGTGTAAAATTAATTTGGAAAAGACCACTCATGCTAGTAAACTCCCTAGCAACTGTCTTACCAGCTGGAAAATGAAAATTTCCACATATATTTAAACAACAATGTTTCACAGACTTAAAAGCACCCTTGACCATTTTGAAATGCTGTACTTCATGTAAATATCCTTCTTTACCCAAGGAAAATGGCACATTAATCTGATTCATTGTTCCATTGGCTTCGGTAGAGCTGATCCAGCTTTCTGCAGTGGTGTTATAATTTGGATGGTTTCTGAGTGATACACTCATAGTTCTCTGTAACTATACACAAATATTTTATGTATGTATGTAACTATATACATATATAAAGAATAGTACATATAATTATGAATATGTATAAAAATTAAAATTGCACATACCCACCAACCTGCTTTTAGTCTGTTAGCTTACCCTGCTTGGCACCCTGAGTGCAGATCTAAGCACAGAGCTAGTCAAGACTTCCTGCCAGTCCCCAGGTTTATTTTGGAGCAGATAACAAGCTCTTCAGGGTTTAGCTAGACCAGGAAGCTACCACAGTGAGTGAAGGTGCCAGCAGGCTGTTCAGGTTAGCAGTAGTGCATGAATGTGCAGTTGTACCTCGTGGGGTGACCTCAGCTTCACCATCAGCCCTGAGAAGAAAACAGCAGTGCTGCTCCAGAGGTGGCAGAAGAACTTCCTCCTAGACACCCTCACCTAACCTTGCAAAGGATGAAGTGGAGGAAGAGGGCTGTTCAGCAGGCTGTTTGCTGCTGATGGAGACGCTCAGCAAAGCAGAGGTGATTCTGAAGCTGAGGGAAAGAGCCTTTTGTATGGGTGCAGTGAGGCTGCACTGTAGCTGAGAAGGGAAAGAGGCAGCCCTAAGCTGCCCCCTTCTAAACTCAGACTGAAGAAGTACTTGTCTTGGGATTTTTGAAGATAAGTGACATTTTGCTCCCTAAAAGGAAGTGGGGAGACTTCCAGGTAAATCTGTTCCTCCTCAACTGTTGCAAGAACATTCTCCACTTTGTGGCAAGTAATAGAAACTGAGCAAATCAAGAAATCTCCTGTCACTTTTATAGACTGGAAAAAGGACTGACCAGGATCCATAAGCTGGTTTCTGTTGGTGAATCTGCTGACAGACTGAGGCAGAGAATCTGAAGGGGACAGCTGCAGGGGAAGAGATGGGCTTACTGTTGAGAGAGACAAGGGTGCGTCAGTGGTGCAGGTGTTGAGGCTGCTGGAGACCCAGATGGTGAGAGATTTCCTGAGTAATATTTCCAAATGTCACAATTGAAACACATGAAGTGGAAAGAGATCCCAATACTCATTAAAAGAAAGTTTTGTTCATGAAGACAACATGAAGTCTGTGAGTAAGGCAAGGGAAAACTGCCACCCCAACTCTAGATGGAAATACGTCTTGCCCACATAAAATACAGCTCAGGAGCCTGGTAGATTTTTCATAACTACTCTGCTAGTTTTTCTGCAAAAATTTCAGCCACGGACGCAGCAGGAAAGCAGGATTTAGGAGAAACAAGTTTGCCAAGGGCATCTGGAGCTTTCTCTGGAAAGTCTCATGCTTCTGCATGTCCCAAGCTTCAAAGACAACCTGGCCAGGATGACAAGCACGCAAAGGAGGAAAAAAGCAAAGCACTCACTGCTACCTTTGAGCCAAAAAATTCACATTTGCTATCTATGGCAAAGGACACCAGTAAGAATCCTGTCTCCTCTTCAGCTGGCACATTTTCGTGAAGGGTGGGATTTCATTTGGATGATACATTGACTCCCATCTGTTTGCCTTATTTTCCTGGTGCTGCTAAGTGCTGGGGAGGAGTGAGTGTGTTCATTTTTGAGTTTCCTACTCCCTGAATCAGCCAGTCAGAGTGGGAGCAGAAGGGAATTAGATGGTGCTTCTCAAGTGGTAGGAAGTGGTTCAGACAGGACTGTGCTTGAGCACTAACTGGTCACACAAATTTCCCTGGATAATCTGCTACCACGTTTGCCTCAGCAGCTGAACGTTCTCTGTCCATCAGCTGGTGAAACAAACAGTGAATTTTGCTCAAAATTGAAACAAGGATAAAACACTTATTTCTTATCACTGACAAGTTGGATCCCTTTTCCTGGCAATTCCACTGAGCTACTAAGATACAAGATACCTAATCCTTTTCTTTCATGCACCAGCTTCTTGTTTCATTTCTCACTAATTAACTTAATGCAAGAAAGAATTCATAGGCTTTTGAACAGGCTCAGCTACTTGTTTCCCTGCTGTAGCACTTACACGGTCTAATAAGGAAGGAGCTCCTGATGTAATTCCAGGCAGCAACATTGCTCTTTTACTGCTGCTCAGCACGGACTTTGATTTTCTCTCATTTCGCAGGAATGATCAGAGATCTCCTTCCAACAGACAGGTAGTGTGATGAGAAAGGTCTAAATTCTGGGGCTTAGAGGGAGGAAGGAAAACTAAATGAGCAAGAAGAAGTGGCTTCACAGGAGCACAAGCCATCAGATCAATTCATTAAATGAAATAGAACAAGCATGTTGCTTTAAAAGATTTGTACCACAGCAACCGCAAATTTTTAGGGCTTGGAGTGTGATGTTTGCCATTTCTCCTAGCCTCATTTTCACTTCTAGGAGCTGTAGGAAAGAGGTAAAAAAAAGCTGACAACTGACTGTCTTCTCATACTGTGAGACAGAGTCCTGCATTTGTGGGAATCTTCAATGATTTTGAGAACTTGGTCATGCTGGCTTTAAATGAGGAAGCTTGGGGGATACATCAGAAACCTCCAGGTAAACTCCTGGGCTACTCACCTGTGCTGAGTGTCCTGCTACAGGAGTTGCACTGCCACTGCTACCCATGTTCCAGGATTGTACTCTGGCCCACTTTCACCTGTTCAAGCTTCCTTCATTTTCAGAGCAGTCAAATCCTCCAACATCTTAAAGAAAAGTCAGAGCAGCAGCCCATGTGTGTCAGGCAAGAGAATGCAATGCTGAAGAACTGGAACAGATTCTTTGGTTGAGTTTCTGTAATGACAGAAGTAAAATCTTTAGTGCCAGCAGATAATCATCCTTGTCCTTTGCCCCTGCACTGCTGAGACAATGAGATGTGGTCAAAGCCTTCTACTAGGAAAAACATTTCAGCTGCCAGAGAAACTCTCATGCTCTAGACGTTCAAATATAAACCAAATCTCCTTGTATCTTCCTTGGATAAGGCTCAAGGAAACTATCCAAAACCTACTAAATTCAGGGGTCAAATGGAATTTGCCTGGCTGGATAGAACTAAGGGATTGTGAGTAGGGGGTGTCAGATGTAATTTTGCTTTAGAGTTGGTGGAGTTTTGGATTCAGATTGGGTGACCTTCAGGGTTTCACTTCAGCATTCTCTTGCTAGTTTAACCCAAAAAGTTGCAGGTATTCTTCTTCTGCAGCCTTTTCAGCACAGTTCTGCACATTAGTGTTGTGGGTAGCTGAGTGACTGACAGAGAAGTCAAGGTGAATAAATGATGACATTTTAGAACTCACAGCGACACACTTTCACTCTCATCAAACAGTCTGCATTAGGTATTTGTGTCTGTCTTTACAAGTACTAGAGTTGGACACATGCCTTTTTTCCTCCTTTTTAAATGAAAGGGAAGACAGAGTTATCCCTCAGGATGTCTGTCTGCAATCAATAGAGATATAGCAGTAGGCACTGTGGTTGCAATAAACCAGAACTAGGAATAACAAACCAACTCAAATCAAATATCTGTCAAGCCTTCCCTAAACTAGGAATGGAAATGTCTACAGTTTCTATAAGCACACATTGAAAGCAATCACCATATGTGGCAAAAAAAAAAATATATATATATATATATATGAAGCCAGTCAAAGAAAGTTCAATGTATGCGCACAAAAGGAAAGATCTCAGATCTCTCCTTGAAGAGATTTCAGGTGTGAAAACATGCAGGATGCTTTCACATCCAAAGCACTAAGCTCCCATTCCAAAAATCAGCATAGTCCATGATGTGCTCTGATAAAAGTCCATGATATGCAACCCAGCTGAAGAGGTAAAAGGACACAGAGCCAAGGACACGAGGTGCTTGCCTGCCCAAAGCATGTCTGGTCTGGCCTCCCACACTGCCATGCTGTCTGTATCCACTGAGCACTTGTCTCCCAGCAGCTGTTAAATGGGCTGGCACCTTTCGTCAGCAGAGACTTCAACATGAAAAAATCAAAACACACTCAAAAAGAAAAATAGAGGAAACTGCAAAGCACATTAAACTCCAACTGGGACAGCAAAACACAAACTGGGTGGGGAAGGAAGAAATAGAAGCTGTTGCTTATGTAGGAAACAGCAAATGCTTCCAGGGCCGCATGCTTTACCTCTGCTGTGGTAGGCTTGCTCAGGCTCATGGAACAAACCTTATGAATAAGATCTGTACAGAGCTGTGCACAGTTTGCTATGTCTCTCCTTTGCTAGTATGTTTACAGTTTCCCTCTCCTATTTGAGGAGTTGCTGGTTTTTTCCAAACACAAACAGGCAGAACTGGAGTAATTACAGGCAGATAAGGCCAAAAGCTCTGGACCCAGAGGGCTGGGACCCAGTCCTGCAGCTACTTTACATCTTTGCAACCCTTGAACAAAGCTTTATGCAATGAGCCACCTCTCCTACCCTCCTACCTCATTCTCAGAGTTAGAAGAAAGAAGGAAGAGAAGCACATCCAAGGGTTGACTGAAGTTTGGCAAGGATAAACAAACCAGGGTTTTCTATAGTTACAAGGGAGAGACAGACATCCTCTAAAGTAGGATTTGGAACAAGAGCCCAGCTTTGCTGATTTAAATCAATTCTCCATGTTTCAAGCCTGATTCCCCTTCCTGCCATGTGGCTTGTGGGAGAAAGCTGAATTGAGAATGAGACCCCAGCCAGAAGGGAAAGGTAGAGAGCCCAGGAGGGATGGCTACAGAGCCATCATTGCTGGGAGTCACCAGCTGCTCCTGGAGCCTTTTATACAGTTTTGACTGGGTTGTCAATTTGTGCTAGTGGGCTACTTCCTCCAGCCTGCATCACAGTTTTCTTGGAGCATACATCTTTCCCAGCTTCTCTTTCTCACTTCACTTTCCCTCCTTTTCCATTTCAGCTTCTTTTCTTGGGAAATCTCCCATGTTCAGCCCTCCAGCAGCCTCAGTGCCAGCACACTGGCTGCTATGACCATGCTGCTGTCTCCCACTGTGAGCTCCACGTTTCCCTTCTGCTGTGTGTGGCCAGGCCAACAGCATGGCTCAGGCTGCTGTGCAGGGAGCAGGACCTGTCTGCTGGCCTGACTGTGCAGCACCTGGGACAGCACAGTCTGTTCTTGGCTGCTTGTAAGGAATGATTGCAGCAAATAGGATGCCCCAAGAGAGACATATGCTGAAACCCACACAGTCTTCCACTGGAATATATGATTGTGCCAGGTCTCAGAGTCTCACATGGATGCCTAGAGAGTCTGGAGAAGGAGATGTGAGCATTGACCTGAGCACTTTTTCAACTTCACTTTGTACATGTTCACTTTAGGAAAACCACACACACACACACACCCTCCAGTCAATTGTTTTTTTCATGAGACTCAGATAAACAGGAGGTGATGCTGCTTTAAGTCAGCAGGAGTGAACAGGAGAGATAACAAAGGCAACAGAATAAGGAAGGCCACATCAATAAGATAAGAGCATGATTTTTCTATTTTCTGGAGCTTTCTCATTTTAAATGCCTTGCTTTCATTTTTTCATGTGTGTTAATAATTATAAACCAAGAAACTAACACACCCAGTCTCTCCTTAGGTGAGCATTAAAAAAATAAATAAATTTAAGTTATTATACCAATACAGATATGGAGACACTGTGATCTACTCTGCATTTGTGGGATCAAGCAAGATCAGCATAACTTTCTGATAACAGCACAATTGCATTGTACGAAGGTTTATATACTGCTTTCAATACACTAATTTCAAGCCTATATTTAAAGCAGTACAAACACTGCATGCAGGCAAACCCTTGGGAGTATGTTTTTTGCTCTTCAAACAATTGTAATCAAAGGAGCAGTACTGACCCCACTGCAGTCAGTGGGAGTTTCACTCGACATTGTTTTCAGAAGTTCTTTAAGCTCCTGGAGAATTTTCTCTTAAGTCAAAAGGCTTTCGTAGTGCAAACAGCTTTTCAAGGTTAGAAAAAAAAAATTAAAAAAGAAAAAAAGGGAAGAAAAAAAGGGAAATAACACTGTCTGATCAAAGGCAAATCTGTGTATTCAACGCCTCCATACACATTAACACCTCATTAACACTACTTGGACCTACAGAAGAAGTCAAGCATGGGAACTACTCTGGCACAAAGTAAACAAGTCCTAGGCAGAATTATTGCTTTTTTCTTCTGATAGTACCAGAAATAGTAGGTCCTTTACTGCAGTAGCTTTATTCTTACCATTTATGAGAACAGAAATGAAAGATTCCAACGTTCAGTGATAAAGAGTTCCTACATGAGAACTCATAACAATCATGATAAAACAAACAGCAGGAAATTAAAGAGAACAAGATAGGTTTTTTTAACATAGTATCAATTTACAGTATGGTAAAAATATCAGAATAATCACTTGGAGAAAAAAAAGCATCAAAAGGGTCATAAAACTTTGCAAATGTTTCATAGCCATGAAAGCAAGACATCATTAGAAATTGTCACATCTCAAACTTTTCCATTGATAATTCTCCTGGGATTTCCATTTTCACAATATATAGCCAAGAAGCAGAACTGCTGCTTCCTCTTCCCACCTTCCACCTCCTCCCAGCCACTTTCCTTGCCATATCTCCAGCTCAGCCATCTTTGCAAACCTTTCCAAACACTAAATTGGCTGAAAACAAATGAATTAAAACACATAGTGGAAGACCAAGATGGTTTGCTGCCTCAGTGCCCTGTGGGGCTGCAGCCTGGGCAGGCAGAGTTAGCAAGTTCTTAAGTTACATCTCATTTGCTGCTCCCAAAGCTCTTCCACTGATCAGTGCAGTCAGGATGAGGATGTGCTTGTGCATATGTGCACAAGTTGCTGAGGAGAAGTCTTTAGTTTAGGCAACCATCACTATTCTGCCTTTCTGTATGTTTTATTTTGCCAGAGCTTAAGACTGGGATAGGATTTGCTGAGGCTGTGCAGGATCTGGGGTTTTACTGGGATATCCTGTACCTGGTCATTAGCAGGCAAAAAGAGAAAGCAAGTCTTCTTTAGGCTCATGCTGAATCTGCACCCATTTCACTTCTCTAAAACCAATTTTGCTAAACCAGATCAGATGTTCTTATACTGACTTAGCTAAAATCAATTCCTAATTGATTAAAGCTAACTTGAAATAAAATTGCCTAGGCTATAATAAAGGGTGACCGTAGCAATTTAACTGACTGGATTTAAAATAACCCCATCAATTAAGCAGCTACAACTGTCGAGCTTTTCATGACAGAGTTTGCTTCCTCCTCTGTGCTCAGGAAGCATTAAGTGCAATGGGGACCTAATCCCAATTAGCGCAGCAGAGCACTGCTGTGGGAAAACAGTAACCAATCCAGAGTGAAGCTCATCATGCAAGGCACTGGGGAGCTGGGTTCTGCTTTCAGCTTTCCAGTTAGCCACTTGCAATGCCTCAGGCAGAATATCCTCCCTCCTTGCAGGTTATGAGCAGAGAAGGCAAATTCCTGGAGACAGGAGCTGTCTCATACCTTGGATTTGCAGGGCACTTTGCACCAAAGGGCTGAAGTCTTATCCACGTCTTTGGAATGCTGGCATTAACCAAATATCTGTCTTTGTAAACCTAGGAACACCAGCCTTGCACTTTCTCAACAGCTCAGTCAGGTTTTTTTTTAAACTTGTATATGTCCACAGGTGAGACAAAATTAAGCCAAAGTTTGATTTTCTTCCTTTTAACAGCTTGTGTCCTGCTCTAAAGTCACATCCATATGGAAAAAATCACACACATAAGAAACTGCTTCAGCTACAAACCTTCTGATGAAATTTGGCTCCTTGATTTAGTGTGCTAATGACCCATTTAGATACTTTCATAGGAAGAGTCTGGAGTACAGCAGAGGTTTAGCAGCACTTTACAAACAAAGCTTTGGGGAGGATATAACACTTGGTTGCTTTCTGTTTTTCCTGTGTCCATTGGAGGCACTCTTGCCAAGCTGGAACCAGCGCCAGGTTCAGAGCACCCCGAGTTTTTAGCAGACAGCTCTATTATGGGAAACCTCTGTAAACAGGTGTTTGAAGCACCGAGCACCAAATATTTTCTGTCTGTGAGACCAGCAGCTTCTACCTGGTACACCAGTCAGTACTGGGAATGAGGGTGGGTGAAGGCTGCTGCCTTCAGGGAGGTGCATCCATGCGGGCCAGCAAAAGTTAAACAAATCAGCTCATTCCGTCCTCTGTGCTGCATATCTTTTCTCTGCCAGCCCACAAGGAACTGAAAAATACCCAAACTGCTCAACTGCTTATTCAAAACAGACATGAGCCAAAGCTGGAACAGCTTACGAAAACTATCCTGAAGACTGGATTTGCTGTTAAAAAAAGGATTCAAATCCAGGCCACCCTGTCTTTGTTTCTGCAGAACCAGGAGTCAGACAGTGATTTTATCCAAAACAACCAGAATGTTTCTATGTCTACTTCATTTCCACATTTTGATTCCCTGGTTTGCCATCCATCCCACACAACATCCTTTCCCTCTGCCTGCCAATCACTACTTCAAGCTCCCAAAATTTGTTTGCCTTGTATTAGCCATATATAGAGGGTTTTCTTCTTATCATGGTCCTACTCAAACTGAAATCTATATTGACTTCAATATAGAGCCACGATAAGGAACTAAGATTTCAAAATACCTTACTTACATTTATATCTAAAATCTAGTTCATGGCCAATGAAAGAATTTTTTTAAAAAAACTGAAATTGATTCCTTTGTTTTGGTTTGAGTTTTTTCCCATCAGTAATTATGTTAGCTACTCAATAAATTGTTTAAAAACTTTTAAAATTTGAATTCTCCTTCAAGCAGTAACCACTGATAGAATTCTGGTGAAAGATATATGTCACTTATTATTTCCCAGTATGAGACTGAAGCAAGACATGTACATTTGTGTGGTTATATATCAACATACATATGTCATGCCTCTATGTGTACACACACACACACATACATGTGTGTTTACATTCTTTGCACACAGAATTATTTATGTACTTGAGATAGTTTTAAGTTGCACAATTCAAGATCCAAGATCAAATCTTCTCAAGTTTCTGAGGTATTTGGACCTCAGCCTGGTTTTCAACACATAAAAAAATGGGTCCTATTCAAATTTAAGAACCCATTTAAGGCTCAAACATTTCCCACCAGTAACCTTTCCCAGCCTGGCAATGAAATATGAGCTTTGCAGATGAGACAAGGTCACATGAAAAATACAGGAACATTATGTCTCTACCAAGATGGCACAGGAAGATGGCAGTCAAACAAGGAATTAAGACTTCTGCTAGTGTAAATCAGCATATCTGTGCAGAAATCAAGATACCACACAAAGAAACACAACCATTTCAAACTTGCATTTTTATCCTTTGCAATATAGTAAAATGACAACACTTTTAATTTGATTTCTTTAAGCATTTGACAGGAGTTTCACTTTTTCCTCTGTGTAATCAATGAACTGCCTCTGTGCAGGTTCTTCACACAGTAACAAAGGACTGTGTACATGGATGTGAATAAATGCTGAGAAGTGGTCATGAAGAATCAGGATTAAGAAGAAGGAAGCCTAGAAACAAGTACTACATTAGAGACATCTTTTATTTTTCCAATTGACCCCATTCCAAGTTGAAGTTGTTCCTCTCTTATCAGCCTTAATATAGATTTCTGCTAGCTGCCATTCCAACACTTTAACACAATAAACTATTATGCTCACATGTTAAAACATAGTTGTATTGAATGTCCTGCTGGAGACAATCAAATCCTTGTGAAGCACACTATTCTATTCCACCTCTAGCCAAGGCCTGGACAGACCTGAGCACCAAGGAGGATGAATTGTCCTCACTCACCTTCATCACTTAGGGGCAGTAGCAGCCACAGCATTTGCACTTGTCTCTATGGCACCTGGTGTGACAGCCAGACCTCTGCCTCCATCAGTTTTATTTGCAGTTTACCACAAGGAACTGCAATAGTTTGCACTTGAATAATAAATACATAAATAAACTGGCATGAATAACACTCCTGGGAAATCAGCAATGAATTTCCAGGTCTATTTCTTACTAGGGAAAAAAAAAAAAAAAAAAAAAAAAAAAAAGAGAGAGAGAGAGAGCAAGAAAGGGAGAAGATGGATTACTGGGAGAGAATTATGCTCCAAACCTTTCCTAGTGATGGAGTATTGACAAAAAAAGAAGTGCTGAACTGTGGGCTATTTAGTGATGCACTTGTCAGTTGGTGCATAACTTCCCCAAAATCTGTACTTTGGATTTGCTTAATGCTATTAGAGATGAGAAAGGATTTTAGGAAACTGAGAGATGAAAATTATATCTGAAATTAGTATTTCTGAGTGTTTTTCCTTCCTCCAGGTTATTTCTACAAATCAGATATTGTGAATTCTTATCTTGTTCCCAAATCAAATAACTCCAGTGAGGGGCAAAGGCAGGATTTGAAAGAGGAATCTCCAATGGTCTGTGCCTCAGAGCAGCAGTTTATTCTCTTCCTCCTCAACTTTGAGGCTGCTTCATTAACTTGGACTTACATTCCAGCCTCGGCTCCGTTGTAGAGAGAAAAAAAAAAAAAGGATGAAAAAAAACCTCATCATGATCCAGCCAGACCTTGAAAAATTAGACCCACTGAAGAAAAGAATACAATTAGAACTCACAAAGATATTTTTTTATTGGCCTTGTAATTTCCTCACTAAACACTCTTTTAGCAGCCTACCCCTCTCAGAATCTTAATTATCTGTCGGCCCCTTATAATGGCCCCATTCATGACTCTTCAGAGCAAAAGCTCTGTGATATCACAAACACAGGAACTCAGAAGATACAGCATGTTCCTGAGGATGGGCTGCACACCCACAGATAGCTGGCAGAGGGAATTTGCTACTTGGAGAACATAATATAATACAAATATGTAGATTTTTTTTCCCTTTCATTTTTTCCTTTTTTTTTTTTCCTGAAGCAAGGAAGAAGAGATGCTGTGCCTGAGTCGTGTATAAAGGCAAAAAAGAGAAAAAAGGTCCTCTGATATACAGTTCTGAAAAAAAAAGTAAATATTATAGGCTCTCCATCTCTCTCCTCCACCATTTCTGACTGTTCATTGACTACCATAAATTAATGTGACTTGATATATTGTAAGGGCTGGAGACATTTTATGAGCCTCTGAAATCTTTTCCAACGGGAAATGTGAAGCATCACTTACAGTTCAAGATTTTTTGGGTTTGATTTGTTTGGAAATGAACCACATGCTGAAAAGATTTCATTTAAATCAAAACTCAGAATGCCAAGTTAGTCAGCATCCTTGAGAACTGGACATTTTTAGGGATTCAAGTACATACTTCTACAGACCTTTTCTATGATAAAAGAAAGAAGAAAAATACTACTCTATCACTCAAGTTCCCACTGATTTATGCTCTCCAGGTACTTTTTGTATCAGTTTTGCTTTTTAAATTCTCAATCTGATTTTGTCTAACACACACACACACACCAAAAAAAAAAAAAAAAAAAAAAAAAAAAAAAAAAAAAAAAAATCCCCTCCCCACAAAAACAACCCCAAACTTTGAAAGAAACCACACTGAATGCAAAAAAAAAAAAAAAAAAAAAGTCCAGAAAATTATATTAAATCACATTAAATGAAAATCTTGCCAAAAATCTGTAATTTCTGTAATAAGTAATATAAGAATTTTACCAAAATATTCACTGTTCAGGGGAAATATTGACTTTGTATGTCCATAATTGTCTTGGGATGACAAATTAATTAACACATTTAATATTCCAATAGAAATGGTTCCTCTTACTTTAGGATCTGCTGTCTCAGGCCTACTGATTAATGATTGACCAAGATCCTAGGGGTAACTTTAGGAATACCTACCAATTTTTATTTCAGCAAATGCACCCCCTCCAGAAGCAAAATTAGCTGCTGTTAGGCTAGTCAAACACCATGAGCCATATTTCTAGCTGGAATGACAAAATAAAAGTGATCCCAGAAAAATGATAAGAATAATGGGTGATGGAAAAAAAGAGAAAAAAGGTTTATGCAGAAACCTTGCAAAGTGAATTTTAATTTGGATCCAGTTCATCACACCTAAACTTTGTATTTTAATATTAAAACTGTTGTATCTAGTATGTGCAGATGTGATCCAGGTCAATTTATGTATCAGAAATATCCAGATTAAAAGCAAAGCAAACGAAAATAAAAAGCCCACCCACAAACAAGGATACATAGAGGCCTCACCCTGTGAGGATTTATAGATAACACTTCCCTGAAGACTTCTTTTCAAGCAGTAAGACAAGGAAAAAACATCACAAAACTGGGCTTTGGGGCAGGACTCCTTCCAGAGTACTGTTTTTAACCTCCAGGGAGGCCACCTCAGGGAGAGCCAAAAGCCAGCTCATCCAGCAGCTTCTGCATGAGCTGCTTTGGGGACCAGCTTCAGGCTGGTTGTGCTCCAGGAACCTCATGCCATGAATGTGTGCCAACCTACCACCACCACATTGGCACCTTGCAAGCAAGACAAAGGAACATAAGAGAAAGAAACAGATGTTTTCAGTCATCTGGAAAATGTGTCTCCCAGAAGAGGGTGAAGAGCAGAGTGTGTGCACGCCAGGCCACCCTACTGCACCTGCCCTAGACTGGTACAATAGCATGTCTCCACATTTCATGAATAATAAATTCCTATGTTAAAGGAAAGGATCACTAGAGATAGAAGATTGAAGGAAAGCTTATGTTAAACAGCAAGAAATTCACCTAATACTTGCATTTACCAACTGAAGCTGGGAGTTTTGCATCTCTAGGCAGAGAGAACAAACTGACCTATTCACAGAAGTGGTGCACTGAAGATGTTTAATAAATTGCTTCAGAAGCAGAATCAGTTCTGAACTTAACACAGGTGTCTCAGGGAGGAAAAAGGCACATAAAAGCACTGTGCAAACTGCTGACAGCACTAGCTATGTGAGAGACAATCAAGGTACTTAACGTTTTAAAACACATGCCCTGCATAATAACCAACACTTCCAGAAGCCTCTGTCACTCTTCCAAGAGCTGAATTAAGAGAAGCGTTGCTGTACCAGGATCATAAAAGATATCCTTTAAGCCTCTTGCATAAATGCATGTGTTCTGAGATGGAGAAATATGAACTTATATTCTTCATGTATCCAGGGGCCATTTTCCCCCTGAGAAGTTGAGGGGAAAGGGAGAACAGGGCACCACACTATTGATTTTCTACAAACACATTTAACCTTTAGCAGATGCTGTCAGCATTTCCAGTGCTAATACCAACAGTGAACAAAGTAGCTGGAGGAGTGTAGAGAGCTTGCTTCAGAGGTGAGTCTTAGGAAATCAGATTCCTCTCTCAGCCCAGGATGAATTCTTTTAATGACCATACTGGAGAGGGTATGGATGCAGAAGAGAAAGGAGGAGGAGAGATGGGTAAGTGTCTCCACAAGTTCAGGCAATATTTTCTGCAGAAGTAACAAGAACCTGCTTGGTAATTTCCCTGAGCCATTGCATCTGAGTCCAATAATAATGCATCTAAAATGTGCATGAATCTTCTCGTGAACATTTCCCTCAATGAGTGCTGTGCAGCATCAAAGAAACAGTGTTTGGGCCACAGGGGATGGGGGCTCCCACTGCCCAGCTTCCAGGCCTGGTGAAGGCTGATGGAAGCAGAGTGACAGGAGTTTTGCAAGAGGCAGTAGGGGAAAAGGCCGGT
This sequence comes from Zosterops lateralis, assembly GCF_965231275.1. NCBI lineage: Eukaryota > Metazoa > Chordata > Aves > Passeriformes > Zosteropidae > Zosterops > Zosterops lateralis. The sequence goes on along the minus strand of NC_139764.1, from coordinate 37,986,179 downwards.
AATAGCTTCTGTAGCCCTTCATTTCTGGGTCACTAGGTCGAATGCAGAAGCACACAGAAGTCAGCTTCATCTCTCTCACAGTCACACAGTGCCTACTTGAAGGGCATCACTTTCAGCCTAGCTCCTCCCCAGCCACTGCTTGCACCCGTCATGAGCCCAGGCAGACTCCCTCTAGGACAGTCTCCCAAGGAACACATAACAGCAAATATAGCTGGTACTGCTTCCTGACACCTAAAAGCCTGATTTATGTCAGGCAGGTGATGTGTCCTCATCACAGTAAATTACAATTACTTTTAACTCTTGTCCATCTTACCCACACTCAGGCCATTAATTACCTCCACTGGGCATACTTCACACATCCCACTGCTGCAGCTGCTGTCTCTGAAAGCAAACCAAGTGAGCAGCAGCACAAGGTCTCCCCGCGTTCCACACAAATGCACACTCCTCAGCAAAGCAGATGCATGCTCTGTCCTGAAGCAAACACAGCAGCCCACTGTCATAGCCCAGAGATGGGCAAGGCCTGAGCACCCATCCACAGCACTTGCTCCCCTCTCTTTTGGCAGTGGGGGCTGAGCTCTGGTATCATAGAGTTACTACTGAGTTTTCCAAAATGTACTGGTTGCTATTTTTTTTGTTGCTATTACCTCCTCCAACACAGTTTGGGCTTGCAATATTAAGACAGCTTGGGTTTACATACAGAGGGACTACAAATAGCTTTCCTGCTAAATAAGTGGTGAAAACACATCGTTCAACGGTGCTGCGTGGCTCACAGGATTTATGGTCTCACGTTTGGGATGAACAGTGAAGTTGTCTTATGCTGTTTCCATTATGAATAATGTGGCCATGCTAAACTCACACTAATAAAACCTGAATGTATCACTGCATTGTTTGGCACTCTGTGTAGGAGAAACCCATCCATTAGTGAGGCGGGCACTGAAAACTCCTTGTGACAGGAGCAGCACAGGGACAGCTTCACAGCAGCTATTCAGAGCCACTTTGCAGCTTCCTGAGCAGAGCCCAGGCTGGGCTGCATGCCAGCAGTGTGGAAAATGGCTGGCAGAGGCTCTGGCCACTGATTTGTAGGTCACACGAATCCCCAGGGGAAAAGGGAACAGGTACTGACAGCACCTGTTACAGGATGCTTGCTGCATGTCACTGCCCATCTTTAACATTTGTTTCAGCCCACCTATTGATGGTTCTTCTGACAAAGCAAAATGACTAAGACTCTGCAAATTGGACAATCACCACTGCTTCAGCTGCTACACAACTATTGGTGGTCACCAGAGTCTGCATGGGCATCAGAAATGTTCCAAGGATAGCAAAGCAGGCAGTCACACCGGTGAGAGGGACAATGCAGGCAGTGAGCTCAGAGAGGTGTTCCCCTCTCTCACCGAAGGAGTAAAGTCACCACAGACTTTCTGCTGTCACCAGCCTGGTTCTCAGAGCAGAGCCAATGACCACAAAAGGTACGACTGAATACCCAGGTCAGAGGCAAAACCAAAAGCAGTGAGAAAACATGCCAGCAACACTGCCTGCTTCACAGACAACACCCTCTGATGCCTTAAGTTTTAGCCTTCACGTTTTTCAGATTCTGTGCTGCCTAGGGATACAGTTCTGAGCCTCATATTAAGTGCTAGTAAGCTCTGTTCACGGCATAGGTAGACAAAACAAATCCTTTTCCTGCTGAAGACCAAGAACAACTTTCAGGCCCAACAGCACAAACAACAGTGGACTAAAGGGAGGAATAAGAAGAATGAGAACTCACAACCTGAAGCTGTAATTGGACAATTAAACCCCAATATGCAAATGGACATAAATTTATAAAAATGTAAGATCTCATGACCAGTCAGACATTTTGTGACCATTCTAAGTCTGCCATGGGTGTGGCCTTGGTCAGGCCCCTGTCCTGCCCAAGGTGTACCCTAAAGGTCTTTCAATGAATACCTACTTTATTCTCTAGCTCTGTCCAGTCTCTGTTTCAGGTCAGCCTTCCTAATGTGTCACCTCCAGCCCTCCTTGATAATGGCAGACACATTCTGCTTCCTGCATGTCCCATCACTAGGCTGGCTGGCCTCCTGTGTCCTGCTCCAAACGACTTTCATTTTATGAATCCTTTAACCCTGGGGAGTTACCCAAGAATGTACTGACACCGCCCCTTACATTTCTTCTTTATGAAGCTCCTAACAAATGTCTCCCTAAGTTGAACTGCCTTCTTTTAAAGAAACTCATGACTTTGCTACTGGATTTGCCTTTCCTCCAAGCACTGGTATTTAGCCATGCAAAACAGCCCTGTGAGTTCACCTTACTGATGTGGCACAAAGAGAGCCCTGATGAGAAAGTTTAAATTGAACATCTTTCAGTAGATGACAAACCTTGGCCTTCCTGAAGCCTTTGAAAGGCCAAAATGCAATGCAAATTAAAATTCAAGGAGCCTAGGAGAAAACTATTTTAGCTTTAGGCTTTCAACCAAGCAAAAAAGAGTTAAAAACTTATTTCAAACAGCAGTTCAATCATTCATTTTCCCAGTATTAATGAACGCCTCCTGCATGTTTCCCCAGATAAGGCTGTGATTCACATAGCAGGCATACCCCAGAAACTTAAAAGGTCAAAAAGATGGCAACAAAGCATTCTGTTAATATTACCTAAAATCCACTCTGTTCCTTTGGCTATTTTAGTATCAGTAAATAACTCTCTACATTTTCTGACCTAAGCAGTTCCATTTGAGAAGCTTCCCAGGCTAGATGTTTCTAAAATGTTACCAAATGATTAAACACAAATCCTCAAGTGAAGAGAGCAGGTTTTATTAAATATCCCAGAGCAGTGCTGTCTGCCCACACTTATGCCCATGTCTGGCTGCTGGCTGATAAACGCCTTGGCTTTAAGATATTACTTATTAGCATGCCTGTATATTTCCACCTCACACAGTCACCCAAGGGTGATTGCTATCTGTTAATTGAATTCCGTGCCAGCAACTGTGTCTCTGTGTGCCTGCCATTATAATTTCGAGGATTGTGACTTCATTTCCTATTTACAAGTTGCAGTGATGAAAAAACGCATTTATTTATATATAAATAAACTCAACATTTTTGTAGCTATATGGCAGGAGGTGGGTGGAAGTCACATGTGAAATGCATAGGTGTGTCCTGGTTTTTGCCTTCCTTTTTCTCTTTCTTTTAAAAGGCATTCTGCATTCTACCTGAAACAGAAGTGGTATAATGGAACACATCTCCAGTAATAGAGGAGGAGGTGAGGGGAACAGAATGAGAGTCTTAAGTTTAGAGCAGAGTAAGCTAAGACTGTAGAATTGCTTGGCTTGGTGCCTTCCAAGAAATGGACTCTGTGGTGCAGCCTTACTGCAGTGATGACTGGCACACCTACCATATTTTAATCAAACATAATTTCCTTCATCAGAGTGGTTTATGCAATGTTGCACCCATTTTTTCAGATGTGAAAATGTGATGTGTACATTGCCTGGCTCTCCTAAGACAACTCTGTGAGACTGAGATGGGAGTAGGAGAAGAAGCCAGCAGAAGAGACAGGTCCCCAGTGACATTTCAATGAAGACTGGTTGGTCTGAGTTCTGGCCCTGGATTTTAGCAGCAGGAACCTATGCTTCAGATAGCTTTTTGCTGGCCTCCAGAAAGGAGCTGAAGCTTTTGAGAAGACATTGGTCCTTTTGAGTTTGGACAAGTCTGCTTCAGCAGACAAAAGAAACTACTGAGCCACCAACCACAGCTGGCTGCTGCTGCAGGAAAACTTGGTCGATAATCTCTTTCATAAACACACTGATATCCACTTCATGATCCCTCTTGGCTTTCTTGCCCCTCAATATGTCTGTAAGAAAGTTTTTCAAAAATCTCAGTCCCTGGAAGTTCAGAAGTTGATTTCTCTATTAAGATCCCCAACAAGTGGCTAGTAGAAAATGAAATACAAAAAAGCTTGGAAGGTGTTGTGACCACATCAGACTAAGGCTCTGTGGAAAACCAGGGTGATCTCTTTTTATGCAACCAGTTAATGTTAGGCAGAAAAAGCAGTCAAGCCTACAGCCAAACAAGGTCTTGTTGCAGTGCTCTGTATGGAGCTGGATTTCTTACTGCCCATGTTACACTTGTGAGCACACCTGCTGTGAGCACTACTATTTCCAAAGGTCTCCAAAGAGGCCAAGTGAGTAATGAATTGAAGAATCCTGATCTGTTATGCCAGACACTAGACAAACACTGTTTATTTAGTATGAAATGCTATGAAAGCATTTCTTTTTACTAAAACTCTTAACATTTTCTGATACTTGTCTACGTAAGTCTCCTTCATCACTATTTTGCTTTACCTTTTTCCATAATCAGAATGTAGTGAGATACATGTCAATTAATATAAATACCCAGGAAATTACAAAATGTTTTGTGAACTGGAAATAAAAGATATGGGATCAGATTCATCTAATCATCCTGAAAAATCTTTATCCAAATGATATTATTGTAGTGCAACTTGTCTTCAGTTTAAGATAACTTCTATTTAGTCTGGTTTTTATTAGGATATTTTCAATATGCAGGATGCATATTGCTATAAATTAGCTTTAGGAAATTTTAACTGTAGGCAATTGTATACATCATATTCATCATTGATTCAGCTAACACTAAAAAAAATTGGCTTCATGTATCTTCCCTATACAAATTCTCTATAAATTGTATTATTTAAAAAATGAAGTACAGTAACTGTTTTCAGAGTAACTTCCAAGGACAAATTGTTTGCAGTGTAATAGATGGAACAAAAGTTGCCATCTATTATTGAGATCACTCAATAATTTTAAGATTTATTTTGGCTGCTTATAACTTGGGAAAACTTTACCCAGTGAAAAAGTTTTTTTTGTTTTGGCGGATTTTTTTTAGGTTGGATGTCATCCTCATAGCAGTTATAAATTCTTTTGAAATTAAGTTCCTGGAATTTTCTTATTTTCTTAAAATATAGGAAATCCCTGTGCATGCAGAAGGACCAATAAACATATAATTGTTAAAATCCAAACTTATTGAAGTCTTCTAATAATTCTTTCTAATAAAATTGGTCAATGTCAGAATTAACAGGATTGAAATGTTCCAAGGACATTGTGCAGGGGATTTGATAACATTTAACTCATGAATAGTAAATATAAATAATACATTCTCTGAAACCCAAAGAAATTAAATCAGGCCTACACTGAAACAACCAGCAGTGAGAAGAACTTTCTTCAGATTTTGAATTGCTCACAATTTTTTTCTGTCAAAAATATCATCACAAACAAAATGTTCCTATAAAGTATTTCAATTCCGACAAAGCAGCATTTCCTGGTGGAAGATATTCTGGTCAGAAAACCCTTCAACACAATTACTTCAGGCTGTCTTTGATTATATGAGAACACAGTGCTCTTTCAAATGTCTCAAATGCAAAATTAGTCCTGCTTGGTGTATGGCTCCAGCCAGAGAGGTGAATTAGTGCAGGGCGTTCTCTTTCTGCAAGCTCTTGCTGTTGGAGTGGGAAAATCAGAAACATGCTCACTGAGCCAGGTCAGTTGCTTAGGTGACCAAATCCAGGAAAAAGTCCTTGCCTGGGAAACATTATAAATTTGCCTTGGTCTGATCCCAAGGCTTGGCTGGAGCCCTGGTCAGAGCCTTGGCTGTGACATAGCATGGGATGCATGCCCCCATCGCAGCTGAAGGCAGCTTGGAGACAACCAGAGCATGGCTAGTGAAGGCCATGGTATAAAGCACATGTGCTTAAAAACAGGGGGTTGAAATAGGATTGCACTTTACATCTGCCTTGCAAGGCTAATATTTTTTTGAATCTGCTATTTTTGTTGTATAACTGTATATAGTACATAATTACTCATAATACATTACTGCACATACAACTCTGCAGACAATGTTTAGACATTAAATCTTAGCTCAGTGATTGAATAGAAGGTACAGTAAAAAATAAATATCCATGTATTTTGTAAATATTTGCATAATGAGCTATTTAAATGCAAGAGATTCTAACATATGTAAACAATTGGAAATACTCTCTGTGTGTAAGTCTAAAGTGGATGTAAAAATATACACAACCTCCTTTAAAATCATATGATTTAGTACTCAGACACAGCATATTTTTTAAGACTTTATATATAACTATTGCAGGTTGTAAATACCTATTGTATTAAAAACACATTGCTCAGTACAATTAGTCAGTAAACTGTATGACAGAAAGCTTTGGATGACAAGGACCATGCAGTAAATGGACATTAGTGACTGTCCAGTTACAGTGAAAGCTCTTTGTGGTCTGCAGACTTAAAACATCCAGAGTGTTATAGGACTCAGGATAATCAATCCCAGTGCAACAAGTAACAGGGGACATAATTTCCCTCTTGTTAAAAAGCTGTCATGTAATATGCAGTGGAACTTCTCCCACAAAGCTTTCTCCCAGCTCACTGTACAGCCATCTGTGCCTTGGGAACTGAGGGGCTGCTTCCACCTCCACTGCTTGCTTGTCTGGTCTTGGTCCAGTCAGAGCCTTCTGAATCAGTGTGCCAAAGTGGCACCTTAAAGAGACCCCACAACCTTAGCCACAGTGTAATGTGACTCAGCACAGTTTTTGTAAAGGAAATGAAGCAGTGGAGGGTGGAGGGAACAAAATTACTTTCAAAGTGAAAGCTTTTTTTTTAGCCCGAGCTAGCTGTCAAGGAGAGAAACAATGAACGTTGTACTTGGTAGCTGGGCTGCCTTCTGACTAATTACTGTTCCTGCAGAAAGGACCTGTGCTCTCTGCCTCTGCACTGAGGACCAGGGCAGTTACATCATATCCACAGTCACATCTGATTAAAGAAAGTGAGTAGTGGATTGTTGCCGTCTCCCTCAGGGTTCACAACTCAAAGGGACACTGCTACAAGCTGCATCCCACCACCTGCAGAGCACTCCATGTCTCTCTGGTGTAGGGGATGAGTAGAACATCCCCTGCTTTCGGAGACACAGCCCTGTTGCCAGGTGGTGCCCCTGCTGCCTCTGCCATGATTCATGGCCACCATCAGTGTCCTAAATTACTTCTATTGCAACAACTAAGGCCTGGGAGCTTCTTAACATGATGAACTCCTGGTTGCTGAGCAGTTAATAGATGTTTGAGTCACTGAGGAGCTAATTTAAGATAATCCACAATAACAGGGTGTGGCAAATAATTGGCGGACTGAAGAAATGGAAGATAATATGAGATGCCTGGGTGTGGATGTTTACGAGAGGCATAGGGAGCAGTTTTGGACTCTGGCTAAGATATCTGGGCCAGATTTAAGGCTATAGAAAATTCAGTATGAGTTTTGGGGAGGGAAGAAGTTAATTTCATTCTGTTCTATGGGACATTTCGTTTCAACATTAAACTCAAGCACATTTTCATTAGTAATGCTCACAGTCCTCAGGCAGCTCTGAATTTTTAAAACCTCCCTTTCAAACTCCTACATTGCATTCCAAAGAGGTTGTGTCCAACTCATGACAAGCCTTGCTCAAAAAAAAAAAAAAAAAAACCCAAAAAAACCCATATATATTTTCTACATAGGCATTCCACAAGCCTGGAGGCAGAAAAAGGGGGTTTCTGAAATGCCACACACAAGAAAGCCATTTGGGTTGGGGGGGAGAGTCTCTCAGTGTGCAAACCACAATCACAGTCATATTTCTTACACCTTCCAACAATCAACCCACAAAGCTAACACTTCTCAGAAATGCTTTTCAGAGATGTTCTACTCATCTGGAAGAACGATAACATTTATACTTCTCTTTCTCATTGAGCAGCTATTCTTAAAACCAAGATGTGTTCTTGACTAACTTATTTCCAAAAGAAACTTGAACAGTTAAAAGCCATACCTTCTATAGACCTAGAAAAGAGGACAGCCAGTATTCCACTCCTTTCTAAGTCTCCATAATATGAAATGTTATTCTTTTAAAAATTTATTATTAAAATAAAGTTTAATTAATATAGGGTAATGTTATGGAGAAAGAAATCTCCCAAAAAAGGGTCTGAAATTAATATGTTCTGTTTGAGGAAAGCATCCCAGATCTTCATCACAAATGTGTGAGCAGGAAAAGCATTTGACAAAGCCTGCACAAAAAAAAAATTCCATTCCATATATCGGACTCTTTTCCAGTATTCTCTCTCACTGTCCTTACTTGTATGATTAGTATCTGCCTCAAACCAATGCTCTTTTAAGAGCAAAAGGCTGAGGTAGATTCAGCTTATGTCTGAATGTGTGAAAGATGTCTGTGTCCTAACAAAGGCTAGTTGAAACTCAAGGGCTCTCAAACATCTCCTCCCATGCATGTTCTTCTCATGTATTCCACCACAGCATTACATTTACAAGAACTTGCAGGTGTGTAGCTGAACATGTGCACTCATGGTGCACTGCACAAGAAAGTTAAAAATTCTGAGTAAACAAAGTCCCTCTCATCCCACAGGCTTCTTCCAAAGTACAGCACCCTAGAAATATACATGAGGGATTAAGCTATGACAGTAATTTTCACCTTCACCATCACCACTGGGACTTAAAATCATTTTCCAAGAAGGAAAGGTTGTGCATTTTAGAGGCAAACCATCTGGGTCTGCACTGGCAGCCCTATATACTCCAGCAATGAAAGGTCTAACTGAGGCTGTATAATTATCTCCTCACGATGTAAAATGAAATGTGCACTCCCTTAGTGGATATCATTGATGAAAAGCCAGTTTGGGAAAAGGCTGAGATATACAGCACGATCAATTTTATTTCTAATGGTTTTTAGCATTTCATCTATACATTTAACAGGCTGAAGCAGGGGGAAATAAATATTATGTTAGTGATTGTGTCATGGAATGAGTCTTAGCTTTTCATTAAAAAAAAAAAAGGGAAAACAACCATCACCATTTTATGGCTATCATAATTTGTTTCACATGCATTTTTTCAATACTAAGATGTACTAAAAAATTTAACTGGTAAATAAAAATACCTATAGACTTGTAAAAAGATCTTCAAATCTCCTGGACAAAGACTTGAAGATTGTGGGTTTATTTTAATTTTCTTGTAATACTTACATGAGTCAATATTAAAAAGATAGATACATATATATAGTAACACATACTATTATCTCTTTGTCTAAGCATCACTTCCATATAGCAAAACTGTACTAAAATTATTGATATCAAACATTATTTTGCATTGTCCTGTTTCTTATTTTATTGATATTAACAATATTTTCCTCCACATAAATCCATTTTGCTGATTTTATTACCAAGTGATGCAAACTGAAATCACAAACCAAGACACAAATCTGGGTTCAGACATCAGTCCTAAATTCCCTCTCTACAGAGTAGTTTAGACTTCATGCTTAAAGAACTAGAAAGATAAAAAGCTTAATTAATGCATTTTTCTTTCTTTTTAATATATGGAATGCATGCAGCAAGCTAGAGGCTAGACTACAACATCTTTTATATAATAGCATATAATTTGATCTCTTAAATATAAGACATCAAAGCCATTAATGTGTAAATAAATAAACCAAGAGGAAGTAAAAATCTGACATGCATCGTATCTAGGGGCCTTGGTTTTATTTTGAACCTATAAACCTCGGGTAAGGATCAAGACTTTTCTACTGAGGATTTTACCCTGTGGATGTTTCTTTTTCTGCAATGTAATTTGATGCTGCTGTTGGTTTTGGCATCAATACGTTAAAAGTTAAATTTATGTCAGCTCAAACAGATCAACTATCAGATGTTGTTATTAACTTTGACATCAAAATCATTAAGAAATTGCCATCATGTAAATTAATTATCAGAATTGTATTGGCATGAATGCATAATGATATTACTCATGGAAATAATTAAAGAAAATGCACAGTGAAAAATGCATTAGAATAATGGCACAAAATGTCATTATTCTGGCTTCTTGACAGCTAAACACTATTAGTTTTCAGCAGAGTGAACTTTAAGGTTAACTGAAAGAGTCAGGGAAGTACACTGCAGAGCTCAGGCTGCTCTTATTTGTGCCTTTAATAAATAGGAGTGAAAACTAACTTTTTTTTAACTTGTCAAAAAAAGCTTTTTTATCACTCTAGGAGAGATTAAAACAAAACAACAAAACAAACAAAACCTAAATCAAAACAAACACAAAACAGCAGAATTATTTATAACACTCTTGTCAAAATATATATGTTCTTTTGTTGTTGTCAATGTCAGGTTTTAAGGGACTGAGGCACAGCAAAGTTGTTAAAATTTTAGGATTTTCCAGAGCACAGAGGAGTAATAATTAACACAAAACTGTTTAGGCAATCACCTTCCACCTCCTACCCAAAAGATCACTATTACTGATCTGTACTCATGGAGAGAGGGTTGTGATTATGTAATGTGTAATGGACTGAGTTTTTTTGATTTTTTTATCAAGAGTAAAATACTGTCCACTCTAATAGAATAAGCTAATGACTCAGTGATGCCAGCTTACTCATCAGCTGGACACATTTCTTTTAAATGTCTCTCTCCATTCCCTCTCAGGTCAATGGAAAAATTCTTTTTCTCTCTCAGTCATGGTTTTGTCCTTGATCCAGAAATTATATTATAGAAATAATGAAAAAAAAGAAGTAATTTCTGGGCTTCTTTCCTTCCATCTTTACTAGACTAAGCACACCCCACTATCCTCCCCTCTCCAAAACAGAAGTTCACATCCTAAAAATAAAATTCATTGTTTTAAACAATTAAGGTATGGAGAGAGGAAGTCTTATCTACCATGCTATAGACAATAATCCTAATGACACTCGGAAAAAAAATAATATTTCCACGATTAAGTGGAGGGCTAGGAAACAGGACATTTCTGAGCTGTTTATGGCCCTATCCTTGTTCTTCTACATAACTTCAGGCAAGTCATTTAAATGACTTGCCTTGATTTTTTTTCCCTGTTGCAAAAGTGTTAACACAAAGAGATCACAAAAAGATGTGGCAAAGAATTCACAGTTAAAATGCCAAAACTCACTCCATAAGCAAAAATTAGTCAAGCTACCTAACCATGCAGAGACAAACAAACCCTACAAAATATCTCTGAAAATTTGCAGAAGGGTCATTTGTGACCTAATGTACAGTCTTCAGTTGGATCTGCCAGCATAGACTCCTGCATGTCTGAGGAGTTATTGCAAATCTCTCTTTGGAGCCTCATTGTCACTGCACTCACCAGTCTTGAAATAATGAATCTCTCAACTCAGAAATGGGACACAACAGGCAGGAAATCTACATGTCTCTGATACTAAGGGTTTGGGCACTGTTTAGATCTCCTGGCAGTTCAAAGCTTATTTTCTCTGGTTTGCTTTGGGAGACTGGGAGAGACAACAGATCAAAATGTTTTAGGGCAGCCAAAGTTTCTGGGAGAAATTTGGATCATAATTAATATGAGGGCAACGGCAAAAGTAATTTTTAAAAAATACTTGAGAGCTATTTATGGATATCTTTAAACTTTATAGGTTGCCAGGGGGATAGCTAGCTTTTCAGGTATGCTTTGACTTTTTATGGTGAAATACAGACATTTTACTTGAAACAGTTTGTTTAATGATGCCCTGAGCCTTTTAATTCTGTTTAACAATCTAAGCTTTGCTTCTAATCCATCAATAGATAGGTCAAACTTGTACCCATAATTTAAAGTTATGTTAATAAGATCTATGACATGTCTTGCAACATTTTATTGATAATATGTAATATATTATAAGTATCATGAGTTTGCAGAGCTGCTGTCACTCAGGGATTTTGAGTATAAGGTATTACATCCCCAAAGCACGCTGCTGCAGTGAAAAAAGGACTTTAAATAAATAGGCTGGCACAATTCTGCCTTCAAAGGGACAGTGTATAAATTCACAAACAAGATTTACTGTGCAATTCAAGCCTGAATCAACACAGGACATACACTGTGTAACTAAGAAGGGACACACCATGTGGTAGGGTGTTTATAGTGGGGGCAATATTGTAATGCAGAGGTTGTTTTTCAGGCACATCTTTTCTAATTACATTGATTGACACCTCCCACTTACATTCACACACTCGCACTGAGATTAACTGCAATAATTGCTACATGATAAATTTATTTAAGGAAAATATTGAGTGTGTATTTAGTGCTTTATAATGTAATTTAGCAGCTGGGGAAAAAAAGAGCTGGGAACAACACCATGATGTGATTTCATTAATTCTCCATGCAACATGGCAAAGCAGTTTCTGCACTACGCCTGTGAGGCCTTGGAGGTACAGTAGCTGCATCTGGATTAGAATGAACATCTGTAAATGTGCTAGCTTACTTATAGTTTATGGCCATATTTACTTGTGTGAGTTTACTATGTCCTACAGATGATATTTTTCACTCCCCTGCTGTCTGTTGATGGTATAAAACCTTCCTGGGAAAGGGCAGACGGTACATTACTTAGGGAGCAATAAAACCCTGCAGAGACAGTCTTTGTGACATAATCTGAACATGTAATTCACTCAAGGAGCTGCTTCTTCTCCACCCAAAATTAAGTAATGCAATCTACTAAGAATCAGTTTGCTTTTTTCATACATATATATAGTAAAAAATAGTTAAAATTGCAAACAATACAGGATATATTTATTCAGTTAATTCTGGTTTTACAGGGGTTAGGGCCTGCAAAAATACAACTCCCTCCAAAGAATTAATCCATGTCTGTGTTATGGCACCAGTATTTGTTGTTGTTATGTGATCAACAGAAGTCTTGGCTCACGTCATCCACTCTCAGAGCTGTCCCTGACTTTCAGAGGTCAAGATCATGTTACCTCTCATCTCCTCTTATATGAGTGAAGGAAACGTGTTCTCTCCAGCTCCTTTGATCTCTGCCTGCAGAGCTGTTGTTTGACAAGTAAGGGTGTATTAAGAATGTGATCTGCTAACCACAGATACTGCAAAATCAAACGTTACACCCTGCAAGCTGCAGTTGCCATTCATCATTCCTCTTTAAGACCAGAACAGAAACACACAGCCCAGTGTTTAGGCAGGTGGAATAAAAAGATGCACAGTGTGTCTGTCCTTCAGAAATGCTTCCTGCAGTTTTAGCTAGTGTAACTGGACGATTTCTGACCTGGGTTGGTTTGGAGAGCAACACCGCAGTTGCTTTCCTAAGAGACAGTGTTATAAATTATCATTTGTTACCAACTTAAAAGACGGGATTTTGGACAACTCTTTGGAGTGGCCCCTTAAGGGCTGAAACTCTTAGGTCCTGCTGCTTGCTCAGCTCTGCATCTTAAATCTTTCAGCAAATAATTTTAACCCTTCTGCACCTGAGACTACAAACCTGCAAAGCAGTTTTGCTCCCACAGGAGTGCCGAGTCTAAATGCATATTTTTAAAGAGTTTTTTGATTTGCAGGCACAGCTTACTCTAAAACAGAAGATATCTTCTGGCTGGGCTCGTGGGCTGTGAGACAAGAAGGAAAAGAGCTAATGCTGGATAGCCAGCAAAGCCACCAATGTCTGTACTGCTGGGGACTCCTACAATTACAGTTTGTTCTTTCAATTAACCTCTCCAAACACACTGAAGGTGTCACACACTCTCACCGCTCTTCTTGTGCTCATGCTGTTCCCAATGTGATCAGTGGTCCCAAATGAGAGCCTGGCTGCCTCAAGGTGACCCAGACAGGCCCACAGTGAGGGCCTTATGATGTTTTTTGTGAAATTGGGATGGAAGCACTCTGTGGGCTGTTAGAAGAGACTACTGGAACCTCAAGCTGCTTTCTTTACAACAATATTTTTCTATCCAAACCTACTTTTTCTTCTCAGCTTATACTGCATGAGCACTGCCATATTTAAGCAGATTTTGAAGAAGTGTACTTGAAGTGATGAGTTTGGCTGTGCTGCAAAGCAAGTGGGCCAAAGCCCTCTAGCCCCTCTCCTCTCACCCTTGCACCAAAGTGCGTTAACAGGCCCCTTAAAATGGTGACTTCACCCATCTCACAGCTCCTTTTACCAAAGCCATCATGCTTGCTTAGTTCCTCACCTCAGTCCAATTTCAACACAGGAGCAACAAATGCCACGTGAATCCAGGAATGCCTGGCTGCCTGGCCAGGCTGAAGAGATGGGATGGCATGGGATGGAAAGCAGGGTACCCAGGCAGCAAAGGTCTCCCCATTTTAGACAGAAAGATCCTGATTTACACAATCAGAGACAAAAGCATAATCAATCCTGTTCTGATTAATTGCAGTGGAAATGGTATGGAGTTATCAGTGCAGCAGCCAGAAGAGCTTAAAACTAAATATAACCTGCAGGAGGGGAAGAGAGGATGAGCCTTTGAAAACACTTTTCTGAAGAGAAACAGGAATCTAGGGAAGATTTTACTCTCTTCTCTCCACTCTCCCAGTCTGTGCAGTGAAATGGGAGTTCCTGCCTTCTCTTTCCAATAGAAGTGCCTCTCATGTCCTTGGGATGAGCAGCTGGGACCATCCTGCTATCACCACCCAGCACTTCCTCACCACTTTAAAATTAGCCTTGCTGTGATCAGACAGCAGCGGAAGAAACGCTCACCCACTTCTTGCCACTGTGCTCAGAGCTGCTCACTGAAGCAGCACCTGCCTCCAGGAGCCGGGGAGTTTGCAACACCAGCAGCTCGGGGCCGGGACTTGCTGTGTGAGCAGAAGGTTTTCACCCACCAGAGAACTCCTGCTGCTGCTGCTGGCACTGCCTCACGTCTGCCAGGGCTGGCTCCACTCGGGGTGTGAAGCAGCCGGGGAGGCAGAAGTGACTCTGCAGTCAGAAATAGCAGAGCCCGTCTGAGCCGAGGAAGATGATTCAATGGGATATTTTGGTTGCGTTTTTACGAAGGCAGCAAGACTATCTAGAGAAGTTATTTTTAGTGGGTTGAGCCTCATGATACTCATCAGTAGGCACACACACTGCCAGCGCAGGAAACATGTAGAGTAAAACCACCCTGAGGGTGCATCCAGACTAGGTGCAAGTCAGAGAAGAGCTTCCTGTTAATTCTGAGCTCCAGAAACCTTCATGGAGCAGATTTCACAAAGAGACCTCAGCAACACGAAAAGTCCATTCAGCCCTTCCTGGCTCATCCTGATAAATGCTTCGTTTCTGGTTTAACAGCAAATTGAAATTGATTAAGCCAGTATCGATATTGTCCTACAAGGTACAGAGAAGCTAAACTCATTTGGGATAAATCCCAAGAAAGAGCAACATTCATGCACGCAAACAGACACACACCATTTAAAAGATTCATCTGGGATGCATAAAACCTGTAAAACATTCATTAGGACTGGAAAAGGAAACACTATTAATCAGCTCTAGGCTTCTTTTTACTCGGTGGAAGAAAACTTCAGTCAGATAATTTTTTAAACACATATAAACTCTTAAAATTCTCATTGGAAGAATTAGCCAGCTAACTTGCTGTAAATATGAGGAGGTGGGAAAAGAAGCAAATGAGAGGGGTTGGGGGCCAGATTATTTTTATTTTTTAATTTGCATTCAACAGGAGAAAGATTTATGCATGAGATGCAAATTGCTATGCGTTATTTACACATCTGAAGAAAAACAAATCTTGAATGTAAATGCTTAGAGGGCATATTTTTAAATATGAAAGTGGTAACATTATTATAATGTTTATAACTTCCACACTGTTTAAAGGAGATTAAATTGGGGAAAAATGAGCCCTTTTATTTAAATTATAGAGTCCTCACTAAATATTAGGGCAGAAATCAAATACAAACATCTGTGTATTTCCATTCTTGAGACTGTTTTAGAGAAATTTGTTCACCTTGCAGTTGGTCCTATCCAGAATATCCCAGTGGGTCAGCAACTGGAGAGGGCAACAGCCAATTACAGCATTTCTGTTTCCATCATGAAATACTATGCATGTCCTCAGACAATTAAGAAACAGAAGTACTATTTAAAAACAAGTCCCCTCCATAAGCAATCCAGATTGGGTAGTATGACCTCTAGCTGAACACTCTCCTTAGAATGAGGTGAATAGCACTGAAGTCTGCAATAAATGGGTAAACAAAGCTAAAAACCAGGAAGAAAACAGCAAGAATGAGAAAAAGATGAGATAAGAGCAAGTGATGGCACCTAGAAGACATTGCATTGCTTAGCTGATCTATATCACTGAACTGTGCATTTTCCAGTTCTCTTCGGAAAATTTAAAGTAGTTCTATTGTACTAGCACTGCTCAATCTTTCATGTATTCATTTCTGGAGGCAGAAAGCTATTATGTATGTTTTTACCAAGAGAAAATCAAGGTAATAAGACCTGAGTTATCAAATCCATATGTGCTTGACTCCTGTCAGCTTCTAAACTCTTTGATTATCTTCACTGCAGACTCATTAAAAAGCAAGGAGGTTTGTGTGCCTTCATGTCCTTGCCACTTTCAAAAATGTGACTCTCAACACTGCCAATCTGAGGGGCTCAAAAGTTGTGAGACTAGACTGCATAAACTGAAAAATAACCATGGAATTGCCACTTTAGCTTGCTTTTTGACTTCATGAGAGCTGGATGGGGGTTGTTTTTTCCTTCAGCTGCCCTATGGGAGCTGGACCTTAGAGTCACCTTTCCTTCATCAGAGCACATCTCACCAGTGGGCACACTAGCATGAGACCTGAGTACACTAAAACAAGTGTTCTTGTAACACTGAGCAGTGACTGCCCACAGCAACTACTCTCAGGTAGCTCTGCCCACTGCAGAAAGAAATCAGTGCAAGTCTAGACTGTGTCCTGCAGAAGAAGAAGCCTTGCAAGCACGTGTTTTGTAAACTGAACCAAAATATCCATATAGAACACCAAAAATTTAGAAGAGGGCTTGGAAAAGGAACGAGGGACTGTCCTGGGTTGCAGTGTGGGATGTACACAAAGTATTTATTCTATCACCATCTTCATGAACTGTTAAACCAAGTGGGGCAGTGCTCTAGTGTTGGGCTGTCTTCTGCTAATGGCCCATCAACGCCTGGCCCATGACTCACAGGTAACTCCCTCCAGGAGTTCTCTGTTTAATGGGCCATCAAGGACCCACTTCACACTCATCATCCCATTGTGAGATGCTCCACCCAGGGGGAGGAGCCAAGCATTATCACCTGGATATAATCTGGGATTTGGGACAGGACAAGCAGCCCTTACCTACTGGATTCCTTACCTACTGGATTCCCAGAGGACCAGAGCTACCAGACCTTTCTATAGGATCACTGCTTCAGGAAGAGCCCCTCACCTGGACTGCTTCCACCATCCTGCTCAGGTTGTATTCTGACTCTGTCAGTGGTCCTTTGTGTTATTGCATTTATTTTATTTTATTTTTACCTTTTTACCTTTCTTCTTATTAAATTGTATCTCTGACTTGGAGCCTCTCACTCGTTTTGCTTTCAAACCTCAACAGGGACTTTCCCTATTCTATTTCCTATCAAATCAGGCAAAGGAATTTCTAGTGTGATTAAGAATGGTCAAAATGAAAGGAAACTAAATCATTAGTCATGACCACTCACTTTCTAAATGTCAGTTCCTAAACACATTAAAACCAAGTGAGAAAACACCCACGTTTACAGCCAAAGATGTGGAGGAGGGTTTTGTGGTTGTGGCTTTTATGGCTATCCACATGGCTAATTCACATCATGTTTTTGTTGATCTTTCAATATTTATGTCCAGATGCCACTGTAAGTTTCCAGATGTTTTTGCACAGACATCAAAAATGTTTGCATAGCAATTACCAAAAGTGAGTTTGAGGCATTTTCAAAGGCCTGAGTATAAAAAAAAGAAGTGACTTTTGTTGATAAAAGATTTTTTAAAATATTTTTCTTCTCTAATTTTTATTTTATTATTACTATTATCTCTTACTGTTATTATTATTAAGTCATTATCGATCATTTGTCAGCCTACTAACCAAAAGTGGAACCCAGTCCATCTACTCTGAGTGTCCTGTTTAGGTGCTGCCTCCAAAAATTTTAGGTTTCTGTTGCCAGATGACACCTACATTTTCTAGCAAGAAAATTAATTGTTTCTACAAATAATTAAATACTTTCATGGGTGAGGGTGATCTATGCATATAACTTAATCACTGATTCAATCTTCACTCTGTTCCTGAGGTGTAAGCCACAAACATTCCTCTGCAAAAGAGAAGAGACTGAAGGAGCAGGAGTTAGTATGTGCCTGCTGGCCTTTTGGGTTCATTCCTGAAGCTCTGCCTTCCTGCCTGGTGTCACAGCACGTTCCTTCAGGAAGCTTCACAGACATCCCTGGGGAAAGAGGTGGAAGTGAACTGCCTGTCCATCACAGCTTTCACTCCACCACAACTCAGCCTCACAGGAAGACCTTGTTGCCCCAGAGCATCTGCTGCCAAGAATAGATATGCAACTAAAACAGAGCTATCATAGTGCATTCAGGGTAATTAGGAAATTATCTAAAACTTGAAAATGTCTGCAGGGAAAGGACTCCTAGGAATTCAGTTCTGGACCACAGACAGGGATTCTAGATGAGATGCAGACTGTATGGGTGGGAGTTAGGTGGGCTTAAACTCTTCAATTATGTGTTCTGGCAACTCTAAAGCAACCTCATGTTTCCCTGTGTTTCTGTATTGTTTTGGGAAAAAACCCCAAACATCTAAAAGTAAATGTAATCCAAGGGCCAAATGTAGAGGAAAAAACCCAAAATCTACCTTGATGCTGGCAATTATATCATCTGCTAGAACAACACAGTGAAAAAAAGACTTGCTTTCCTCCAGAGTGAGAAGATACCACAGGAGGTGATTTGTTTAGCACCAATGCTCAAAGTGGCAGTCCAACTGCCAAGTTAGTGGCTTCTGTGAGAGAAAACAGGCAGTCTTGTTCTTTATGTGCTGAGTGTTCACTGCAGTACATATTTTGGTCCCAAAAATAGTCAACAAGTGTTTTACCAGTGAGTTCAACGGGGCAAAGATTTTCCTTTGGCGAGCAGCAGCAGCAGCTTCAGCCAACCACACTGTTCTTGTGAACTGGTGTGTGTCCCTGGATTCACCCACCAAGCTCTGCAGAGACAGAGGTGGGTGGCAAACACATCTGCATGAGTTATATTTGTATTTAGTCAGCTGCAAGTGAAATTACACCATAATGTACTCAGGGAAGGATTTTTCACTGAGAAACAAATACTAAACTGTGAGAGTGTTTGTCAATATTTTCTATTAATTGACTAAGGATTGGATGCATATAGCTACATCCCAGACACCAGTGTGAAGTGAAGATAGCCAACCACTCTAAACTGGCTTAGATAGCAGAAGAAATATGTCTTCAGCAGCATTATTTCAAACTCCCACTCAGTTAGAACTAGCTCAGGCATCTCCCTGGGTTACCTTGCAACCTGCAATATATTCTGATGCTGTGACATAGGGAAAATTTTCAGAGAGCAAACATGTGGGAAACCATAAGATAAATTTAAAGGTATTTTTCAGAAAAATATATCAGACCTTTTTAGAGAGGATATCTCCTATCCACATCTTTCCTAGTCTCAGCTCACCTCTTTAGCTCAAAAATTATGTCAAAAAGAAAAAAAAGGAAAGAGGAAAGGGAAAAGGGGAAAGGATTAATCTGATTAGCATCAGGGAATCCATTATAGACATTATTCAGCACTGCTACTATCAAATGTCTTAAGTCTGTAAAACCAAACAAAAAGACCTCTAAATGCAATCTGTGACCTTTAAAAGGCAAAACAAAACCAAACCACATCTGAAAACCATGGGTCAGGTGTTCAGCTGTTAAGAAACACTGTGGTTTCCTTGAGTCCAGCAAAGCAAAGTTCCCACACATCAACCACAAAAAGCTGTAATGAGTTGCACCATTTATAGTATTCACTGAAATAAAGGGAGCTCCTCATAAGCCTTCCTGGAACTGGTGATTCTCAGGCAATTCAGGTGTCTTACCTAAATGATCTACCCCCAAAATTTATTACTTCATCTTACAAACACAGCCAGCCCTGGAAGCTGCACTTACTGTAGCTATTGCCAACACTGACCATGAAACTCCATTTTATGATTCTCAGCAGCAGAACCATCTATTTGCCTTTTGTTGCTTGGCATTTGCTAATGATTTGTCCAGAGTCAAGAGAACATTTTTTTTCCATAGCACTGGCTTGAAGCATTTTTGTCTCTATTACAATTATTTTTTTATCTTTCCTTGTAACATCAGGCTTTGATCACTGTCAGGGATAGATTAATGAGCAAGATGGACACGAGATGTCCTCTGGGAAGGCAATTCTTATGATCCATTTACAGTGGTGACATCTGTTTGCATCCTACTTTAAGGGCCCATTTCATCATACAGTAGTGGCCAAGAGGCATGTCCCTGGAAATCTATATTTATCATATGGGAAGCAAGACAAAACTTTACCTAGTCAGACTGCCAAAGGAAGTGATGGAGTTTAATCGTGAGCAGGGTGGTACAGCTGGGTCAACAGTTGGACTAGATGATCTTAGAGGTCTTTTCAAACTTTGACAAATCTATGATTCTATTTATGACTACCCTGTCTGCTTTGGTCTTGCCCAGTGCTTCCAACTTGTCATGGCAAGCAATTTGATCAAGGCTCAAAATGAAGGGCGTATGCACATGCTGAAAGCCTCACTCATGTGAGTGGTTCATTTAGTAACATTTCCTTCCTTTGTTTTATAGTGTTTCTGATAATAAACAGTGTTTAGTGATGAAAAATAAGTTTCACTATAACATCAGTAACCACAGCATTAAAATAACTAAAGCTCCTTTAAATAAAGGATGCCAAGGAGGTGTGGGCTCATCTGTAGCTGTGCACCAAAATTACCCCAGTTCTTCCCCCACTTATAGTCAGGCAGGTGGTGATAAAAGAGGCCAAGGTGTACATGGTCCAGTAGGATAAACCTGCCTGGAGAGTCACTTGGAAGAAGGGAGCCACATCTCTAGGCTGAAGTTGACAATCACATCTCTTTTAATCAGGAGTCTCTCCTGGCTGTATGGCAGCATCAGAGACTTTCTTCTGTGCCATGATGCTCAGGAGTCTTTCACCCATGCCAAGCCCTGACAGTACAGCTCAGGAGAAGGGCCACAGCAGGATCCTGTGTAAACACTGGAGGTGTAGGTCAAGGGGGAAAGGACTGTGCAGCTCTCTCTGTTACAGCCCTGAATGGTTTATCTCTTATTTTCTTACAGGTCTAAAAAGGCATTTTAAAACTTTCAAACAGAGAGGAGAAAAAAAGAACAGATAAAAAATAACTCTAATTGCAAATAGTGGCATAAAACCTGTGCTGTTCAGTCAGCCTTTTTCTACCACGTAGTAGTTTAACTGGCTGTTTTTAAAAACTATTGCCTTGTCCTGTTAGATTCAATATCTGTCACATGATTAATGTGCTGGTGTCTTATTAACTGCTGTGTTAGAGGAGCTCCTGTGCTCACCACCATCCCGCTTCTCTCATCCTTTTGTAAAAACCTCAGTGCAATCCAGCTGTTCTGACTGGAGGGTACTGCACCTTCCGACAAAACATCATAAAGAGCAAAGAATTACCATTTCCAAGTAATCCATCCCATAAATCAACCCTCACATTTTGTTCTGAGGATGGCGAGGGACTCTGTGATTTCTCTCTGTGTTCACATTCACATGACTGTCTTCAGAAAGAAGAATAGGAAAAAAAAAGGGGGTGGAGGAGAAATCAGGGATGCCTAAATCATTCCAGTATCTGACTGATCTTATTTGGACCTCCCTGGCTGCAACAATAATTTGAGACTGTTGAAAATTGCCACCTTATCTGATTGGTGGTTTTACCAGCTGCTATTTTATCAGGGCCCAGCTGGATGAGGAAAGCAGGACGTGGCACGACCTTGGTATCTCAGTGCCTGACCTCAATATCTAATCAGTTGGATGTCTCGCTGAGGCTGCCTTGGGATGCTGTGCATGTCCCCTCTGGCACCAATTTGTTCAAAAGACATTTTCTTCACACTGGTGTTGGCCCCCAGCACACACACATAGCACATCCCAGCACATCACTGCCCTGCCTGATAATGCTGCAGTACCTGAGGTTTAAGATGCTTTTCTCTAAAGCTTTGGCAGTCTTCCTCCCAAAAAGCTTAGTTTGCAGGACTGCACACAGTCAGCAACATGTCAGCATCCTGCTGGCACAGCAGCCAAGGCAAGGCAAGTCCTCCACACTCATTTCCTTGGCTTTTTGTAAGCTGAGGGGTAACGTCTGTCAGCACAGGGAATGTTCCCTGCAGAGCGGCACACCACAGCCACCGATGTCACAAGGAGAAACTGAGTCTTGCTGCAGATTGGAAAGTGAAGGGAAAGGTTTTTACCCTAGCTCTATTAGCTGCATGTCTGGGGAAAGCATTCCACCTCTCTGTGTTCAGACAAAGACAGAATTTCACTTGTAAGAACCCCACCAAGGCAAGGTTATAGTGTCTGTTAGCCCCAGGGCTTTCCCTCAGTGCTGAAGAGGAGAAATTCTCCTTCTATTCTGTGGGTGGAGCAGGGTGTCTGCACAGCATCTGTGATCCTCTACCCAAAGGATCAGTAAGTGGAACCATATCCAGACCTTCACCAGCCCTTCTCTTCCTTTTCTCCTTCACTTTTCTCTTTGCTGTGTCCGCAGGAGACTCTCCACTCTGACAAGATCCTGCAGAAAGATATATTTTTTGGGGCAAGTCCCTGGGACACAGTCACCTCCTTTCCTGACTTCTTGATATTCCATGGTGGTGAATGCTGCTTGAGGAGTTACCTCTCAAAAGAGCAGTCATTTCTCTGTGCTGCCCTGTTCAACAGGCACAGTATGAACATCATATTGGGGGCAAAATCTGGGCTTGACCCACCTGAGGTATCATAGACCAACAAGGGAAAAGGTTGCAAAAAGTGAAACCTGGAGCACAGAGAAATTAAACATACAAGGAAGATCACAGTGCTCTAGGATATCATTTTAAAAAAGAAGATTTATAGTTTCTCCTTCAATTTATGGCTTTTAATTCCTTTATATGTGTACATTTGTTATACAGACTTTTTTAAAGGTTGAAACTAGAATCAAAGATTTTGATTCTCTTAAGCCTTTGGTATGACCCTAATTTCTTTTCTTTTTCCTCAAAGTTACTATAGGTTTCTTTGTTCCTGTTCCATTTAACAGAATTTAATGTACACTTTCTCATAAAACAGTGACGTTCTTCCCAATTAGCTCCATCCATCACCTCTGCTGCATGTGGTGACTGCTAAGAGGAATGTTGGACATGCGCTTTTCACACCAGCACCATGCACGAACCCTGGTGTTTCTGCACATAGGAAGTATGAGAAAAAGGTCTGTTTTAAACCAAAAGAAGTCTCTCACAAGCTCTTGTTCTGGGGGTAAAATTTCCCTGTGCAGTGAATAAGGATTATAGCAGGGGAGACCATCAGGCAAAATAATGGAGCAGTGCATTCTTTGGCCAAGGCTTGGTCTGCTGTTGCTGTTCCAAAGTTCCAGAACATTGAAATCCATGGTGTCCATGGCAATCTTGGAATTTAAAGTTCAGAAACCTATGTAAGTCTTTGCAGGAGGTGCAAAGTTTATTTTTAATGCTCCTATAATTTTCTCCCTTGTCCAAAGAAGAAGAAGAAGATTATGATGATGATAAGAATTTCCTATATATTTTTGTTCCATTTGGGCTTTATTTCCACTGTGGCTGAGCAGAGTCACAGAGTTTGCTTCTTCTAAAACCAGATTTAAATGCCTTTAAGGTAGAGCAGTTGCAAAATAATCATTACTTTATTTTGACAAGTAAAGACTATTTAGTGTGTATGGAGTCTGACTCTTTACTAAAAGAAGCAGAGTGTGACTATAACTCGTGGCTTGCAATAGCAATCTTATCAAGCAGGGCTGCCCACTCTCCCCTGACTGCACACAGACCATAACCCTGGACAACATTCCTGCACTCGTGAGGACATTGCAGCAAATTCCAGTCCAAATAAAGCTACAGAACAGATAAGCAATTCCACCCCAACACACAGAGATGCATATGCACAAAAATGTCCCCATATCAGGACCTAGATAATAAACCCGAGGATGCAGCCAAGTGCATCTTACTTGATTGACAATACGTAATAGATTGCCTTAGTTTATTCCTTAGGAGAAGCAAAACATATAATTAAATAAAACTTGTTATTAAAAGCAGCCCCCTCCCCCCTGAAAATAGATGTCAAACTCTGACTAGATAAATGTGGTATTTCAGGTGGAAAATTGAATGGACTTAACAGGAGTAATACAAATAGTTGGTCCTGGAAGAGCTTATAGACTGTAAATATTTCTTACTGCTGATGCTAACACAGTGATGAATGTATCAAAATATTAGTATCAAAAGACTGCTGGAATAGATTTGCAATGTAGTGGAAAGCGTGAAGGGAGGTAGCTGTCCTTCCAGTGGTTTTATATTAATCGGGGTACTGGCTGATAGCAGGGGCCATGAGCACTATAATTAGATTTTGGAAATGTATATAGGGAGGAGGAAATGGAATAATTAAGGTAAGCTATCAGATGCCTGTCCTCATCCTTTTTAAACAAGCCAGAAATATACCCTGCACTCATTCAGCATGCAACCTTCAAGGGGAAAGGTGTCAGACACTGTAATTGGTAGAACTTGAATGCTGCTGTACTAGTGTCCCTTTTTTAAGGAAACCTATTTTCCACACTAAAATTGATCCGGCAAGGCTGTTATCTCATAATGCACACCTAGAGAGGTACTATGAGGCCTGAGGGTAGGAAATAGCAGGACACTTCACAGTCTCTGGGCTGCACCCTCTCTGGGGGAGCTTCACTGCCTGGGCAATAGACTACGTGGTGAAATTGTAGGTATAGGTATAGGTAAGGCATAGGCATAGGCATTGGAGAGTTTGGGATTTCCTTAAAAACACAAGTGAGGCATAGAAAATGTTAACAGATCTGGCTGGGTCTGACAGCTGAACCAGATGAGCATTCCCTTCCCCTTCTGGGGTGCTGGTAGGTAAGAAAGCATCTGAAGGGCACACTAGTTTTATTCAATTATCCTGCCCCCCTTAAACAACAGAGAACAGCCAGGGAATCTCAACACACAAAAAAAAATTTTGGTGTGGAAAATTATTTGACATTATTCTTAAATATTTAAAGGACACTGCCTGCTGGTTTGGAAATCCAGTGAATAATTTAATACTGTTTGACAGAATCTCTTTGGGTCAATTATTCAGTAAGTGGATTAATATATTCTGACTAAAACAAAGCACATTGGATTTTGGTGGGCATATCTCATTACATCACATATTCCATGTCACATTGCATTGCAGAGGATGCCAGCATAATAAAATGGGGCAACTTGAATTAGACTATGCAATCAGAATAATTTCCAAATATTTTTCTAAACCTTTCTGTCCTGTTTCTCTACCTGATCTGTCTATATTTCTCTGTTGAAAAAGGGAAATAACCACAGCAAGAGATCTAATCAACCCATTTTTAAAAAAATCTTGTTGGAAACTGCCAGCAACTCTTGACCTCATTATAACCCTAAACATCTTATCTATACCAAACACTTTAATTTTAGAATAGCATCTTTAAAGCCCCAGGGGGATAAAGAGCACATCTCTTGATGCTTGACAGCAATTCTCTAACACTGACATGGTCCAAAACAGATATTCTTATCAAATGGTTCTGAGTAAAGCAGCTGTAATATAGGATCTCAAGAGCAGTGGGAATACAATACAGGTTAAAAAAAGCGGCACTCTTGGGATTTTGAGAGATATGTAGAAGGCTTCAGAGGCAACAGCTGTCTCACACCAGGGAGGGTTTTAGAGATAAAATTGGAATGGAGGGTCCCTGCTTGTGTTCAAAATCACCAAAAGGCATACCTCCCTCTCCTGCACTTCCACTTTTCATTCTTTCCCAAAATGCTCTGAAGAAACAGGTGGGACTTTGTTTCCAACATCTCATAGTGCTAGGTGTGGATGATGCTTATTTGAGTAAAGATAATTAAAAGTTGACATTTTTCTTTTGTGAGGAGTTCTCAGATTCTTCAATATTCGTTCAGTAGAATGAGGATAAAAATAAAAAAAATTCCACCTTTACTGTGAAATAGAATATTCCAAAAGCAATTCTATGGCTATGCATTTTTTATAATTGTAGTATGAATATTGCAACATGGTATAAAACCCAAAACTGTGCTGTAGAGGACAAATAGTCAACTTTGTAGGAGTGATCTAAGTATAACATGATATTTACTTCATTAAAGTGAGATATTTCTGAAAAAGTCTTCCATTTCCTGCAGTCAGCATGTTCTGACCAAATCCTCTTACCAGCTCAAAATTGTAAAGACAGATATGCAAATATGTGTATCTGAAGGTCTGAGTAAAATCAGAATAAAAATAATTACAAAAATAAAAGGTACCTGCTCCTCTGCTTTCACAGCTGCATTCAGCAAAATCTACTACTCAGAAAGGCTAGGATGGCACTTGGCCTTACCCAGC
The DNA here is from genome assembly GCF_965231275.1 of Zosterops lateralis. Taxonomy (NCBI): domain Eukaryota; kingdom Metazoa; phylum Chordata; class Aves; order Passeriformes; family Zosteropidae; genus Zosterops; species Zosterops lateralis. Next base: position 37,959,775 of record NC_139764.1, on the reverse strand, counting down.
AGCTGCTTTAGCAGAGAAAAGGGAACATCTAGGAAAAAAAGATGAGTTTTCTTCTAAACATTTCCTTAGAGTGACTCAACAGGAATTTTTCTGACTATTCTTATGAGTGGGAGCATGGATAAGGTCAGGATAAAGCCCCAGAGAAACTTGTAAGATTAGTTGTGAGTCCATTTTAGTGCTGGTCTACACTAAACTGTCCCTGGCTGTTTAATGCAGACCAGCACTAAAATGTCCCCACACTCATGTGCATCTTTACCAGACTATCTGAACAATCTCTTCTCCAGAGCTGTATGGGAACCTGTCTTCTTCAGGTCTCCAACATGGGGCCAGAAATCCTTCCTGCAGTCCCATTGCCCAAAACTGCTAAGGCCACATGCAAATTGGCCTTCTCACACTCTTCAGGATCATAAAAATAGAGGGTCAAAGACAATTCAAGAGAAAAAACAAAATTCAAACCAACCTTCAATGCCCAAAGACACTGGGATGGGAAAATGGCCAGGCTTTTAGACTAATCCAATTTTCTTACCCATTTCTTTGTAGTTTGTGTTAGGGAACAAAGTACAGCACACAGTACAGTGATGCTTCGTGCTGGTCATTTTGAACATCCAAAATGGTTTTTCCCATTCTCCTAATTGGGAAATGGAGGCAAAAGGAAAGTCATTGATCTAAGAGCTTAGAGGTTAGTGTCACAAACCTGGGCAGAGCTTGCAGCTTTAGCTGTTGGCAAGCTTTGAGGTTGGAGTGGTTGACATGAAGCCCTCAGATCTGCACTGACAGATGGCAGTGCTTCCACAAACAAACCTCCACATCCCAGACACCCCCCAAGGAGCTCCTTTGCAGCAAGGTAACTACTAGCAAGCACTGATGAAAAGGTACAGCCTGAGTTCTCCTTCAGACTATTCAGTAATAAACATTAATATTGAAAACCCCATAACCACCTAAAAATGCATAACATCAAGGCCTTCTATCCTTGACTTTTATGCACATAACTTCACTCCGAGTCAGCCTCATTAAGCCTAGCTGAATAATTCGAATTCTCAAGTGTTTGGAGGGTTGAGAATTGAATAAACATAGCAGAAATCTCACACATCCTCTTTACATTTCTAAAACATTTACTTCCAAAGAGATGTTGCAAGAAATATATTAAAGATAATAGTTCAATAGGCTGAGATGAGAAAATGTACACTACCAGGAACCTTGCCTGATGCATGAGGGGTATTAAAGTACAAGGAAATACAGTTGAACTAATTTCTAACTTTTCTAAATTCTACCATGTCACGCTGAAAGGAGACAGAAATTTATTACATAGAGGGTTAAAAGATACATGCATATATATATATACACAAACACACACACACACACATACACATCTACACCTTGAACAGCTCCTGTAGGCAGAGGAAGAAGGTGCTGTGTGGTCCCCCTGACTCATGGAAGGACAAGGGCTGGAGTGGGGTGGGTAAGGGATGTGGGACTGGGGGAGCCCAGGGGGCTTGTTCTGCATCTGCAGTAATGTTCAGGGGTGTTTTAGGCAGGGCAGGGAGTACAAGGATTGCTAGCTGCAGCACAAGAAAGCTTGAAACAGGATGGTCTGGGCTTTGCCCCAACATCAATGCTCTAACACAGAAAGGAAAGCATTACCATAAAAAAAAAAGATATATGCAGAAATGGTTTCAGAGTTTTTTGAAACCCTCACAGGTACTGGATGATTTTAGAAACACAGACACTTACCAACCATTTCACACAGGCAGCAGAGTCTTTTTGCAAAGACAGGAGAACCAGAGGGAGAAGGAAGGGTCAGAATCAAAAATGAAAGTGGTCAGGTTAGATGTCCAGTTTGAGCTGCTTAAAATGCCAACTATGGCTGATGGTGTTAGTTTTAAAATGCACTTTTTAAAATTTGCTCCTACAAAAATCTCAGAAAGAAGACATAGAGATGAGGAAAAATTCAGTTTGAATTTCAGTGATGCAGAGAAAGCCAGCAGTGTCTACATCCAGCCTCTTGGATAGCACAAAGAAATGGTCTCCCCAGTAATGTGTGCTTTACACCTTCATCTTCCATTTCAGCTCCAGAACATCAATTAGAAAGAGTTGCTGTCCTGACAAAGGGTATATCAGCTCCACAGGAAATTAATAAGTATCTGTTTTTTCTTCAGTATACCTGATTTTTTTAATCATTAAATTTTCCACATAGAGAAGTGAGTATTTTCTATATAAATTAATATTTTCTACATTCCTGATTTGAGAAACTATCTAAGTGCTTTCTCAAATAAAGGGTGGATTTGAAGCACTCATTGAAGGGCTATTCATAAATAGGGATATTGTTTCTGAACAAGAAATTAAAGATGAAAGGGAGACCAAAACTATTCTGTGGAAAAGGTTTAATGCAGAGTGGTCTGCCAAAATGAGGGGAATCACTTCCATTTTTCACTGGAAGCAGCAGCAGAATTTGGGCTCCAGGCTTACCAAAAACAAAACAAATGCTGCTCTATTTGAAAGTAGAGTTACACAGGAAAAACCCTTAGGAAGAAAAATTCCAATTAAAAAATATCTTTAAAAGATCAAAGAAATACTCATGGCTTAACTGACACCTGTAACTCTCTCTCTAGTTACAAGGAAAGAAGGGTTACATGAACAGGGGAATGCTCCCAGAGGGAAGAAATGTGGCATTTGACAGGTGCAAGACGCCAATAAATTATGGGATATGTGGAACAGAAGGGGCCATCTATTTCATTGAAAACTGTCAAGGTTCAGTCTGCGGAAGATCAGAAAGAGATACTTAAGATAAAAGTTAAAGATGAAATGCTTTTTTTTTTTTTTTTTTTTTTTTTTTTTTTTTTTTTTTTTGTCTCCTTTTTTTTCCAGGAGGAGGATAAGAAGGGGGAGGATATCAGTCAGAAAAGTAACTGAGTTGGAAGAATGTAAATCAAAATTTGCATTCTAGTGCTATAAAAGTATGGTGGGACATTCTGTCTTCATGTTAATCATGTAAATGAGTTCAAGGCTGAATTCTGCTCTTACAACCAGAAATGTCTATAATATAATATCACACATGTTCTGAACACCGTGGGTTGTATAGACTGCTGGAATTGCCTGAGAAGACCAACTTTCTTACTTGTGTTTAAATGTTATCATCTCTTCCACACAGAAGGAAGAAATAGCCATCAGCCAGTGGATGTATAAAAAACAGCAACAGCAGCACAAGGCTCAGACCTGATGCACGGGTGCCCAACAACCAGTGTTGCTGAGCACAGCATTCAGAGCCCTGGCCAGGCTGGAGGCTGCCCTCTGTTTACCTTTGCCCTTGGTTTGAATCTGCTTTCTACTTGTGCTTCTACTGTTCAAGTGAAGTCCTGTGATGATACAAGCAGAAATACTTCATTGTCTCTTTTGCCATAGGCAAGTGTGGCTGAGTGCAAGTGTATTGCTGTTAATTCATGGGCATCAACTGTGTATTACAAGTATAGGACTAGGAAACTGCTACAGTCTCCAAATTGTTTTACTTCTTTCCTCCCACTCTCCCCTTAATAGGAATGGATTAAAAGTGTAGACTCTTTGCTTCTTCCCTTCTAGAAAGGGGAGGAAACTGGAGGCTGAAGCTGAGAGCAAGGCTTCCCCATACTATAGAACTGTGCACTTCCCCTGATGTGAAAGGAGCTACACTAATTTACATCCACAAAGACTGTGGCTCTCTAGCATACTGAGTATCTCCTGCTCCTGCTGCACCAGGTATGCAGCTGAGGTATACAACTGTCCAGTGCTGACAGTACTGTGGGGAATTTGCTCTCAAAAAATAAAATAGAAGCAGGCATAGAAATGCCTTGTCTTTCATTATGTGGCTCTCACAGTGAAGAAAAACTAACATTTCCATCAATGTCAACAGGATCAGAATATGGTCCTCAGAGAATATTTCATATTGTTAACCTCCTTTCATGACTCAAACAAAATTTCCTTCCTGGGTAACAGCCCTGGTTTATGATAGGAAATAAGTGCTCTGTCACACCCTGACAATTAATACATCACAGGCAGAATGTAAAACCAGGCAATAAAATGGCACTAAGTTTCTGCCAGAACTTTGAGTCACATACAAACCATAAACCGGAAGACACAGACAAGACATGGTTGTGCTCCTTCCTTTCAGAGAGGCTGGTAAGAGAAAGGTCAATGCCTCAGGATAAAAGAGAATTCCAAAAATGAGCTCACTCTGCAAAGCAGTTACAATGCCATTGCCCTGCTTCATATTCACGCAGAAAAAAAATCTCAGCGCAAGCAGCTTTGGCTGTGTGCCCTTCTTAGCATATAAGGAACTTCTTAAACACACTGGGAGCTGAAGGGATTCACAGTGAGGTAACTATCACTGACCATATGTGATGGAGTTGGAGAAGGAAGAGTCTGCTGTGAAATGTGGTGGACTTCTTAAGGATTTTTTTTTTTTAAACAGAGATTATAATTTCAGTGTTCTGAAAAGATTAATGCAATTTATTAAGCACTCTCCTGAGAAAGGGAAGGGAGGATATACAATCAGAACAACACCATGAAGGTAAAAATGAGGACCCTAGACATCAGTGAAGAAATAGAGACCCAGATTTCTACCCATAGCAACAGAATACACATTTCTCACATTCCACATCCATGACTCATTGTCTAGAAAAAAAAAAAAAGACAAAAACTTTAAAAGAGTAAATTAAAAAAAATTTAAGGACTCCAGATAGATTCATTAAACCAAACTGACAGTCATATATTCAGGAGGAGAAGAACAGGTGGGTCTTTTCAAAGACTTTTTAAAAAATTGTCATGGAAATTAATTACTCAGGAGTTGAAACCCACTGCAAACTGCTGATTTGAGTGCAGCTCCTACATGTGCAGAAGGCCAGGGAAAACCCAGATTAAATGGATGTGTGGTCTCTATTCCTTCCTGGTGAGCAGGTGTCCACACCCCAAAAAAACAGGGGGTAAACCGAGAATCAGCAAGGCTCTGACTCCCCCCTGCCAAGGACTCTGCTGTGACCATTCACCCACACAGCAGCTGGAGGAAGGTTTGCCAACAGGGCCCAGGAGAAAGTTTACAGCAAAAGTGCAATAGGAGCAACACACCAGACTGCACTTGGGCATACACAGCTGCAGTGCCACACTGCATTCCCCCAGTGGGAGCTCCAATCCACAAGTTATTGCTAACTAACTTTTTAGCTGAGTTTCCTAAGGAAATGAGGCTTAGGCAATCATTTTTTTCTGGCTGGTTTCCCCAATAATATTGAGCCTACTGGCTGGTATCAGCCAAGTGGAATAGATGGACAGACATTATGTTGTTATAAATTTTACAGAAACAGTATCTGTAGAGGGAAAGGGAGAACAACCAAAATTTATTCCCCACTAAAATAAAGGCTGCAGCATGAGATCATCATTTAGGTATCAGAGGATCCACACACAGAAGAGGTCCTTCTTTGGATGGACAAGCTCTTCTATAGATGCTTATGGCACCAAAAATTCAGTGGGCACTGACACTTTTAGAGATATCAGAGTCAGTTGGCCCAGGTGGAAGCCTGCAGGAGACATGGCTTCATTGGTTCCAAAGTCTGCAGAAGCACTTGTGCCCCATCTAAGCACTGATTCATGCTGACTCACACTGGACATTTCCCATATGACGCTATATCCTGCATCATTTCCTATTCTCAGAAACTCTCCTCACAAGAAGTCAAATGCAAAGGATTTCCTTCAGATTTCTGAGACTATTGTCCTTACTTATTAAAAGTTGGTTGATAATTCTTGTGGTTTTCAACCCACCTTTCACCTTTTTTAATATCAGTCAAAAGTTGCAACACATTATAACACTGATACTACCAGCAACATCTCTGTAACATTCTCTTTGAATTTATTATCTACTTGGTGTGGGAATTACAATGACCCATATCTGCCACATTAAATGGATAGTACATACTACTGTGTATTTCCTATGTATGTAACCCATTGCTACAACTACACCAGTATCTAAACCTCAAAACTAAAAAAAAGCAGGCCTGAATATCTGTACTGGGTGGTGCCACAGTACATCTGGCAGATTCCTTTGAGCTCACTGACACTTTCTCTCCTGAAGAGTTAAAATCCAACACGTGAGGGCAGACTTACAACATTAGTTTAGCAGCCCTCTTTTTTTGAGAAAGTGTATGTTCCATTTAAACAAAACAAAACAAAAAAAAAAAAAAGAGAGAGAAGCAAAATCTCATCAACATCTTGACTAGCTCCTATTGAAAAATACATCTCTTTGAGAAATCCAGGACATTCCTCTTTGCATTAATTGACACCTTATTAGTGGAATGAATGTTGCCACTCTTTTCTCAAGCTGCTTGGAGGTGAAGAGACTCTTTCTTTTCCTTTACCAAAAACAGCAACAAAACATCCCAAGAGAGAAGAAAAGAGAAAAAAGGAAAGGGAGCTGCTGAGAGCCAGGCTACTTATTCATCTTTGAACATTGGTTTCCATGGGAATAAGTTTGGTTCTTTGTAGAGCCCGAGCAACCCCATGCAGTCTAATGCTTCCAACATTACATTTGTGTGGTCAGCTTTCCTTTGGCCTCCCCTTGTCCCCTTCCTTCTCATTCCTGCTCAGCAACAAGACTGGTGTGACAAAAATGAAGAAATCATTCAATAAATTGGCTGAATTGGATTTGAATCAAAGCCTGCTGAAGCCATTCTACTGCCTCCAATGAAATTTGGATGAAGCCCTCACAGCTAAAGCACAGTGGCTTCCAGTCAGCCTGTCAAAACTATTACTCAGCCTTTGTCTGCCTCAACTTTTCTCTTTTGATGGTTTCTGTCTCAGTTTTTATCTTTATATTTGGGGGTTTGGTTAGGGCTTTTTGGGGGGGTTTGGGATTTTTTTTTTTGTCTCTGCAGCTCTTCATTGTTCTTTAGTTTTGACAGATTATGTAGAACATACAGCTCTGGTCATATTAATGTTTAAAAGTGAATGATTACCTGTAGACCATGAAGGGCACAGGTTCACCAACAACAGCAAAAAGGACTAAATAAAGTGAAAAGTGATTTGGGATGAAACCTCACTTAAATCATGAAGCATTTTTCCTACATTAAACTCTTGAGAATTTACTCTGTTTTAAACCAAGGTGCACAAAAGCCACATGACATTCCTGTGAGAGAGGGAAGCAGATGAAAACTGGGTGATCTCAGTTAGAGCAGCAAGCGTTACAGAAAAAAACTCATGGACTGTGTATTCTGTTTGATCTGACTACAATAATTTCCTAGTCTTCTTGTAATCTATTTTGACATACTTTCTTTTTAAAAAAGAAACTGTTTATAAATACATTACTCAGAGGCTGCCATGAAATACATTTTCATACATTAATCCTCATCATTTTGCTAACAGTCATGATTTTTTTCTATTAAATGAATAAAGGAAAAGCATGTTATCACAAATCACTAATAAAATATTTAGCACTTCCTATTGCTTCACTTTAAAAACTTCTCCTTCTTAAAAGCTTCTAGAGTCCAAATTTTTTTTAAAAAAATGAACAAAAGAGAATATATTAGAAATTCATGAAAGCCATTCACACGCAGACTGCCGGGACTACAGGATTTTTCATTTTAAGGATATTTGTTCCCTAGAAAAGATTTTGTACTTTCAGATTTTGAAATGTATTTTCTTTGTAAGACACAGATGCTGATGGGTTTTCAATTTTTAAATCTAAGATTATGTCTAATTGCCTAATTTACTTTACCTATGCCTTAGAAAACTTAGCTGAAACTGCAGCATTTTATACAGCAAATCAGGATGAAAGTAGCTATTGAAGCACAGAGAAATTGATCAATCATTTGATTGTCGATTCACACATCAGTGAATGACAGGTAGAACCATTTTAGTCTTATCATTCCTATAAGGATGTTAGCAATTCAGGCCAATGATGAACCATTGTGATAATGGAAGTAATAAAGAAAGCTGGAGCTTAGACCATGTGCTAGCATTCATGGAAGTACCTCTTCTCTCCCTATTCACAATCAGATTAAATAAGACAGTTGTTAGAAACTAACAAAAATAAAGCTGCCATAAAAACTACCTTCTATGGATCCAGATTTCAACGGTGCATGTGGATGTCTTTTTTTCTCTTTAGTTTCAGCTGAGGCATTCTCCCACCTTCCTACTGCATTTCAGTCCAGGGCAGAAGTAAAGCAACTGTGCAAGATGTGTTTTCTTAACATATAGACTTATGTTTCAGAGAATCAAATACTAAGTTATTTCTCCAAACAAAGGGAAACGCAAAGCTAACATTCAGAACTTGTCAAGTCTTACCTAAACCATTTCACACACCCACTAAAAAAGTGGGAGTGCACAGGATTGCTGAAGCAAACTATCAAATGTCAGGAGAGTCATTTTACCCCAAACTGAGTAACTTTAAGCACAACATGAAAAAATAGTCCAACTTTAAAGAGCAGTCCAACTCCTCACTCTGACGTACATCTGGCATGGAAATGTTTGTTGGTAGGTATCCTTTAAACCAGGGAGAAGACCCAATTTTCTTAATTTTCATCAAATTACACTTTTAAGACAAAGTTAATTTATGACTTTGAGATATTTTAGCATAAATAGCTAAAATGCAGAGGATAACCACAAATTTAAAAGGCAAGTCACACTTCTGTTATTCCTTGTCCTTCAACATATAAACAATCCAAACCTGAGAAGCATGAACATTTTGTAAAGAGAGAGCCATCAACACATTAGTTTCAGTTCAGCATAGACTGGCAGATTACAACAGGAGTTAATATGGTCTGGTATAGGAAAGCTATAAAAGCTAGCTCAAACCCAGGACCTTCAGAACATGAATTTTGATGAGAAGCCATCATTGAAGACTGAAACAAAAAGTCTAATAGAGAACATTTATTGATTTTTTTTTTTTTTTTTTTTGTGAGTCTATTAAGTTATCAGGAAAATATGTGTATAGCAAGCATCAGATCTCTAGCAAAGCAAAACTGTTTTGGTCAGAGTTTCACTTACTTTCCAGAAACTTTCAATTGAAAAAAAAAAAAAAATTAAAGAGTTGCTCAGCACAACTGGAGCCAGAAAACTATGTGTGCTTTTGCCCTGCTTCAAACACTGCCTTCCCAAAAGAGAAGTTCCTTTAGAAGATCATGTGGAGATAGGAACCTCTTATGAGGAAGGTTACAAGGAGGTAGAGCCGTGACTTCCTAAAACAACCTGGCTGGAAGGAGGAGCAGGTGAATGTTCCTGGATTTAGGCAGAGGCTACCTTTCCAAAAAGAGCAAAGAGGAATTAGATATTGTGAAATTTGTTCTTGGACTGCAACTTAGCAATGTGAGGGTTGGGGTGCTGCCACAGAAGGGGAGACCTCCATAGAATCAACAGAGAGAAAAACAAATACATGAATATGCCTATACTTCTACAGCCTTATTATCAGGGCATTTACCTGAGAGATTGAATACCTAGGGCCTATTCCATGGCTGAATGGCAACTCAAGGTAAGTCCTGTCACTGTTTCACCATGGCAAAAGTGTCCCTTTGCAGTGAATATATAGGACTATCCATCAATGAGCTTGTTAGGCTTCATTATTTTTCTGTTTTTATAAATAATTCCAGTTCTTAATGTGTCATGCAGAAGTCATAAATTGGGAAGGACAGAATCTCATATTCATTTTACAAAAGGACAAACACTATCTCCAAGAATGTAAAATACAGAAAAAACTCTGTAATTGGAAGCTTCTTCTGCCTGTGCAAATTTATGTCACAGAGAAAAATATTTGGACTCTCTACAAGTTAGAGTTAAAATTTTAATACTTAGGGGTTTAACTTTGATGATAGTGTCTTGATTCATCATATTTTCTCTCTGCAAATATCTCATAAGCTAGAAATTTCTGCAAGCCTGTCAACTTTCTCAAATTTTTTTTTTTTTTTAATCTTATTGATTTGTTTTCTGGAAGTATTTTCCCTTTTTTCTAATGTTTTATTTATTTAACAGTGTTCAGATTTTTATCCCTGGCAACCTTTTCATTTTCTCTTTCTTGCTGGTCATTTGGGTTTTCTCCTTTTGTGTTTTTTCTGCAGAAAACCAGCTTGCACTTCAATGGCAATACTTTATACAGCTGAACATCCCAAAGTGTTCTACATTTAGTCACACCCATAGCAAGGAGACTGTAAGACAAATGTGGCCTTTGGGATCTCCAGAAAAGGGAAGGAAGGCAAGTCTTTCACAATCAGACCATCATGCACTCACATGTGGCACTCTTCTTGCAAATGAGCACCACTGCAGATTTGATATATGATGCACAGGAGACAACTGTAAGGAAATGGAAACAAGAATGGAAAAACCCCAAATTTCTTGGTTTTCCAAATCAAGAAAAGGTACCATGGAGCATCTGGAATTCAGTGTCTTATCCTAATTCCCATGAAGAAATGTAGAGTATTTCTTCCTACCCAAAGTAATAGAGAAAAAGGCATGTAATAAAAAGCATACATAGATACCTTATATTTATTTTGTTCAATTTATAGCATGTGCTGTTCTATTTCCCTTCTTCATCTTTTTGTATGTGTTATTTTCTTCTGTGGCAGTTTGCAGAATATTTTGTTGCTCATTATATGATGAACAAGAAAGTAATCCATAAAAATTTTGCTTCATAAAAATATATTTGGAAATCAAACTCTAGTTTTAATAATAAAATTGTGTCATTTTACTCTCATATCTCTTACTTAATGAAAAAAAATTAATAAGGAATGTAACTAAGATGCCTAATTTTTTCTGACTGCTGCAGAAATTTTCAATGATCATGAAGTCAGTAAGAGATATCTTTGGTCATATGATAGTTTGGGCAACCAGTTTTCCAATAATTTAAACAAATTATTTTAATTTTTCATCCAGGGACATTCAACAGTCTAGCATGTGTCAGCCAATTTATATTAGGCATGTAATGTAATAGCTTTCATATCTTTAGTCAGGGTTTTTTTTAAGTTATTTTTTGAAATAATTGAGGAAGAGGAAAAAATTAATCTGAAACTGTTCAGTAAATACAAGTAATATTCATGGATTTGTCACAGACTGGTAATGTAGGATTATCATATTCATTTCACAGATAAGAAAGCCCTGGCTAAGTGTTCTGGTTAATTTTCTTGGACAAATTAATGTAGAAATTCTACAGCAATGCCTAGATTAAAATCCCGGTCCAGTGCTTTATCTATCACATTACTGTTTCTCAATGGTGGATTGCAAGTGTTCTTGATTGTTACATCTGACTAAATGAAATAAAATCTAGTTTCTCTACTCCATTATGTTTAAAGGTCACATATTCACTAGTAACTATTCAAAACACATTCACACCAAAAACCTGTAGCTACTACTAACATCATTAGCCATGAGTTTTGGTTTGATTTGGGCTTTTTTCTCACTTTTAAATAAAACCAAGGAAGCAGGATCACAAAATTGCTTTTCCTGAGACTGAACGTTGCTATATTGAACAGAACAACAAAACATTTCACTAGGACCTAGTATTCCTTAGGTATTACCAAATATTTTGTCTTGTTGGAGAAGGCTGAGAAACACAAGTTCCTTTCACAGAAGCTCTGTACTGAAAATGAACCCGAAATATCCAACCCACAGTATTCCCCAGCTACACTACAATTGTACATACGCACAGCACTACCACTGTGTGCAGCAATGCACAGTCCTGAGCAGCTGGATTGCATGTTGACCATGACCAGTTTCTATACATTTTTCCATGCCTCAGTACTTCTTACAAATATGTTTTGAGCCTCTGAAAGCTGACCAAACCAAACAGCAGGCAAATTGTTACAAAAACAGTAAAGGCTATTTTCAAGTTAAAAAGAAACAGTAAAATGGGTTTTTTAATTCACAGCTGAGCTCAAGTCTGTTCACTATTTTTAGTATCATTCTTTATTGTTGGTGTTTTGGATTTTTTAATATGATAGTCTTTTCAACCACAATCCATCCTCAGGCCCAATATGTGATGCCCTATGCAATAGATTTGCAAATAGGCTTCACTGTAGCTGATGTCTTCCCCCTTACAGCAACTTGCTAACATTGCACTGAGACAGTGAGAAAAAAAGGGTTTACAAGCACAGGACAGTAGAGTTACTCCATATCTCTCCTTCCTTTGAAAAGTTACACTTTTGACACAAAATATTGTCTGAGAAGTCAAACATTACTTCATGGGATAACATGCAGTGGTCCGGTGTGTCTCTCGGGACCCGTGTCCCGTGTCCTGGCACCGGAGCTGCAGTGAAGGTACAGTTCTGTATTCTGAGATACCTCCCCAATCCTGTGGGTCCTTGCCCTGCAGAAGCGTGAACAATGGCAAAGGAACAAAAAGAGGGACTCTGGTGGAGAACTTCATCTGGGTTTTATAAAGTCCATGAGGAACTCCTTCACACCAGAGAGTCAGCCTGCCAAAGCCAGGTTTCCTCTCTGTACAGCACCTTAAATATGGGGGTGGGGAAAAGGGAAGGGGACAGCTTGGAACCAATCCAAAAGGTGAAGGGAGTGACCCTGAACAGAAATGACAGGCAATAGAACAAATCAATAAATCAAAGGAGGGGAGAACTGGGGACCCTGCCAATCACTCAATGTCCTCACTAGAACTTTCTAGACATCAGGGTGAAGCTGTGAAGTGATGGACAGAACCCATTATTATGATTGACACCTGACAATCACTTGGGGGAAACCAAGAAAGGGTTAACATGGGGGTACATGGGACAAACCACTACAACTTATATAAAAACAGTATAAAACAAAGAACAAATGCATATAGGAAACTGGTAAAACCGAAAATGCACCACCACAATAACACTGTTTTAATCACAGCCCACAGTGCAACACCAAGGTGTATGTAAATCAGCATCCTCATAAGTGGTGGGGCCTTTGAAAGTCCCTGATTTCCCTCAGTGATTAGAAACTCTGAACAAATTTACACAGAACAAAATGTAGAAGTGGGACTCAGATAATATGCTCTCAGTTTCAAAGGTGAACTTGGGCATACTTTTGCATACAGTGTGTATGGTATCCCACCATCAAGGACCATTTCTCAAGACTGTTTTTCATCTTAGAACACTTGTAAATCTAAACTACAGTCACACCTTGCAACTACAAACTTAGTAGTCAGTGCCCTAGAGCTGGGAGTGAGGAACTTGGCACAGCAGCTGTGACCACCTCGGACCAGGAAAGGCCAATTACAAACCTGTAGCTCACAACAGTAGTCAGTCAGTGGCCAACTGGAAATTTACCAGATACTTTGGTCTCACCATCCAAATGAAGAGACATTCTTCCTTTCCCACTTCCACCCTTCTCTGTGGCACCTCTCTGCCAGTTTCACACAAGTAAACTCTCTCTCTGTGTCTATGGTCGGTCCATAGACACAAATTTAACATTTGCAGTTTTTGATTAATTTGACCCCACTCTTTCCTCTTCTGGTAACTGTAATTTCCTCCTTTCTTTCAACTTATACTATAATTTCTTCTTTAGCTCATGTCCAGTTTATAGTTGTTATTTTCTTCCAGCTATTTTCCTATCTACACTCCAGTGATGAGTCACACCTGAATATTTGCCCCCATGTACAAACACTATTCAAAAAGTTATCCAATTTCTTTTATCCCTATTTTTTTTTCTGATCAATGCACAGAGCCAAAATATTTGTATTTAACAGACAGAACAATATTTTACTAAGCTTTTACTTATATACTGGAAATTAATCCAGAAAAAATTGCTTTGCTAACTGAATCCAAGACCGAGTTTTCCTGGCTTACTCTAGTATAAGAAAGCTGCAATGAAGAGAAGAAAGATTATATATTCCAAATCATCTTAGCTACCCTCTTTATCATTATTATTGCCTCCATTTTCTACTGCATTTTAGAGTATATTCTAAATGGAATATTAATATTAATTTCTTTCTTCTTCATGAGAGTTCAGATAATTTGGGATAATTAAGGGAGAGAGGATAGGAGAATCCATTGTGGAGTTATAAATCTCCAAGGAATGTGTTAGTTTTGCATTTTAGTTCTGCTGCAAAATGTAAATGCTTCAATTAGTGTAAAAATCAGAGGCTGCCTCACTCATTAACAACGAGGCCTCTAACCTCTCACCTTGCCCATATCTGAATCAGAGGATTCTGAAATGAGAAAGTTGGCCCATTTTCCTAAATACAGAAATTTCCCTTAAAAACAGTAACCAGAAAATATTCCCTTCAGACTCCCCCCCTCCCTTAAAGAGCTAATTAATTTGCAGAAAAGGCCTGTCTGAGGAAGTTAGTGTCCTGTTGCATATGATAGGGAAGCTGGTGTGTTTGTGGGTAGCATTAGCGCAGACTTGAAATGAAGGTAACAGGGCTGGGCATCTGCAGTACTGGGATGAATCTCCTCAATCTAAATATTCCATGTTTCATAACAAACCTGCCAATAAGGGATGTGAGGGCAGTTTTGCTGCTGTGCTGTTCTATCCTACAGCTAACACAGCCTGAAACCTCCTAAAGGCTGATTGAAATCGATTCATACGCAGGTGGAATTCTACAGATCTTTCTTCTCAGCCTTTATAAAGGGAGATTTAGTGGGAGATTTTTTATTTATTGAGAGATTCGTATTATACCAAGTTCAATATTCCTCCAGTCCACAGTTACCCAGAAAGATACACTTAAACAAATGCCTGATGTATTCAGCGTGTATGGGACCAAATAAATCAGAGGGAAAGAATATAGCTACTACCACACACATCCATTCTGCACACATTTATTTCTAAGCTAGAGTCTGGGAGGCAAGGAGAAAAGCACTGCCTGGACTGACGATTACATTTCCTCAGTGAATAAAGCCTACATGTGCAAAACAGTAATGCAAAATTACCTGCTCCCTTTGCATAAAAAAATTTCGTCCACAGTGATTTGATTAATTGAGGGATTAGCCTTTTGCTACAATTTTGACCTGAGGTTCTCCTGTTACTTTTACTAGAGGATCTTCTAAGCAGTATGGCACAAGTAATATAGCATTGCAGGACTCTGGTATATCTTCAAGATTATCAGCACTACTCACAACTTCTAATCCTTAATTTCTCTCATGCATTAGACAGTTAACATTTGCTGAGGTTTGAATCTTTTTTTTAATATATCAACTCCTTCAGACAGGGGCCCAGTTGTCCAAATGCCTTCAAGATGTTAACCTAGTTTGCATAAAGGCAGCTTTGTTTGCATGAACAAATTAGCATGGAGAAAGGTCATATTATTTCCTCATGCCACAACATCCAACCAAAATATTGTTTGATTACTTTTCAAATCCACTCTAACTGCTTCTACCAAAAATTACCTTCCTGGTCCATCCTTTCCTCTCCTCTGCTTGTTCTCAGCAAACCTCTTAAAAAAAAAACCTCTTAAAAATACTTCTACCATTTTGCCTTCAAATCAGTCCCATTGACACTGGTACATGTACCTGAGCTGTCTCCTCATCGCCTTAAAAACTTTTCATCTCAGGATTTCAAAATAGTTTGTGTCATAACAGTAAAGACTATGGAGGTTCTGTTTCAAAAGTTTGTAGAAAAACCACCATTGAAAAGCAATGACCACAACATACTTAGACCAAATATACTCTTTGGAGCATCAAAAAGCCACCACAACAGGGTTAACTTCAAGAAACTGAACTATATGAAAATGAAGAAACTTGTTTAAAAAGAAACTAAAAGAGTTATCTGAGAGAACAAAAACCTTATGGATAGCACAGGGACTACCAAAAAACATCCTACTAAAAGAAGAGCTCCAGTGCACAATGTCTGCTAGGAAAAACTTGAGAAACAATAAAGAAAAGCAGGTGTGATGGAGCAATGAGCTGAAGATTTGAGAAGTAAAAGAGTTTATTAGAATTGAGAAGGCATCATTCAAAAAGCAGAAGCTGTATCCAAATGAAGAAAATAAAAAGGATCATAAAACCTGGCAGACTAAATGCAAAAATATAATTAGGCAGGCCAGGGGGAAAAAAAAGTTTGAAGAACATTTGGCTGGAGCAATCAAATATAATACTAAATTCCTCTTACACAGGAATCATCAACATCAGAGCAAAAAGCCTGCCAGGCAGTCTGTGGAGACCCTGACAGGCTGAATACTCAGGGTATGAGGCTCTTGCAGAAAAGCACAGTGAATACCTGCATCACTGTGGCCTTCCAGTTCCTGAAGAGAGCCTACAAGAAAGATGGAGAGAGACTTTTACAAGACCGTGTGATGGCAGGACAAGGGGGAATGGCTTCAAACTAAAAGATGTCAGGTTAAGATCAGATATTAGAAAAATATTCTTTGCCATGAGAGTAGTGAGGCCCTGAAGCAGGTTACCCAGAGAAGGTATGGATGCCCCATTCCTGGAAGTGTTCAAGGTCACGTTGGATGGGACTCTGGACATTCTGCTCTAGTGACACACATTCCTGCCCGTGGCATGGGGGGTTGGAACTAGATGATCTCTAACGCCTAAATCCAAATCATTCTATGACTCTATGTTTCTAGGATCACTGTAGAAGAAACTCACTAGAAGCCTTTTTTGAAGGCAATACTTCAGAGGATCCATCTGAAACATAACTGACTGTGGAGAGGCTGTTGTAATGTTAACACAAGTATTATTGAGTTGTCTGAACTGGGTGGTATTTATCGAGAGTTTTGAGAAAACTCAAGGAAATAAGAGCTGAATCACTGATAGGGGTACCTAACTTCCCATGTTGATTTTTAGGCACTGAACACTGAGGATTATCAAGTATGATGCAATTGAGGATCTGGACAGCTACAGAAGTGCAAGCTTGCAATTCTAGTGCACAAATTTGTAAAGGCTATAATAATGGACAAATACGTGTTTGAATGCAACTTATATGGAGGAGTCAATGTCAGTTCCATAGTGGGACAATGTGCCTTGTAAAATCCATCTGAGTTTTTTGAAGTTAATTAACATATGAGTCAGGTGAGACAGTCAAAGAAAATACAACTGGATGTTCAAAATTCTTTGGGTAAAGTCTTCCATGAATGGTTTTTAAAGAAGTTGAGCAGCCATAACATAAGTGGGAAGGTCCTGGCAGGGTTAGATAAAGGGCCAAAAGACATGAAACAGAAGGTCTGCACTTACAATAGAACAAATACCCTTCACAGTGAAATAAAATTATGGACTCTGAAGTGACAATTACCATTTGGTAGTGGATGCTCAAGGTTACAAGAGAGCTTCACAGAAGCATCAGCTCTGCTCAGCAGCAGTTAAAAAAACAACTCAAATACCAGTAACAAAAAACAAGACAAAACATAATTATGACTCTGTTCATCTGCATCTTGAATATTTTTTCAGTTAGGGCAACCTCATCTCAACAAAAGGACACAAAGGACACATTTGAAGTGGCAAGAGCTCAGAAAAAGACCAACTATGACAAACTTTGGTTTATAGAGTCTTGAAAATTTGTGATGGTGTGGAGTCAGTGGATAAGAAATGACTGTTCACTGTCCACTGCAAGGAGCAGAAAAGGCTGAATAAAGCTTATAAGAGGTAAACTTAAATAAAAAGAGATTACCTTTTCAGAACAGGGATCTGTATCACTTAGCATATCTTGTTCAATATCTAAAGGGTTTGTTTTGTAGAGCAAGGACTTCATGTTGTTCTATATCTACATCTTCAGGTCCACAGTCCTTGACTTGGACTTCCTCGGTGTACTGGTACAACTGATTAATTGTATACATTCAGCCTACCTCATGACTGGATTGATTACACTCTTAGGAATCAGTTTGTAATAGGGAAATTCACTTGAGCAAAGCACTAGGCCAGTTGTAGCTTCCTGTTGCCTCTTCATACAAATTCAAAGCCATCATAACATATTGGTCTCAGTTTAGAATAGGAATGGCAAAAGGAGAAACAAATGATAAAAAGATGAGCTATAAAACATTGTAAATTCTTACATCACAAGCAATGCATGCACACCAATGATGGCCCTGTGAACATGAAAAAAAGGCATGTGAAATAAGAGTATTTGAACTTTTCTGAATGTAGCTATTTCCTGGGTGCCTGCTTGGAGAGAAGCAACTTTGACACTGTACAAAGACTACTTTCATTATGTCTTGTTTTTGTATTTGTCTCTGCACTCCAATTTCTTGTATCATCTTTCTGTCATGGAAGATGCCATAGGAAGTCTCTTCCTCTACTGGTTATGATACAAAACAACTGGAAGAGGGAATCCACTCCAGATAAAATCCCTGTCTAAAGGAAATAATTTTTATATCTCAGAGCTAGCAAAAAAAGATAAACAAATGCCCGATGAGATTGGACTTCTGTTGAAGACTGGGAGAAGTCTTCAACAGAAGTTTTCTCCAAAGAAGAAGGAAATGCCCTCTAACATCCACTGACACAGATCCAGAGTCATGCTACTGATGTCATGCCCAGATTTACACTGATACAGTATCCCATCTTGGGAGCCAGTTCTGAGTGATGCATCCTCACTGTAAACTGAGTGATGCCTGGGACTGTCAGGCGGTTTTCACTACATTTAAACAAAAGCAAATAAGACCAAGATGGTAACAATTTCATGCAAAAACATAAGATGGTACATAAGTTGAGGCTGCTTTTATCTGCAGCACAAAAAAATGTCAAGTCTGTTAAAGAAAAACTAATTTTTATTCTGGTGTGATGGTGAGAACCAGCACAGCTAGGCCTCACATATCCGAGACAGCATAAAGCAAAGATTTCCCAGCAAAAGTGCTTTCCTAGTGAGTGAAGAACAGGCCACTCTCTACAGAACAGGCCAGGGTCATATAGTTGTGTTATTTACCACATGAAAAATTAAATAAATTTTATATTAATTACATTAAAAATAGCATATAATGGATTTCTCCTTTTCTTCCTTAATATTTCAGATATACAAGCAAGGTCAAAAGCTATAGTCTAACTGGAATGACCATACCATTTTTTTACTGTTAAATTTCCTATACAATATTATTGAAGATGAATGATTCTTCATTGTTTTAATAGAAAAATGTTTCTCACAGCTTTCAAATTTCCTCAGTATCTGAGCTTCATATGAGCACAGGATTTCATTAGGATATGTCAGTTCACCATAACCACTAAAGAGAGGCTTGCCAGAAGAGTTTCCAGTTTACAGAGAAGAACAAAATAGCAGGTGTTAACACAGAAAAAGAAAATTGTGACAGAAAATTAAGGTTATTAGCAAAGCTGAGAATTATAAAAGGCCCAACAGGGAGTGATTTCAGAAATCACAGTTTAGCAGCAGAGCAAATAAACAGGGCAGCCTGTGACTTTAGTCATCAAGGTAGAGGATATTTTAGCAAAATAACAAAATGAGAATCTCCAAATGGAGCCTGGTTACCTAACCACTCTATTCTTTCACTTTTGGCTCATAAAATATAGCCAGCCTGGCCACCTTGCAGGGCTGAGCCCTGGACAGGAAATCATCCAGATGTTTTGGAAATGGACTGAAATTTAGACACAAAACCTGCCTGTCTGGCAGCACCTCACTGTGTGAACGGTGAAGTGTTACTGGGACCTCTTCACAAATTGTTCTCCTACCTGAGGATTCAGTGGCTGACACAGAAATGTGAGCCAGATTTTGCACTTATCCCTGTGCAGCTCCAGGGCAGCCATGCCAGTCTGCAGATCTGGGAAAGCAGACACCCCTGTCTTTATACCTTCCTCACTGCTGGCTGACACATTTGCAGGCAGGTGTGATAAATGTGACATTGGAGTAAAAATTCGTGATGAAAAAATATAGAAATATATGTTAAATTGGTGTTAATATAGAAATGTGAAAAGGTATAGTCTGTTAAAAAATTCCTCTCGAGCTAGCGGCTGCCCATACAGCAACCGCTCCCCAGCCTGAGACAAAGAGCAGGACAGGAGCCATCAGGATGGACAAAGACACTGGCCAACCAAGATAAGAATCGGCATCGTACCCAGACAGAGAAATTCCTCCCCAAACGAAGAGGAATCCTTCACCAGAGACTACACATTGGAATAATCATGGACCAGCGGGCCCAATCTGCATGTGAAAGGAACCTTCCTGGAATGCGATTTGCAAAGTTCGACAAATCTGGGAAACCCATCCAAAGATTATTTGGACTATTTGCTGGACTATTCTCCGCCCCTGTTTTGCCTCGGGACATGAAAAACCCTATAAAACCCCGGGCTGCGGTCTGCTCCGTGAGGATTTGGGAAATCTGTACCTTAGGGAGCAGACCCCTGTCCACCCAGCGCTGCGCTGCCCATCTTATTTGTGGTTTCTCTCTTTATCAGTGATTGGGATTGTTTTTCTAATAAATTGTTTCTTTATTAATCCGATTTTTGCCGTTGCATTTATAACACAGGAAACAGAAAGAGCCCAGAAAGATTGCTCTTCCCACTGCCCTGCTGTTGGCTGCAGTGGTGAGCAGTGCAGGGACACTCTCAGGACAGACTACCCAGAGGAGCTGTACAGGGCAAAGGGTCTGCTGAGGAGAGGATGAGGGATACGTCCCACAGACATGAAGTGCAAAGACCTGTGCCAAAGGTGTTCTGTGTCTACAGAGGCTGTGGCAGCAAAAGTACTGTCATCATAAATATTTAAAATGAGATTCAAATAAAGGAATTTGTATGAACCCAGTGCATAAGATGGACTCTTCTGAGCAGCATAAATTAAAGTCACAGGCAGTGGGAAGCCAGAAGAACAGAACGCCAGCATTTCATAAAAAAACAACCTGTGTTACAGCCCCTAGGCTGTAAGCCAGCCCTGCTGAAGCAGACAATGACGTGGATCTTAAGGGCAGCAAGAACTGCTACAACAATCACGCAGCCTGACCCCCTGTGTTAGGCAAGCCATAGAATTTTATCCAGCAGCTCCTGCAGCAGTAACACTTTCTCTTCCCTGCTGCAAAGCGGCTCCTTACAACCCACTTTCAAGTAAACCCTCGGCAGGACCCCCGAGGAAATGGACGGATATCAGACAAAAACTTGTTTTTTTGCTTTTCCAAGAGGAGCAGCCAGGAAAGCAGTTGCTGACGGCTGATGTAGGACAGCATCACTGGTGGCCAGTGGGCAAGAGGCAGCCAGGCTCTGGCAGTCACACCAGCCACAGCAGGACTGTAACTCCTTCCTACTCCCCTGACATTCACGTTGCCTTCCTCTCACCCACTGAGTATTATCATCACAGAGGCTGGAGTCTGAATGTGTTTAATGCTTTCTTAGCCACAGATCATTAGTAACCAATTCCACTTTCCACTGTCTCAATTGTTTTTATACAATACAAGACTCCTTTTTTTTTTTTCCTCTCCCCTCCCTCTTCTTTCTTCCTCCTTTTTCCAATTTTCTTGTGGTAAAACAGTCCTGCCTGAAAGCAATAAGCTCCTTTCAGAACTTAGAACCCTAATGGCAAGCATTTGGAAAAGAAACTCTAAAGGCACTATTATTCCTCACTTTGGCTTCACTGCTGGCTGGCTGTCTACATGCATAATGCTGAGCTTTTTCTCACAAAAATAGCAGTCCTCACATAGCCACAAATCCATGTTAGCTGCTTGGGTTATTTATTCCTGGAGGAAGCTAGCAAAGTGACAACTTTTAGGACATTTGGGAGGCCACCATGAAGTGGTGAGCACTCAGCTGGTATGGGAGGAATATAAATGAAGGAATGACTTTGGTAATTGTACCCACTAGGAGCAGCTACTCATGCTTTTGGGGTATTCCCACACTGCTCATGATGTCCTCTCCTCTTTTTCTACCAAAGATTTTCTGGTTCACAAATTCTTTCCACAGTTCTGCATCTCAGTGTTCACATAAGGCCTGTTGGTTGCAACTTGTCATTGCTCTCCCTATTTCTGTGGGGCTGCAGTGTCCAGAGCAGGAAAAGTCAGGGGTCCACTCACAGTGCTGTTACTTGCTCTCTATGCAAATTCCAGCCATTCGTTATCTACTGGCTGGCAGCAGTGAGAAAGTGCACTGCAGCCTGGCTTGCTGGCTGGAATAGGCAGCACTTCTCAATAAAATACTGGAGAGCAGTAGGACTTTAACACCAAGGGGGAACCTACTGCTGCCCAGGGTATGCCAAGCCAACAGGGGCCATCAAGTTTGGCCAGCAAGACACACATTTGGAAGTCTCCAAAGAGAAATGTGGATTGGTCTTGGGACTCAGGTTGTGGCTACATAGGAAAACAGGGGACTCAGAGACTAAGAGACTTGGGGTATTAGCCAGATGGTGAGTCCCTCTTCTACTGCTGCCCTAGGTAGAATAAAGAGCAAATGACGGGATTCACCCATCCCTGGAGGAACAGTGCCAAGTACTTCACCAGAGGCAAAGCTCTCAGGTTGTTAGTCCCAGGCAAATACAGGACTCCACCATGTCTCATCACTGTCAGTCCAACAGGCATTTTAGGATACCTGCAGCACCTGTTGTTCACAGCAACACTCTTCCACTGGAATTGTGTGTGGAGAGTAAGGGGATGTTGCCTCTCTTCCAGACATTATGTCAGCCAGTGCCACACATAGTGCACAGCAGAGTCCTGTGGCTGGTCCATTCTCTGTCACTAGGGTGGAACCACCACATATTTGCTGCTAGTAGGGGCAACCCTCCAAAGAGGATAGAAGGAGAAAAACCTAAAGGCACTAAACCACAGTGCCCATCTATCACACACCACTATACTCATCCTTACATTTTGTGGGGGGGAAAAAAAAAAAAAAAAAAAGCCCCCTGCAAAGCTGTGGAGTCCTCAAGCCTATAAGTCAGAGCTGCTCATATCTTAAGCCCAGCATAATTCACCAGAAAACAAGTGGTGGACCTCTGCAGTGGGGCATTTATAGCCGTTTACAATCCATCCCTGAATGAAAGAAACTATGCAAAAAAACCCACCCTGGCACTCAGCAAGTCAGTGCCTGGGGAAGGCTCTCTGCACTGTTTGGCTGGGCAGTCAGGGGCACCCCCAAGCCCCAGCCCAGAGCATTTGGCACATGGATACTGTCTATGCCCAAGCAGCCAGCCTCTGCTTTTGCCATAAAGAGCAATCCTTATGTGCAGGGGGAGTGGGGCTCCCTGCAGCCCTCATACAGCTGCCAGGTGCCAGGGGGAGGAGTGGGGCAGTCCTCTCCAGCTGCCAGAAGGATGGGGAGAGAGGCAGGAACAGGAGCACGGGGATCTGAAAGAGGCACGCGGCCCAAATCCTGCACAGCTGCTGGGGTGCAATGCCAGCTGCAGCCCAACAAGGGACCCTATTCATCCTGCCCATGCAGTGGGTTTCATGGCTGAGGAGATCTCATGGAGAAATTTTCATCTGTGGTTTGCTAAGGGTTTCTCCCCAAAGAATCATGATTTAATTGCTGTTATTATCTTCATAAAGCTGTCCAGAGTGTTTTTCCAGTGGTTATTTAAAGCTTATCTAAAAGATATTGATAGCAGGGGAATGCCTGGTTAAAACTGCATTCCTCGTATGCCAGTAGCAGAGTGTGATAAAAATAGTAGGTCTCTTAAATCAATCATCATCTTTCTCTAATTTATTGTATTGTTGTATTTTTGGATCCATGCATACCTCATACAGCATATCATTATGAAAGTAATGCAGTTAGAAACTATATAAACAGATACTGGAGACTGAGTTACTGTCAGTCTTCTATGAAAAAACAAAAGACATTTTGGCAAAGAATAAAAATCACACATTAGATTTTTTTAAAAGATCCACTGATGAGGAACCTTACCATAGAAAGCAAACTCTCCAAAACACGTCCCTAAAACAGTGTACATGTTGCTGCTGAAAAAAATTATTTTAAAATATCTTGATCAGTAACAGCTTCAAAAATAACAGTATGAATAATGTGGATGTCTGGTGGGGACAAACAACTGCACAGGATATCATTAGGAATATAGTCTATACATATTTTTTTTCTATTCTGATTTGCTGTAGAGTGAAAAGATAGAAGCAAGGAAGCGACGAAACGTGTCTTAAAAAGATGGAGGAAATTTTTATTTAATGCAAATCCCTTGTTTCATCATATCGCTAGTGACTCATGCATAAAGGCTTAGAAATCTATGGAAGGAGATGAGAAACCTCAGAAACAGATATGAGCAAATAATTCACTACAGAAGAGTTGTTTTCTCTTTAAATGAACTCCATTTTTTTATTTAAAGGAATTATTTGCAAATAGGTCAGTCTAACTATGAATTTATTCTGGTGTTTCTAATAGCTTCGGGGATTGTTTCTGAAAACAAATTTAGACAATGAATTTACAGACTAATCATTCAAAAAGCTTAGCTACTGTGAGTTGCCAATCAATTGGCATTAAAAATCATATGTATTATCTCTACTTTGTAATTCACGCCCTGAATTGCAAAGTCAAAAAATGTATCCACCAGAGTTTTGAATCTCTCAGGTTCACTTTGGATAATGAAAAGGGATAAGAAAAGTTTGGAATTAAATGTCACTTCATGCCTTTTTGTGTCATTCCACACAAAGCCCCTTGTCACCCAGCCTGTTACCTGCAGTCCAATCCCTAAACAGTGCATCTCTTTATAACTCATCGTGGGAGAAGAGGCACATCACATTCATGGACTCGTGGCTTTTACCTCTCTTTTCCCCTCACATTCTTCTCAAGTCCTTTGCATTGGTAAGCACCTGTCTGCCGATGATGCAACCTAACTCTACTCTAGTGTGCCTAATTACCCAAGTTTGAGTGCCAGAGCTTTGGAAGAACATTAGGAGACCTCCTTCTGCCTGTCCTACACCATGCAGCACCACAGACCAATTCACATACCCATCTATGAATGTCATAAATTGTCCTGGATGGTCTTCCTCCTTCACCATCTACCATCTCCAGAAATTCTCTATAGTGATTAGTTTGTCATAGCTTGAGTTCCCTTTAGCTCTTCAATAAGCTTGGAAAAGGAGCTGTTGAATGTGACACAATGCTACAGAGACCTCCTCCAAGGATGGACAACTCTCTGGGCTGCAAGACTATCAGGAGCAACCCCTGACCCTAATTTTTCTGTGAGTAAGCCAAAGAAAATCAGACTTTCTGCTTTGACTATTACCAGGAATGAGGTGGCAGCATATGGAGTAGCAGCCACAGTTGGTGACTATTCTTAAGATTTATTGCACCATATTTGGGTTCAACATTGCACTTCCTAAATGGCTTCCAGACTCCAAGCTTTTTGAGATTTCTCCTCTGGTTTCCTGAGCCAGTTATACCCAGTTTAGCTTGGGATAATTTCTTTAATTCTTGGCTTTTGTTGACTTTACTGTGACTTTTGTCCATGACCTCCTCTCTAGCAATTCAATGTTGCCTGTAGTTCTGTGCACCCTACAAAAGAACAGGTGAAGGGTAACAAATGCCTGATATGAAATATTTGGATAAAGTTAGTCTAGTGAGACATGTTGCTGTAATATCTGGTATACAGAAGCAAGTATCACAGAAACATTTTTCCCCATGGAGCAGTTTCATTATCCTGCCAAATCCTTTGTAGCCAGGAAAATGCCTATGCTGCAAAACTGAGACAGATATTACGAGAGCATCAAATCTGGGCTCGTTACAATCTGCATCTTACCCCAAAATCATTCTTCACACAGGGTTCTTGCAATGAAGTATGCTAAGGAGGTGAAACTGGGAAGCAAGATAGGACACAAGATAAATGCTGCAAGAGCCCACACATCACCATCCCTCTTGAAAGATGGTATGTACCCCATAATAGCATTGGGAAGTGAGCAGAAAGTTCACTGATCCCAGACAAACCCATGGCATCCGTCCATGAAGAGAGATTTGGGACTTAACAACACAATTACAAGAAGAAAATAGTTCTCTCTACCAAGCAATAGATTCCTCTTCTAGTACATTGAAACAATTAGGTAATTTCCATCTCCTTCCTTGCAAATTGAATCTCTCAATAGCTCAATTTCTTCAAGTGCCATTGTTTTCTCAGGCACGACAAAAGTAATTTTGCTGAGCTTCCATACTCTCTGAGTACCCAAGCATCTCTAGCACCTGAGTGTTCAATGCTGCAGCTATTTCTTAAGTACTGCTTGGACATGTTTCAAGTTGACATTTTAGATTGCATAACTCCTGGCGCAGCGCTGCAAAGATGTCTCCTCCCATTGCATCAGCGAGTGACCTGCTGTGGCAAAGGCTATTACTTCTTTTGAGATTATCGAGTCTGTGGTGCCTCATCGAATTATACAGATTCCAAGGGGAGAAAAAGTAACTGCTGCATGCTCCGGGCTCTGAACTTTTCAGTGCAACACATCTGGAGAGCCTTCATCTGCATATGCGTCTCTAATGCCACATCTCCCTGGTGAACACTGCCTGCATTGAATTCTGCTAACATGGGGTGACAGACAAGTAACAATAGGAGCTACGTTGACTTGGTGCTTGTCTCATCCTAAAATAAAATACTGTGTGACGGACTAGCCACAGCTGCACGCTTACAAAGAGCAGTCTGTGGCTTCTAAGCAAAGCAGCTGAGAAGTTAAAAAAAAAAAAAAATCTCAGCTTCCCCCTCCCCACTCATCTCCACACACATGTTAGATTTGAGGCCAAATTCCAATGACTAAACTAGGCATATAACCAAGAATGACCTGATTTTGGGGAGTTACTAGCACTGATGTTGCCCAGGGACTTCATTGCTTCAAAACTGTGTTTCTTGGGGAACACTGAGACTTGGCTCCTCTGAAAATTTGACACATTCAAGCAGGTGCCTTAACATTAAGGTTTTTAATGGCTCAGTTTAATTTGTTCTCCTGGAAACTGTTTTATTTGAGAGTAATGGCAAATGAAAACTGAAAAAAAAAATCATTAAAAAAATGAAACACTGGAAGTCTGGTTTCTGTAGCATTAACCACACTGAGTACCACTGAGGAGGCAGGAGCAGCAGGACCACTTTCCCATCAATGTGACGCAGATCAGTCTCTACAACCAATAGTACCAGCAGGGAAGGCAAAGCATCACACCCAAATCTCAGACACCCCATGTGAGCAGTACTGTACTTCTCCAGGCAGCTTGCTGACACTAAACATGCCAGCTTTTCTAGTCAGGTTTGATCGTTGAGTCCAGGGAAGCAAATGAGCAAACCTGGATCCATCTGAGGCAGAGACAGTGGCGCTGAACCCAAAGGGTGAATTTTCCATCTTTTTCCCCACCTCACTCCCCATAGTGCTTGCAGCAAAGGTGGCAGGAAAAGACTAATGCTTGCCTTCATAGGATTTGAACAGAGTTCTTAACTGTTTAAGGAAAGCTTAAAAAATTGTAATTCTTAAGCAAATTTCCAAGGCTGGTTGCTGAAGGTTACATAGGGCTAGGTGTGAAGATGTGTAATCCTGTTTTTCAAATGTCAGCAGGAAAAAAGTAAAATTCTCCTTTTGGCTTTCTCCAACCCCCAAGTAATCTGATGCAGTATAAATCAATATGTTCTTGAGACAGCATTACATGGAAAATGTAAATTGTAATGTTATCTGATATTTGGGTTGTACAAACTCAAGCAAATTGCAGAAACTATAATCCTGGGCTGTGAATCACTGCTGCAGATCTAATCGCTACCAGTCTTTTCTGTCCATCAGCTCTGCCATCTGCAAGGCAGGGGAAGTATGGATTACACAACTTGTACTTCTCATCACTGACATGCCCTGGTGGTAAAAAATTGTACTGTGACCAAACAGTTAATCAGAAGCAAGGCCTCCTAGCTGCTTTTCAATCTCTTGTGTGCAGATATCCTCACCTCTCCAATGAGAGCAGGTTTGGGTGCTTACAGTCAGCACATATCTACTTTTACTTTTTAGAACAGAAACTATTCAGAGAACAGACTGTTTAGGAGCTGTGATTAGAAGGAAGCTCACTAATGCAACAAATGGTCAACCAGACAACACAAACCAACAGATGCCAAACTATTTGAAGCTTGATACAGAACAAAGACCTCCCTCCTCAAATGAGGGCCAGGGCTGCAGAGCCCAGACAGGAATACATACCAGCTGGCCAGCCATGCGGAATGAAATCCCCCAAAGACTGGTTTCATCACAGGCAGCAGCTGACCGATCACAATTGACAGGGCGGCTGACAGGAGGGCTCCTTCCTGGGGCACCTCCCTCCCTTAGGCAACATGAGCCACCACTTTTGTCATGGGAGTCTGTGCTATGTGCTTGTCTGGCACAGTCATGTTCATGGGGAATCAGACTTACTGTTTCCTACAGTCTGCCACAGGGCAAGTAAAAACTCCTGTCTCAAGCTGGCAGAAATCAAGTGAGGTCAAGATTTCCTCACAGGAAAGTGCACACTGAGCAAGCTTTAGGCTGCTTAGGGAATGCAGGTAGGTCTGCCCTGCTTCTGCTGGGATTGAGTGGTGTTTAGACAAACAGCCCTTACCCTGCAGTGATAAACACACATAACACCACACCTCTGCATTACTGCTCACATCCCCGTCATTGCTGCCACAATTTTAGGCTGTACATTTGTTAGCAGAGATTAAGGCCTGAATACTTATACCTGTCCTTTATTAGTGTCTTCACAAGCCTTTCTAAGCAGACCACTATAGACATTTTGGTGGTTCAAAGAAGGAAGTCTCACAGCTCGTGTGAAATATGAGACAGGGAAGCAGAAGGTCCTGGAAATAAAGGAAAGGCACAGAGTCGGAGAGAACTTTCTTGTAAGGTGAGGACTTTGAAGAGAGAAATGCAATGAAAGCGTCTGATGTGAGCTCTTCTACAGAAGGCTGGCAGACTTCTCCAAACCCACCCAAGCTGCTGATCTGAACAGAGCACCCTGAAAATTCCTTTTGAAGCCAATGACAGGATGAAGGAGGATACAGGAGGAGGATGTCTGAGACACACAAGCAAGAGAGGGACTGTTAGTGGGAAAGTCCTATTTTATATATCAGGTTTAACAAAATTAGGAGAGGCACCCAAAAACATCAGCAAACAAATTTCATCATCCACATGCTTTTTGGTTTGCCTAACTGCTGTTTATATCTCCACGTTTACATACAATCCCATCCAGTTTCCTTTTCAGAAGACACACACTTTTTTAATGGTCCTGTAATTATATTTCTTCATAATAGCAGACAGTTTTAAAAAGAATATCAGACATGCCAAGGGGACAAAGTCTTCTTGGACAGTTTCCCATCCCTGTTATTTTCATTATAAAACAGGGTGCAGTGAGACTACGGCTGTTTGCACTATGTGCCTGACTCAGAAAACAAGCAGTTTGTTATTACGGTTATTTCTGGCAATTTAGGCCATTTTTTTCTGAAATATAAAGAATTCCTATTTCAGCTTAAGTACTAGTCTACAGATTCAAAATGCATGTGCTAAGTCTTAATCTACAGGGTGTCCCACCTGACTGACTGGGAAATAAATCCAAACAGAGCACAGCAAAAAATTACAATAAGTTGCCTGCATCACTTCAGGCCATATTCATCAAGTGATGGCTTATGAGTGCTGCATACTGAAAACACACAGGAGCTGGGTATTATGAATTCTAAGCCACTGACCATCATTTCCCTTTACCCCACAAGTTCCTTTAAAAAAAAAGCAAGATCCTTGGCAGCTGTCAATTAGCAGAGTCTCATTCAAGCTGATGCTGAATTAAACAGGCTAAAGATGTGTGCCCTGACTCAAGCAGAACAATCTTTCCCCCACAATTACAGCAGAGAAGCTCATCTTTGTTTAAATATTCAGTTCTACAAAGGCTTTAAAATCCTCATGCTCACAAAGGTTAGGAACTTTGTGGGCAGTGGTGTAGGCTGTGTGCACCAGATTTGGGAACACTTATGTAAGTCTCTCCTAAGAAGACTGTACAACAGAGAGCAGGGGCCTGGTTTCAGTGGCTGCACACTGTAGCTATAGCTCTTGTCTCTGCCTTCACATTTGAGTCTTAATCACTTAAGGCATCCACAAGATGCTCTGTTGCATCCATAAATTTTTGAGAAATAAAATGGGAATCTCCATTCTTAAAATTGGCATTTTAAAAATATGGGATGTTCCCACTGCACTGCCACAGCACTTCTCTGTGCAGTTCCCCATTTATCTTTTATGTACACACACTTCCCTCTTGCCACCTTATAACCACTTCTACTTGCAGGGCAAGGTGGCAGCTTTCAGACAACCAAGGAAACTGTGAGAAAAAGGGTAAGGTGGGACTATTTTCCATTTTTCAGGCTAAAAATCAATATGATTTATTTTTTTAAAAAAAAAAAGAACCAGCGAAGTTAGTAAGCCTGTCCTTTACCACAGGATGCAGGATTTCAAGTTAAAATATGGGAAACCCCATAATAAATGAGAAGTCTTCCAACCCTAGGAGCTCAATCATAAAGCAGATTATTCTGTGCAGTCACAGAGGTTTCCTAGACTACTCATTTTCGCATGAGCTGATAGCTCGAGGGGATGTTCAGACAGTGTTTGATGCTTTTGAACTTGACCTACAACCAGCCAATGTCAGTTCAAACCTGACCGCCGGGAGAAAGCATGGAAAAAACAGGAAGAGGAGAGAAGCGCGTTGTCATGGTCTGCCTCTGTCAAAGGAGCTTGCAGTTTGACAGACATCAAACCAACAGAGCAGAAAGCTTAGATTGCACTGAAGCTAAATAAATAGCATGAATGGCAGGGATGGGGGAGAAGTTTGGATCTGTGTAGGAAGGCAGGGGAGGTCTAGGAAAAGGGTAATGGGGTGACAGAGGAGGAGGAAAGGGACAAGACTTGGAGTGACACAGACATGCTCCCAGTCCTAACAACATCCAAGGCAAGTAAACAAACTCCTCTTCTTCCTCCTTGCCTCTTCTTTGTCCTCAGTGAGATCCAGCAATCCTTTCCCCAAGACCCCATCTCTAGAGGATGGTGATTGCCATTCCTCATGGGAGCCAGCAACAGGGTAGCCCTTCCCACCTTCCTGGTGGGTACCTTCTCCAAAACACAAAGTGCAAGACTGAAAATGTACTGGGTCAGTGCTTAGCACTGTGTCCCAGGCATTGACAAGGGGTTGGGAAGGGAGGCATCACTGACTGAGATGAGTAACAGTTCATACCCTTCACATCTCCTATGTCCCTATAAAGGACGTTTTCATTCAACAGAGTGTACAACCCATGGAGATGAACAGATAATTTCACACCCCTTCAAAAAAAATTCATTCTGCTTAGAGGTCAGGAGTCTAAAATCTACACACTCAAGTGGATTTCCATGATACTAATAGCACAACAATAAATTTGCCATACAAATACATAAACTTGCCATCCCCTGAGTGATTTACAAAATGCATTCCTAAAATACCAAAATAAATAGCCTCCCTGGAGGCTGAAAGATTGTTTTGAGGGGCTTTTCTTTGGAGTCAAAGTGCCTCCAATCAAAACACATAGTACTCAGTTCCACTATGTCCATCACAACTGGTATATAGTGCCTGTCACCTCCTTGGCAGACAATGCAGATCAGGGAGCTTGGCAAAGGCTTCAGATCTACAAGGAAGATCAAATACCCCAATGGGATGGAGCAGCACCAGCAGGGTGCCCGCTGGGATTCTCTGGTTGCTCCCCCATGCCATTTAGGGAATTAGGATCTTGCTCTCCTAAGCAGAACTGGCTGATGATCAGTCTCAGGATTTGGGGATGGTTAGCACATAGAAGTCATTCTTCACTCAACCCTGTGCCCATGGTGGGTCCTGGAAGGGTCCCAATCTCACTTTCTGCTATGCTCAATGATGGTCTGAGGGTCAGAAAGGTCAGACAACTTACATTAAAGACATAGTCCCCTCTTCCCCACTGGGACAGGAAACAGACTAGAGGAGGTTGCTAGGCTGGCAAGGAGTGAATGTGATAAAGCAAGCCTGGTTGAAATTGGTGCAGGGAATTTCACAGATGGGTGACATACAAGGAATGCAAAATCTATTCACATGTGTAGTTAAATAACCCCAGAAGCATGCAGAACGCTAGCAGGCAGCTGCCTTTGATGCATATATAGCAATAGGTACCAGCTGACAAGGAGTTATTGGCTCCTAAAATACTCATGGATTAAGAAGACAGGAAAGGAGGTAAGCTAGAAGTCCTAGCCAATAGATGTGCATGACAGAGGTTGGAAAAGGAAGAAGATTCACATTTTTAATGTGGGAGTTTTTGTTATATGGCTGTCACATTACGATTTCTGGAGCTAGATCTGCTAGATGGTTCCCCCTCTCTCTACACAATAGAGAAGAGCTCAGCATTTATCACAGTGTTACCAACTGTCAAAGAGTAGGAAAGAAACACACTGAAGCCACACAGCCTCTCCATTCCAGCCATACCCATGTTTCAGCAGCCCCTGTGGCTAAGAGTCACTAAAGTAGAAATTTCATTCCCAGTTGAAACATTTCATTAAAAGGCAAAGAAACTGGATGAGGACTGCTCACACATCATAAAGTTGTATACATCCAAGATGATCTTCCTACCTTGTATAGTTTGGGGTCAATTTGAACTAGCAATCTAAAAGGGAAACTTTCCATAACCTATTGCCAGCTACTTGAATCAGTGATTTCCAAAATGTGGGCCATAGACAGCTGGTTGGTCATGTGTGGCTGGCACTCCTCCATTCTCATTGCTATTTCAGCCTGAGCCCTGCTAAAAATACACCAAATCATTTCCTAATACTGCATTCTCATGTGATCACTAGCTAGTGTTGAAATGGGGATGTAAGAAACCCAAAGATGTGAGAGGTGGAAGACTGGTGCTCCACACACCAGGAGATGGGTAAAAGGCATGGATGACTTCAGGAGAATGTGAGATGCAAAACCAGTCTCCCTCTTAAGTAAGAAAACAGATAATGCACAACAATGGGATGTACTGGAAAAGTCCATCCTTTCAGTTAAGGCTGCTGAGAAGTATGTAGATGGTTTTTATGATTTTGTGGGTAGTTTATGTTTTCTTCTGCCTGTATCTGCAGCCTCCTTTTATTCTGGGACATACGCTGATACACACACAAGGAGTGTGACTCTGCTCAGTTGTCAGGGTGAGTCTTGGGTCCCAGAAAGTATGATCAGACACCCAGTGGTACAAAGGTACCTTCTCAGGATGTGCAATCAAACATCCATTCCATCCAAGCAGTACACCATTACCATTTGGGCACCTGAGCTTGTGCCAGAGCAAGTTGCATCCTGTTTGCAGTTAAAACTATTGACCAGCCTGCCAGTGTCCCAGAACATGCAGACCATTGTATGATCCAAACATTTCTTCCTCCTCCTGATCTTAGGCTGCATGCCTACCATGCTGCAGATGGAGTGCAATGTGGCGCAGCCATCTCAAGAAACAGATGGATCAATACAGATCTGTAGGTCTTTCCTAATGCCAAAAAATGGGAAAATGGAAAAGCAGACTTGGGTAGTTTTCATGACAGCATAAGGTTCCAAGGGGGGTGAGGAGGGAGTATGGAAGTGTGTAAATTTGTTAAAATAATTTTAGAAAAAAGGATATGAACCAGTCAAGCCTCAGTTTATGTTCCCCACCTACATTTGGTCTCCTTGACAAAAATAAGTCTCTGCTCTGAAGTCCCAGGAGGCCTGGAGTCTTACTCAGGCAGTCCACACGGAGCAGTACACCAAAATGCAGGCTTTAATGCCCTGCAAATCCTTTATGGTGTATTCCAGAGAGGACAGGATCCTTTGGAAGGCTGCACAGTGACATCACCCACCTCCACATTGAGAAGGATTTAGGAGCCTGTTCCAAGAAGATCTGGGACTGCAGGCAGGACAAATAAAGCTCTCACATGCTTCTCAGCCAGGCAGCTGCATGTAGTTCAGCAGGAAACTCTTTGTACTATGTGACCAGGTCACAGACACAAACAAAAGGGCACTGAGAGACTGAGTCAACAGCCGGTTCTCATGTCCCTCTGTCGTATTCATGTCTCTAGAAATCAAATGCTCTTAAGAGGAATTTGACATCATATGTGCATGCTGTAACACTTGCTATAAAAGAAACAGTAAAACATTCAAAAAAAGTCACGCAGTTCCAGAAGTCTTACTGCTACTAAAACAATAGCTGAAGAGTATATTTCCAGCAAGCAGCAGACAGGATTTTAACCATGCTACTTACACTAATCCCCTTGAAATTTCTTTTAAAGAGAATTCAGGAGAAGATCTGAACAATCCTATTCCTTTTAAGAGAAAGAAACTGAAGAAAGAAGCTAAAGTTGAACAGTCATCTAAAAGGAGTGAGAAAATGCCACTTCTGGAGGGGACTTGACTTACCATACTGGATTTAGTTATTCAACCTTTGTTGAAAAACATAGGTTATTGAATTCTCATAAGAGTCTGAGTTCATTGGAAAGCAGGAAAATTCCCTGTAAATTGACAACAATTGCTGTGCCGAGCAGTGGGAGCAGGGTCTCAGAAACCATGATGTCCAGCATTACCGCTCATTTGCCTTCACAGCACAACAATGAAGGGAAGGAAACAGACTTGGAGGAACGTAGCTTGGAAGAGTCTGTTAAATGCATTATAAAATATATTGCGGTAAGACTGCAGCTCAATTTATCCAGGTTTGTGTTTCATTCTTGCAGGAATTCTTTTCTTTACCAATGAATGTGTCACCATGAAAAATTTTGTGGATTCCAGTAACAGCACCCTTTGAATAAGTGATGGGATTTTTCTTCCATAACTAAGGAAAGGAAATAGTTTTGGGTCCCTGTTCTTCTAATTTCAATGACAGACTGAGTAGCTTCTCTAGTGCAACACACACTCCTCTAGTACAACACGCATTTTTTTTTCTCTGGTCCAACATACAACTTTTGTCTGTTGCAGCAAGATGAAAAAAGTCCTCTTCCTCCTCCTTGCTCTTGGAGACCTGCACAACTTACGAAATCTTCCCAAGAAAATAAAGGGAAGAATATAATGGCAAATTTGGCTGGCTGAGTCAGCAACATCCTGTTTGAGCAAGCCTACACAGAGGTGGGCGGATTTCTTTCTACCACATCCCTCTAGGGAGTGAGCTGCACAGAGCATCCACATAAAAACACTCTCTTTCAGGTGGAATTGCAGCTCAGCTTTGTGGTCTAAGCATAGGTTTAAAATCTGACAGAAATTCTGGTTCTGTGGAAAAGGACAGATGAGTCTGTCATCTGAATGTCTTCTTGCTGTTGGAATCAGCATCTATTTCTTAGCCTCAGAAATAGACAAAACAAGGCGCTACCTCTAGGGCAGCAGGTGTCTGGGGAAAGGGAGCAGTCCAGGCATCATGATGAGCCATAGCATCATTTCTTGTGCTTCATGGGGGAAAAGAAGAGAACCAGCTGCTCAAGTGTCTGCCCTCCATTTTTTCCTGTGGTCAGATTCAAACTAGAGTGGTTTCCTTCTACAGGGAAGAAGCCTGCAGTATATTTCTGCTTCTAAGGGAAAACTGTTCTCTGAGTCGAGCAGCCTGTAAATTACCTTGTGCCTGTCCTGAATGGGTGGAAAATTTTACTGGGCACCCATGCATTAGTTGTGTATGAAGTGGTCTGCTGGATCCAGTTGTGACAACTGTCAATATCAAGACAGTTACAGACCGGTCCTTTCATCAACAGCGGGTCTGAAATTCAGGAAGAACTTCAAGCAATCCGCCTAAGGTTACTAGCTGCCTTCATGTCAGCACCAAGATTGGAATACCAGACTAGCTGGCCTCAAGTCAAAGGTTCAGCCCCACCTATCCTATATATAGATTATTGTATCATATGCTCCCCCTTATTGCTATGCAACTGGGTGTCAGAGCAAAAACACAATTAAACACTGGTCTTGGGCCTCACTGAACCAGATGTCGGGAATGTTTTTCTCCATTGTGCTTGTCTAAAGGGCAGCCACACTCAGTAATCAATGCTCAGGCTGATTTTTCTAAATAGGCTTTTGACCCTGACTTCTTAGGACAGGAATTCGTTGCAATTTTCTCTTTGAAAAATCTTGAATAATTTGATTACAGTAGGAGCTGATTAAGCCTCCTGGTTTCAAAGCCAAGTATTGCATCAAGCTGAGGAAGAGATTCATAAACATGGTTGTTTCATAGATGCTTGTAACTCTGCTTAAGAAAAGGCACCAGTTCTTGCCAGTGAGGCCCAGCATCCTGTGCTCCTACTGCCATCATCTAGATGTTCAGCAATCCCTAGGGAGTGCTCAAAGGCTTTTCTCAAGACTTGGGATTATAGCACCTCTTTTATACCTGGTCTAATCCTCCCTTATAATTCTTCAAATTGGTAGCCAGGATTCCAGTCACTGAAACATTATCTTTATGCACATGAAATTATTCTGCACGACAGCATCTTAAACACACTGACAGTCTTTATTTCTGATGTGCCCTAAGGCAACATCCTGGCAATAGTAAATCCACAGAAATTTACCAATGACTTTGCTCAGGCCAATTTTTTTCATCTTAGGGGCCTTCATCATGCTGATGAAAAATAAGGGAAAAAATTGCTCCAGGTTGAAGACTTGGTTTCCAGTGCCTTTTTTGCTTGCCTTAATAACACCAGTGAGTAAAGTAGAGAGATAAATTCACTCACTGAAGGGTTCTTCTTTCTCATGTTTTATGCTTTTGATCCATACAAGTACCCAAAAGAAATTGGTTTCCAGCTATTGATTTAGCTCAGTTTCTTCAGAAACCTAGCAGGGACTGCCACCACAACCACCTATGAGGAAACGTGCCTGATGGTGCCATACTGCTTTTCTGTTGATATATTTCCCCCTCTCTAATTTTCAGACATACACCCATTTTAACTGTATGTACACAAATGCAGTATT
Source organism: Zosterops lateralis (assembly GCF_965231275.1). Taxonomy (NCBI): domain Eukaryota; kingdom Metazoa; phylum Chordata; class Aves; order Passeriformes; family Zosteropidae; genus Zosterops; species Zosterops lateralis. The sequence goes on along the minus strand of NC_139764.1, from coordinate 37,923,104 downwards.
TGTCTGTTTGGGACTTTACGTTACTTTCATTACAAAACTGCATAAAAAAGACAGCAAATCAATTTCATAGTCAGTGCTCACGCAGCAGGAGACAATTCATACTGACATCTGATACCTGCTGGCTGCTGCTTCCAATTATGCCAGATGCCGGAGAGTGGGACTGTCGAAATAACAGTGTCGGTGGTGCAATCAAACTAGTTAAGATTCTGGAAGTGTGTTGTGCTTGGTTCACTGCGTTGTCAAATTCCCACCATAAGCAAAATAGTGACACCTACTCTTTTTTTGTTAACTTCTTAACCAGCAAGGAGATAGATACCCATTAATTCAATGTAAAGTTGCATCCTTGGATATATAGCTGAATCTGCCCCAAGGCTAAATTTCAAAAGATTGGAAGGAATGCGAATGAAAAGTGAAATAAACATGATAAGGGCTTATAATAATACATCCTTACTAGATCTTACTACAAGGCTGCATTACAGCCCTCAAGGCAAGACCATGTTTACTGCCTGTCCTGTTCCTTGCATTATGCAAGGGAATTCTCCTGTCAAAAAAAAAAAAAAAAAAAAAAAAAAAAAAAAAAAAAAAAAAAAAAAAGCCTGGAATTGGCAGGAATAGTAGGACAATAATAAGATGGGGTACCACTGAGGCATTAATTGGCCAGCAGAGAAAAAGAGGGCTTCTCTTTGATTGAGGCAGAAAGCAGAGGACAAGTTTGGCTGGATACACAGAGCAGAATAACCTTAAAGTCTGCTCTTCTTATCTCCCTAAAATACTAAAAGAGAAACAGAAGACTATGATGCTGGCAAAGCAGATCCCTCTTCATACTGAATGTTATATCTCGAAAAAGCCAATCAACTGAAACAATTGCACATACACACATAGAAGGAAATCACTGGGCCCACCCCTTCTAATTTCCCAGTCTCCCATGAAAAGATCTTTCCTTTTTCCTTCCCTTTCCATAGCCTTCAAGCCAAGGCCTCATTCAGTGAGTGGCCTCAGAGGTCAAATTGCTCAGCCTCTCCTGAGCAAGTTGCATCATAAATCACATTGTCCAAAGAGATGAGAACAGGAGCACAGGGCATCAGTTTAGCACATTCCAAAATGGGACACCACCAACAGTTCCACTTGGCCTAACCTTGTCAATTAGCACAGGTAGAGGCTTTCCTCAGCAGATACTTAACAGAAAATTATGAATTGCACTCTATCAGTGGATAGCTCCCCCAGGGTTTAATTGCATTCCCTGCAGAGCACAGAGGATCTCACTGAGGCAGGGAAGTGAGACTTCCCAGGCTGAGCAAGGAAGTTGCAGCAACTTTCTGCATATGACTGCTTCAGTTGAGCAATACAGTCACTATTCACGTGCAAATATACAAAAATCTTCTCATTGGAGGCTTCCAGAAGAGACTGAAATGTCTGTTTTGAGATACCTTTGTTTTTCAGGGAGGCATCATTTAATGTACATGATCTCCACAGTCAGTGAACAGTTACCTATTCCATTCACAGACCAGAAAAGTGACTGTATGTCTCCAACAAGAGCACCTAAAAACAGTTCTGAAATGGCCATAATGTAAACACTGTATAAAAAAGCTTGATTGATTTGGCTGGCCATAGCCCCAGAAGCATACTGTTCTGAATTGGACAAAATCTGCTGGATTTATAAGTAGATGATCACCTTAATGCTGTTAGTTTATTTGTAGTCATGATACTTTGCAATGTTTTCATCAAAGATTTCTAAATTTACTAAATCTGTGCTAATCCTCAATTACTATGTTTTTCATATGCCACAGGACCTTTATTAGCAGAACAAATATCTATCATATTAAATCTAATCTAAATACATTGTTAGGACTCTAATTTTAAAAGTTATCCTTACATCTTTCAGAAAATAAGACCTATGGCTAAATGAATCTCTAATATCACATCTTTGGCAACAATTTAAAAATTCTTAAAAAGCACAAATGTCTCACTCTTAATGTGAGGGCACTTTAACCCAAAATATGGAGGAAGTTCAACAAAACTTCAGCCCCTTAACCCCAGGTATCTCTGCTTACTTTCCTGGAAAATTCAAACACAGAGGAGAATGCACTGAAACTTCAAATTATATCCAGTTTTTCTCATTGACTTGGAGAGGATAGCATACCAAAAGTATTTAATTAATTGTGAATATTAATCATTGTGTTAATAGCATGAGGTAGAAGCCATATGTCAGTGCAGAATGTAGCATATACATTCTGTGAACAATTACTTGTGATGTCATAAAGAACAGCATATTTAGTTTAAATACCTTGACTAAAAAAAACCAAAAACCCTCAAGCACGGTCCAATTAATTACTCACCTAATTACTCATGTTCCGATAAGTCATTGACTTACTGCACATTATTCTAGATTTGAATTTTAGACTTACTGCTGCTAATAAAATTAGTACTTAGCTTAGATCCAATATAAACAGAATTAATGCAAACGCAGGAGATACTCAGCATTTAGCTATATCTTATTTTTAGAGCATTAATCAGCTGTCTGGGTTTTTTCTTTCTAAATTATCTATCACGCAGCCTGCAAAATCACAAATTATTTCTTCATAATATTTCCAATCCAAGTGTAACTTAGTCAAAAAATAGTTGGGAATGGGGAGAAGAGGAGGTGATTTCTTTCATGAAAAATGTACATTACAAAGTCTTGCAAGATACAATCTAAAAATATAAGGGTTGACTTATTTTCCTAACTCAGAAACCAAATTACACTTGAAAGAAATTTAATTTCTAAAACACAAAGATGTCTGAGGAAATGAAATATAAATATCTACTGTGTTTGGAAGATCCACATACAAAACAATTAAAATCAAAGAAATTGAAAATTATTTCTAACTAGAGTCCAGCTGTATTAAAGTCTTGTTTTTCCATTCAGAAATTTTCACCATTTTTAACAGACATTAAAAGCATACAAGCAACAAATTTAAATTTGGTCCTTGTACTACAATTTCTTGCCTAGCATCTAGACACTACAGTTCAAGTTTTATTAAAAAAAAAAAAAAAAAAAAAAAAAAAAAAACACCACAAAGCATTTACCCCAACAAGATTATCTTACGTCTAAAATTAAATTACAAAGAACAAGAGTAACTACCAATATGTACATGTGTGGAAAAAAAAAGCACAAGGGCTTCAGTAATAAGATCACACACCTAATTTCAGGCTCCAGTGCCTTACAGCTTCTGGGAGGTAGGACTTTGCTAGCAGAAGTGACCAAAGAAGAAAGATCTAAGACTGTGCTGAAAAAGTTTTAAGAACTGTTTGTCTCAGTGTGTTTTGTTATTTTATGCTCAACCTCTCTCAGAGTCACACTGTATAGAGAAGTGATGATGAGGGAGGGGAAGCAAAACATTTCTGTAAAAAGTTTCTGCATGTTTTCAAATCTCAAAAAAAGGTGAAATTGCATGCAGTTCCTGGGACAGTGTTCATTTCATGCTTCCTTCTGCATGCTCAGGAATCCCAAGCTCTTACGTACATATTTTCAGAACTCTAAAACACCACTGAACTCTGATTAATTCAATTGTCCAAAGACTTAATCAATATTAAATGAGCTAATTACAACTAGTTGTCCCTCTGGGACTGTCAGAAGGCTGATAAAGATCAGTCAGTTGCAGGTACAAGCCAGCACAGATCCTTACTCCTCCCTAAAGAACAATTTACTTTGACACTAAACCTCAAATTGGCACTGATGGATAACAGGCTAAATGTACCTACCTTAATCTCTACAAGAATCATAAAATATTTACCTCCACAATATTGGGCAAAAGAACCTTAACAGATTAGTGTTTCCTTGTGCTGGTTTCAGCTGGGGTAGAGTTAATTTTCTTCACAGGGGCTAGTACAGGGCTAGGTTTTGGATTCATGCTGAACACAGGGTTGATAATGTTCAGATGTTGCTGTTCTTGTTGAGCAGAGCACATGCAGACCCAAGGCCACCTCTGCTGCTCTGCAGCACTGATGAGGAAGTTGGGGGTACATGGGTGGCTGGGAGGAGACACAGCCAGGACAGGCGACTCAAACTGACCAAAGGGATATGCCTGACCATGCAGCATCACGCTCAATGTATAAAGTGGGGAAAGAAGAAGGAAGGGGGAAACTTTCGGAGTGATGGCATTTGTCATCCCAAGTCACTCTTAAACATGATGAGGCCCTGCTGTCCTCTAAGTGGCTGAACACCTGGCTGCCCACAGGAAGCAGTGAACTAATTCCTTGTTTTACTTTGCTTGTGTACATGGCTTTTGCTTCCCCTATTAAATTGTCTTCATCTTGACCCACAAGTTCTGTATCTTTTTTCCTTCTGATTCTCTCCTGATCCCACTGGTGAGGGAGTGAGCCAGTGGCTGTGTGCAGCTTGGCTGCTGGCTGGGACAAAAACACAACACTTCCCCTATTTCTACCCCATGAACCACATGGAGTACATGAAATAGGATAGTAGAGATGTTGGGCCACCTTCAGACTGTTTCAATCCACAGTGTCTCCTCTCAGGAAAAAAAAAAAAAAGTATGATAAATGTATATGGAAAAAATAATTTTGAAATGTCATATCCCAGCATTCAGACAGGCATATGATAGATATATAGATTTTCATGTCTTGCACATTGTATTGCTAGTATAAATCATGACAGTGGTGAATTAAGACATAAATAGGAAAGAGAGAGAGGCTGGGAAAAGAGTCTCGTGAGCTAGGGACAGTGGAACAAATTCACTGCTGCAAGAACAAAATCAATGAAGAGAGTGAGTGCTTCTTTCACAGGAGTTTTACCCACCCACAGCACCATGAAATTTGGTCCATTGACTCTTTCCAACTTAAGGCAATTTGTAAAAGCTAAATATATGTTTTAAAGCAGTATGCTTTCTGCCTCTAGGAAAAATGAGAAGCATTTGTATGAACATCTTTCTGAGGCTCCTGATACACGTTGAGGGCACACGCATGTGACTGTTTGCATGAAATTTTGCTACTAACTGGCATCTTGTCTTTTGCAGAAATGTTCAAATGCTCCAGAGTTTTTAATTATATCCTTTGAATGCCCCACTCCATGGATGAAAAAGAGGAGAAGTAACATGAAAGAAATCCTTTAGCAGTGAGAGCTGGAGGATCAGCTCAGTGGTAGAGCAGGAGTGTTGCCTGGAGAATGCCTGCAGAGCTCCTATCACATCACTAGCCCTGGATGTGCACAGAAACATTTGGAAAACTTTCCTTGCACATTTTTTTCATGCATCTGTTCTCCTTCAAGCTGTACCAGGTGAGGAACTATCATCTAGTGATAAGAGTTCAAGTCTGTAGACAGTTCCAGTTCTCTGTCACAAAGGTGCTGTGCGACATTAAATGAAGTAAAGAAAAACAAAGAAGTACCATGATTTGGCTTCAGGTTTCTCAATATAGGTTTCATAACTATTGTTATGAAACCTATCATTGTTATCTCCAAAATGTGCACATTTTCTGCATTCCCTTTTCATAGGGTCTGCTAAATTTTCAGGTAAATTTTAGGCAAATATTCACAGAATCATAATACAGGTAAGGTTGAAAAGAACCTTAAAGGTCATTTAGTTTCAACTTCTCCACCATGGATAAAGATGCCACCCAGTAGATCAGGTTTCTCAGGGGCCATCCAACTTGGCCTTCAACAGTTCCAGGGATGGGGCATCCACAACTTCTCTGGGAAACTTGTTCCAGGGTCTTACCACACACAGAGTAAAGATGACCATAATAAAGACCAAGACTGATACAAAGATCAAAAATATCTCAGCAGTAATTCTATAGATTAGTCACATCCATCAAGTGGATAAAGTGCTGTGCTGACTCCTCACAATGAGGAAAAGCTCAAATCTGTAAAAGCAATTATTCACTTTGGTCCTATACAAATTGGGAAAAAAAAGATGCCTTGCAAAATATAGAGTAAATCTAGTTACTCCATAAATGCTTGAAGATCTTTGGTAGCCAGGTACCACCATGATGCAAAATATTACTGTGATTCATTTTTTCTAATAACACAAGTGCAGTAAAGAGTTAAGCAAGTGTTTTATAGTAGAAGTTTCCACATGTCTATATGTGCTGTACTTATCTGGCCCATATCCAAACTTATAGTCAGAGTTCATGGTAGTAAATTTGGTATGAATGCTTAGATGGATCATGAAAAGGAAAAATGGGAGCATTTAGAGGCATTGTGCTAAATCATAGCAGTTACATTTATTCTTGGAGAGTGAAGAGCTGCTAGTGTCTGACACTGCTGTGTAAAGTGTCAAGCATCAACTATATGAATACCTCAGGTTTTCCTTTGAAAAGGGAAGAAATCAGAATCTGGAAGGTTCCTTTCTTTTCTTTCTTTTTTTTTTTTTTTTTTTTCTGACCAGGCAGCCTTCCAGGCTTTTCTGGAAGTATACCTATACCTTTGCTCAATCCAATGAAGCTTCATCAAGGAGACAAACGTCCCTCCTCCAGCCAGTGCAGCCACAGAGCCTTTTCCCTAGTGAGTGCCCTTCCTGCAAACAGAGCAGCTCTTGATGCCCCCTGTGTGGCTCATCCACTGCCAAGAATGAAGCTAGCAGTGAAGAGATTCTACTGAGGAGTGCAAATCAGAAGGATTTTATTTTCTTCAGCTTGTTTAAGGATTTGAAGACCTTTCCCCAGAGCCTAGTTATTGAGAAAAATAGCAAGAAACAGGAGATGCCACAAACACTTTGTCAACTTCAGATCTTTCTGGTTTAAAGATGTTAAAGAAAGCTGTTTCCAGCCAGTGCAATGGTTTTACTGCTAGAGTAAGTAGGAACAATCTGTTACAATTCAAATGCATTGTGTTCCATAGAAAGCTGGATTTTTCACAGAATAAATCTCATATGGGAACATTTTAACTGCGTTAAAGACACCTAGTAGGTCAGACGTACCAGCATGTGCTATATTTCCACAGAAGTAGAGATCTGTGTAACAGTTTGGTTTGTTGATGTGGCTGGTTATTCAGAAAAACCCAAAACCTCTTCAATATATGCTTAGAAATCATAGAACAATCTGTCAGCAAATATATTTTTCTGAAAAAATATAGCTACTGTGGTGCAGACACAGGATAAGTATCTCTGCCACGGATCAAGGAATCAAGGTGCAGCTTGTGAATTCTCTTTGAGATCACAGATTTTTTGTACATTGAAACCATTGTGGATATTTGCTATAACCCCTTGCCCTCTATTTTTTTTTTTTTCCTTTTTTTATTTTGAGTAGTGTCTCTGTCTCAGAATAGATTGTTCAGTCAGGACTATCAGCACCAGCATTAACCCTGACTAGGAGGAACAAAATTATAAAGAAATATTTTTCTCCAAGAGCTTTGAAGAAAAGGATAGGGCAAGGAAAAGCAGGAGATGAGATAAATCTCAGGCAGCAGAGAGAGATCAGAAGGCATTGGTTTGTACTTCAGGGCACAATTTTTTCTGCAGGAAAGCTAACAGAGATGGTCATGGAGAATGCTGGGCTGCAGAGGTTAGGAAAACAAAACTCTGTGTTTCTAGGATCTCAGCTTTTAAAGCAGTCCTGCAAAGACTCCGTGTCAAAAAAAACATTCCTGGAAACCCAGATAGGAGCCAATCCCTCAAGCCCTGATTAAGACTGCTTGAAGCTATGTGGCTCCAGTTTGGAGGATACACCTAGAATGTGCTGACACATATCCAAGAGGAACAGGCTGAGCAGGCTGTATTAATATGTGCATTATTAATAGCTGGTCCCTTGCAGCATCTGGTAAGTGCTTAGACAACACTGGAGGCTGAACAGTGCGGTTTCCACAGTGAAGATTTGATCTTTTTCCTCAGTATTTTACTCACAAAATAACCTAGTGTTTCCTAGGTAAACATCCCTCTGTGCTGCATGCCAGAAAGCACCCAAGTAAGAAAAAGCCAAACTGTAAGAAAATCCTTGTAGCAAAATATTGAAGCCTTCTGTTTACTCTCATGCTTGCACCATACAAGCTAGTCATGCACCATACAAAAATTAGGTTGCAGTTGTGCAGATACTTTCTCCCACGTATTTTTGCCCATCAAACACAGAGTTCATGTCAATATTTCCATTATATCTCCGTTAGGGAAGTACATGACACCTTATTTTCAGAGGGTCAACAAAGTTCTCACTTAAAGGGAAAGAAAACCAAAACCCAGCAAATATTAGCTAATGAGAATCCACATGAGTGGTTTTATGCCAGAGAACTTTCAATTTTCTGTTTTCTTGCCATTTTTGGAAAACCATTTTTAAGCAATATTTCTGCTTGCTAGTGTCACAGTAAAAAGCACTAAAGGGATGGCTACAGTTAAACTCTCTGGAAAGGAACAAAAACCTATTACTGATGTTCTGATGCATTCAAAGACACAAAACAGGTAAAAATGGAAAAAGGGACAGTTACCAGTTTATGGACATGTCTTTTCTCACAGGCTTCCCTGGAGTGGGAGCTGACATAATCCAGCTGTTCCAGCTTCAGCACAGCCTAAACCTGGTCAAAAACACACTCCTCACATCCAAAATCTTACACTTGCTGCTGAGCTGGCTACAAGACTCCTTTTAAGATCCTGTTGATTTTTCAATCACTGTTCAATTTAGGCTTCTGTATAACTAAATGAGGTTTTGGTTCCCTGTTGCCCAGGTCATGTTCTGTACTTGGTAGATATTGGGCTGCAGCTTGTTCAGAAACACTGTAGTGCTATAAATCATTAAGTGTCAGGGTCTTTTCATACCATGTTCAGCAGTTCTGGAACACACAACTTGTAGAGATTCAGGAAACATTCATTTCTGTAAATACTGTCGCATCAAGCTTAAAAGCATATTTCAACAATTCCTTTTCTGATCCTTGTAGTAGTAATTATTTTGGATGTTCACCATAATATGTCCTATTATTTTCAAGACAGAGAGCATTGCTTTAGATGTGCATGTCTGTTTTGCAGTCAAAGCCAGGTTGCATGAAATAAAGGGAAAATTTCCCATACCGACATGGAGTCCAAGGAAATTTCATGTCTGAACTGAAAAGGTTTCCTCACTTTTTCCTGATCTGGTGTGCATGGTGCTCACAAGCAACAACACTCATGGTGCTTCAAGTGCAGAAGCAAAATAGTCACAGAGGCAAAAGCACCTTTAATCACTGTTCATTATAAATTCAAATGCATTGCCTGAGACATCACATGAAGTCATAAAAACCCACAGCTATTAACTTACAGGCAGTAACTGCTGAATCTGACCTGAACACATCATACAAAGATGCAGGACTGCAAATGATGAAATCAGATTTCTCTGTGAATACATGAGAGATATTTCCAAAAACAAATCAAGGGTCAGAGCACATGGGAATGATGTAAAATGAAATCAGTGAGAGCCAAGGGAAAAGGCAGACCTCTCCCACTCTCCCCTTCAGCATGCAGATGCCTTTTCCAGACATGGGAGCAGTGTCAGAGAGCAACTGAGCTGTGCCCACTCTCTCCAGTCGTGGGACTACAGAGGACACACTTCAGTCTCAGGACACAAGAGGAGCCCAGTGCAGGAACTTCCTTCCTTCTCTGGCTGCATGCCAGCCATTAGGGCTGCCTTAAGCTTTATGCCAAATCCTGGTACCATGGAGCTCAGAGAAGTTTTTCCATTTCTCACACAGGCTTTTGGGAAAAAAATAGACCACAAATTTTGTAGCACATCAAACTTCTACTAGAATTAAGACTTCTTTTTCTCACTAATTGTGGAAAATCACTGTACATAATATTGGCCTTGGTCCAATAATAACATATTGCATGATCCTATTTACTGGCCCTGGAGAAATCAGATATCAATGATGTAAACATATTTCCTACTGTAAACATTGCAGATTCTTCAATGAAAAAGATAAAAATAAAATTGTCTTGAAAAAAATTTGCTGAGGGAAACATATATACATGGAAAGCTATGAAAAAAAGCTATAGCATCCCTGTCATACATAGGTATTTCCAACCTAAACTGGAGGGGGGGGGGGGGGGGGAGAAATAAAAGGAAAAACAAACTACTTCCTATTTCATACCCACTTCTGAGAAATCTTTTCCCTCCAATTCATGCTGACCTTCTGAATCATATCTGGATTTGATTATCCCCTCAAGAACCCAGAAGAAACAATATACCATGTGTGTCACACACAAATGGCTAGCCTTTACCTGGTCCATCCCACTCAGCTTTGCTATTGACAAAACATCATTACAAAAAAGGTCAAAATAACAAATCACTAGAATAGTAGAAGAAGATATTTTCTAGTCAAGAGATTCATTTTCCCTGCAACATAAACACTAACATATGCTACAACATACCCACAACAAGAAAGCTAAATGCTAGCTTCTACATAATAAAAATACAAATTTGCCAAAGGTCTGTGCACACTTATATAAACTAACAACACACGAGCCAGGGAACCTCACACAAGTACTAGAGCATATGGTAAATTACAGCAAGAAGGCAGGCAGGCAGGCCATTAGACCTTCAGATTAATTGTGATTATTTACATACTTCCCTCCTATTTTTTCTTTCTCTCCCCTCTCATGCTTTGTAACACTGTCCCTGGCCTATAAATTAAAGCAAAACAAAAAAGCTCTGTATTTTCTTGGTGTTGGAGATGGGCTGTGCTGAAAGCGACCCTTCAGCACCACCTTTGAAAACCCCCAGGCTGAAGGCACAGCCCAGCCAGGCCCTTCTCCCTCTGCAGAGGTGACACCATGGAGCTGTGAAGCATTGTGTAGGCAGGTTTTGCTGCCTCTTGTCAGATATCTTCTCTGGAGCCTTCCACCAGTGCAGAAGGCATAGGGGAAGGGGAATAGGCAGGTATTGGAGCACTGTGCCCAGCCCCAGCTGTCCCTCCTGCTGCTCCCAGCCTCTTCTCTCCCAACAGAGATTTTACTGGCACTATAGCAGGTGGGCTGAGAGGAGCAAACAAATAGCAATGGAGGTGACCAAAGGAAGTTTTGCTATTTAAAACGTATTAGGAGAATATCTGCAAAGCAATTCTGGCTGGCCAATATATTTAATGAAGCAGTAGCCCAGCAGTGTCCACGTCGTTTGCACTTTCTGCCAGCAAAATTTTTTCTGCATCCCTATTTTTGTTTGCAGGTATTTTTTTGTAATCCCTCCTAAGGTGTGTTTGTGCAAGATAAGTGACCCTCCTCAGCCAGTCATGGCCCTGCCCTTCACAGCAGGGAGAGGCTCACCAGGGCTGATGGGCCCAAAGCACTGTCCACACCTGAGCTGCCTGGACCTCCTGGATACACTTCACAGGCACCTCCAGCTGCCCTCCTGCATGGACAAATGGGCATTTCTGCCCTGTCAGAGCAGGCCCAGCTGTGTAGGTGTGGGCAGCCCCTTTTCCCAGATCCTCTTCCATAGCTGGCTCCACAAGGTTGGCCTGCCACAGCACCTGTCATCTCACATTAAAACCAGAGGCATTTGAGGGACAGAGTGAAATTCAAGCTGAAACCTGAGCGAGGCCACATCATCCCCCCGGTGCTTTGGAACAGAGTCTCCACTGTGCTGGACAGCCTGGGCTGCTGCAAGCAGGACACGGCTTTTCCATGTGTTCACACATCCCAGCTCTGCAGACCAAATGGCTGGAAAGGACTGGCCTTGTGGCCACAACTAGCAGATTTCAGCTTTAACTCCTTTTACCTAAACAGTCCCTTTGAGGGGGTAACAGCTCCATTTTAGCATTGGCCACCTCACACAACCTTAGCTTTCCAAATCTTTATTCCTGTCTTCCTTCATACATATATACAGAAAGATACTGGTCTAGATACATCTTTTGAAAGCCTACTGATTTAGATGAGCACAGACATAAAATCAATTCCTCAGCCTATGGTCTAACCACACCTCTGTATGGTTTATAATGGAAAAGTCGGTAGTAAAATTAAAAGTGTTGTTAACTTCCAAATGGCACTTTCTGTTGTTTTATGTTTGGCATAACTGACCAAATGGGACATGTTCACTTTTAATGGTGGTTTTATTTATTTTTCCAACAGTATTTCTTTAGTACTTTTTCCTTTTATATGACATATTAATACATAATTCAGTGGTTTTATGTCTCCCTGCACAGCCTGCATGATTTCTTGTGCTATTGAACAGTACTATTTATGACCAAACGGCAAAAATGTCTTTTTTTTTCATAATCTTTTCTGGTCATGGGTTTGCCTGTTTGTTGTTTTGTTTTCTTGACATTTTCTGAGCCTGCTAGAGTGCTTAGCTCCCCAGTTTCCCTGTCTGAAACAGGTCATCCCAAAGGGTCAGAATTTGCACGTTTACTAAAAAAAGTCAGTCAGTCTGACAGAGGTTGAAAATACAGCAGAGACATAAATGTTCATAGAACTGTTATCAGTAAAGGTCCTCTGGCTGTGCTGTGACACATGAGGGGTTGCATGTGAGCCAGATGCCCCCATTAACTCTAAGAGCAGCAGCTCCATTTCCTGTTCCCAAGACAGCCACCCCCAGGCACCAGTCCACCTCAGTGCTGCTGTGCCACCTTCCTGGGGCACTGAGACCAATGCAGCACTGCAGGCTGCAAACCCAGCTCAGTGGGGCAGCTGAAACCAAGCACTACCTCCTCTGTAACCATTTGTTTCAAGCATGTCTCACATGTTTATCAGCATCTAGTGTGCACTTTACAATTGGGTAATTACTTTATCCATAGGTTAAGCACTCACCAAATCCAATGGTTATATCACCATGCAGTTAGGACATGGTATATATCCTTATATGCCATTTCTGGGTTTGGATATTTTCCATCTGTACATTCTCCTCAGGCAACAGCAGAGGACATAGAGACCTTCATTAGCCCTTTGATGGACTACAGACATCCTGCTTGTTAGTCTATTATCTAACTGCTTATCAGTCACATTCTCAAGCTCTCATTATTTTACTTTCACACTGCTGTAATTAGCCTCTGTATTTTTCAGGCACTCAGTCTTGCTTCAGCCTACATGCACAGATTACACAGAAAGGAAGCTCGAATATTAATGCCATAAATGCAAGCCTATTGAAGGCAATCTGTAAGAGACTGCTGCTAAGAGAGGCTAAAAAATATATTTTGCTTGGGTTTGTTTCCTTCAGGTATTGGCTGCCTCTCTTCCAAGTCCTCTGAATATTGCCAGAGAACAAATTCTGCTTCTGTACCCAGGGCAAATAATTTCAGGTGTCTGCTCAAAAAAGGTCAGCAGGATTCAGCTGAGATCAGCAAGGAAGATGTTTTCTTCCTTGTTCCATTTCTTGTGGATGTATTTTCTCTTGTTCCATATTTTTAAGGGATGGTCTCACATGTTGTTCTTCAGAACATTCCTTCCAACTTAGAGACAAAAAGGGTAATTATTTGGAAATAGTAGGGAGGAATGTGTCTATTGCTTTCTCCGAGGGCTAAGCTTTCCTCCTCATAACCAAGCTTTTATGACAATAAATATGGTGCTGGAGAGTCCATTGTGCCTTGAAAGACATAGTGATAATAATGACAACTGTGAACATACAAGCTGGATTTTAAGTATTGCCAATGCAGGAGAAGGCACTGCCTTGAGATCTGACTCTGTTCACCAGAAATCCGTTTCACTTTTTTTGTGGAACAGTGGAAAAACTAACAAGCAAAATATGCTGCTGCTAAGGAACAGGCTCATCAGCAGCGCTGTGAACTCGCAGTAAACAAGAAACCCAGCAAATTAAGAGCAGTCATTACTTCACACATACTGCTCCTCTAAGGAAACTGGATCTTCCAAGTTCTTAGTGGCCCATTCCTAGTGTTTTGTGTCTTTCTTCCAGCTCTACTGACTTCTTTTGAAATAATTTCTCAGTTTTTCTAGGATCTCACGAGTTCCTAAGGACTAATTCTCAAAAGAGTTTTCCTCTCTCAGTCCAAACTACCTGCACCCTTCAGTGCATCATGCTTTCTCTGTTCTCCCCACACCAGAGCTCATCTCAATTTACACAATTCTATATGCTGATATTTCAAACATTTCCTTGTGAAATTGAAGAAACCTGCAACTCATTTCATCATCTGTTTCACCTTATTTAATAATAAGCATCTGCCAGCACAGAGAACAAGGTGTGCAATACAGATAAAATCCTGATATTAATTCAATTTCATCTCTCTGTACTTTAAGAAAATAAATCATATTTATTATTTCATTCATAAAATGCATCCTCCCTACCATGCTCACCATTATCTTTCTACTGTCAACACTATTAAAGGCAATGCCCCATGCCTGGGTATTTCAGCTCCATGTTACTCAAATTTTAAATGTTGTGGGGTTTTTTTGTTTTGTTTTGGTTTTTTTGGGTTTTTTTTTGTTTTTTGTTTTTTTTTTTTCTTAAATGAAAACCACTTGCATAGCTGTAATTGTGGTCTACCAGGGAGGTCTGCATTAAAATTATCACTTCCAGGGGTTTCATCAGACTGCCATAAAAATTTGCACAGCTAAAAGTACTCCTTCTCCCACACCAGTACTGTGCAGAAGCAGAGCACTGGCCCCAGTGTATCAGCCCTTCACTTTCAGGATACAGAGCTAGAGAGTGCTGGAAGCAGACCAGTCATCAGCCCCTGCAGTGTGACGCCCACTACCTCCCAGTCTAAGGTCACACTTCGGCCTCTCATAGCTTTTCACAATTTGTCTTTTGAGACAAGAATTTGAAGGCAAGTTGCTGTGTCTCAGAAATTAAAAAGCCATGTTAAGATTTCAGCTGCTGCCACAAATTACATGAGAGAGAACAGTACTGTTTTTCTAGTAATGACAGTGACAGTGGTCCCCTTGCATTCTCCTCCACAGGGTGCAGGACTGCTCCACTGAGAGACCTTAACAGCACTCTGTATTTTACTGCAGGGATCAGTCGGCTCGACTGAGAGAGAAAAGCATCACCCAGGAATAAGAGAGGTGCCTTTTGCAATTACCATGAAAATCCACACACATTTGGCCAAGTTATAAACCACAGGTGGTCACTAACTGTGTGTTCCTCATTTTCTGGATGCCTGACTTGAAACCCTGGGGGCTGATTTGCAAAGTGCTGAGTGCTGGAAGCTGTAATTGAAGTCTCTGGGAGCTGTGCTTTGAACATATATCGAGCTATAAAAACACTAAGTACTCTGAAACATCAGACTGGGGCCCCAAAATCAGTGGGTCCTTTGACCTTAATCTCCCTGTGACTCAGCTCCCCATCTGTAAAATGGGAATACTGTCACCTTCTTGTCTCACAGGGGTGCCATGAATTTGAATCCACATGCGTCTATTAAGTACTCAAAGCATTCTGCTGAAAGCACAGCTGAAACACCCAAGAGCCAATCAATAATTTTGTATTCAGCACACTCCTTGGATGATACGAAGTAAATAAGGCCTGGGCCACACTTTGAATGATATGGCCAGATGCCTCTGAGCATCATGCAGCAGAGAAAAAATAAATAAATGTAAACTCATGTAATTAAAGACTGTCTTGTAATGTGTTTACACAGGGGACCAGAGTTGTGGTTATGTGGGCAACTTTAGCTTTGGCATTTCCAGAGCAAGAAAAATAACATTGCTACTGAGGGATGGTGTACAGTGAATTCTGACACTCAACACCATGCAGAAGGTAGGTGGAATGATAAATATATCTCACAAAATGGGTAGGTTAACAGTCATTATTCAGGGGCAAAGCAGAGGACACAGTGGAATGAAGGATGCCTGCAGAGCCTTTCCTCACTGCCACTGCTTTAGGAGACCACTCTAAATTACATAATCATATATTTCACCTTGGGAACTCTTGCCTCAGCACAGACCACATGTCTACAGTATTTTGTTTGTATTTTTCTATGTACTCACCTAGCTCTTATTGTGCTGCACATTATTCCTTGCTATGAAGACAGAACTATTAGCTTTTGCGTGAGTTCCTTGTGGCTCTGGCACTAATTCACAGTTAATTTACTTCCATGGTACATAGAGGCAAGTCACAAGGATATTGAGCTAAAAGGAGCCACTAATTTGGGACTCAATTTGATTTTTCAGAGGGGGCGGAAGGCTTTGTCAATCGATGCAATGGCTATTTGCTGGTAGCAGACAAACCCTGAAGCTCAAGGACCTGAGATGCTTTTCCAGGTACTCTGGAGTAGGGAGGGAGACATTTGCTGTGATGGACAGAGATAACTCTATTTACTGACACACCATAGGACCATCTGATCTAATATATCCAACCACTCTCTCACAATCCTCCTCTGTTCACTAAGATCCTTCCTTTCTTCATTCCTCAGGCACCTAAACACAGGCAATTAATTCCTGTCTGGAAAGCCAGATTCACATCTCCATCTTTTGTGTATTCTTCAAAACCTACTTGATCCCACATGTGCTTCCCCAGTCTCCTTCCCAGCAGCATTTCAGCTCCTAGGAGCTCTTCTCACAGCTTTCCTCTCCCCTCCAACCTTATTTCTTCCTCTCCTTAAGACATCTTCCTGTTACCTGAGAAATGCTTACTGAGTGTATACAGGGTGCAGATTTTCAAAACCAGAAGAATTTGGCTAAATTTGTCAAAGCAGAGAGAAAGATGCAGAAGCTATCCCTTTAAAAACCCATCTCAAAATACAGTTTTCAGTCTTGGCTGGTCTTTACAAAGAAAGGACACCAGAATTTAGCATGCAATTTTCCCTTCATCCTGCTAAAATTTGTCTTTCCTGAGAATGGGATACTTCATTCTGCAGCAGGCACCCAGCAGAGAAAATTTCAATCAATTTCCCAAAATCAAGGCTGGGGAATAAAAATAAATATATTCCATTAAAAAAAAAAAGAAAAAAAAAGAAAAAAAAGAAAAAAAAAAAAAAAAAAAAAAAAAAAAAAAAAAAAAAAAAAAAAAAAAAGTAAGAAAAAGCCCAAGCCTTCTAACAAGGAGAGCTAATCAGAGATTACAGCCTCACCAGTTATCCATGTGGTAGAACATTACAAGTCTCAACTGTGCTGTAAAAAGCACTTTTTTTAATACACTTTTCGGGGGGTCACATCATAGGTGTGTTGTGTATCAGAAACATTGCACTGCACCCTATGGACAGATCCAGTTTCCTTACTGAGCTTTGGCATTGTATTGGTGGGCTTGGATCATCCTGAATATGTTAAAGGGTGAAAGACATTGTCTCTTCTGTAAGCAGCTGAGATGAAGAAGAAAATAAGAAAGGAAAAAAAAAAAAAAAAAAAAAAAAAAAAAAAAAAAAAAAAAAAAAGGCATGGAATTGGAAAGTTTCATTGGCAGGTTTAATGTAGCCAGGGAGCAGGATTCAATAGAGGGCAACACCACTGTTTTGCCCATGGTAAACTGATTGCACCTGGAATCTTCCTGTATGTTACACTGTATTCTACAGCATCTCTATATTTTCTGTTGGCTTAAAAATAATTTTTTAAAAAGAATCTCATTTATTAACTCAAGAACTTGTCCTCCAGAGGTGATTGTGATCCATATTCAGTTCTGACAAAGCACTATAACACTAGCAAAGTACTAAAGAATAATAAAAACAGAGGGGAGGAAAAAGAATGTCCAAAGCGTTTTCCTTTTCACACAGTGGATAAAAGAGCAGTGTGAAACCACACAGGGTTAAACAGGTCCATGTAAATATTCTTGTTCTGCTCTGGTCTGTGAGGACAAGTCAAGCATCATCTCATCCTTGTTTAAATTTGTCTTTGCATTTCACATTTTATGTGGGGAAAAATTGCCTTTAGATCTCAAAGGGAAAGTCCACTAAACTGTGGTTCCCTAAGGCAGCCAGTCCCTTGTGGCCTTTGCCTGTGGGCACAGACCCAGCCAGTCTCCAGCCTCTGCCACTAGCTGGCCACAGGCAAGTCTGCTTGGCACACCAAGGAGATGGGAAATTACAAGGATCTGGAAGTCTGAGGGCCAGTCCTGATATTTCCAGCCGCATAAGAAATACTTCATGAGATATCAGTCTAAATTCTGACCAATCACACCAAATCACAAGCTGGTGGCTGGCTAGGTCAAATGTCCATTAAGCCCAGACCTGGCTTTCCCTTATTCAAGCTGTGATCACCTGTCATGGCCATTTCTTGGGGAGAAGATTTGGGCTCCCAGCAGTGACCTGGCTGCCAGTATGTCACCTGCAATGGCTATTTACAAGTGATAAACAGTTCAGGTGGTCAAAGGGGAAATACAGTTGAAAGACAGGAGGCAGAGAAGGAACAGCTTGTCATTTCTGCATTGTGTGATGTGATGGCAGAGAAAGAAATAGTTAACCCCACGTCAGATCAGTAAGGCAATTTTCCCATCCTTCTGCTATCTCCTTATCTTTTGCCACTATTAAGTTAGCTTATTTACCCCAGTTATTTCTGCTTGCACGTTCCTATGGTTCAGCTCAAGTGATGCCTTATCAGCCTTCTACTGCTTATCCAAGTTACAGAATTTCCACTGCTCTGGGGCTTGTTACATGGGGGACAGAAAGGAAAGGGGCTTAAAGACAAGCTCAATGCAAAATAAGTGGCTGCTTCGAGTAATCATTTCCTTGCCTTGTGGTGAACAGTCATCCCTTTACCCTCCAACATCATGTCAAAATTTAACCTTGGAAATGAAGACTTCACAGAAGAAAAAGCACTTAAATAGCCAACTGTTTTGATGCTTCACTTCTGCAGAAATGAGCTGTTGTCTTTGATGTATTTATTATACCACATCTGTCTTTTAAATCACAGAGTAATATTAACATGTAGCTTTTGCCATAAATTATAAACATCTAAGTAATTTTCCTGAACTTTACAAGCAAAAATGCCACCATCTCAATATCTGTCCTTAGCATGTATACTATGGTATATATTTTACTTCCCCCCACCCCCTAAAAAGACAGATCAAGCACTTAAAACCATTGCAACAAAGATGAGCTGCTATTAACATTATGCTCAGGCTAAGCAGAAGTTTGTGATATTAGATCCCATTCCCCTTACCCCATTCCCCACTCGTGCCACACAGAGGTGATATTTGTCTTGCAACAAAAAAAAAGAAAAAAGAAAAAAGAAAAAAGGAGGGAAGGAAACACCGCGTCTTTGAGACAAATTTTACAACACTCTGAATGATATGTGCGCTTTTTATGTTTATGAAACCACCATCTAGCAAAAAATAGCTGCCTAATATTTTGACACGAAGGTCATTTGAAAGTTTTACTGCCTGCAAGCCCGATCCATTTTGTTGACAAAAGACTCTCTCAGGGCTCTTTAAGGTGTCCCAGCCTGCTCGACTTTCTCTCTGTCTAGCATTTCTATTTCCCCTCCTCACCCCCCTCCCACCAGACTAATTACCAGCTCATTAAGGCTGTCCTAATGAATTATGTTACAGCATTAAGAAAGGGCTTGGAATAAATGCTCATTTAGGTACGGGAGGAGGGACAGAGAGATTCCTACTTGTGTCAACCTTGCCAGCTGAAGCTAACTTGATCTGACCACACTCAACACCCAGACCTCCTGCCTCCCCCCCACAAAATCATAAATATTTCAGCTGAAATGAATTTCAGCTTGATATAAACATGCTCTTGGGAGGAATTGGCTTCCTAATGCCACAGAAAAAGAAATACTCAGGAAGGTTATACTATGTGCACACTGAGCTCGTGCTCTGAGCTGTGCTGCCCGCACCTGCAAAAGGCTGAGGAGTAATGGGATGTGGAATGCTCTCCCCTTGCTCAGCGCTGTCAGGCAGAAAGGCAAAGGCAGCCAGTGCTGGATAGTACTTGTTTATTAAAGGCACTTCTGCTATATTTTTGATAACTTATGAAGGAAGCTAGGCAGAACAGCTTTCGTTTAAGATCACTCCACATTGCATAGTGAAACTGTTCCTATTTCTTATCCAGAACAGCAGCATTGGCTGCACAAAAAAATTCCATGACCCAGCCAAAACTGGGATCTGCAGAGGTGAATGACGGTGTCCTGCTCTGACCTATGAACTAGATTCTTAACATGATACTTTCTCAGCCAGAGCTTTATCAAAGACCCCTCACTGTTTTCCATATTCAGCTTAGACATTTGAAGTGCTAACATTCAAATGTGCCATTTTTTAAAGGCAAATCTTGTATTTTATTAATATCTTGCTATTCTTCTGTTGAACAGGTACCTGAGCTGTACATATTGGTACCTGGGCTTTGGCTCTGGCTCTTCTGAGGGATTTTTATTGTCTGCAACACCCTCTCCTGCATATTCACTTCCCCCCCCCCCCCCTTTTTTTTTTTTTTTTTTTTTTTTTTTATGCAAGGAGCTGTAAGTGATGGCAGAAGAAAATTATGCTTCAAATAGGCCTGAATTTCCTCAAAATACACTGCCAACGTAAGTTTTCACTATGTGCATGTGAAACATATTCTAACTATGGTCAAAGTAGCAATGCACACACACAGAAATAGGACAACGGAACATGAGAGAGATAAGAATTTATTCTATTCTCTTGGAATCATCTGCTTTTTGAGAGCTCTAATTACTTCCAGATTTTGGCAAGAATCATTAGAAGTAGATCAGTTAATACAGTGCCCTCTATTATTGTGCTTCTAGGTTACTTTGTTTTCCAAATTCTTCACTAGAAGGAGCCACAGACACCAGAAAATGGTCATCTTTAAGAAATCCTTCAGTTTTGCCATATTGCATTTTTAATGGCTTCATTAGCACCCAGCAACAGCAAATATACTTGCAAACCTATGAGCTGACATTTCCACACAGACCTCAAAACCTTTTTAGCTCTAAAAGCAATAATTTAAGCTGTCTCTTGGAATAAGAGGCTACACAAATTCAGAGCTTTCGTACTTTAGAACATGTCAATAACTGGCTACACTTTAGGAATAATTAAACTGGCTTTAAGCAGCATCTAAAGCTTAGATCAGATAGTTTCAGGATGGAAGTGGACTGCAACACTTTTATTTCTTTTTAAATACATACACTCTCCAGGATTTAGGAGCTGCCACAAGCTAACATTTATTTTTTGCCCATTCATCATCTTCCAGTCATAAAAATTAATAGTAATTGCAGTCAAACTTGTGCATACAGCTTTGGCTTGCATTACATAGACACAAGTATATAAGTTTTACAAACGAAAAATATTAGACAGGCATTTTTCACACTAAGAGACAACCTAGCAGCCAAGCACTCGATTATTCTTATCACTCTTTTACAGTAAAGCAGGAGAGAGAAGGCAAGAACATATATGGGAATTTCTGCCAGAGCAGCAGATGACAGAGCCGTTACAGGACAAATAAAAAAATAAGCAAATTTTCCTTTCCCCCAAAACATCCCTTTCTCATCCCAAGTTTCTTGACTTCTTCTCTTTTTAAATTTTAGTCCCATTTGGACTGTTTCTTTTCTCCTTCCTTCTCCTTTAAAAAGACAGAGAAAGGGCTGGTAAGCACGAGGAGGAGCGGGAGAAGGGCGAAATGTTCCTTGTCCCCATTAGGGAGGGGATGCAGAATGCCAGCGGCGTGACAGGAGCCATGGTGCCCATGGCAGCCAGGCTGGCGGGTGAATTGGGCGGCCACGGTATCGCCGGGGCCATCGGCACGTCTCGCTCCTATCAGCCCTGTGCCTGCCAGCTGGGGAGATACATTTAGATAAAGCAGCCAGCAATCGTTGATAACAAGTCCCTCAAATGTCAGGCAGCACAAAGGGCAGCATTGATTGCTGCTGTACAGCCTGCCTTTCCTTTTCTTTGGTGCTCTATTCCTCCCCCTTTTTAATATAGCAAAGACTCTGGCTGGGGTAATCTGCCTGCAGAAAAGGCCATTGTGCTGCTACATGTATTGTGTTATTTGTGAAATAGATTTACCAATGTTTCTCTGATTCCCTTTCCTTTCTCCTCCCCCTTCCCCTCCATCCCCTTGTTGCTGCCTCTAGTCACTTCTTCGGAGGTTGGCCTAATCCAGCAAAGGACAGACACTGAGTCCTAGATGAGACATATGGGCTCTTTGAAATCTATGGTATAGATTTCCTCCTCCCTCCCACAGCTTTGGATGGGTGCCCAAAGCTAACACTCATCTCAGCTTTCATTTGTTTCTGACACAGAACTGACATGGTTGACATTTTGGGGCCATTTCATCCCAGAAGTTGCACCAATCTGAAAATGAAAAGTATTTTGATAATCAGGCATTCAATATGTTCTCTCTTTGAGCTACCCAGTTGAGCCCTGGCAAGCTGCAAAGTTCAGAGTCAACTCGTTGAGATTTGCAGCCACATTTGGCAGAGGCTGGTGCCCCAGCAGGAGACACCCCATGTTCTGCCATGAGAATGAAATGGGACTTTGCAGCAAGAAGCAGCACCAGCATAAAACACAAAATATAAAGTAACACAGCCAAGGTGCATTTGACATTAAGGGCTCCTGTGCTCCAATTACTGATGCCTCTAGTGGTTCTCTTCCATTTTTCACCCTCAACCTCTCTTTCCAGAAAATGAAAATAATGTATTGCCTGCTCCCACCTGCCAGCCTTGGGCTGCAGGAGCCATCCACTTAGCGTTTACAAAGTAGGAGTCACCAGCAGGTTCCCAGAAGGTCAAGCAGTGACATATTTCCAGCCCCTTATTCAGGACTGTCCTTCACCACAGTTCCCTTCCTCTTGATGCCTGAGGTAAAAGGGGACTCAGCCCTCAGGCATGTTCATTGCATTCACATCAACACACTCCCCCTCTTGCTATCTTTTAAACTGATGTGAATTTAAAGCCAAATCTTTGGTTCAGTAATGAACAGGCTGTTCCCAGCTATTTAAAAAAAAGAAAAATTACAATCCTCAAGATTTTATAATCATTTTAATTATTATAATTTTAGACTTCATACTTCACCAATAATAGGGCTCAAACAAAAAGTATGGAGTCCCTAGAGAGATAAAATGACAATGGGTTTTGTCTCATATGCTTGCTATAATTACAACTATTTGATCTGATGCAGTTTTACACTTTTATATTTTCAGCTTTGGTGTTTGGAATGTAAACCTCTCTGAGGATCCTTCTGAAGGCCTGGAGGATTGTATCTCTCTCCCTGCACAGAAGCATTTCCTATACTCTCCTGTCTCTTGGAGGGATGAGGAGTTGGAAAACGTCCACCTCCAGCCACCCAGAGGTGACCACAGCCACAAAGAGCATTCCCAGGCAGCAGCTGCTCTGCAGGAAAAGCAGGAGGGTGCTCAGCACTAACAGCTTCTCCAGCTGAAAGCTAAGTGTGCAGGATTAGTCCTCAGGGGGAGTGATGGTAGGGGCAGGACTGTGACACAGTGCACCTGGACTTCCCTTGCAACAAGGCACAACATCTTGTTTCCCATTTACCAGGGTAAGGCAAGGTGATGTCTGTCCTCTGTCAAAGCAGAGGTCTGCCTCACCAGGCTCTGACAGCAGCAGCTGCCTGGGGACAAGCACAGGTATCATGGTATGGTTGGAAGCACAGAGGCAGGAACAGACTTGCACTTCTGTGCTCTATCCTCCCTCCTCTATCCAGAAATTGCACTTGCAGCTCTGTTTAGAGCTTTTTAGCAGCTCTTAGTGGGTTTTTTTTCCTACTCTGTATTTGTCTTACCCTTTTTGAATCCAGTTTTACAGTGCAAGTAAAGTTGAGCATTTCCCTTTATAAAAATAATCACTATTTTGATATAAGGAAAGAAGGTTGGCAGGAAAAAAAAAAAGATTTTCCGCACAGAAATGAGGGTTGGCAGCTCCTACAGCACAGTGATCTCTTATACTTTTTCCTTCAAGTCTGCAAGTGAAGGGGACAGGAGAGAGTTTGTCTTCAGACACAGCTTCTTTGATCAGCGTCATTCACTCTGGAGAATGGAATATTGAATTCCTTTTGCAGTCAGCCTGTACTTAAGCACTTTTGAGTCTGGCTGCAGTTTGTGGACTTTGTGAAACATGAGTAACCCTCCCATCTCTCTGCCTTTCTTCCCTGACATAGGGATTTTCAAAGGGCATCATACTGCTTGACCTGAGAAATAGGATGTTCTAAAATGTCCTTGGCCATTGCTCACATACACAAGGCCATGCTGGGAAATTGGGCAGAAATTGGGTATTACTCTTAAATTGGAGGGCTGCATTCTCACCCCAAGCTCATGGGTAAAAGGTGGAATTCATAGCCTTGTATGACCCAGGTATAAATTCAGGTGTAACCTCCACTAAAGTAAAAGAACCTTAAGCAAAAAACCAAAACAAAATGAACGGGGGAAAAAAAAAACCCCTCTTAAAATCTATTAAGCTCTTAGGATACAATTTTTTGGCAAGGGACAGTACTTCCAATTATACTGAATATCTATTAATGCTGATATAACTAAGTCTGCCAGGTTTTCCATTGCAAACCACAAATTTCAGGAGTGTGTAAAACTCTGCTATGCAAATGCATAGCCTGCAGTGAAACTTGGCAAATAAAGCTTCAGCTGGATAAAGGTTTTACAATAATCTTTGTTTAAAACAAAGTTAATTAAATTCGGGTTTTAGCAGAGTTTCAACCATTTTTAAGTTACAGAATAATGCCAGGACTTAATTGTCACTTTTATCTGAAGATCTTTAGGTGCTGAGGCATCACATAAGCTGCACAACATAATGGGGAAGTTCATTCCCCCTTACACTCAATCCAGAGCAAGATCAGCAAGGAGCTGGCCTGGGTCTCCTTCAAACAGGCTGCTCATGCCTCTTAATGCTGCACTGCAATATCCAGCTGTTTCAGCAGCCACTGCAGACAGAGAGCAGGGAGTGCTGAATTTACACATTGAGGTCCTGATGGTTAATTCCTTTCCTGCCCTCCTGCCTGCCCCGAGCCACACCACCCCCTCCATCAGGAAGGATTGCAACCTATTCACTGTATGATGAACCCCTGCTCTGTACAGCTCTTTTTTGCCCAGGTGGAATAGAGCACATGATAAATCAAATCCAGTGGATTTAAATGGCTCTGTTGAATTGCACAGTAAATTAAAGACACACACACAATCATACACACAAAAATAGAGAGATAAAAAAATAGGAACACAGTGCTGTTGTATTAGTCAGCTTTTTACTAGGGAGGGAGATATGGCTCCAGAGGCTCTCGTTCTAAAATGTGTCTGTTCCCCAAACTGAAAAGCTAATCAGTCCATCCACACTACAGACTAATTATTTTTGGTGTTTTGTATTGCAGCAAGGACAGGGAGGCAACAAAATATATTTGGTCTACTCAAGAGTGGCTACTCTACTACATACAATATAGAAAAATTACTGTATTTTATCAAAGCATGAAATTGCTTTAAGAAATGGAACTAAGAAGAAGATCATTTAGTGCCAAGGGTGAAAAAATGCTCCCAAGACAGGATGGTTTCTAGCAGTACTTAGCACTAAGTCTTATAAGGACAGACCCATCTTCTCCCCATTTTATAACCAAAAAACTAGAAGTGGTTTTAGTTTGGGTTAATTCAGGGACCTAACAAGTGCAAATTTCAGTTCAAGCTGACCCCAGCCCCAACTCCTTTTGTACAGCCAGCCCTTTTACTTGTTATCTGACAGCAGGAACAAACAGTCTGTTGAACCTTATGCTCTCTATGAAAGACTACAGCCATGAGAAAACCACACGGATACAGCAGAGTTTAAAATATCTATGTTTGCTTATCAAACAAAGAGAAGAAAAACACAACACCGAAATTCTGCTTCTCAGGCAAGATCCCAGTGGCTCTCCTGATAGTACAAAAGTACTCCAAAGTCTCTGTGGGGCTGCAAGACTTTTGCATGCTCACCACCCAAAAGAAGCCTTACAAGCACCAGTCAGCAAATACTGGATTATCTTGATTTTGTGTGACTCCTTTTTCATATATTTTATCCACGATTCAACTTTCCCTTACTGACAAAGACTGAAACAGGCCATTGTGCACCAGTTCCTTTCGTGGCACAAGTTGAGCAAATTTAGGTAGGGCAGTGCTTTGAGAGCAGCTATTTTGTGCCATCAGGAAAACTGTCTGATGATGTTCAATAGGCATGAAAACTGACAGTGCCTCTGCCAGGATCTCGCCTGTGAGAAGCTCAAAGAGATACTTTACTTAGACTTATGTAACAACAGTAGGGGAAACTCTGACAAATTTTCACCTGGATTAAACCAGGGCAGAGTCTAATCCTTTGTGTGTGGGATGGGGACATCAATCTGGGAGTGCTGATGCTGGTTTGCACAGTTGTGCACTGGTTCCCAACTGCGACCTCCAAGTATTGTAACACAAATAAACACAGCCCTAACCCCAGCAAACTGTCATTGAGCATCCAAAGGTGCTTGTATGATTGAGAAATTTGGCTCATTGCTCTCTGACACCTTTTGCAGTTATCTCAAAATTCCCACTGCATTAACTATTTGGTTGCACTTTTATCTGTGCCCTCTTTAAGTGTTTTCAGGCATTGTACTGTAGCATGGAAAAAGGTTTGTTGAAGAGCACAGTCCTGACAACACAATACAATAAGTGCTTTAGGCTCCTGAGTTACTGGAAGGAGGGTAGAAAGTTTTGAAAGACATCAGTCCCAAAGGCCCCATTGGTAATATGTAGTAACACCTAGAGGAGCTCACAACATTTTCTTGAGTCTCTGTGGAGCCCCATTACCAAACCTTGCAAATAGTACCAGTGGCAGGTACTGAAGTGCTGCCACAGCCAGCACCAGTCTCAGAGGTCCAGGGGTGGTGGAGCATTACTTTCCCCAAAATCCATTTGCCATTCACTCCCACTGTAGGGTGCCCCCATCTAAGATCCCCAACACAAGGGAGTGCCTGGTCGCCTCTGCTTCTCATTGCTCCAGTAAAATAATTTTAAGTATTTCTTAATCTCAGAGAATTTCAGCTTTTGGCCTTTTGTCAAAGGGATTACCACAGAGGACAGTGAGTGGAGCTGTGCATGGTTTACTGGAAGCCCTGCAGAAGGAGTCTCACACAGATGCCGTCACAGACCACCTTACACAAAACAAACCCACTACTCATTCAGCACAATTTCTAAAGCTCAAGGATATGAGTTCCAGAAGTTCCTTCCCTTTGTAAATACTCAAAAAACATAATTGTGAGGCCACTTGTTCACTCAAAATATATTAGCCTGTTCAAAATGCTAATATGAAAGGACAAGGATATACTCAGCAACTTCTCATTTTGTCTTTGACCACATGCCGTGTAGGGCTAAAGAGAATGACCATGAGAAAAGTGGTAGTGAAGTAATCCAGAGTACAGTTCTGAAAACTTGCTTAAACGTATTATTTATGGTCTAAAATTATGTTAGGTCTCAGCAGAAAAAAAAAAAAAAAAGCCATATCTCTATGGGTTATTAAGGGTAGCAATTGAGTAAGAAGAAATAGGGAATTATTAAAGACTTAACTGGTCAAAGTAGAGTATGGGAAACTTAAAAGGAAGAAAATCCTTTTTCCTCCCCTAGGAGCAGGATGAAGTAGCAAAAGGAGGAAGCAAGGCAGCAAGCTAGCTCACTGGGGAGGCCTGTAACCACAAAGAGCCCAGGATCTGGCTAGGTTTTCATTTAGATCCACATACTTACATGGGATTCTTACTTGGGTGGAGGGAATGCATGAATTTTTGAACCATTTTCTAGTTCTTTATACTGTTCTGGTGCATAAGGTTGCTACAGTGTCTTTGCAATGACAGCTGGCTTGGGTTTTCCCTCACATGTCTTCTCGCAGCACTATTTGAGTAGCTGTCACCCTCTTCATCACTGCAAGGGAACAAATGCCTTCCCAGCCAAGCAGGGATCTGACATTCTATTTCTGTCTCTCTCCTCTGCAGGACAATTACTAGGTATTGGAAACAAGGCGCTAAGATCAATTGTATCAAGTCAAAAAAAAAAAAAAAAAAAAGAAAAGAAGCATTCAGAAATTAAAAATTGCAGGAATGGTTAACTATACACACAAAGAATGATTCATTTTGACTGGCTTATAATAAGCTGCTAAAAATGGTAATGTTTGCAGAGAGACAATGCTTTCATAAATATATATTATGTTAAAAGAAGTTAATTTTTCATCTCTAATCAGGGCTGATTTGGAAAGCAGTCTGCACGCTTCTTACAGCCTCCTCCTAAATCCGATACCTAATCTGAGTCTCAAAAGCAGAGAGGCAGAATGCCAATGATCCAGGTAAAAATGTAAAAAGCAGCAGCAACTCTTGCCTGTGGCATTGTAAAAGTCAAACCACAGTAGCAGATCCTACCACCTAACGAGCAGGAAGAAGGGGAGCTCTCACATCCGAGATGCAGGCTTCCTTAAAAGATTTGGCATCAAGGCTGCAGCTTGAAGGCAAGATTTCACTCTCATCCCCCCTCAAGCAACTGGATGAAGCCAAGCTTTGAATGTCAGGCCCTGTCATTGCAGGCACAGCACAAATGCCCTGCAGTAATGCCACCACCAAGGCAGCTCTCAGTTGTCAGAGCACCAGCAGCACAATTCGTAAGAAAACCAGCAAACGCAACAGTGCTTGAATACGAATCTGAAGACAAAGCAGAAACTGCAATCAATTGAGAACCCCCAAGTCAAGGCTGAGAAAAATAACAGTTTGCAGAGGACTTTTCAGTGCTGTGCAGTAATTCACTGTTGGGTGCCATGAAAGCAAAGGGCCCTGCCCAGGCTGGACTGCAAAACAGCCACTCAATCAGCAGCAATATGGCCAGCACTGCTCTGTGGTC
Source organism: Zosterops lateralis (assembly GCF_965231275.1). NCBI lineage: Eukaryota > Metazoa > Chordata > Aves > Passeriformes > Zosteropidae > Zosterops > Zosterops lateralis. Next base: position 37,894,522 of record NC_139764.1, on the reverse strand, counting down.
AGTTCTGCCCAGCCTGCCTCTCAAACACAGGCTTCTTAGACACTTTAGGACAAGATTTCTTTCAGTTAACTGTGACTATATAAAGGGTAAGTATAAAGTGTATATATAGAGTATCAAAGTCATATAAAGGGTAGGAATAAACAGGTCATCCAAAGTTTTGTCTGTAACAAAAAGAGAAAATCACCTTTGGATGACAAACCATCTTGTCATATTAAAAGTCCTTCTAAAAAGGGCCTGGTTACCCCCATGGGATGCCCCTCTTCTACCTAGACAACTGGTTTAGGCCTGATGATTACATTTTTGATTGCAAAAGCTATTTTAGAAGATTCCAAGCCTAATTATTGAGCTTATGTTCTGATTGGACCTTCTCATTCAAATACAACTAGCATACTGGTTTCCTTTATGCAAACATCCTACAGAAAAGAATTTTTAAAAAGAAAAAATTAAAATTTAAAAAAAAGAGAAAAAACCCAATGAAACTATAGAAAAACAATTATAAGAAAAAATATATTCTTATTCAAGTTCAATAGAGATTCACTTTTTATGCTTTTTAGTTCTTTTTTTTCCACTGGTAAATGGGAAATTGGGCTTCTATGTTCTATGCAGTTTTCTAGCACTTTGTGTAGAACAAGCCAGCTCCACACATCAGACATCTAACATATGTTGTTTACATAACACTTTCAGCTGTGTTGCTACTCTCTCTGAACTCAACAGTTCCCCAAAATTTGGGATCTTGCAAATTGTTCTATTAGGAAGAAGCATTTGGCAGTAGAGCCTGGTATCTATTATAGAAACTCTGCTCTCTGACAAGGAACATCAAGTCCTATTTGCCAGGTTTGAGGGTGTCACACGACAGGAGATTTCATCTTTACTGGCATCTTTCTATCAGCACAATCTAAAAAGACTCTTCTAGTCTGTTCAGGGTTACTCAAGATAGCTGTGCTCAAAGCTTTTCTTTATGTCTTTTTCCCCATCATTTCTGAGGTTCGCTCAGTGGTTCCTCTGTATCATGGGTACCTGAAGGGTCCAGGTTCCTCTGACCTGGGCACTAATCTGTATATAGAAAATCATCTGAAGAGCATCACTATGCCCCAAAGGGTTTAACCACTTCTGCTACTTGAAAAGGAGGACAGCAGGTGTCCCTAACCTCAAAATAGAGCTATCATTGGGTCGTGCTATAATCTCAGGCTGTGATATCAGGAACTATTTTTAGTGCGCACATGTGTCTAAGCAGAGACTGGGCCAAGATAAAGTGGAACCTCTGGATCACTGTAATGAATAAAACTATAAGGAATAATATTATCAGGACCTTTCTAATTTCCTTTCTATCAATTCTAATGTATATTCCCAAGACACACATCACAATAAAGTAAAAGAGCTGGGCCTTATTTAAATTAAACGTTTTTGGACTCATGTCCTGTTACCTTCTGCATCTAGAATACGTAATGAGAAGACCATGTACAGCACTATCTCCAGCTTCTTGCCATCTTACAGCATACTCCCAGGGTTACTCATGTCATTGTTATGAAGTCATTAAAGCCATGTGGTACACAGAGCCTGCTTCTATTTCTGGTCCAGCTCAACACTGTGGGGAAAGTGCCATCCTTTCCTAAGTGGAGTCAGGCTCCCACGGAAACTATGCTGCTCTTATCTTGGATTTGCCCTCTTTGAGCAGCAAGTCCCCAGTGGCCACTTGTGGACCCTTAGAGGTGCATTTGCTGTCTTTGTAGGAAACTGCCTGGGTAAAACATAAGAGCCTGACTGCGGAGAACAGGCCTTTGTTCTCAGTACTAGAGCTCTGAAAGCAAAACAAAAGCCAATGTCCTCAAGTCCAAAGAGGTGGAAAGAGTTCTGATCACGCTTGAACCACTCACATCCAGCACACATTACTCAGAATAGTACACCTAGAAGACACTTTCGCCCTGGCTAAATCAAGGGTTTCTTATCTGCAATACCAGATTGAACCACTAAGCAAGATTTTAAACAAGAGAAAGGGGATTAAAGGCTGAAGAAGAAAGATGCTCTCTACATTTCAAAACGAAACAGGAATCTTATTAGCATTTAAATGAACAGACTATCTGGATGGTGAAATCCTTATGAGCTGTCGTGCTCTAGACAGAAGTGAATCTTGACCCTAATTACCAAAAGCCACCCTGTATGCGACAGGGTGTTTGTGAAGCCAGAGAAGCAGATGTTCTCCAGACCAACATCACTTCTTTCTCTGTCTGCCTGCAGTCAAGAGAGACTACGCTTGGTGACCCAAATGATTTTTGCTGCTTCTGTTTTCCTTAATAAATAACATTAATATTAATACAATGGGAATGACAAAACAACAAAAACAACAACAAAAAAAACCAACCATAAACCTGGAGCAGGACACCAGCACAGCAGTGAGCTGCACAGGTCAGCACCCTGCAGTGAGCAGTAATCTGCCTATTTTGTATCTGAAGGGATAACAAACATTCACAGCCTGAATAACTACCACATGCCTACAGAACTCCTACTGCCAAGAGAAGGGTTGTCACATTCATGGGGTTGTCATGTGCTGCCAGCAGCATTGCCACTGAGATCTCTGCTTAATGCTTGTATCCCAGTTTTGTTCCTCCACATCACAGCATAGCAGGACTCAGCCTTTCTCCAGCCTGGCAGCTGCACCAGTGGGGAGCAGGGAATGGGGGAGAGGGAGGAAGATAAAGCCTCTTCCTGGTTGAGGAGGAAACCTCCACCAAGGAAGAGAGGCAGTCGAGGGCTCTGCCTTCAGGGGGAGGGAGACAATGAGGCAGGTTTGGGAGATGAGTTACATCTGTTCAAACTGAAGTTGTTTCCAGGATGGGCTGCATTATGCAGGAGATGAGCACACAGATACCATGGTGTTCTTCAAATCTGGACAGACACCTTCAAGTTTCAAGCTATCTGTCCACAGCACAAGCTGTTGATGCACAGAGGGAGCTTCTGCAGTGACATATCGATGAGCAACATTCATGCTGGAGCCACTTTCTTCTATTTCTCTCACTAGGTCTGGTGAATGGATGTGGGCATACTTCTGTGGCACTGCCACCTCATTATATCATTATTGTATCATTAATCTAGTGCTCTAATCACAACTGCAGCTGAGGACTTGCATGAGCATCTTTCATGTTCCTTGTTTCTTTCCTAGTAAGTTTTTAAGCTCTTGGGAAGAAGAGCTGCAAACATGAAATAAATACAAATCAAAATGTGAAGCACAGAGGGAAAAAAATGAAAAAGAAGTCATAACTTCTCAGCTCAGCAGGTATGCTAAGGGCACAGCTGAGGTTGGCAGTCTAAGGGGCCTTTGTCGATGTGATATGAGATACATGCACAAGCTTTACGAAAAATCTGTGTGTGCCAGTGACTGCAGGGGAACTGCAATTAGTCACAGGCAATGACAACAACACTTGTCCTGAGAGAGCAACATCAAAACTCACAGGTCTGGTTACAGTCAGAAATAATAAAAAACACAGCAGCTGTGAGAGAGCATATACTTGCTCATCCATACACAATCCTGACCCTTCTTCTTGAAGAAGAGTTTCAGGTATCTCTGCTAATGTTCCTGCTGAGCAAGGTGATGCTTTAGGATTTAGCTTTTCTATTTTTCAGATCCTGTACTGTTTTAGTGTATAACTCTAAAACTCCATAGTCTGTCAACTATTGTTCTCCTGTTTTATTCAGACAAAACAATTCCTCTAGGCCTGAAACTCAAGGATACCTTATTGTCTCAGGCCCTGAGAGATGTAAAGAACAATGAATTTGGGGCTGGAAGGGGGGGCAAACTTGGAGTAAATTACTTCATTACCTGAAGCTGTAATTGGAAGATTAACCCCAATATGTAGATGGATCAAACATAACTGTGTGAAAAACTCATGACCATCGTCTATCTTGAGTGTAACCCCTCAGAGGCTTTTGACTGCCCAAGGTGTACTCATTGAAGGCCTGCAATAAATATTCTCTTTTTATTTTCTTAATTTTGTCTAAACTCTGCTTTAGGTAGCCAAGCCAAGGCATCAAAGTCAGCCTCTGTCTCTCCAAGTAAGCTCCCTTGAGCAACTTGTTCATAATGATTCAGCTGCCAATTAAAAAATAAAATTAAAAAACTCTTTGAGCACTGTTAAGAACTTTTTAATTTATACAGGCCAGCTCAAAAAGTACAAATGAGCCATTTTCCTAATCATGTTTCAGAGAAGAAGGAAACAAACATGACTGCAAAGCCACCAGCTCCAGTTCCTCCCCTAATCCTCCAGTGGGAGCAGAGAGAGAAGCCACCATTAAAGAACTCAGCTCATTAACAACAGCTACAGCAAGAGCCCCAGAAATCTCAGTTTTGTTCGTAAATGAGTAAGCACGGCTCTGACACAGATGCAGCCACCTGAGTGTAAGTAATGTCAGTGTAACCTCAATCTCTTGAGCTGTATTGACTTATTGTAAAGATATACTACCTCAGCTTTGCAACAATGGCACACTTTCAGCATTTATCCTCTGCTTCTTTTCCACAGCATTTACTGATCTCACACAGTGTAAATTCAGAGACTGAAACAAAAATCTTAGCTCAAAGTAATTGATGGGGATTTGCCCATTGGATACCAGTGGACAGAGCTGTTGTACAAAATCCAAAGTTTCAGAATGTCCAGTCATTTTTTTTGACAATTAGTGATCAAAAACTTCAATTTCATTATAATTTATTTCAATTAAAATTAGGTTTGTTCCTTAAACTTATCTACACAACCTTATTATCAGTGTACCAGCCATTTAATATCTGAATTTCTAACATCATCTGCTGTACTTTTGAAACTGAATAATACTGCATATCCTAGACCATCACTTGAATTACTTTTCAGAAACAAAAAAGTAAAAAACGTAAAGTTACACAAAACGAAAGAGTTCATCTAAAGACTCACCAACCAGTTGAAGACCAACCATGTTCATTCTCATGTAAAAGGTAAGGGTGAAGATTTTATTCAACTTGAATCTAGAGAAATCCACTCTACGTGGTCCTCATGGGATGCTCTTGGTGCAAGTCCTGATATTGCAAAGCCAGGTGAAAATTGCAATCAGAAAGTTGGAGGACTGTAAATGACACATTGAAGCCTACAGAAACCCTAAACTTTCTGTTCTGAAGGCAAAGAACAGAACTGAGAGTCAGCAACTGCTGGGCATACTCAGCTATTAAAGATCAAACTTTGGGAATATAAAATAATACAGGCAACATATTGGTGTTGCAATAAGGGCAAAATAGAGCAATAAAGGAGAAGAAACAAACAACCCAGAATTGGATTACCAAGTACAGTCTTACTAGAGTCATGCTCTATATCCCACTATATACTGCATTTCACCAGAAGACAGAATTTAACATGAGCTGGGGAAGGACAGCTACATGTGTAGGTGTGTGGATGTTGGGGGTGGGAAATGGTAATAAAGCATTAACTTTAACAAGTGAGAATTAATTACAAATGTTTCTCAAATGGCTGTTTTTCATTTTAGTCTCTGATATACCAGTAGCTGTAATAGTTTTCTTTTAAAAGAATGGAGAAACATTTTCTTTTTAGCTGGTTTGGATGGAGTAGGAAATAAACATAAGGTGTTATAATAGAATATAATTATCTACTGTCTTCAGATTTCCACATTGTTTTGAAGCTGCTGAGACAAGCATACTCATTAGGACCTCTTTTGGTGAGAAAGGTGGGACAAGAAGCCTCCTTATTCCAAAGGCTGCCCACAGACAAAATCTACATTTGTAAGTGAAGGAGAAACCAATCTTCTCTACTTTTACGGGTGGGAAGGGTCTTGGTTCATTACTGTCTCCTCCTGCTTTTTACCAGCAACCAACACAACTGTGCCAGCTTAGTTAAAAACCATCTTCTCAGTGTACTTTTTTTGCAGCAGGGTACTATCAGAGCAAGAGGCACAATGCCAAAGCTGAGAAGTCTCATCTCCGTCTACTGCTGGGAGACATTGTAAAGTCACAGCCCAGTTCAGTGATGTCAAGAAATTCATGCCATTTAAATTAAGTGTCAAAAGGATTAGATTTCAACCAGATCTATCCAAGGATATTCTCCTGTCACATGCCATTTCTGTTCCAACCTTAAAAATCTGACTGCAAGTAGGAGGTGTTGCTAGCCAATCATCAGCTGATTTATTAATGGGGAATTAAATTGATTAATGGAAATAATCCATTATGCAGACTGAGCACACACTGAGTCCATTTATACACAAAGTGAGAAAGCGAGCCACTTGCCTACCAAGGGAAAGGCTTTCTGACCCTGTACCATCTACTCCCTTTCCAAGAGCAGGTAGACAACAAAACAAGTCTAAACTCTGAAGTGTTGCGTTGGGGTTTTTTTTAAATATATAACTACTTGACTACTACTCAGTAAATCCTGTCAATAATGAACTACAGCCCTTTCCCTTCAGAGGGCCAGAGATGCAATCACATTATGTCCATGTAATTTAGGGAATATTCTAAGAAATACATCCATTGAGCTAAGCAGCCGGTGGAGCTAGGTTTCCCTTGTGTGCTCTGGTAATGATTTTTACCTAGCAGCAGCTGGAAACCAATAGATCTGATGCCTTTCTGGAGAAGCTTCTGTTCCTAGGAAAGTCAATCATCAAATAGGATTCGTTTTTCACCTGAGACAAGAGAGATGTTGAGGTCTTATAGATCGGTAAGGTGTTAAAGTTTTGCAAATAGCAGAGAACCAGCTTTCAGTAATTATGTCTCGTTTCAGAAAGGTCTGCAAAAGATCTTTGAGTCGACTGTATTTACTACAGTGATAAAAAGAAAACACAGCAGAAAACAATGAGGCAATTAGTAGAAGTAGACAAGTGATTCTGAAGCAAGGTGAAATGTTTTCCAGGCTCCCCAAGATCCCAGACAAAGCAAGTTGTCTCAGAAGTTTTGGACATTTGTCCTGCCCATCCATCATAAACCTGGTAGTCCAGAGACCTCAGCTGAACCAAACCCCCGCCTTTGAATGGTGTGCAAGAATCCCATTTCCAAATGTTTAGACCTGTTTTTTCCAGGTTTTTCTTTCTACAAATATTTCAATCCAGAATAGGGCTGGGGTTCTTTTATTTCCTTTCCCAAATTTTCCAAAGGATGGGAAGATGCAGGTTTCATTTCAGCTCTAAATATAATGCAGTATTTTGCTTCAGTGATTTTGCACCATTTCATAAGTCATCCTTAAGGAGCTTGCTCTAGATTACTTTTGTCAGAGCAGACCTTGTATCATACTATTAGTACTCTTAAGATTTTCATAATAGAGCTGAACAATAGAAATCTAACAGCAAAGGGCTATAACATAAAGGCAATATCTTCTTGTTTATGAGTGACCTGTGGTTTGCCTGAGTGCTGGTATCCTACCCTTCAAAGGTCCAGCACAATGAAGGCAGGTGTTTGGTAGTTTTCCCTGAGGGGATGGTGTAAAGAGGAGAAAGGTAGAGGTAAAACAGACTTTAGGCTTTGAGATAGAGGGCATGATTGGGAAGGGAAAGCAAACCTGATGTTTCCACTGCTTCCCACCAGGCAGTGCTGCCAAAAGAAGAAAACAGGAAGAGAAACCATGCCAAGCCTTTTCTGGCTTGTTTACTGCAATGGAGAGATCAAAGTTGCATGAAAGTCCCCAAAAGCCATTCATCTTTACACTTTAGGCTTTCCTGGCAGGAAAAAATGAGACTAAGAGACATGACCACAACATGAATTTTTCAAAGCAAAATCCTAAAGTGAGAGAAACATAGCTATTTTAGTGTTTTATTATCAAATGGATCACACAGCTTTCCAAGAGCTCTGGCTAGTTAGCATGCAATGCCAGATCAGAGTTTCTGGTGAATCTGAAGGCTAAGAAATTTGAAGGTTTTAGTCAGACCTATGGGGTGGACTTGGTGTTTTGTTATTGTTTCCCATCCAGAACTTTACTATATTCTTAGAATTTCCTTTAAGAAAATAAATAAATAAATAAAGGACCACACACCAAAGAAACCTAACTCATGAATTCTTCTTATAACTAAAGCGTGAAGTGAATGAGAGAAGGAAAGAAGCTGTAGTCCTACCCCCACCCACCTTCTTGTAGTTAACCTGTAGTTAACCATATTCCTGTGGCACTTTTGTGGTATTTATATTATCCTGTTCCAGGTCCATAGTTGTACATTCCCCTGTCTCAGGCTTTGGCCCTCCTATACTCATCCTCTGAGATGATGCAACCAGACTGAAATTGCTGCATGAATATCCATTTATATTACGTCCATGATTTTTGAAAAGTGTATCTAGTCATGTGCACTTTCCAGTTTAATATTAGGCCACAAACAGCTGGGCCATCTGAGAGATTCCATCAAGCATAAAAGCAGAAGAGAATAAGCAGAATGAACTTTTAAATATAGTTACAAGATACATATGTATGCCCTGCCACAAGGGATTTAAAGTTTAAGAAGTTCATAAGTTGTTAAATTATTATAAAATATGTTAGCCTGACAACAGTGAGTCACTTCTTCCCAAGTCATCTAAGCATTAAAAACTGTGGGTGGAGGTGAGGAATTTATAAAAAAATATTATACAAATAACTATTAGGACTATCATTACCCAGAATAACCATAAGAAACACAATGGGTTCTTATTATTCAGTTATTTGAAGAGTCATAAGATGAAGGAATTAGCAATGCTAAGTAACTTTTCTCTCATTAATAGGAGAATCAAACTGTACAAGATGTAGCAAAGAGACAGTGGAATCTGCTGAATGGAATTTTTTAGAATTCAAAACTTGCTATCCTTAGATTCTTACAACTGGAAAGCCATTAGAATACTTCCAGAGGTCTGCTGAAGCACAGGACTTGTGTATTTAAATAAAGAATTTTCACTGAATGAACACCACTGTTTTACACCTGTGCTGACACCACCATATAGCCCCAGCTCCACAAACCCCTGGTTCAGCCAGGAAGCATCTGTACCATTGCTCCTTAGTAAGCACATGAAAATAGAGACAGAAGAGATTACCTAAGAGACAGACAAAGAGTAACCATTGAAATCAGCACTTCTGTGTTTCCTATGAGGGGCTGAATCTTCCTTTTTACACCAACATTATCTCAAATGAGTAAATTGGAGACAATAGGCAGTAGATGAAACTCGGGCACCCACACCTACCAGCAGGCAAACACTTGTTCTAGCTTTGCTCCCTGAGACTGACCTGTTCCATAAAAGGTTATGATTTCCAGGACATGGGGCAAGCTCATAAGGGGGTCTAACACAGCACAAATAAGTTCTTGCTAACTCTTCTCATTGATCCTTCGGCTCAGAGGTAAGATCAAGTGCTGGCATCCACTTGTGCTGTAGGAGCAGAGCAGTGTGTAAAAACAGTAAAACAACCCCTTAAAGTTTGAGGAGAGGAAACCTCCTGCTTTGGGTCCCATTGAGAATAAAGCTAATGCAAGAAGATCAAATAGGTCTTTGTCCATCCAGTCCTATCTGTTATTAAATCCGTTGCAGTATTCTAGGACAATGCATTGAAGCTATTGTGGGTATAGACTCATATTTCAATCCTGTCACGTTTATCCACACACAAAAGACCAAAATTATTCTTCCTGCTAAGATAAGTATGTTAGATGAGACAAAAGGAAGCTGTGTGAGAGACCACATGGTTTTACCTATTTCTTTCCTGCCTGTGTTGGACCTTATACAAAGTGATCTCTTGTCTTTTCAGAAAGACAGGCAGTAGCCATTTATAGGTATGCAGCAGAGAAAGCAAGAAGCATAATAGTAACTTATTTGGTACCTAGCAAAGGCATATAAAGGGGATTTGATGGGAAGATTTGCAGGCAAGGAAGAAACAATTCAAAAATCTTCTTCAAATGCATTGTGTAACACATTATTGAAGTTTTCAAGGTTTTTTCTGTCCACAGCTCACTGCCAGAGGTTTTGAAAAACAGCTTCATAAAACAATGATTTTAATTAGAAGTGAAAGCAGCTTACAGTATGCAAACACATAGCAGGGAGCAAATATACCTAGAAGCTGATTAGTAGCTCTTCCTCAGAATTTTGCAAAGAAAAAGTCAAAAACCAACTTTAAAGAGCCCAGGAGACCTGCATAAGATGAAACAATTCATTCAGACATAGCACATAGGATTTTGGCAGGGAGGGGAACCACATTCTTTTCAACTTTTCATGCTCCACATATACACAAAAGGCATGATGAAACATTATTATTTCCAGCTAACCACACTTTCTGCCAGAAGTTGCCCCCTTTATAGGAGCATATTGTCAAGGCCCTGTGGCCTGCTCAGCCACACCTGCCAGCAAAGTGGCCTTTTGCTCTGTTCCACATGGTTTGCAAAGGAACAGCTGAGGCAAGGGTAAGTCCTCCCCTTCACAGGCACAGGAAGCACAGCAAAGGACAACAGTTTCCATGGACAATACAACCCATTTTTCTGGTTCAGACTAAATTACCAGCTCAGTACCTTCCTAAACTTCTATAGGAGGACCCACTCACACATAACTGAAAACTCAGATCCCCACACAATGTTTTGTCTTCACTCAGACACAGTGCCAACCTATCAGTATTTTCCATTCATCTCATCATTGAGATGTTTCTGAAAACCTAGACTTTTCCTCTGGGAAGAAAAGCAGAGGGGCCCCCAGTAATTCAAGGGGACATCCAGCTTCACAGTGCACCTGGAGGAAAAAAGCCAGAATGAAAGCTGTTGGACTGTTCTCTCAACTCTGTCTCAGATGTATTGGAGCATAATAAGAAAATCACATTCAATCTCTCAGTTTCCACTCCTGTGTCTCAAGAGTATCAATACTGCCCAGCACCATATGCAGGTTTGTGAGGGTTCAGGATACGTATGATACTTTAGATTTTAAAATAGAAAGCTGTATATAGAAGCACAACAATCTATTAAAGTAGCATCAAAACTGAACCCAAACATCAAGGGAATGTTTTAGTGAAAAAGAAATGAAAATCATTTCTCTTTGTTCTCTAGATTCCAGGATATGAGCAACGCTGTCAAATAGCTCTAGAAAATAACATTCAGTGAAGCAATAAGGCCTTCTCTTCGAGAAGACTGTTTCATTGTAAATTCATTTTATTCTGAGTCAGAAGACTCACAAGTCTTTCCTGGGTTTTGTTTGCATGGTCTTAGAATTGCTTCACTTGTTGTCATATTCCCTCTTGCCAATACAGTAAAACCAGAAATCCTAATGCTCTGCATAACAAACTACCCAGCTTTATCAGGTTGCAGAGACATTACAACAGAGACATTACAGATTTAATTTATTAACACCATTAATAATTGCAAAATACGGAGCAATAATTTTCTAGAGTTAAGGAACAAACAGAAAACAATGTAAAGATGCATAAAAAAGACAAAATAGAAATCAGAATACTTCAGGGCTTTCCAGGATGGTTTTTATGTTAATCAGGTTTCTTGCATCTCTCCTCTCTACCATCCCTTTATACTTTCCCTCTGTTTTTCCAATGTCTTTCTTTCCTCACTTCTTCTATCCCAGACACAAAATTTAATTACAGACAATATAAAGATAATATTTCAGATGATTAAGAGGTCTCTCAGGACTGAGGCTACTGTCTTCTCTAACACAAAGGTATTGGGTAGGGAGAGAATGTCCACCTTTTTTTTTTATTTATTTACTTAAACTTGGGGTTGCTATCTTGCTCTAAATTGCAAGGGGCCACAAGTGCTTGCAGGTTTTATTAACAGCTAGACAAGGTTAGCACTAATACGAAGGTTGATGATTCAGCCTCAGCTAATTCACCTGTCAGTAAAACCTAAAAGGCCTTGGTGCATCCACTGCCCTTTCATGGTGTGATGTTAGAAACTGCTTTCTTGTCACCAAAGACAAGGTAAATTGTCCTGCCTAGTGATAGCTTTAATGAGACTCCATCTAATACAGCTCTGTAAGCACAGGGCTTGCCTAGAGCATAAGCATTGCCCTGCAGATGGTCTCAGACACCCTCCGAGTCTGAGCGAGCATACTTAGGTGGATTGGCACTCAAGTTTCACCAAGGTGCATGTTCAGTCATAGCAACTCTCCTCCTTTGCCTTTTCAGCAATAAAAAAAAGAAAGTAAGTCCACGAATAATCAGGATAATAATGCTTCATGTTTAATGATACAAAAACCTCAACAGGGTTAGATAAGCATGGAGCAGGTTCAGGTAAGCACGTGAGCTACCCACCATCCATAAAGAGGGAGATCCTCAGGTAATGGACTCTCTCAAATACTGCCTTCTACTGAAATAAATATCAGCGCTCACCTGGACTTCAGAGTAGCAATTTTACCTTCTTTAAATTGCCAAAAAATTACAAAATTGCTGTGAACATCCCAAAGAACAGACAATCCAGAGATTTCGGGTATTTTTGTTTTGTCAAGATATCCATACTTCATAGAGGCTTGGCCACAGCTTTGATTTAGATTAAAAGGAGCACACAATAAGAGACATACAGGCATTAACAGTAAAGCAAATATATTTTAGCCTGAATTTAAACAGTGCTCAAGTAACTTTGTCTGTCTGGTCATTGTCATCCTCCCCATATTTTTAAGAGCCATCTGGGCTGATATTTTCTTCACCTGTTTTCTTCTTTTTCTCCCTTCTAGAAAACTTCTGGATAAATTTGAAGTGCGGCTTGGCTAAGGCCACTGTTAAGAAAACTCAAAAACTTACTAACAAGATCACTTTAAAGCAATCTTTAACACATGCTGTTCTACAGCCACCTCCAATTTTTCAAGACAAAGGCTCAGCATTTCACCTGCTGGATGAAATAAGAAAGGCTTTGGGGTTTTTTTTGTGAAACACTAGGAAGGAAATCCACTGTTATGTGTATCACTCAATAACGATTGCACCAAATGTATTTTCTTTGAAAGTAAGCTGCACTAGTAGGCAGGTTTTCTCCAGCTCAGAAGTCCTGCTCCCCGCTTTAGCATTGCTCTCCTGAAGGTAGAGATTCCTCCCTGTAAGAGCTGATACAATGTAGTGTAAAAAAATATTTTGCTTCACTTTAAGAAAGGAGGGGGGCAAGAAAAGCCATGTACTAGGATTTATAGCTCACAGACATTTCCCCAGGTGGGGAAAGCCTTTAACTATGATCTTACTAGCAGCTGCTAGAAGTTACTAATAGATGACAGCAGAAAGAAATATAACAAAGAAATAATAAATAGACTTTTATCGTAAGAGGAACTTTTCATTTTAAATGCAGTGGTTTTTTGAATTACAAGTGGCTTGGCCAGGTTTCAGGATTAGTGACCACCCACTTGTCTGGTTCACTGTGTCTATATATCACACAGTTTACTGAGACCATGCAATCAAAACGTCCTGCCTTTGGATTGACCCTTTAAGGACTTAAGAGAAGTTTTAGAGAGAGAATTAAATTCACAGGTGTGCCTATAAAATTAAACTGCTGCTTTTTGATAGACTCATAACTTTCCTGAGATATTGATTCCCTTCAGAAAGATTATAGCCTGATCCAAACAAAGCAGCAAGTGTAAGAATTGGGAAAGCAACCACAAAATAGAAGAGTAGTCTCATAAAAAAAAGTGCACAACATTACAAGAAGTTAATTGTAATTAATTCATAGCCAGAAAAATGCTACTGTAACATTACACTGAGAAATATACATGCACAAAATATTTTAAGCTTTGCTCTCCTGGATATCTGCATACCAAAGCACCTGCTAGAGTGTAGTCATAATCTGACTAGTTAAGTTTTCATGAGTTATTATTCTTCGAAACACCATTTCAACAAGGGCAAAAATAGTTACTCTGTTCTTGAGGCTCAGTTGTTTCCCTGAAGGACTAAATTATGTACTGTACAGCTGAGGGAGCAGACCTCAAGACAGAAAATCCTGCTGCCTTTCAGCCCTGGTGCTCATCAAGAAACTTCACAAGTACCTACAACAGAGGTTATCCATCTCCTCAAACAGTATGAGCAGAGGACTTGGGAACCTGATTTAGCTGGAGTTAAGTAGGGAGCCTCCACCAAGCCAAAAGGAGGAATGTTATTCTGGTTGATGGGCAGCTGGGAGCATTGTTAGCTTCTGCTGGCTGAAACAGGTTTAGAAGTGGGCATTTCTTAACCACTCTCTGTCCTATACTAGTAAACCAGCTGCCAACTCTGGGTGCACAACAGAGTTGTGAGTCAGAAAATAACCCTGATAGCAGCAGTAGCTGCCAGTCTGTTTCCTCCTCAGAGGGTACCAACAACACAAGAGCAATGGGTGAGCACAGAATATAACCTTTACAAGCTGTCTGTGCTTAGAGTCTAATCCACTACAGCCAATTGAAACTGAAGGGTGTATAACACCCTTACCCTTGGCTGAAAATGGCAATGGTACAGGAAAAACTATGTACCAAGTCTGAGTATAAGCCAACACATTCAAATATTAAAAGACTCCAGGCACCAGAAAATCAAAAGCAAGGTTAAAAAACAACATGGAAAACCAAAATAATATATGAATCAAACTCCTTTCTTTCTTAGCTCGTGGTCAATTACCGCAAAAACATCTGTACAAGGCTAAAGTTTGCACAATTATTTGCACAATTATCATCAATTATATACAGGCTAAAGATCAAAATTTACATAACAGAGCTGCAAAACAGACTAAAAGAGCAATTCTCATCATACCCCAGCTAGGTTAGCTTTACTCACTTTAGCAGAAAAAAAACCCAAGGGCCTCAGGAACCCAACACAGCATCACTGAGGGGCCTTCCTAGGTTCCTTCATCAGTTCAGCTGCAGGCTGACAACCAGCTGCTGAGGAACAGCAACAAATAGCCTAAGGAAGTGGATCCAGCTGTTTCCACCATTAACAATAGAACAGCCTCAGGTGAGAGACCTCTGGCCACCTGTGGCCCCTGCTTCCCACACAGAAGGCAATCAGCCTATCTACTACAGTGACAGGGCCACAGCACACCTAGCTGAAGTTGCCTCTCCATGGTGAAGTGAGGGCAGACAATGCCTATGATGTACAACATCTTTGTATTGGTACAAGCTCTGTAGAATGACTTTTGCTGGGCTCTGAAGACTGATGATGAAAGCACTTTTGGCCAAAACTGCTGGTATGTGTGTGACAGCTCTGTGTGTGTCTGAAGTGATCATGCTGACATGGCTCCATCTTTGTCTTGTCACTACTGTGAGGTTTCCTATGAAGATGTTTTCCAGGAGGAAAGGTTGCTTAAATGCTATAGACTATAGCAGGAATTTATCCTTCAATATAAAACAAGTCCATAGAGAGCAAAAACTACAAAAGCCAAAGGCAACTGATGTTTTGACATGGCAGTGGTTCAGATGGCTGCAGGGCTGTTTCACCTGTCATGCAGACTGGTGAACGCCTCCTCTCCTTTTCAAAGCAAGGCAACACAGCCCTAGAAGTGCTACCAGCCAATGTCATGGTCCTCCAGCACAGCCTTGAACCTTGGCACAGCTCAGCTTTCCTTCAGGAAATCTCTAGTTGTCTAGCAAGCATTTGTCTCCCACAGCCTGACCAGCGCTGTGTTTCTGGCAGGGCTCTGCCCAGCTATCTCTTTTCATCAGAGAAAAGAAGGAGTTTCTCCAGGCTCTCATTTCTCTGTGAGGTCAATGGCCACTGTGGGATGGATGTCTTGTTTTTGGCTGACTGGGATAGTGGCCCTTCACTGTTGTGCTCACTCAGATGTTTTTCCTCCCACATTTGGAGATATTAGCATTGTCTGGGCTTTGCTACACAAGGCTGGTGCCTGCTTAAAACAGCTTTAAGCTGTGTCACACAGGTGGAGAGGTGTCCTTTTAGGAGGTGTATTAGTGTTACTTGTACCAGCAAGAAGCACACACTAGTCCTTAAGCTACCCCTCCTGCTGCCAGCACAGCCCAGGGACACCATGCAGGGGTTGCTGCCCCCAGGTAAGCATTAGCACAGGTAGTTCATCCTCACGTTCCAGGCAAGCAAGGTCTAGGCAAGCTGTTTTAACTTCTGTTTACATCAGTGTTTGTTCAGGCCTTTAGAGGTATTTCCCTGAAAGTGCAGGCCTGGGGCTGCCACATCTTTCTCTGGCAGACTTCTCTCAAGGTGATTCAGGAATGGTTTCATGGGTCTTTGGGACATAGTATCAGCACCACAGTGAGGTTTCCAGTGTGCTGATACTTCCCACCAGTGCTGCTGTACATGGGAGCAGTCACCATGGTGTCAACTGTCTGAGCTTTCTAAGCAGCAAGGAATAGTTAGGCTTTTGTTCCTGCTAGATTGTTTCTAATAAAAAAATTAAAATCTGGAAATAGCACATGATGTAGAAGCTTGGATCTGGGACTGAATCCAGCACTGCCTTTAGAGGACACAAGTCGTGAGGGATGTGTCATATTAGCAGCTTGAAGCTAATGGACTGGCAAAGGCTGGAAGCTGCACTGGCTCGTTGCCCAGAGCCCATGGACTGCTCAGGTAGCAGCCTCCAATAGTTTGGCCAGTGGACCATGGCAGTTTCTGCATCCAGAGGTAATTAGCTAAGGTTTCCACAGGGCACCAGCTTCATCCATAGGTGCCATCATCCCCCTCCTACCTCAGCTATTTAATGTCTTCCTTGGACCACAAAAATACCTGTGCCTGTGTCCTCGGTTTAGGCCTACGGCAAATTTCTGAAGGGGAGTAACTGCCTCTCTGCATCTGGCACAAGCAGAGCAATAAGCACTGGAAGATAACAAACAGAGCAGGCAAGAGAAGAGTGTCTGACTGTTCTTTGGGCAAAAGGATGTCGAAGAACCCATTCACAAGGAAAACATCACGAGAGTGACAAGTGACAGCCTGTCCTACCAGTTTATGTCAGAATCAAACCCAGCAGAAAGGCTGCAGTGTAATGCAAAGCATTCATCACTGGCATTAGCAAGCAGGAGGTGCTGATTTTCCACTCAGCTCAAGCTGGTAGGGAATAGTGAAAAAAGTTCAAAATTATAAAGGAAAAAGGGGAAACAGCAGAGGAATTGGAGGAGATTCTGCTTTCATTGCCCTGAATAACAAGACTAGCTCACGAAACTAAGAAAAGCAGTATTTAGCTTCATTGTGAGAGGCTCCTGCAGCAGACAAGAAGACAGCACTGTATGCTGAAGCTGAGGTCAAAGGTGTGGCCAAGCCTGGCTGCATTGCACAACAGCTGATGACAAGGAGGTACCACAGCCTCTGGCTTTCTGGGGCCCTAATTCACATGGCCAGGTACCATTTATAGCTGAGCCAGCAGCCCTGTATGCAGAGTGTTTAACACCAACACCAAACACCCTCAAGAAAACATTGACACCCATCATCAAAACCCTGCAGAAAAACTGCACACTTGAGGCATGGAAAAGAGATGTAAGCATAAATCTCCTTATTCTAAAATATGTTCCTGAGCATGAGGTAGTTGCCATCGCCTAAAAGAAACCTAGGTGTTTACATGAGACTATTCAAAGGATGGAAAAAATTTAAGTTACAAAACAGTGGTGATTTGTAGTGTAGAAATGCAACAGCCTCTCTTTAGCTTCACAGTTTACTTCGTCTGAATGTAACAACACACCTTTTCTTCATTAACTTAATTTTTATTTCCTCCAGTGCAAATATTTTGTACACCTAAGCTGGTTACAATTCTCTTCAAGATATAGCCCTTACTGCTAATTTCTTCATTAAAGTGCTTGGCATAGTGTGACAACCATTCGTGGTAAAAAGTGAAACATTAAGTTCCTAATTTTCCCAGTTTTCCATTCTGTAAACTGCTTCAGAGATTAGCTGCATTTTTCAGTGCAAACCCAATGAAAACAAATTGTTACCCTGTACAGAAAATGCTTGTTTGCTCTTCCAGTAGGGAGAGCACGTAATTTACCTGTTAACAGGAAATGATTTGCTGCATTTATCTTCTTAGCTGCAAGAAGAATTTGACAATAATGTAGGAAGTTTTTTAAGTTGAGCTAGGTTGAAGAAGAGAGGAAAGAGCAGTAGGGATCACAAACTACCTCACAGATTATTATTCCCATATTTTTAATGGCTCTACTTGAACAAATGCAATTTACCAGGAGAAAATAGTTTTTTCCTAGGAACACAAAATTGATACAATCATCCAAAAATTCAGCAAGAATTTCCTTCTTGCGTCATCTTTGAGACTTTCTAGCTCCACTTCTCTCTTTACAATTCTTTCACAGCTACTGGCTTGCCTGCAAAGGGAAACTGCAACACTTCTGCATCAAAAACATCATCAGCTTCTTCTCTCTCTCCTTAAGCTACAAGAACTGGCTAGGCACCTAAGAGGCAAAAACCACACCAGAATCCATTGCTTTGACTTGGCTAGGAAAAGCAAGATCTATCCCCAAAGTCCAGACCTGACCAAGGTCATCTCTCAAAATATCCATAAGATAATGAGATTTTCAGGCTATGAATTTTTCTTGGGGAGCATTTGTAAGAGGCAGAAAACTTTACATTACAAATGACAGAGGTTTGCTGGGCTTTGTATAAATCAGTCTCCTGTCACACATTTTCCTGTTTCTATTAGTATTTTTTAACTGCCAGGTGTGAAACCGGTAGATCCTAGTTTGCAATTTCTTTTGTTTTTGGAGTGAAGCCTTTTGCTGTCAGCTGACAGCTGATTTACTGTGATTGCCTTCATATATGTCACTGGGGTGAATAAACTAAAACAAATGATTTTTACTACAGGAACTGAATTTCTTCCCAGCACCAACAGCTCTCCTCCTCCTTGAGTTTTTGGAGATAACTTCTTGTGATTGCAAACCTATTGCTAGCTTTGTGGCCCATGATGATTGCATCAAATGTCACACAGTCAAATCAATCAACAGTGTTGTTATCTTTCAGTATTTTTTGTTTAAGCAGATAAATGAAAACAGACAAAAGTCAATATATCAGTGATTCGGTTATACAAACAATTAAAAGATAATCTCAGGTATTTGGGATCCCCAAGTAACATATCTGGAAAGAGATGTGCATCTGTGGGGTCCAAACGTCTCAGGAGCTGCAAAGTACATGCCAAATGAATGGAGCTTATGGATCGCCTTGTTTGATTCTTGAGACAACAAATGGAGAATGCAGGAATATCTAAAAAATAGGTGGAGGCAGTGCTTCAGACCCAAGATTATGGAAAACATAAATCATGAGAACGTAGTTTGTTTATTTGTCTGTTTTAAAGAACACACTGTAAATGAGGAGAAGCAAGCAGAGAAGGTAACATTGGAAGCTCTTAGGATGCTGGGAGATGTTGCTGTGGGTGGTGTGCTTTCAAGTGTCTTGAAGGCTGTACATAAATTGATTGAAACCAGAGGTAGTTTGTGCTTTTGATATGGTGCTACTGATTTGGTTTTCTCTGCCAAGCCTAAATTAAATTCAGTGTTGATTTCCTAGATCTAAAGTATAAGATAGGAAATCTTCTGCATAAGCAGCTTCTAGCAGTTACAAAGAATAGTGGGTTTGTGTTAGCATGAGAGACATTGACATACCTTGTTATTCATGTTGTATTTTTTAAGGGTGAGAGCTTTCCTGGAAAGCAATTTCCAAGCAGTTCCAACATTACTTCTATAAAACTCTCACCTTATTTTTAAAGTATTGTTTCTTCTCTTGGACACTATTTTCTTCTAATAAAATCATTACTCTCCCATACATGTGTTTGAGGCACAAGTCTCAGAACAACTCACACAGAGTCCAGCTTCCTGCTAATGAGGTGATATTGAGCTGACTATGAGCTGGCAATGTATCAACTGCTCATCATTAAATAATTCCCAAAATGAACATTAACGAACTTCACCTACTTCAGCAATGCAATGTAGCTCATACCTCTCGTGATTTCCAATTCACAGCAAAGTTGAATTCAGCCTACACTGGTGACTTCACTGAATTGCTGTGTAATGAGGTAACACAAAAACAATGAGGTTTTGCATGTATATATTGGACATTCTCAAACATATTAATTTGGTCATCCAATGTATTACATTTACTCCGGTGAACTTCCAAATGGAAATGGACAGTCCTAATATCCTGCTTTAAACTATTAACTCCATGTTGGAAGAAGGCATTTCTTTTATAAAGAGAAGTCTTTTCAATGCAAAAGTTTTGTATTCTGTTAAGTTTTTCCACTACAACAGTGAAAAACGAAATGCAATTCAAATATCCTTAATTTTGTAATTTGCCTTTTTTTTTCCTTACTGTTATTTAAATGGGGTGTTTAAATATCAAAGCCTCATAACCCACATTTCTTTGTAGTAGTCTGGTCCCACGTCACATTTGCAGACTTGAGAAATTCATTTGCGAAGAAACCTCTGTGTGACAGGCTTACCTTTTTTCACTGAGGAAAGGTCTATGTATATTAATATATAGGGCTGGACAATTGTTCAGAAATGGTTATCAGTTTCTTATGTTCATATGCTGAAATATGTCTCAGAAAAGAGTTACAAAATTGAGGGTCTCAAAGGCACATTTTACAGGGCAAGATTCAAAGGTCAGTATGTTCAAAGAAGAGGTTAGGAAGATATTTGATCATAAGTACATCCATGGAGATAAGAGGAACCTCAGACTAGTACATTAAAATATTGATATGCATGCAGCCAAAGATCAAATTCTGTGGCTGCAGCAAGAACCAGTTAGGTCGTCATTCCTTGTAAGTTGCTGCGCAGGATCAGTTTATCACTGTAAACTGTGTCATTTCAGGAGACATTTAGCCATCCCTGCTCTGGTGGACAGCAGCCTCTGGAAAGGGGTGGGTGAGCAGAAGGGGCAACAGTTGCTCCAGTGGTCTCGTCTGAGCCTGATGCTGACTACGTTAACATCTTTGGAAAATGAGATATGAAACACCAGGGGGCTGAAATTGAAAATATTCAGATGCAACATGAAATGCTTGCTTTTGAGAAAGAAATAACTATGTGAACAGTTTCCTGTGGGATGAGTAGATTTCTCATCATAGGATGTGTTTATAACGAACCCAGATGTCTGCTAAAACCTATATGTGAACAGGAGCTGGGGCCTTTATGCAGACATCAGTGAATCGAATTCTGTTATTTGCTTTATTTAGGAAGTCATCTCAGGCCCTTCTGGCCTCTAAATACATGAGCCCAAGAGCCTTTGACAGAAGAGCAAAATTGCTATTCAAGGTATTGCCTTGCTACAGGAGCATTTGGTCAGAAGAACCATCAAGTTAAAATGTGTTCTCCTTGCTGGTGACAAAGAAGTTGTCGTAATCCTTTCCAAAAAGCATTTCAGACTTCAGAAATTGCTCCCTGCTTCTCTTCCCTTGTTTGGCTAATATAAACTTGAACTACATTTTCTCTCCTTCGTGTTACAATCACCTTTATTTCCTCAGGTGTCCAATAGGAGAGAAAAAAATAGGGCTGAGAACACGATACACCTGAGATTTGTGTCTGCGATGGAAAGATTTTTCTCTATATTCCAGCTCAGGGGGGAAAAAAAAAAAAAAAAAAATCTGTGTTTTCTTTTGTTGTTGCAGTTGGTTTGAACTTTTAAAGCATGTCAAACCACCTCTGAACTTTGTGGAAAGGGTCTTGAAAAAGTTGTAGTTTAAGTTAAAAAGAATAATGTTTCCTTTTTAAAAAGGCAAATACAATAAGTGTAGCATAACAAAGATTTAAAGATACAGTATACTCTTTGAGGATGCAACATAGTCAACCAGCTGTTTGGACTACAAAAGAGCTAAATATGCATGTATACCCACAGAAACACTCAATTTCCTTAATAAGTGAGGACTATTAAGCACACTGTAACATTCAAATACCTTCTACATTTATTGCATTTCCTAATTTAAGGACACGCAATTGTATTTAAATAGTTTTACATGTAACTGTGTAATTAATTACAAAAAGCAACAATGCTGATGTGTCCAGGATATACCCATGTACCTTCTCAGATGAGTTTGCACTGCCCACTCACCTAACAGCTATTTGCAGTATCTGGCTACTCTCTCTGGCCTCCAAGTATGCTCTCTGTCATTTCCCTGCACCAGTTTTGGAATAAACAGTCTCCAATCCTTGCAAAAGGATCCTAGAGAAACTGTGGTTAATTTAACCTGCCAACTTGCATTTACAAACAAAGGAAACACAGACACCTCTCCTCAAATACCTATGGTCTAGGTTTTCTTGAAAGGATGGCAGCATTTACTAGATGCCCCTAACTGTTCAGTTTCCAAAACAGATCTGTACCTTTGTTCTGAAGATTAGACCTCTCCAAATTTTTTTCAATTGAGCACAAAAATTTTCTAATCACTTTTCACTACCTTGGCTCAAAAGCATCATAAAAGAAGCCACCTTGCCAGTTCAAATCAGGAAAGATTCTTCTATTTAGTCCTGCTCCTGATGCTGCAAATACAACTAAGTTGAAATCAGTACTTCAGATATAAAATGTCCTCTGCAGGCAAATTGTACTTATTTTAATTTGCTTTTCACAGAACCTCTTATCACCAGGGGACTGCTAACGACATGACTCAAACCATGAAGCAGTGACGCACTGCAAGAGCTTTTTCACATCTCTATGCACACTGTCTCGTAGCATTTTAGCACTGAGTAAAAACAGAGGTGGCAAAATCCTGTGCCACAGGAGAAGCACAAACATGGATAACAGGGCTCACCATGCACTACTAAACTTGTCCAGCTGTTAACACATGCTGTTATGGCTGCCTGGACACTGACCTTGGCTTGGGCTGTGGATGAGGAGGTGGGTACCTGGCAGCACATTGATCCTTGGAGGCCAATGTGTCCACACAGTATCAATGTGACACAAGGCTGAGGCAGAAGGCAAAGATCTAAATGAAGACTTCCACAGATGGACTTAGAGCTGCATGGCAGAGTAGCCAAGGGCATGTGAATCTCAAGGGCACCAGCAGCAAAGGGAGAGCTAGAGGACTCTTATCTACCTTCTTTCTTCCTCACACATTCAGTACAGGTAAAAAATACTGTAACTCTCCTAGGATTTTTGACCAAAACAGCCACTTCTTGGATCAAAAAAGGAAGGAGTTGAGCTGTATGGCAGCAATATCTTCCTAAACAGGATTTTTTATTATTATTATTAACTCAACTGCTTTGTGTTCCCTTCAAAACAGGAATATATTTAAAAATCCTCCCATGAAGAACATTTGCAAACTTCCTTGCAATTTTCAAAAGCCTTGGGAATTTTCTCTAAGTTTCCACCTATGTCAGCAGTTTTAAAAGTTAGCCCCTCTCAGTTGGTAGGCAGATTTAACAATTGAAGCTTCCCTATTTATACTCAGAATTAAACAAGCAGAAGTTACAGTTTCTCAGACCTTCAGGTTGAAATACTCAGGTAATTCACTTTTCCTGAAGACTTGGAGCCATCACAGTTTAGAGGTGTGTATCCCCTCCATGTGTCAAGGTCAGGTCCTCACAAAGATGGTCTTCCCCTAACAGCAGGCTGAGGCAGTAGGAACAAGCCACTTAAGGTCTCTAATCATGGCAAAACCTAAAAATTGTTAGGCCTAAATGTAACTCATTCACACAAGACACAACTTCTCTGAGAGAAAGAAATGTTACTTCTTTTTCACTTCCCTGGGACATAGTCCTGGATCAATTTTTATATTTACAGACTAAAGTATTAAGTATATCTTTCTTGTGGGGTTGCAATGGGTCACTTAAAATAAATGTAACATTTATGGTACCTCAAATTTTGTCTATACTGCAATACTTCTTGTTCTCACTGTAGGAGATACTACAAATACCACAGTAAAGCTCAAATATCAGAGGGCACTAAAGTGCTGGATTTTTTATGGCAGTCTCAAAATAAGAAGTCATAAAGCTTCAGTTATCTTAGTACTAATGGTACTCATAAGTTGCAGACAATGAGATATTCAGGTTCCAGGAGTAAATCCACTAAAGTCAGTGGGGTAAGAGTTAGAATTAACTTGACCTTTGGAGAAAAATAATTACTGTGAAAGTTGGAAGTGGACGGGACTTTAGGACAGGGATTTTCGACTAAGCAAATAAACCTGGAGAAGTTGTGGGCTTCCTGAATGGATCCCTGAAAGTATCAGCTGGGATGCTGCAAAAGCTCTTCATAGCAAATGGTCCATTTTGAGTTGCCTACAGGGTCAGAGGAAGGAGGACGAGAAGTTCTGGGGATTACTGCTAAGAGAAGTGGAAACCATAGCTCAGGTGGCAGAAGTGAAATGAGAGAGGGAGAAAATCCTCAAGAGTAGAGTCTGAATGTCTTTTTCACCATCAGCAAAGAGCCAAAAGCAGATGAGAAATTTCTTCCAAAAGTTGTAAGGTGTCAAAGAAAGAAGTCCCAGAGCAATAACTAACACAGTAAAGAGTTGTCAGTGTAAACTCCAGCTTACCTGGTTTGTGCTTGCTTTTGCTACCATTTAAACCCAACTAAACTGCTCACAGCTGAATAATCACTGCACTACTGCTCTGGAGAAACCATGAAACGAAAAGGAATGAAGTCTAGTCCCTGGCCAATCTGACCAAAGAACTACATTAAAAACATATGTAAATTCAGTGTTCCAGAGGAAGTTCAACTTCCATCCTTATGATTTATAATCATGTCTTCCTAAACAACAATCTTCATCAAGCAATGGCAACATCCTAGTTGCCCTTCTATATTTATAAATTATTTCCAGTTTGGGAAAGGGTCTTCCATCTTCATCTAACACTGCCCAAAATATCTTTTGGAACTAGGCTGAACAAACCAGCAATTAAAAATAATTAAGAATTCAACTTGCAAGGTACCTCAGAAAGTCTCTGGTCCAACCATCTGCTCAAAGCAAGGTCAGACACAAGATGGAGACCAGAGTATTCTCAATCTGTGCCTTAAAAACCTTCAAGGACAGAGACTGGACAGCCTGCTCCATTGTCTGTGTGCCAACTTGAACATTTCATTTCAACTAATACCTACTATCCCTTATTCACCCGGTATGAAATACTGTGAGGAACTTGGTTCCATCTTGTTGTTAACCTCCCTCTGGTTACTAGAAAATGAAAGGTAAAGAGTACGTTCACATATACAAAGCATTATATATTTTGGTTTAATATTAAAATGTTTAATATTAAGATAGATCCAAATCACCGAGTATGACGTCTAAAAGACCATCAAGTTTTGGAAATCATAATCTGGATATAAGTTTCACAAATGCATTTTGCTGCAACATGTGATCAATAACAGGATACAAAATGGACTTTCATTTCTCTTGTTGTGTGGAATTAAGAATCTGATCTAAATCTATGGTTTTCACAAGAAATGTCTTTGATATCATAGGTAAGATATGTAAGATGTATCATTCACATGGCAATAATCTAGGAATAGGAATAAGCCTATTCAAAACTTGCCAAGTCCCATGATTTCAGGAGAAAATGGCACAGCAGTAGATAGCAAACTCAAATTGGAGCACTAAAAAAATCTTCTCAGAAAAAAAAAAGAAAGATCAGCCCAAAAAACTTGCTTCTTCACAAAGGTTTTATTTGTTTATTTTATCTGGAATAATCTACTCTTTCCTTTGTCCATGTTCCTCTAATCAGCCTATCTGGTACCACTTTTCTGCTGGCAAAACAGGGAGGCAGCTATGATGCCAGTATGCCTGAAGCTTGCCTCAGGCATACCCCTGCTAGTTTAAAACTTTTACCACCTTCCTGACTAGCTCAGCAGTGTACTGATCCAAAAATCACAACTTATGGACTTCTGCCCTTGACAGAAAGAACTGTTTCAAAGCTTGAAATTCCCAAGTCTTGTCTTCAAGAGGAAATAAAAAAGTATATATGTATCTATATATATATAGATCACATTTTTAAAAAGATACATTAAAAATCTAAATGAAATGTGCTATGTACTTAAGTCAGGAATTTAAAGTCTTCCACACATTATTTTCAAACTAGCTTCCCAATAAATGTTTCAGAAAATTTACCCCCTAAAATCCACTTTTCTTCACTGAAGAAGTCATTCAATGTCACCAAGACGTTTGCATAACAAACACATAGCAAATCAGACCACAGGGCAACATTTAATAATCAGATCATATTTGACATGTGCAGAATATACCTAAGTCCAAGAACCATGAAATGTTTTCAGCCATATAATTTATGCTGCAGCAGCAGAGAAGCAGAAGAGAATCAGATGGGTGCTGGCAGCACACTGCATCTTTTGTCAAGTGTAACTTAGGCATGTCTAAGTGAATCCAATGGCACAGGCACCTTGGTTGATGGGCTCTCCATCAACAAAAAGACAAGCCCACCATTAAATGCCACTCTCACGACTGAAAGGCAAAGTCCGGTGATCTTGTCTGTGAGAAAAGAGGAAACAAACTCCAAACTTGGGAGGTCCAGAAAAAAAATACTGCAATCTCCATGCTGAAAGATGGTCATGAACATCTCCTTCCTCACTATGTAATGTCCCACACAGCAAGTGGTCCACACCCACCCTCCCTAGATCAGAGTTAGCAGCCCAGAAGACACCACAGAGAATGCATTGTACAGAATGAACTTCTTCTGTGTGTGGAGAAACCCCAGGCACATTCCCAGCACTGCCAGGTGTATGTCAATCAAGCTTTGCATGGTAATACCACCCTGCACCTCCCAAAATGTGAATCCACCCTCTTTTTTTTATTGTTTGTTCCAGAAGCTGCCTCTCCATGGGTTTGGGCCTGAGGCTGAAGGCAGCAGGAGGAAGATTTTCAATCCCATCCCAGTGCCCTGAACATTCCAGTCTTGAATTGACAGAGGACATTGCAGATGACCATACACATAGCCAAATGAAGCTGTGTCTAGCACTTGCTCAAAGAATAGACAAAGCAGGGGAACTAACTTAAAACTGCCAGATAGTACCTGATTTACAAGGTCCTGGCAAGGAAGTGCTGGTGCTGAGTGACTGCTAAAGAGTCTCCTAGAGCCTGCAAAAATTTACAGCACTTTTCATGCAAGACTTAATCACCCTCACGGACATTTTTGTAAAAGGAGCACATTTAGGCCCAATCAATATGGAAAACTTTAAAGGGATAAGTAAGACATCTCACTAGCTCAAACCACTGAAAACATGGAGCCTTTTAGGAGCTGGTAGGCAAGAACTTCCTCACTTCTACCACCCAATTTCCTACTGTCCTAAAAATTTTCATGCTGACACAAGAAGCAAGAGGAAAAAATGTGTCACTATACCTAAGCTATTTCAAGGCTTTTTAAGCAACTTAAGCCAATGGTTTAAATCAAAGTTTTCTCTTGCCTCCAAGCATGTTAATGGTCCATATAAGATGTTACAAAGTTTTCTTTTCCACTCCAGTGTAATAAACACTGCTACAATTACAGGCACCATTCTTGGCAGTCTCAGATGCACTGGCCTTGCCTATCCAGACTGCATTTGAACTTGCATTCTAAACTCTTTCCTTTATACAAAAACAGGATCTAGGGGAGGGAAGCTTGTGCTGGTCTGCACCAACCCTATGTGCAGTCAGAGCACAAGAAGCTCCCTCATTTTAATTTGGCTAGTTTGAGAAAAAGCTGAAGATTTTACCCTGCAACTTCTGTACTTTTGACACCTGAGACACTCCAATGGAAGCCAGCTCAGCTCTCACCAAAGTCACCCCTCAACTCTGCCACCCTCCAGTCACCCAAAGTCTGCTGAGGTCTTGTGTAGACATTAAAATTCCTTAAAACTGAATTTGACCAAAAAACACCTTCTTTCCAGAAGGTTCCAGCTGAGAAACACACACCCACTCTCCAGACCGTAACAGTTGAGGTTTGCACTGTACAGGGGATTTTCTGTCTTCCCTGGCTTCCTCCTTTGCCTCATGAGAGGCAAATCTCCTCAGTGTCAGGGGTTCCTTTCCAGGGTGAAAACAATAAAAAATAGAGAAATAAACAATAAAATAAATAGAGAAATTTTCTTACAAAATATCAGATTGTATCCTTTGCACAAGACATTTCCATGGCTGGCTATAGCCTCATTCTCCACTGCATGGCCCTGAGCCCACCCTGTAAATATACAACACCCAAAGAATAATGTCTGGCTCAGCAGCAGCCTGTCCCTGCTCTTGTCAGCATTTTCTGATCCTTTTTGTATGGCTGTGTGGTCCTCAATATTTATCCACTTCCTCTTTTCATCCTTAATAAAATTGTTTTATTTGCACTTATCATCTACAAGCAGTTTAAGAACAATTCAGTGTTACCAGCACCCAGAATAACAAAAAAAAGCCAGTAGCCTTGACATATAAGAACAGATATATAGTGTCTGAAAGAAATAAAGCACAGATCCCCATACTGGCCCAGGAAATAAATTTTCTATCAGGGAGAATTTATTCCCACTTTTAGTTGGACTACACTAAATTATACCAGCTCAGTGATAAAGGGATTAGTCCATCCTCTGCTACACCTCCCCATTTAGTCCACATGGAACATAATTAATGTGCAGTTTACACTTTGCTTGCAAAAATTAATAAACACCAGTTAAAAAAATCTACATTACACTGCCCAGCACCACATCACTGGGGCACCTCTAGGATTCAGTATTTTGCTGCAAATCACCACCATTTATTTAGACTCTTTCCAGGCATGAGACAATGCTTATACACAAGCTGCTACAAAATAATTGTTCAGGTTGCAGGTGTTTTGTCAAATTCTTTAATAATATTGAGAAATATTTGCATTTCAGTCACGCCATCATTACCATTGGCTACAAATTCAGTAATGTTAAAAAATATCAATTCAGTATGTCAGAGATTATTTTATATATGTATAAAGGTGTTATTATTCATCAGCTCTCATCCCTTAACATTTGCTTCACTACTTTTATTAATAAAAATGGACTTAGCACGTGCAGTCCCCATTACAGCTCCCCATGCTCTCCCTTTCATACTTTCCATAATTTTCAAAAATTACAAAAATCACATTTTCTTTTCAGTTTCCGTTTCAGATTCCTATGGTCACAGCAGTCATTTTTATCTATTTGAAAGAAGATTACAAATTCATGGACTAATTTCAGGAACATTGCAGAAAATCTATTAGAGCAACTTACCACATACTGCAGTTTCAAACACTAATGATTCAGCATTGAACTCTTACAGTAAAAGCTTTAATAATCAAATCTTGGAAGTCCTATATAGAATATATCATCTATTTAGTGTCAATGTGAAATCTAATTTGCATTAAAAGAACTATTGGTTACAAAAAATTAATAATGATGAAAATAAATGTGTCTTAAAGTACAGCCTTAAAAGGATAAATTTAAATTGGTCTTTCAAGTTCAGCCTTCCATTTAATTTTGATTTTTCAGACCTAGAATTGTATTAAAACTTAAAAGTCAAGTACACAGGCAGCCGGTTTGAGTTTATTTGGAATTAATTTCTTTTGAGAAATATGGTGTTGTACCTACTACCCCCTTGCAGTAAGGAGCAATCAATAGTCTGCACAAGTCTCAACTGCTGAGGCTTCAGTGCTCACCACTGAAAAATCTAGCTCATTAGCTCTTAGCTATATTTGCAGCTTAGCTATGTAGCCTCTGCAGGGCTAATGAGTAAAAAGCAGTCAGGACTTATTTTAGCCATAAAGTGAAAGATCTGACTGAATGCACACAAATAGATGCCATGCTGAGGAAGAAGACACTCATCACCCAGCCACTTTCCTGAGTAGAGCTCCACTATAAAATACCTCCATCCATCTATCAATCTTCAAGTTTAAGAGTTTAGTTAAAAGTCTGAGCTTGTTTTTCTTTGCCTTTTGTTAAGGAAGCAAACAGTTCATGTTTAAGGTTTAATGTTTGTAAACAAAGGAGAAGAAAAAATCATAAAAGACACCCTAAAAGCTAAAAGAACATAAAAGACATCTATTCCAGTTTTCCCAAACATAGAACAAGAAAATTTTTCATGCAACTCAGCCTAAATATCAAGCAGCCTGAAACAAATCAGCTAGAACTATTTTTTTTTACCATGTTAGCAACTTTACTTGAACATACTTGTAGCACTTGAGAAGGCCATGTAAAAGGCAGCAATGACCCCTTTTTAATTGCAGCAGCACTTGATTTGTCACAGTCATGAAGATTACTTCATGACCCATTGCTAACAGTGAGAAGAGGTGATTGTTTCCTTTGGGGAGGCTAACAGGCACAGAGCAGCTCCCTCTCACTGCTCTGCTCTAGTGTCTCTTCCAGTCTTCCACAGAGGGAGCACCGAGAAGACAGCAGGACACAGTTTGAGATGAACTGGTTGAAAGTTTCAGCAGTTTAGCACAGTAAATATTTTTTCTCCCACTTCCCTTAGTGGCAGAAATCAATAAAGTTGACTAATAGAAAGCCTCTTCTTCTTCAAATGTTCTAACATAGGAATTTCAGAGAATTAACCTTCAAAATGCTTCTTCTTTGCGCTTTTTTAACTTTACAAGAAAGGAACACAAGTTCATGTCACCCTTCTTGTTTCTATAAGTGATTGACAAGTGCTCCTTTTCTGCCTGCAGGCCAGGAGAAAATGTAATCTGCAGCTATTTTAAGACCATTAGTAAATGTTTGCAATTTAGAAGAGCAACTCCCAAAATAAATGCAGATATGCACATTCAAAAATAAGAGGCTTGAAAGGCCAAAAGCTCCCACAAAGCTGATCAAAGTTACTTAAAGTAGGCACTGCTGAGAACATACATTTTTACTTTTAAATGCTATTCCTCATAAAAGTTGCAGCCCAAATACAAAGTTCTGATTTTCTTAGAAAAAGGGTGTTTTTTCCAAACAAGTTGAGGGCTCAGCTTTAGTTGCTTGCTTTCTGAAATTTCTGTTACTCTAAAAAATTAGGATGCTCTACATAATCGTTTTTGCTAAAATTAAAATAAAAATTTCCCTGATTGGTAGTTGAAGTTAATGGGAATTGATAAATTACTTTATATCCCAATGGACATGAAATCTCTAAAGGTTCAGACTCCATTTGAACAAGAAATTTTTTCTGCAAACCAGTCAGCAGGATCAAATGTAACTGTGGGTTTTTTTAATCTTATCAGGATCTGCCAAAATTCAAAAACTCATGGCTTCGTGACTGCAAGTTGTGAATACACAAACCACAAACTTTCCATTTAGGGAATTGTAATTTATGAATGCTGCTTTTGCTTTCACAATGCTAACTTAAAATTTAGGAATGCTTGGGATGCTGCCAAACAGCTCCCCAGTGCTGACAGCAGCAGCATCTGGAGGGCACAGAGGAACAGATAATGTCAAAAGACCTCCTTCAGCTAGACAAGCCCTATTTTCACACTTCCCCAGGCACACCTTACTCTCAAAGGTACTCTGAGCTCTCAGGCACAGTTAGTTAATATACCATGCTAAGCACAAATCCACTGGCTAAAGCTAAGACTTTTCTCCTTTTTACGTCTATTTGGCAACTTCATCAACAAACACTTCCAAATAGACATTTAGAGGAACTTGTAGCTGATGTGTTTGCTCTACCCCAGGACGTGGGGTGGAGGACAACTGCGATGGTGTTTTCTCCAGCACTGCTGTGCTCTGGCCCAAGTTCCACTTTTAGCAGACTGATAGAAATGAGCTTTCATTAAGAAAAAAACAACAGTTTCTGAGTAGCACCTGAAAGAGCTCACAGAGAAAACTGTGAGCTCTCTGCCCTGGAGGTATTTGCCCTTCAAGCACCTAGGGTGAGTGAGAGGGGCTGTGAGTGCTATACTCACCCAGAGGGGTTTAAGAAGCAAATGAACTTTTTAATCTGCCAAATTTGGCTAGATCTTACAGTACTTACTCAGGAAATTCACCTCCAGCATTTAGCTTTAAGGGGACTTTTGGCTTAGGAGGCAACAAAAACCAAACACCTTAACCCTAAAATGCAAAAAATAATTTTTATTTTAAATTCTCATGAGATTTCTGGTTGGTTTGGTCCAAACTACAAGAACAATTTCAATGTACATTTACCCTTCTGTTTCCTGGAGCCTCAAATGTTGAGGTAAGTGTCAATGAAAAATATCTGAGAAAAACTGAAGAGATAAAGAAAAGAGAAAAAGACCTCAAGCACTGGGCAAATGACAAAACCTCATTATATTCCTGGATTTTTAAAAAACAAAAGCACGCTCTCTCATCCTTTTCTAAGAAATGTGTGTTTTAAATGTGTATGTTACATAAACAAGAAAAGCACGTGCAATGCCCCATACACAAAAAGTTCTCTATTTGACTATGCTAAGAGCCTGTTTAGCTTGAAATACCTACAGCCAGGCAGTGCTGCCAGTGAGGCACATCTACCTGTGCACAACAAAGAGGGTGTTGCTGCAGTGCACGTATTCTTTGTTACATGTGGAGGCTCTGTAGGAGAAAACCATCCACTTTCTCTCCAGCAGTAATGAGCTCAACAGCCATCTAATTGTGTATGGTAGGAATGTAAATGTCTACTTTCCACTACAGCCAAGAGATACCATTTTATTTCTGGCTCATCTAGCTCTTCAGTCTGTTGTGTCCCTGAGGATGATTAGTCCTGAACTCAGGGAAACTATTTATCTTACACTGGGGATAGTCTATTCAAATACTACTTCACACAAAAACTCATTTAAAAGGATAAAAAAAACACTCCCTGAGGAGCTGAATATATTTTCAGCCTTCTAGTCATTTCCAGCAGGTGACATATCTGAAATCACAGAGCCTCCCCTTGGTAACTAGGTGAGAGGAAATTAGCATCATTTTGAACTGGGGAAGCTGCACCACAGTAGCCTCCAAGGAGCAAGTTCTGTTTGTTGTAAACAAATCTGATTTGCTCAGTTTTACCTCCCCAAAAATATTACAATGCAATAGTATACAGACAAAGGTGTTTTACAGGGCAAGTCCTCATCATCACTGGAAACAGGCAGTTTTTATCTCCCCAGGAGAGGAGAAATAAACATGACAGTTTGCAGCTACCACACATAGTGGCTGCAAAGTAAACTCTCTCACCAGAAGTTCCCCCCAAGGCTCCGTTAAATATTCCATAACTAGCTACATCCAAATGCATCTCCCAAAGGATCAAAGTACAATTTTCTTTCACTTGATAGAAGGCACTGAGTGGTTGCTAACAGTTTGCAGTTATAGTCCTTTTGCTTCCACTGCTTACAGAAAGAAATACTCTTAGACATTTTTCCTGATGCAGTGATTGCCTGTGCCACCAGAGCTTTGTTTTGGCCAGAGATGCCCACAGTGTTTTTCTGGGAGGACAAACATCTTGTTCAGACCCCAGTCTGAAAGAGGGACCTCAGCTCTTACAGTAGTTTGACAATTCTCTGATCATGCAACTAGAGGTGTACTGGTCCAGCAAAAAGGACTAGGGCTATAAAGAGGATCAACCCATCTAGAGGTAAGTTCTAGGTATAAACTACAGACATATCCTGATTTCCATACTTGGTGAAACAAAGTACCTCTAACACATTTTAAAATTAAAGGAGTTAAAGGACTGGCACTGCTACATTCTCTGTGGGTCTTCTCCTGCATGCAGACACAGCCCCTGTGCACTAAATTCTTCTAAATGATAAATTAGAGCAAAGCCCTTCATGGATATTGGTGGAAGACTGTGTCCTCTGGAGCGTGCAGAAGAAGCACTTGCTTTTTACAAATAATACCAGATAAACCTGAAAGCCTTTAATGGTTTTCAGCACTTACTAAGGAAAAACTCCTAATTAAGGACTGAATAATAGTACAGAGCTAAGACATGTTCCTACCAATCCATCAGGCTAACTGGCCATGATATGCCGTCTGGATAATAAATGTCACTTAGGGCTCATTAACATGTCCTTTATTAAAACCTATGTAGAGAGGGCAGAAATAAAATTATGCAAAACAGTGCATAAAGCTGACACCACCCTGGACCCCATGGTGCAGGTAGGTGACATGTTGGCTCCATGGGAGCTTGCCCTTGCTTTCCTGTGGACACAGGGACTTCCACTCTTAAACAGCAAATCAAGTGCAAGATCCCATTTTAGCCTGCTAAGTTGTGACCAACTGGAGAACACAGTGGTTTTAGTATTCATGTTGACCTACTGTACACAGATATGCACACAAAATACCTCTAGCTTTTCTATATTAAACTCCCATTAATCTCCATGGAAATTACTCCAAATATGAATTCTTCATTGGCAAAGCTCTTGCCCTCCCTCTGATTTCAGGAACTAATCCTTGCTCCTCCCTGTTGGCTATTTGTGAATTTGTGGATTAAGGAGGTCATTAAAAAATGCAGGTTGGGGGGAAAAAAAAAAAGCACAAACAAACAAAAAAAAAAAAAAAACCCCACACAAATTTGAAAAAGGCTGATTATATACTTCACATGACATTTCTTCACCTTAGGCAGGGTGAGAAATTTATCCCTCTGTGCATGCACAGCAAGGAGCAGATGCTTCTTTTGAAAGGGACTGCCACCCCACCACCATGAGCAAAACCTGAGTCCTAGTTTGGTTTTGTTTCCATCTCTATAATGAAACATTCCCATTGGTTTCCATCCTCATTAAAGGCTGGATAAGGAAATGGGGCCAATCCTTACGGATCATCATGTTGCTGATGATTGGCCTTTCAGAAGTCTCCACAAACACAGAACCATTTTGGGTAAGGGGAAAGACAAACTCCAGGTAGGGAGGAACAGAAAAATCTTCTAAAATGGCTTTGCCACTGGAGAGACCCTAACACCTGGATCTTAGGTACCTGGACACCTCAGAAGATTTAAGTTTATAGTGTCTCTGTCCCTCAATTTCACTATTTTTCCTGTATTGTAAAAGGCCTTTCTCTCCCAAACCCACAATGACAGAGCTTCATTAACTGAGGTCTGGCAAAGGGCTTTAATGAAGACAAATGTGTTAAGTTGGCAATTATTATACTTACAAGCATGTTAAACTATTAACAAGAAAGACAGGAGCTAGGAAAATCTGGCATAAGCATGTTGAACTTATCATGCTTTCCAGACCAAAGTGAAGTAGACACACTCAACAAGGCATGTCTCCATAGCAGCAAGAAGAGGCTTGCATTAAATGTCATATTTATCTAGACTTCACCATGAACTTAATCATAGTGAGGGAGAAATGGGCCCACAAGAAAATATCGAAGGTTTGAACAATTACAATATTTTAGACTCCTTAACAACACTGATATCCCCAATGCTAAAGTTTTTCTACATTTTATTTCCTTCTCTTTAACCTCCTGGGAATCTGAGATCAGGAAAACAAAAGGATAAAGCATCTGCCTTCTGCAGCCTGCACGTGGAATACAAGAACAAATACTGTCAGATGCACTTGACAGCTGCAAAAGCAACAGATTCCTTCCAGTCAACTCCTAGATAAGGAAAAAAAGACAGCTGCCCCTGGGTCATAGGCAAGGAAGAAGTGATGCTTTCAGAAATTCCCCTTGGCTGAATTTCAGCAAATATCTTCTTCACGTGTGTGGTGAGTTTTTCCATTTTCCAGCAGAAATTGAGAGCAAAGTAAATGGATAGGACCTCTTAAAACAAAATGTGTGGGCACAAGCATTATCATCCTGCTTTTGAAACTGGGCTGATGAGGAAGAGGGAGAGATGAGGTCTGGGATTGGGTTTTGCAGAAATGAGGTGTGTGTTCGGAGGCTGTCAAAGGTATGAAAGCATGGCCTCAGGGAGTTGGGAGAGAGTAAAGAATGGTAAATTTGGCATATTTTGGTTTAAAATACTCCAGAGTGCTCATCTGAGGCCCTGCATAATCTAAGACCATCCGCTTCCTGGAAACAGGTTGCATATAGTTATGTTAAAAAATTACGTAGCACACCAAGTACCTGAGAACTCCTTTTAAACATATCCATAACAGTCATCCCTCTGCTAAAATCTTTATACTGACATATCTTGACCCATGCACATGCATTTTACAAAACATCTGTCACCTGCTTTAGATCATAGCAATTTTTTAATTTCTTACCACAATTCCTTCATGCTCACATCATTACCAGCAATAAAGACTTTACAAATACGAACAAGGCAAAAGCTCTGCTGATTGCACACAGAGATAAAGAATTTGTAATGTATTTAATAATTGTTTTTAAAAAGCAAACAAATGCATTATGGTATCTTTAAGTGCATGTGCCTAAAGCAAAGTACATTCAAGGAAAAGCTGTTGAATAAGAAAATTATGCTTTTCACATTTTTCTAACTTAATTAAGGCTTACATTTTTCCTTCAGTTTTCACAAGAATATATTTTTAATTACTGTATGTGACCTTTTTATATTTTAGCCTGAGTACAAAATACCTGGATCAATGGAAAGTAATTTAAAGCAACCTGAATAAATACATGCTCATCTGAAGGAGAAAGAACATGAAATTTGCAGTCGAACTTCAGCAGTTCTT
This sequence comes from Zosterops lateralis, assembly GCF_965231275.1. Classification (NCBI taxonomy): domain Eukaryota; kingdom Metazoa; phylum Chordata; class Aves; order Passeriformes; family Zosteropidae; genus Zosterops; species Zosterops lateralis. Next base: position 37,858,293 of record NC_139764.1, on the reverse strand, counting down.
GAAACTACCATCTCACATGGATGGTCCACAGCACTCAGGAGGCATTTTCCTGAAGTTTTTTATCTTCTGTAGTACCCCTTTCCATAAATTAACATAAATTCCCATAGTAGTAGTACCCCTTCCCATAAATTAAGCTAGAGCTTTTCATGGTTCTGAGGTGCCAAAGCCAGAGGATGTAGAAATTCAAAGATTTGTGCACCACAAAACCTCTACTACAGGAATTTCCACCAGCTTTTTCCTCTGATTTTTCCTTTGCCCTGCCTAATCTGTACTCACTGTAAAATAAATAAATGGATAAATAAGCAAACAAGCAAGACTCAGTCACTTAGTAAGGTTTGGTGCGGATTCTGGGAGCAGCTGCTGAGATAAAGTTGCATTTAACCAAAGCAAGAGAACAAAAATTTGAAAATCTCCAAGTATCTTGGTTCAACCAAACACACAAATGCTAAGTAAGTTATCAGAAATGTACCTCTGCCTGCAGTCACAGCACACCCCCTTTCCTCCTTTCATTCTGCACTGAAGGGCAACCACCTGGTCAGAATCACTGGACTCCAAGTACCAGAAGTTTAAGATAAAAGTGAAAAGATGTCTTAGATGACTATTGTGACAAATATATTCTTCTACTGAAGAACAGTACATTTTAATTATAAATAATATTAAAACAGAGCTAGCTGAGCCTTATCCAGCAGGAGCAGAAAATAAAAAAACTGATGAACGACAACTACATAAACAGTGTATAAGGATCCAGAGTAAATTGCAGTCAAAAAACCTTCTGCTTTAAAGAATTAGTCCTTAAAAAATCACATAGCATCTCTTTCTGCATCAGCCCTCTTGTGAGTGGGTAGAAATAAGCCTAGACACAGACTGCTTGTTTATCACAGCATAAAAAGGGTCCTGGTTTTTTCCTCTCTACAGCTCAGCCATCCTGACCCCAACCATTCACTGACTCTGGCTGCAGCAAGCTCCTACTGGAGGCTTCCCTTGCAGCTTCTGACTGCAGGTATTGGTTTGCAGACTCCGAATGCAGCTGTTACACAGCTAGACTATGACTGCAAGTTCCAACAACAGGCTCTAACTGCAGACCCAGACTGACCTTACAGCAGTGATTCTCCCCAGGATCCTTCTTCATGAGCGTCTCGTTCTTTCTTCCTCAAGATTCCTCTTCCATCATGATAGTCCATGATTACTTCCCCCCTCACTAGCCAACCCACTCCCTTTTATCACACTTATCTCTATTGGATACAGCTGTGACTCACTGGGACAAGGCTGTATTTGGTAATTAACACTGCTGTTACTTATCAGTACAAGGTCACCTGTATTGCCTTCTCCTACAATCTCTAAAAGAATAATGCAGTTTTCATGGCATAATGGAGCAGAGAATGCAGGACAGACCACACTGAGCCAGGCAATCTTCATTTTTTAGGCATTGCAGAATTTCTCTGAATTGACTCATTAGACAAAATAACTCTTTGCAATCAATATTGCACTGTGAATTTATGCTTCTATATTTAAAATTTAGTTAGAATTTCATTTGAGAAAAGAATTGTGCTTCTGTCTGCCATGCTCAACTTGTTAGTCTTATCTAGGTCTTTAACTGTAACTTTGTAATCTATAAATGATAAAGGCTGAGTCATGTAATTCATATGGAAGTATAAACGTTATTTAAAACACAAAGAAAAAAAAAAAAAAAAGTTATTTCCCAGATCTTGCTAGAGAAATCTCATTAAATAGAAGTTAAAAATATGTAATCCTAAATCAGAAACTATTTAATTAGAGACAAACATGTCTACAGTTTTTTGTTGTATTCTGAAGGACTGTTGAAGACACACAGCTTCTTTAAGTGTCATCTGTATATATATACACAGCAACATCTGTGTTTATATCAGAAACATTAATGAATCCTTTAATAAGTATTTAAATTAAAGAATGCTGATCCATGCTATGTTAGCTTACACAGAAGTGCCACAGACGCCTCTCAGGCTACACTGCCTACCCATGACCAATGCCACCCAAGGTATCCAGTGCCTGCATCACTTGAATATTGAAACAAAGTAAGATGTAACTGCTCTAGTGTGTGTCCACAAAGCAACAGAATGGAGAATCCTTAACCATTGTTACAAATGTAGAAATCCCTGTGACTGTCTCCCTTTCCTGCTTCCTCCTGGTCCTCACTCTCCCGCAGTCCCTGATTCAGTGTTGCTAGCCCAGTTGATTTTGTGAGGCCATGAGCCAATGCAACACATATCATCATCACTGTGCTAGATAAACAGCAAAACACAAGTAAACTGATTGTAGCTTTAGTAATCCCAAGGTTGCACTGGCTGGCATCCACACAAAGGTGTGGAGAAATATATTCAACAAAATACTCCTATTAAGATCAATGTTGATAAAACAATTCTGTTGCATATACAAGAATGTATCTTCAAAGGCTGTAGTAACCCACAGCTGCCCATAGATGTGAGCAAATTTTGTAGCAAGGCAACTAGACATGTGATGCCACAGTGCTCATTGATAGTTTTCCACCATAATTAATTTAAAAAGTTAAAAATAAAATCCTTAGGTTGCTGTCAGAAATTATCAAACTACTCACAATGCACAAATACCTTGACGATCTACAGGAAGATCTGCTGGGCTGACAAGGGTTTAACATATAAAAGTCACCTCCCAGAAAAACTGAACCCCATGGGAAATAATGTTCCCTAAAATATCCTTAAGCTGCTTGTGGGGAAAGGCTTCTACTATATTCTGCACCAAGGATAGAAAGGATCATGACTTTGACTCTGAATAATCTTCTTCTTGACTCTGAAGAAAAGATCCATGTCTAGTAATACAACATAACTCTTCTCTGTGCCATACCTACAAAAAAGCTGCAATTCTGCTGAATTAAAAGGGTTTTGACAATTAACACATGGTCCATACAGGCAGAAAAGTGGTAATCGAGGTGTACTGGCAGAGGGGGGTATAAATAGAGTGGAATGTTTGAAATGATATGTCAATATTCCCAATTAGACTGAATCTGAAAATTCAATGTGATGGGTTTAGAGAAGCTGATTTTTTTTTTATTTTTAGTGAATAAATCTTGTTATTGGGATTCAAGTGATTGATCCTAATCCTAGCTCTGACACTATTTCAAAATGGGAGTTTGGGCAAGTCAACTAATTTTATTTTGCATCAGAAATGACAAGTACTTCTCCTTTCAGCAGAACATTTAATCATGTCCCCAAGGAAACATACCAATGTTTTTCCTGACTTGATTTAATTCTCTGATGTAGACTGTGATACAAGAGAAGACCAAAGGGATTTGCCAAAGTTGCCTTTATGGATCAGAGGTAGCTCTATGGGAAGAGGACAAGCAGTTTCAGAAAAGGTCTGTTCTAGGTGGCCTCACAAGGGTATTAGTCACACTGATGACTCAGAAAAGGTAACTCTGATTAAAGCTATTGGCAGCCAAACAAAATATAAGTAAGGCCAGTTTCTGAGCACTTTACCATATAGCATTGCTAATGGCTTCTATTTTATATTAGAATTTGCTACTCAGCGGGAAGTGATACACTGGAGGCGATGTCAGAGAGTTTTTTAGTGGCTGGCAACCCAACAGCAATGTTATGTTACATACAAATCATTTGATGTAGTTTTAACCATCTTTTCTAATGGCTGAAATAGTTCTCCAGCCATCAAGCTAATAAAAATGACATGGTGTAATTTGACAAGCCTGAGCAATTGACAGGCTTGCAGAATACAACTCTTGATGAGATGGTTTTAATTCAAGGCAATCCAGCTGCTATCTCAGCCAGTTCAGTCTCAATCTCTGCACAAAATCATGAAACTGGTAACCTGTATGCTCCAGGCAGCCCTATCTAAACCCAAATACCTCCTCCATCCTCCCTCCCTGTTACCTATGCACCAGATCTATGATCTTCCTGGCAATAATCAAAATAAACAAACTGAACAAATAATCATAAAGAGCAGCACATAAATGGATCTCATCAATGCTCCTTCCATGATTGACAAGTTTTTCTGCTTAACTGAATAAAGTTTATCAGGTGCCTTTCATAGAGACATTTCAATCTCTTGGGCAGATCTTCCTCATCTCTGCCCTGCCCTCTTTGAAGAAGGAGTGGGAGGATGAGGAGAGAGGGCTGTAGGAAGCAAAAGGAAGAAAATACCAAGACAGCACTAGCACATGAATTTTCCAGAATTTCCTTTAATCCTTGGCATTAGGTTGCAGGCTCTGTGCTTGTGTAGGAATAAGATCGTGTCAGTTTGATGTCCTGGCAATGGACAGTAATAACAGGTCCCCACTTAATTCCTTCAGATTTGCCAGAAACTCCAAAGATCATTCTACTGGGAGGATCTGCTGACATCTGGGAGCTGCAGGAGCAGGGAGAAGTTGTACCAAAGTGACTCATCAACTGCCCAGGGAGATCTGCATCCTACAGTAGTAGCAAGGAGTGCCAAGTACAGCGTGTGCTCCACAGTGTGAGGCAAGCACAGAGCACTTACTGATGAAAGCTGGTCAGACAGAGGTGAAAACCACTGACTGCCAAAACCAGCTTACCTCATTTAAAGGAGATGTGAGTAAATCTTTATAGTGCCTTGCTTTTATAAGCTGCAAAGTGTGTCAGACATCAGTGGGCTGGGCAGATTTGACTAGCACAGGAAAGAATGATAGGTTTATGATATTGCCAACACCATCACTAAGATAATAAAAATGCTGTTTTAACACATTTTTAAGGCCACTGTGCATGAAGCAAAAAAATTAAAAACATATTGAATTATTGTGAAGAGTGCAATATGTTGGTACTCATCAGTGAACTCCAGCTCTAATGACATATTGGAAACATGTCCAGGTCATGCAATAACTATGATTACGGTGCACTCCAGACAGGCTGGACCACAAAAAATGCCAGGGTACATTGGAGAATTATCCCTAAAAGGTGGTAACACCAGTCCAAAGACATCAAGTACAATGCTCTTAACTACCAGCTGAGTCCCTGTGCAGAGGTGGAACAAACTTGGCTGAAATGTGAGCTATAACTTCACAACTGAGGACATGATCAAAGAGACACCAGTCCCAGGTATAGGTTGTTATAAGAAAAACAAGTTACTGGACATTATTTGAAATCATGTCTCATGGGAGAGAAGCAATACATTTTATCCTGTAGCACTGATCAGGTGCAAGCAATATAAGGTACAGGGGGATGTCAAGCCCTCCAGTATTTTTCAAGTGCTTTTAGTAATAAAGTGATTGTGTCCAGACAGATCCCTGCAACACCTGTCTTCTGCATTGCATCATCCCCAGGGGTTCCCTTGAAGTCCAAAGGTCTCCCAGGTGAGCTGTGAGACAGCTGTGTACCCAGGTGTGGGGCCTTGATCCACACAAAGGCATCATTGTGGGGGGTCAGTGCAAAATGCTGCCCTTAGGTGGGAGAATGTGGGAGGGACTGGCTGGGAGGGCAGCATTAATGTACAAAGGGATGGGCAAACAGGAGGAAGAGCCCTCAGGCACAGGATGGGGTTCTGCAGTGGCCGTGTTAGTAGGATATGAGAAATGGTCCAGCTCCTCCCTGCAGCACTGCCCCAGGATTGATGGCCTCCCCAGAGAAACAAAAAGCTGGGTCCACTTTCATGCCTCAATAAAGGCACATGCCAAAATAAGGGAATTGAAATGTGATGAGGCGAACGGTCAGAGGTCCAGAAACAATGGCCTGTGAGAAGAAAGAGGAGGATGGGGGTTGTTTTGCATAGGGAACAGATGACCTAGGAAGGACATGATAATGCTTTCCTAGAGGCTGCTGCTAAGAACGAGCAAATAAAATGTTTTTCATCTCTGTGGAGGGTGGGATAAGAAATAATAAGCTTAGGCTACCGAAAGAGAGACTTAGTTTAGACATTAGGAAAACTTTCTTACGATAAGGATAGTCAAGCACTAGGATAGGTGCAAGACTGCAATCTCTGTGTCCCAGAAGAAAATTTAAGTCTAGGTTGGACAATGGCACAGAAATCCTATCTCAGAAGGGGGGGATGAGCCAAATGATATTAACAGGCCCTTTCCAGACCTACTTTTCCCTGCTTCTCTTTCCTAAACATGGAATCCAGCTGTGAATATCTGGAACCACCTAAATTAAGTACAGCATGGTTTAGATGTTTCCTGGATGAGTTTTCTGAAAAGAAAACAACAACAACACTGTAAATATCCTAATGTTGGAAGCTCTTATGTCTTCAGTTTTACCAATGTAAACCTTGACCAATTTCTTTAAACTTTGGCTCCGGAGTCAAGCAGATTCATGAAAGCTGGGTTTAAATAAGCAAAAAGCTGTTTAAATTTATGTTGTAGGAAAAAAAAAAAACCAAACAAATAAAAATCATGACAGAGAAGTACTTCCAGCAGCTATAAATCCACAAGAGAAGTGAAATACATTATTTAGCTTAGAAATCAAAAGTCAGTTGATTAAAAAAAAAATCTTATGATTGGGATTGACTCCATCATTAGTTCTCATTAACACTTAATGTTTTTAATGGCCACCCTCTAAGTCAAGTGTAGGCATGAAGTTAGCATGAAAGGAATTTCTGCTGCTTAAGTCAAGATTTGGAAACAAAATGGCCTTCCCAGATAGTGACACAGACCTAAGGATGGGGGAACCCTCTTTTCAGTCCAGAACTGGGAAGTACCCAAAGAAACCTGCTGGTGATTGACTTAAAAAAAAAAAATATATATATATATATGCACCTAAGAAAGTGGAACATCTTGCCACAGGATAGTGCGTATTCTTCGTGTATGGTAATGCTGTGAGCATGGCTATCATGTGATACTCCAGCACAGGAAATCTGAGCCACAAATTCTTGGTGACTGTGAAAATTTTGGGGAGAAAATATTACCCTGTGTTTCCCTTTCTATCATGGTAGCCCCCAGGCAGCTCTTATGAATGACTGTAGAAGAAAAGATACCCAGTTTACTTTTAATCTGACCACAGAAAGATGGTCTCATGTTCTTTTACTTTTTTGTTGTGGTCCTGATGAGCTGCAGCACACAGGCAGAGCTGCATGAGGAAATTTTATATCCATCCTCTGAATAGCACATTGCCTTTTCCAAGGCTGTCAATCACACTCTGGCAATAAATTCTCAAAATAAAGACTTTTAATATAAATAAAATGCACAAATAAAACTGGTAGTGGAGCATTAGTTGAGTGCAGGAATGTAATGATACTTATCATAAAAATTGGTGCAGTGTGAGTTTTCATCTGACCTGCAATCTTTTTCATTATCATAAATCAAAAAGCATTGTTTGGTTTAAATCACTTTCTGCTTAAAGATGAATCACCTTCGATTTCCTGAGCTTTGCTTAGGGCAAAAAGGGAAAAAAAGGCTTTCAAAACTGTACAACAGTAAAAATTTCTGGTCTCACTTTGCACACCAAAAAAAAAAAAAAAACCCATTGAAAGAGCTCTAAAACTTAATCTAGCAAGCAACATAAAATGAAACAGAACTGCAATTTAGGAAAAAAAAAATATTTCTCCATCTACAGAACTATTAATCTACAGTTTGGTCCAGAGAGTTCAAATACAGCAGTCTGTGAAGAGCGACCCCAGGCTCTAATGGCTTGAAGAAGATAGGCCCTCAAACATTTAATCTAGCTACAGGTGCATAGCTAAGCTTCTCTGTAACATCTGCCCCTATGGATAAGAAACCACTGAGCATCCTACACTGGATTGTGCACTCATCAGCTCCGTGGCTTAAAGCGTATCCTGTGTACTGATGGCTGACTTGCCATCACCCAAGCCATCTCAGTGGGTTTGGCCAGTGACCTCTTCCCCTTCTGAGAAGCAGAGTCCTCTTCTTCCTTCATCCCGCCACCTTGGCATTGCATCCCATGCCCAGAAGTGCAATTAGATTCCTGCCACTTTTTCCAAAGTCAGGAAAAATAGGGTCATTTAAAAAGTCAGTTGACTAAACTGATGAGCCCAATGGGCTGGAACAGCAAAACTGATCACAGCTTGGTGTAAGTCATCCCCAAGGGGACAACATAGAAGAAATATGCTGCACACAGTCATATCTAGGTTTGTTCTGTGAAGAAAACCCTCATAAGAAAAGAAACAAGCAAAAATAAAACCGGCTTCATTTTTTATGTCTCCCATTAGCTAGAACCCTCATGGCAATTCCCATCAATTTTGGATGTCTGGATACTAGCCAGGGAGCACTCAGCTTCCATATGCTTGGCAAAGAGCAACAGCAACAATGCAATGCTGTTGCCAGGCAAGGCAGGTAAATCACTGCATAATTCTTCACAAAACCAATTTTCTGAAAATTTCACCTTACTTTAGGAAACTGAGATTTGCCAAGTTTGGTAATAAGCCCCATAAGTCCCACAAGAAATCCTAAATCTCAAAACCTGCCTGGTGGAGCTGGCTGTGTTTGTCCACTCAGCCATATTTTTTGACCCCCCTCTTTATGCCCATTAAGTGGATATGGTTTCCTGCACAAAGAGTAGTTATTTGTTGTCCTTGGGAGGCAGTATGAGCTCAAAAGGCAGAAGGGTAGAGGCAGAGGAAGAAGGGTTCAAACATCTGTGTTTGAACCTCAGTTGTGTTGCTGTCTCTTGGGGAAGTCAGTTCACCTCAGCCTCACACTCCTCTATGTAAAACAGAGCCCTTATACACAGTTGTGGGGAAAATGTGCAATTTGTTAAACATATGAAGTGGTAAAAGAGCAATTCATCTTGCTTATTTTATCTGTCCATAAGTTACTATCCAGTCTAAATGGGTTCCCTCCACAGCTCAGGGACAGAGAGAGCTTGGATAAATCACCCCTGTTTTCTCCACTGATGGTGGAATGAGGCCAGACACCTGGCCACATTTAGGCAAAATTAATCCCATTTTCATGTCCAGAGTCATCATAAAGGCCAGAAAACTTCTGTTGCTGGCACAGCCCAGCCTCCTCTATTACAAAGGTGAAGGATGTGTTCACAGTGAGCAGGCTTCTGATTTTTTCTTCCCAGAAACTAAATTCCCAATTTCAGAAGATCTCTTTTTCTTTACTCACCACTTGATAATTTATCTGAGACATTAGAATAACATCACTCACTGGCTTTGATCTCTCAGTGCTACTGCTAGGTTGCCAGTTTGCTGCCTTCTAGCAGCACATCAGCCCCATGTAATACACAGGTAGGATTTTTGATATGTGAGCATATCCTCTAATTTAAATAAGATTATTGTGGTAACGTGCCCTGATGTTTTAATGCATATTCCTGACACTGAATAGACAACCAGCACAGATCTCACTGTTCACAATCTTTAACCAAAAGTCAGGTGTGTCCTTTGGAAGAGGAATGAAGGGTAGGGAATGAGTGCAACAGGCTGGACAAGCCCAGAATCTCTCCTTGAGGTAACAGACCTCTAAATTCCTGTTCATCTACAGAAATACTGCAGAACATCCTCAAATTTAATACAAGCTGAGCAGACATCAAAGAAGAATGGCTTGTGGTCATCACTGCCTGACACTGAATTCACATGTGAGTCACAAGGAACTTATACTGAGTTTTGAAGTCTGACCCATGCAGTCACAGGATTGCACTCTTTTCTTTACTCTTGGGTGGTATTTTTTTCTCAAAGCTGAAAGATTTCTTCATCATACAGCATGATAGCTGGTACTGCAAAAACTAGCTACTGGTGAATCTGTGGTGCCCTTTGCCCTCAAAGTCCCTCGACTGAGCTAAAATTTTCTAACATATTATATTGCTTCCATTAACAGTAATAAAAAAGCATTTCCATAGCAATTTCCATAATCAAACTTTTCCACTCCAGATCTCCTCTGGAACTATTAGCTGACTTTGCAGGGAGGAAACCAAGGCAAAAGAATTATGCAAAATGCTCAAAATCAGAAAGTGAGTCAGACTCCAAGGCAAAAAAAAAAAAAAAAAAAAAAAAAAGTGGGGGGAGGAAGGAGAGGAAAACAAACCCTTTAGTTCTCCTATCTGTGCTCATGCCCCAAGGCAATCCTTGTCTTTCACAGCTAGGGACCAATTCAGATACCATTTACACGCAGATAATTCCACTGACACTTTCAGAGTTAGCCTTGATTTACGGTACCATCTGTGAGATCAGCATGCGGCACAAGACACTCTTATGACTGGAAAATACTTTACTGACAAGGAGAAAATATATACGTATCCCTGCCTGCTCTCTGTTGCTAATCTTTGATGGCTACCTGCAGTGGTTCGGCTTCCCTCACCCAAGGGGTGCGGCGCTCCGGCCAGCCCTGCCGCCACCACAACCCGGGGGCCACTTAGCCAGAGGAGTGGCGCAGCCCAGCTACAGCGCAGGTAGAAGGAAAGAGACGGGACTCTCAGGAGCTTCCAACAACAGGAGCGTGCTTCCCGAGGTGGTGCTCCGGAGAGACCCCAATCCTTGGTGTGCACGGCGTTTTATTGAGGGGTGGGTATCAAAGGAAAGGCTCATCAAGGACCAATGGCAAATGGGTGGGGTGTGGCATGACAGCAATCTATCAAAACTTCAACCAATGACATATAACAAGGGGAGGGGGATTACATAACCAGGAGGAGGAGAAATTATATAACTTAAAGATTGACAGATGAATAAAAGTGGTAAACAACTATTATGGGATGGGGGTAACTTAGCAACTGAGGGTTTGGCGGGAAAACCTGAGGAGAAAGGAGGCCATCTTGAGCAAATGCAATAAATGTAAATTTAACAACTGTAAGCTTTAACAATAGAACAGAACTGGGGTCACGCGCGCACCTCCACAGCTACCTTTCTTCGAATACTTTCAGTCAAACCTTGACTGAACCATGATTTTTTTTCACATTTAAATAGTCTTGTTAATTGGGTTAGGTATGATACATCTTTCTGGTCATGCAGCCTCTTTGGCATGCACTATGACCTTGTCAAGACTTCTCTTTTCCATTTGATTGTTTTCTGCAGCTTGTAATATAGGCATCATCTTGATTTTGTCATTTGCATTATATGTCCCATCTTCTCAGCGATAATAACAACCCGCCTGCAGAAAAAAAAAAAAAAAAAAAAAAAAAAAAAAAAAAAAAAAGAAAAAAAAACTGAAAACAAAACCCTGTATCCTCTACCTACTCATTTGATTACAAGAAAGTTACCAATTATACCTGGAGAATTTTAACAAAGCACTGACATCTCACCAACTCATCAAGCACTGCTCCTCTGCTCCTCTCTGGAAGGTATGTATGAACATCACTGCCTGGCATCTGTGCTCGTGCAGATATAATGCATCAAGACTGAAATAAAATGTTTATGAACACACAAATAAAAATAATTGCTTTATACATAGAATATTTTAAGCACTTCTCCACCTCCATCCTGCCTTTCTTAAGGTATACTTGCAAAGTCACTGAAAGAAAGACTAACTTATCAAGAAGTGTGAAATGAAACATTAAATCACTCCAGTGACCCTGTGAAAGATTTGGTTACACAGGGTAGCCTACTCACTAAGTCACAGTTTAAATGAATTCCCCACATTGCCAGTTGCCAAAACATCTGAGCTATTGCCATTTCCTCCCCACTTTGGTGCAGGTGCCTCACCAGGGTGTCCTCATCTCTGTCCCTTCCTATGTTGCACATTCTAATGTTAATAGAGAAAGAAAGAAAAAAAAAACAAACAAACAAACACCACTTGCTTTGTTCTAAGCAACAACAAACTATGTCTTTCTTCCCTCTGCTCTTCAGAGAACAAAAGAAGTGAAATATTAACAGCTTCACTCATGCTTTCCCCTCAGCTTCTGAGGTACCTTTGCAATGAAGATAAACCTCTTCATCATGCTCAGGCTGCTACCCAGGGCCCTGCCACGAGAGGACCAGGCTTGTTTGCTCCTCTGAGGACTGTGCAGAGACAGCAGTTGTGTTGGGGCTGCTTGTGCTGCCAACAGAGTCAGCACAGGTGCTGTCACATCGACCAAAACATCTGGGTCTGAGACCCAAAGCATCTGTGTTGTCTCTCTGGTTACTGACATCAGTATCTGAGTAAAATTAAAAATACATGGCCATGGGTATTTGTAGGTACAACACGTGTAATTTGTCCTCATGAGGATGTAGCACATGAAGCATTTGAAAAATACTAATTCTCACTTCAGATCTTACAAGAAAAGGGCAATGCTCAAAAATAATTAATTTGGATATAATTTCAGGGAAGTTGCTTAGATTTCTGTGCCGTTGAATTGGTAGTGAAAACTGGGGTTTTCTAAAAAGCACAAGACATCATACTATGCAAAGGCAGCCATTTTTAGAAGAACATTCAGTTACATTTTACATTGCACCTCCTCCTATCTTGAATGAGGCTTCTGTGGACTGGAAAACAAATTTTTTCTCTCTGTCTGTTCAGGCAATTTATTAGTTCTTGGTAGTACCAGGATTTTTACTAACTGTGGAATTATCATCAGCAATATTGCTGGTGTATGAGAAAACATTAAACAGCATAGGGCTCCTTAGGTTGAAAAGGGAGATATGTGATTGAGGAAAATCATGCAGAATATCAAGAATGATTATCAGAAGTGCTTCTAAAAACTCAGCAGGGAATATTACTCACTAATCTTTGCAATGCAAAAGGTGGGAGTTGTCATAGAAATCATCAGCCTGCAAGATAAAGAAGAGCAGAAGTACGTTTTCATACAGGACCAAGTTAAACTGTGGAATTCATTGCCAATGGATAGTGCAAAGACCAAAAGCACAAGAAGATTCAGGTGCTAATTATAAAAATTCATAGGAAAGAGAAATTTAGGCTAAATACAAAGATGTGGACCTAACCTAAAATTCAGGAAATTCATAAGCTTATCCCTATCTAGGGATATCCTAGAGGAAGCCACTGAGCAGACATCCACCTACATCTGCTACCAGTGTATGCATCCTTCTCACTGGACACAGATGATGTGAACAAGTTGGGGTCAGAGAAAAACAGCAAAGGAAAAGCAGGGCCCTGGCTGGGTCCTGATTTCAGCTCTGGGTATACCAATACTTTTTCAGGTAAGGAACTGGTAATCTGAGCAGATAATTATTTGTCATAAATACCCAAATCTAAACCTAAATTCTGCTTTAGCTGTCCTAGCTAATCTCCTTGTCAGGAAAACAGGAACTGTAAAAACTTTCTTCTCAGACCACACCAAGATCCTGAAGTGTTTCTAATTCCAGCAGCTGGTATCAGCAAGTCACTTAGCATGTCTGTGCCACCTTTGGCCTCTGCCTTTAGAGCAGCAGCTATTAACAGTGACTTCATAGGTGCCACTCTTGGCCATGGGCCCAAAACACACTTCCTCTTTATCAGCTCACAGATATATGAGGTGGCAATTTCCATCAGTAATGTTCCATTTATCTATTAATGGAGAAAGCCAAATTTTCTCATGAAATTGGAGCACAGAGGGAGGTGGGGCAGAAAGGTAAAAAAAAAAAAAAAAAAAAAAAAAAAAAAAGAAGAAAAATTCAACAAATATTCACCATGTATGTGACAGGCTGCTGTAGGTAAAAAAAATATATATATATAAACTCCCCAGGTTAATTATAAAGGAACTAGAGAACTCTGAGCAAAGTACTATCTCCAATTACTGCCATTAGTTGAATCAAGCTGTGTCTTCATGGGAGAGAATACAAGAAAGTCACAGTGCTCCTCTTCTGCTTCTGTCTCCTCCTTCTGCTGCCCACCACCCTGCTGTGGTCACACACATTGCAGAAAGCAGCTGAAATCATCTGCCAGCACTCACAGCTTTGACAACTCTCCTGCATCACATCTGTGGGCCTACTAGCTCTGGCAAATTCTACATTTGCCTTTATATCCCTCTGAACACACATAGTCCTTAGGCTGGTGTCAGAGCTACTTGAGAAGTCTGCAGCAGACCTCCCTGTCACTGCTTAGGAAGAAGCCAGGAGCAGCAGGGCAGAGCCATTTTTCTCAGGAGCACTAACCCTAAGGTGTCCTTATACCCCAGATCTGGTGTGAGCATGACCTACCTACCACTGGAGCACAGGATGGAAAAACACACCCAGCCTCATCCCATTCAATTATGTAACAGTTACTCAGCACCTGCAAACACCCAACACCTGCTGCCCACCCAGCACGGCAAGCCCTGCCATGGGGGAAGAAAGGGAAAGCCAAAGAGCTTCCAAATCTCTTGTGAATCCCAGGCACCATGCTGGTGCAGATACAGGGAAGAGCTGGGGTGTATTACTGCCTCCATCCATTACCAATGAAACTATGGCACATCTTTTCCATTGCTGTTTAGCTGCTGTTTTGTTTTTGGAGATTATACTCTTTATTGCTAGTGGCCTACAAACTATGCAACGTAGGACCTGAATATAGGTCCTGAAGACTCCTCCGTGGAAGTGCAGTGGATGCAAAACTAAGTCCTTTATTTTTTGCCTGACTCCATCAAACACAAGATGCAGGTGTCCAAAGCCTTGCAGCTAGTAAAATTTAGTTTGGGAGCATTTTATGGAAAATGTCTTCTTTATGCTAGAAGTTTCACAAAAGAAGATTAAGCTCTTCTGAATAAAGATGGTCCCATCAGTTAAAACAGGATGTTTTAGGGGTGTAAGTTTACCCAACTCTATCAGATTTATTGCACTTCAGGGCAATGTAGTTTCTACACCTATGAATGAGTTTCTCCCTCTGTGGACACATAGTTAAAAGGCCAGATTGACCTTAAACAGAGCGGATAAATCAAGAAGTATGTTATGATGTTCTTTCTACCTCTGTCAAAATACTCTGGCATGCCACACACGAGTTGACATTTACTTTAACTTTCAAGTGGCTACTCCCAAAACATTTTCTAATAGGACCCTGCAGCCTGCCCACCCAGAGATCTGATGTGTTTAGAAATGATATCTGAGCACTCCCTTTTTCTCTTTCACTCAGCACAAGACCAAGGTGGAGTGTTCAGGATAGTCTCATTGCCCAAAACTATAAAGGAAGCAAGTTGCCATATACATCTCCTAACTGTATTTTCCAATCTTCATTCTTTCCCCTGTTCAGCCATCCCATTAGGTTTGCAGCCAGAGCTGGTATGAAAGCCAAGCTCCCCACTGGCAAACACACCCATGTGTGTTATTGAGAGTTTCAATGTCTGAAGTTGGGTGCCTTTTCAACTCTTCGGTAAGAGGTGCTAGGGATGGAAAATCCAGCAGCAGAACAGCCTGCTTAACCCAGAACATCCTCTTAAACCAGTGATTCTCCAAGTGACATTTGCTGCCTCACATGGACTCAAGGAAGGAAGGAAGGAAGGAAGGAAGGCATCTGCCTTTCCAATCCAGTGACTGCAAGTAAAGTTTTGATACTTTTAGGAGTCTCTCAAGCACATCATACAGAGGGTTTTGAGAATCTGGGGGCTCCTGGTGAAGGTAGATTTATATTATGTTTAGTGCCACAGCCAGCTAGGGATTGTGTTTTGGTCCTCTGAGAACAGGGAGCTAGTTTTCATGTCTAATTGTGCTATTCCTTGAGGCTCTCAGAGCAACTTCACTGCACAGAATCACTGAGCATTTACAAAGAGAGAAAAAAGAGAACTGCTGGTGCCTAAAAAATGAGTTTCCATAATCTTCTGGATGATCTATCCATGCCTTATGTAAAGTCTCAAACAGCACACATCCAATTTTTTCCACAAGAAATAAAGCTATTTAATTTTAACTGTAAACTGTTGAACTGTTTATTTAACTGTAAAACCCTTTTTATTTTGTATAACACCATGAAAAGAGGCATAGAGCTGAAGCCTGCTGTTGGCATGACATGCAGTAATGAATCAGTTAGCAAGGAGATTTAGGTGGAAGCATTGATTCATGACGTGAAAAACAGGAACTGGGCTTTTTACAGCACCTCCCTGATGTAGGAGCACACCTGTCCCTTCTCAGCTCCTTTCAAAGATGTTCCCACAGCACTACTCTTCCACCTCTTGCTTCGCAGTTGATTGAACACTGCATCATTTTGCAGAATTCAGGGAATGGCATCATAGTGGCTTTGGCTGCTGGAAGCCCTCTGAAATTGAAATTGGGCTCAGGAAGAGTTTGTTCCACGTTTTTTCCTTTCCAATGTGCAAATCCATCACTTCTCCACATGACTTTGCACTGTTGGAGACACACAATCTGACACAGAGGGATTTTGACAGTAGACAAGAAGAACTTCAAAAGCACTGAGTCCTTAAACGTGCCAATATATACCAGGCACTAAGGATGGAAACATGTCAAGGAGAGGCATTTCTCTGTGAGAGGAAGGCTGATCTCCCCAAGAGGGAGAGGTGTTCCCCCCATCCTCCCTCCCCCCCCTCTCAAAAAAGCATGTCAAGAGCACTCAGCAGATGTCAGTCACAGCAGAGCAGCATGATCCACAGTCCCTTGTCCCTTCCACACCACCCACAATTTCTCCAGGCCTCCAGTTCCTGTGTGACAGCAGAGGACATGATCTAGGGTGGCCTGCCATGGCTGACAGCATGCAGAGCACTGCTGAGCAGAGCTGAAGGGCATCCAGCAATATCCATGGCAGAAGATAGTGGATCTTTTCTGTGATAATCCACACTGGTGGCAGGTTTCCTACCACACTCCCTAATCTCTATAACTGGTTTTCATTATTTCTCCATGTGGTGTCCTGTGTCTGTCCTCATCCATTCAGCTACACACACAGGAATCATAAAAGATTTTCACTGTATGCTTTATTTTGTCTATGTGATGGTATGCCAGAGCTGGCAGCAGCAGATGTTGTAACTATGCTCCACTGAGGGTTCAAAGCCACCAAGGAGGACTCCTGAGGAGGTGGCAGGCAGGACAACTGAAAGGAGGGCAGGGGAGAAGGGAGGCCTCAACTGAGCTTGAGGGGTCTGTGAGCAGCACCCTGATGCACAAAGTCAGCCCCATTCTCCCAGCCATCCCAGAGCCTCAGATGTCACAGCGCTTAAAGCAACAATTTTCCTGGCAAAACTTCCTGCACTGCACCTTAATCTGTGGGATATAAATGCAATTTAGATTAAGCAGGAAAGTTTTGATGGATTAATTAAATACCAAGTGTTAAACCATGCCTCACCAGCTATGTTTTGATACGGGTGGTGTGGTTGACACATTGGAGGGAAGGGATGCCATCCAGAGGGACCTTGGCAGGTCTGGGAGATGGGCCTATGCAAATCTTGTAAAGTTCAACAAGGCCAAAATCCTGCACCTGGGTCAGGGCAATCCCAAGCACAAGTAGAGGCTGAGCAGGGAATTGGTTGAGAGCAGCCTTGAGGAGAAGGACTTGAGGCTGTCTGTTGACAAGAAGCTCAAGGTGACCTGGCAGAGAACAGTTGCAGCCCAGAAAGCCAGTTGTATCTGCATGGTCAGCAGGGCAAGGGAGAGGATACTGACTCTCTGCTCTGCCCTTGTGAAACCTCACCTGAAGTTCTGCATTCAGCTCTGGGGCCCCAATATAGGAAGGATGTGACCTGCTGGATAAAGCCCAGGGGGACATGATCAAGAGGCTGGAGCTCCTCTCCTATGAAGACAGGCTGAATGAGCTGGGATTGTTCAGCCTGGAGAAGAGAAGGCTCCAAGGTGACCTTACAGTAGCCTTCCAGTACCTAAGGGGAGACTACAAGAGAGCTGGAAAGTGACTTTTTACAATGGTGTGTAGTGACAGGAGAAGGGGGAGTGACTTTAAATTGAAAGAGAGTGCAGTTATATTAGACATCAAGAAGAAATTCTTCACTGTGAGGGTGGTGAAACAAAGCTGTGGATGCCCCATCATTGGAAATGTTCAAGGCCAGCTTGGATGGGGCTTTGAGCAACCTGGTCTAGTGGAAGATGTCCCTGCACATGGCACAGGGCTTGGAACTAGATGATCTTCAATGTCCCTTTAGACCCAAACCGTTCTGTGATTCTGTAATTCTCTGAGTGTATAATTCTATGGTTGTATGATATGGACTTACTGCATAACTGTTAAACATGATATTTAACAGATTAATTCCTTATTAGAAAGATTAAGCATCTACTTGAGAGATTTAATTTTTTAAATGTCACCTTTTCAGTTTACTAGGTTTCTTGCTGTGCCTAATACAAACAGTGGGTATTTAAAGTAGTAACAAATAAGCTGCCAGCTGGGAGCACTCAGCAGCAGGCAGGATCTGCCCCAGAACAGCCTTTGCCAGTGCTGCCAGGCCAGGTGCCACTGCTCCCACCTTGCTCTGAATCTGCAGGCTGATGAGGAGAAACATCAACATCTCTTTTGAATACCAAATTTCCTAGTTCCAGCAGGATCAGCCTAATTTCTCCCCAAAAATCCTTGGCTGCACCTTCTCACTGGCAGTGTTTTGCTGAGGACATGGTGAAATGAGATCCATGTGGGCTACATAGTCACCTCAGCTCTTGGGTGCCATTGGCACTGGCCTCCATGGGATAAATGATGCTCTGTGCACAAAAACAATCTCTGACTGCTCTTCAATGAGACATCTGGAAAAATTAGCTGATCTGGAAGCTGGCACCTACAGGAGGAGCAGCCCTGCTACCATGGTGTTACAGCCATGGAGCCTTGTGGCCAAGCTAAGTCTCTCTTCACTGAATTTTTGGTAAAAGTGCCTTTATCACTTTCAGAAACAGGAATCTCCAGTTAATCCACTAAGCTCCAAGGGAGAGCCAGAGACTCTGTGCTGGCCATTGCCTTGGTAAAAATTGATTTGTGCCTTCAGCAAGAACTGGCAGTGAAGAGGTTAAGAATTTACCTAAAAGGCTGCTTTTTGAGGGGTGGGTTTGGGGCAACCTGAGTTAAGGAAGCAGCCTTAACAATATAAGAAAAGGAAGTGATGGTCGTTGGTTTGTTTGTTTATTGTTTCAGCAGTTTGTACTATGTGTGTCTTATGTGCTATCTTCATTCCTCAGTCTCCCAGCCGGTTAATTATCCAGGGGAAGCAGCACTTCCTGCCAGCGACCTCCTGGGTTCCCTCCCATTGTTCCCTGGGCTGACACACAACGCTGGAGACAGCAGAAAGGGCTGCTCAAGTCTCAGCCAGTGAGAAACACTCAAGAGACTGTGGTTAGTTAATAAAACAGATGGGTTTATTGGCATCAGCAAATTTCAGTGTTAGTGATGCGTTTAATAGGGTTAATACAAAGAAAATCCCAATAAAAATACAACAGGGAGTTTGGAGGAAAGGAGATAAATGTAGGAGAGACAAGAGGATGATCCGTATCTCTGGCCTCTCCGTCAACTCTGTTGTATCTTCACAGCCTTCAGGACTCAGCAACAGAGTTGCTCAACAATTCTTTCCCAGCTAGGACTTGCTAGAACAAGAAGAGATCCTTAGCTCTAAAATCCAGGCTCAGGTGGTCTAAATCTTTTCCAATCCCTGTGCCCAGTGAGTTCTTTAAGTTTGCTTGCATAGGACATATAAATGCTCCTCAAAGGTCTCATGCTCTCCCTTCACTTGTTACAGGGGCTTACATGGAAATGAGGATGGCTCCTAGTCCCTGATACTCTAAAAGCATTTATCCCCCAAGCCTCAGCACCCTACATGCCCCCAAGATTTCTTTTCTGTACTTCCGCAATGATCAGACGGCAGCACCTTACAACAGGAGTCCGTTTCTCTCAAATGCTGTACAGGCACTTCAATATTTATTTTTTTTAAAAAGAACATTTTGTACAATCCCTAAGTGGGCCCTGAAGTAATGCAAACAATAACAAACAGCAGCAGGCTTGAGCTGTAGAGCAGGGATACAGATGTGGATCTCAATTAGAGGAAAGTTTGAGGGTGCTTAAGCCAAGCATGGGTTCACCTCCCTGAAAAATTTATGTTCAATTATTACAGTTTTTTGAAAGATAGCACCCCACTGTGATTTGCCAAGAATAAAAGTGGTTTTGCTCACTGACATCATTAAAGGTAAAGCAATCTCTTTTGAAGGCATATACTGCCAGGTTTATTATGCATATCTTAGGGGAAAGTGAGCTTTGCCCAACATCACATAGGTCTGTTCATTTTCTCTGTTTATTTTTATTTTAACAAGAGCACTGTCCTATATAACTCCAATGTCCAAACGCATCTCAGAAATTGCACCACCCTCATGTCACTGGTGGATCAAAATCCACTTGCCTAAAGTCTTAAAAGAAAAACAAAACCCAGAACCTGGTGATTCTTTTCAGAAGGAGACGCCATTTCTATGGATGAGCTGATTTCTCCCCTTTGGGAGAGGATACACCAGAGCAGTGCTGCCACTGCTGGAAGTTTTCTTTCATGAGGAAATATTATTTGCACATGCCACATCCAAATGACAACAGCAGCAAAGAGGACTGGCAATTGATCCTGCTTTAAATAGCTGCTTTTCTAATTCAGGGAGGAGCGTTTTCGTGGCTATTTCCGTAACAAGATGTTCTGCTCGCTCCTGGCCCAGCGGCACAGCATCTTGATCTTGCTTTGCCTTGCCTTGCCTTCCCTGCCCATCTTCTGTCAACAAACAAGTAGGAAAATAATTTCACCATGTCAGGAATTCTAGGCTTTTCAAACAGCTCTCACACTTGACCCTACCCAGGTTCAAGACAGAGCTGAGCTGTTGCCCAGATGTAAGGTCGTTTGTGATTTTTTACAGATGTTTTGAATCAAATCATAGTGCTTAAAAAGGGAAAAAAAAAAAATCTCCAAACAGTTCAGAGCCTAGTTAAATAATTTAGAGAGTGGTTAGACAAATCCCATGAGAAAGCTCTAAGACTGGATCTTTTGGCTCCCTGATGGGGATACATTTAAATTAAACAGCTGGTAAATAACAAGCCAAAGACCATCATGCCACTCAATAACAAAAGCAGTTAAAGAACTGGATTGATAAGATGAGTGGATATTGAGTGCCTGCTGTCATTTCTCTCTTCCAATTTTGGTGATGAGAAAGAAAAAGGAAAAGAGTAACAAATAAGCAGGGTCCTGGTGTTGTTCACCTCCTCTTTCCTGATGAAGGTGAAGAAACAGGAGGAAGGCAGAAGTTATTCATTTCCCCCACCCCCAGGGGAAAAGGGAAGTAAAACAGTCACAAAGACAGGATAAAAGTGTCTACCTTGGGGAATGAAATCTGGCCTGTCAGAGTAAAACCTGCAACAGCAGAGAAAGAGCAGAGGAATTCCTTCCCTTCCCAATTATTTTCCTTTGTTTCTGTTTGTTTGCATTACTCAATATTTTAAATAATTGCAAAAAAGCTCTGACACCAACTCTCTCAGATGTATTGTGACCAACCTAAAGAGCTGTTTCTCCTACAAAGCTCCACTGGGGCAGAAATTAATGCACTGCCACTTTTTAAATATTCCATTGTCCAGACTGGAGGGAGAAGCAACTATTCATTTTTGAAAGAATGAAGGAAAGGACTGAACTAGTTTATGCATAGTGAATTAAAAGCACCCTGGATTTAATGGATGGCAAAGCTAATCGACAACCACTCTGGATTCCATATTACCTAGCTTGACAAAAATCCCTAATATTGTTGTTTAAATTTAAGGACTGCGTATCACAGCCTGCACACTTCTCATGACGCACAGGCAGAAGCTGGCAGAGCAATGCATTCCCCACCCTCCTTCAGAGAGGACAGAAGACAGTCCACTTCTCAAGGAACACATTTCAACTATGCACTGTAAAACAATTCTCCTCCTAAAATCAGCAGGAACTGTGCATGATTGAGAACACTGGATCAGTCCCCACATATGAGAAGTTTCCTGCTGCTGCTGGAAAGGCAAAGAGTAGGTGATGCTCAATAGCCAGGAAAAGCTCTCTCTTCATGACTGTATAAAAGCTGCCGAACGATGGCTGAGTGCAAGGTCTCATGTTTGGGACACCAGCTGCTTCCTGGTGACTGAAGCTAATTTTGGCAGTGGGGCAGAAGCACGGTGCTGATACAATTTGAAGCAGGATACAGATTATAAACATTGCTTCCCTGAGCTCTTGCTGTGCACTGTTCAAATTTGTTTTCAAAGGCAGCTCAAATTAACCCTCCACCTCCCCTGAGGTTAGATCCAGCCATGTTTAAGACAACAAACAGCCTTTGGAGTGGAGACCAGTCTCCTTCACCCCCTTCCTCCAAAACTGTTTCCTTAACAATACAACTGCACTTTTCCCAAGCCAAAGTGCAATAACTACGCTTTTATAATGCCCATTGGCAGTGTACATGTGCCACCCAGGACAGAGCCTGGTTAATTAAGAAATTCTCTTGTAGTGCCTGTTGCACCAGGTAAGCAGCCAGCAAATAAAGAAAAGCAATGACCATTCAACCCCTGCCAGCTCGTGTGCTCCCAACTTTGATTGTTTGTGATTGCTTTGGGGCGAGGAAAGTAACATATCAGATCTCTGCCAATGGCAGGTCCCAGTTACTTGCAGACAGAAAGCTGCACTTTTACTCTTTCAATAACAAGTACTAACACAAGCAACAGTGGAAGCAGCCACGCCTTGTTTCCCTCAGTGGTGTCCCCAGCAGAGTTCCTTTGTGGAGTCTCTAGCAAAGGGTGAACTTGCAGCCCAGCCTCCTGCACACTCGATCACAAGAAACCAGATCTGCATTCAGACAATCTTTGTGGCAAGATCAATCTCAAGACTAGAGGATTCAAGCCACAGACTTGAGCAAGAACCAGAGAGGCCAGAAAACCTCAGCACCATTTAGTGTTTCATTAGAGGCTGTCCTCCTGGTGGCATTTTGCTTTAGAAAATTACACTGAGGCTACAGACAGCAAAACTGAGGCATGCCTTTTAAAAAAGACTTGTCTAACATCAGTCACAACTGAAAATAAAACCACTGCAAGCAGGCTGCTGCTCTGGGTGTGAGGCACAATTTACCAGCAGGGTGAAGTTCTCCCTAGCCAGCCATCAGACTGTGGAATGTGATGACAATGGCACAGGGCACTGGTGCACAGGGACAGTCCATGGGAAGGCTTCTGCCTGCACAACCTCCCTCCTCTGCCCAGATGAGCCATGTGGCCTGTGTGAGCACTGAAACAACTGTTTTTCCAGTGCCAGAGTTAGTTATGTCTGAAAGGCTGCCCACAAGCACGGTGAGCAGTGTCATTAGGCTGCTGGCTGGGCACTGGAAGATGGATGTGTTGTTCACTTTCATGCAGGCAGTTAACAGCACAGCTATTTGGTTACATGAATTTACAAGCTTAGCTGCTGAATAGAGGAGACCACAGGTTAACAGCAAGGGGTGAAGGTGCTTGTAAAGGTGCAAGCTGAGCTCTGAACCAAGGTGATTACAGCTCACTGGGAGCTCTTGAAACCCATTAGTGCCAGAGCAAGGAGCTGTCAAGATCCACAGATGAGAAGCCAAATTTGCAAGCTCGGGGGTGACCAGCCACGTACAGGGAAGGGAATTTGCTTTGCTCTCACATAGTATCTCCCTCTTCTCTCTCCCTCACCAAACAGCCACCTGCAAACCAACCTCAAGCCTCCCCTGGCAAGGACAAGGGACTCCCAGACCATTCTGTCCTCGAAAGCCACACTCCTACATCCACCCCTGCCCCTCCCCAGATCTCTGGGCAGCATTCCCACACTTGTCAGCTCCTCTCAAGAGCCACCAGAAGGTACTCTGGATCCCTGACCTGGATTAAGCCCTTAGGCATGCAGATCTGCTGTACACATTGGAAAGCAACATAAAATAGTTTTCCCTAATAGGCATCTTATTTCCCCATGCTGTCCTCTCCCCTAAAATAAATAAAGGTACTTCAAGGTGTCAGACAAGTCATCACACTTTAATTTCTCCCCTTGGCAAGCCTAGCCACTAATTCAGTCTTGTTATAGTTTTCCCAGTAGGGACAAAATATATACTGAGCTTTGAAAATCCATTGTGTAGCAGCAATTGTTGCTGTAAGCCAGTGGCTCTTTTGCTTTGTTCAGCACCGTGTGCTTGTGTCTCCTGTGAGATATTGTTTTGTTAAGGCCTGCTATTGATTAAAAGGGAGAGGAATTGAATTCCAAATGGGAGCAGCTGAAACATTCTAAAATGCTGCATTAAAAATGTGAACATTCAAGATAATCTTAAAGAACAGTAGCTCTCCTAAATCAGATTATTTTTCCCTCAATCCTTGCTCAGCACAGCATCTCACCTCAGGGCTGATTGCAGTTCAGGCCCCAGGTAAGGGCCACATCCTCATCCATATCTTTGGGGCTGATGGATGCTGCAAAGCAATCTGGGGGCTGCTCCAGGGGTGACATCGAGCTCCAGGGCATTTCCAGAGGGAGCAGCCCTGGGCATTTGTCCTCTATCCTAATGCACCACAGTTCCCAGTGGGGATTCAGTAATAAGTAAATAGGCATAAAGATACCCCAGGCTCCTTCAGCTTCCCCTTCTACCCAATACAGAGATTGATTATTCCCTGATTGAGCATCTAACAGTCTATCTACAGCACAGGATTTTTACCTCTGTAACTATACCAGAGTAACAGGATAGGGGTTGCTCTTATATCGCAGACCACTACTGTCCCAGAGCAGGGACTGAGCTCACCTGGCTACAGCTTCCCTGTAAGCAGTGGACAGGAAGAGCAGAAGTCCTATGGTTCCCCAGGCAGAAGCAGCACCACCAAGTCAGACCTGCTTTTCTGCATCACCATCACACAGCATGGACCAGTACCCACACTCAAGCCCCTGGTAATTGCCCCGACACATCTTGGTCCCTCTCTGTGGCTCCAGATGGACTCTGAGCTGTACCACTGACAGGCTCATAGCACTTTCACAGTCTCATGCTCCACCCACTTGCCTGTGTATCATTTTAGTCCTGTTCAAAGACACAGTGGCAGAGGCAGACAGGAGAAATCAGGTCCCTTTTCCCACTTCCTGATGGTGAATGGCCACAAACAAGTGTAACTGAAAAGCACAAGGGACCACAGCTTGCCTCTCCACCGATTCTCATCCAATTTACCTTAGAGACAATTAGTCTTTCTCTTCAAGAGTTTCAGCTCATTTTGCAGATTACTATGTCAACATTTAAGTATGAATGATAACGGTAGCACATCTGTAAGAACTTATCTTGGACTCAAGAGTTCTTAATAGCCACTAAGAGCAGTACTAAAATCCTTATTAGAGGAATATGGAGCTAATATACTGCCCTAAAGCAGGTGGTCTGGAGAATGTGCTTCCAGAGGTAAGATTCTGGCAGTGCTCTTTTCATGAGCAGCATCTTCCCAGGACAGCCATGCTTGGCTGTGCAGCTCTCCCAGAACAGCCACTTCTGAAAAATATGAACTCTATGTGCAAAATACCACTATCATACTCACAGTGTTGTATTTCAGTGTCAAATACAAATGTGCTCGGCAAAAATAGAGTAATGATTACAAAACACAGGCACACTTTTCAAAATGTTGCTATCAGAGAGATTTCTGGAAAAAGAGGCTGTGCTTGGCAGGGACAGGCCCATGTCTCAGCTGAAGGAGCACTGGCAGTGATGCACCCCACTGTGATATGTGACAGTGTTTGTGGAAATAAGGGGACAGGGTGGATCAAGGGCATATGAAGATTACAGCAGCCTCCACCCATGTATACATCCCTGGCCCCAGCCCAGGCTGCCACATAACCCCGTGCTGGACAGTGATCAAAGGGTTCATCGTGAGCTGAGAAAGTCTCACAGAGGGAGGGGGAGCAGTGATCCCCAGCCTCCAGCCTACCCTTTGTTCAGCTTGCTCACAAGTTTCCCAGCTATGTTTGAACTCCTGTCTCACACTCGCCGGCACTCAGCCACTGCTGGTGGTTTCAGGGGGATGAGCAATCAACCTTGACTTCACATTAACTTCATCCAAATTACGTTTGAATCCTTTCTAAAAAAAGAGTTTTAAAGCTTTTTGTTCAAGAGAGGGTGTAGACAGGAAGGGAAAAAATTAGAAAAATAAAGGAAACTAAAAACATGGGGGAAGAATTAGGTTTAGAAGAGCCCTTTGGAGTTATTTCAATTAGTCTGGGTGCCAGAGACCTCCGGAGAAAGGCTCCTCTTGGAGCTACTGAAGTAGAACAGAGCATTTCAGGGTCTCACTTTCCCCCTAAAATAGGAGCAGCACAGCAAAAGCCTCTTCCTCTGGATTCATTTATCTTCTCGGATGCACAGGGCTGCACTTGGTGCTGTGTAGCTCTCAGCAGCAGCTTACCTCTGACAGGTTTTACAGGAGAATGTGTCCATGCCCTGGCAGGGGGGATGCAAGCAGGCACAGCGGTGTTTTGAACCCTCAGACATGGTGGTTTGAGAAGTGGAAATAAACATTTAATCCTGGCACTAGTGAAATCCAGGGGCCTGCTGGTCCTTCCTCACCCTGCTGGTTGTTGATGCTAAAGTGGTCAATGCTTTGAGGCACAGAGTATGAAATAGCCCTTGAGCTGAAGGATTGATCCATTTGTACTAGGCAGAGCTTTGGTAAGGTGCTTTCTTGATGAAACAAGCCTTCTTAGAGTTTGTTTTCAGTATTTCTAAATATTAGGCAAAATTCCCCAACCAAAAAACGAAAAGGCTACAACAGGGAAAATCCTTGCCTAAAGGTCTCACACTGGCAGGACTAAGAGAATCTGACAAAGGCTACCAGTCAACTGCAAATTTCTAGGCTTTCTTCAATCTCCATAATATCATAAATATCCCTCAAAACCATCAGGCAAAGACACAGAGGAACTCACTGACTGGTTTTCTTGAGAAGGCTCCTGCTATTCCTCCCTCAAGTAGTTCAGCTGCTTTAGTGAGAAGCCAAGTGTCTGAGTATATTGGTCTAAGCAAGTGCAGCACTGTTTATTCACAGGAGCAACATGAAGCACAGCAGCAGGAGGAACAAGGCTGGCTGGGCTGCACAGAGTCTCTCAGGGGAGCTTTGTGCAGATAATGTGCCTGGTCCTATCTATTTTCACTGCAAGCTAACAGGCCAGGTTTCTCAAGCAGAAGCCCCTAATTGACAAGAGTATGTCCTCAAAGTTGGAAAGAGATTGATGGCTGACACTGACTAAAAGTGTATTTACTTTTGGCTCGTGGGGGTTTGCTATGTTGCTGATACCAAAATGTCTGAGCCCAGTATCACTGTGTATGTAGCAGAGTGAATATTCAGGCTGAAAAACAGCCTGAATTATTCATTAAGATTTCACAATCTTAAATCCTTTCATTCCTTCATGTCCATTGTACAAAAGAAAACACCTATCTTTCCTACTTATAGATTTTGTAAAGCAAACCTGGCTGGCAAATCTTGACAGTTGAAAGAAAACAAAAAATATTAATTGTTAAGCATCACCTACTGTACATCCCCTGCTGAAACTAACAGAGCTGCTGCTTGAAACAAAAGCTGACAGAGCTCTCTGAGAAGCAGTGGGCAGGTTTGTTTGCAGTTTAGTTGCAATCATCCGCTCCAGCAGTATTTGCATCTTCCTCCAAATTCTCGGTGCTGCTACAGGCAGGGCTCCAGGATAGCTGGGCTACAGGTTGGGTCCAGGTGCCTGGAAATTCCTATCAATGCGTATTTGTTTTCCAGCTATTCCTTCCAGAAAAGGAATTCTGAGATAAATATTTGTTGTCACTTGAAAAAGGAAAGAATACCTGAATTCTACAAACTGCTGTTCAGACTCCAAGTTCAATACCAAAGCACTTTATAATTACTAGTCAAGTGCAGGTCCTGTGACTCATGACTTTTCAGCAGGAGCTCACAGATATCATTAAATTTTAGAACTAGCTTTCTTGTAGACAAGAAAATTAACAGAGGGGTTGCTGGAGTAATCCTTCATCTTCTCAAAGGTTGTTGTAGGAGCATCCAGCTGAACAATATCTCTCTACACAGAGCAGAGAAATCTCACTTTGGACAGAAGAGCCTTCCACCTGAAAACCTCTGTTTTATCTTACTTCAGAAGGAGGTAGGCTACAGGAGGAAAGTAAGTCCTCTGTCAATGGCAACGTCCAAATCTTTTAACCAAGACTGCATTCTGTCACCAATTTTCACACATTACTTCTCATTCTTCTGTATGGAAAATCCTCTCTTGTTCTCAAAGGGCAGCTGGCTGCCCTAGTACAGGAGGGCCACCAAAATGCACTGTATGCAAAGCTGCCCAGTACACGGAAGAAACAAAGGGAAGAAGGAAAAATTTCTTCACTGACAAGCAATCTTACATGTTACTTGTATCAACAGGGAGTAAACACTATTCAGGCAGAAAGATATTTTTCAAGCTGACAGAAGGGCTTCCAAGCATAGTACCTAGCAGAGCCTGGTCCAAGCACGCAGTGAGCGCTCGCAAGGCTCTTTTCACTTACAGTAGAATAGCTGGGGCCAGACAGTCTGGCAGCCTCACAAAGGCACAATGAGCAGGAGCCCTCTTTCCCTGTATGCGTATAAACACGAGCACTCTACAATCTTTCACAGCAACACGCCAAAGCAAACACCAAATTGACTGTAGTATTTCAGAGAGATGGCCAAAGCTCACAGATATTTTCCATGTGATCCCCTGGAACAATCCGGTGCTTTCATTAGCACAAATGTGAAAATATGTGCAGCGGAGAAAAGAGAGATTAGTTTTAGAAAGTTTTAGAAAGGAATATAAACAGAAGCGGGTCTTAGCTTGGCCAGGAATGATTCTGATCCCTGTGAGAGCAACACCAAGGTTGAGTGCAGGGGTGCAGGATCAGTCCCACCCCACACAAAGCATCACACTTTGTTTCCAGGTGAGGTTAACTGACAGTCACAATGGCTAAAAATCCTGTCCTCCTTGTCACAAACTGATTTTCTTGAAGGCAGGTGATGCACTCACGTCCTTCTGCCCAGACACAATCTCTGGTCATAAAATAGCAATGAGGCTGAGGCAATCAGATGGAGGATGGCAGCTGGGAGAGCCAGCCTTAGTGCACTTGATGTAAACAGCAGCAGGACCTGAAAAGCTGTGAGGCCCCATCCTGGATGGCTCAGGAGACATTGATCATCCTGGAGGCCTACAATGAATCTGAGAACTCCATAGCAATGTGTGATGGAGCCAATTAACAGATGGTTAGATTGCAACCCAAAAAATGGCAGAACAGCATAAGTGTAGTATTGTGTAGCAGTGTTTAGTTGTGATTCATCATTTTTTGCAGTCTATTTTTGCCAGACTTGGCTTGAAGTCCAGTTTCACAAATGGTCATCTTCAGCTGGCAATCCATGGAACCATGGGATTGGGAGATATTTCCAGAGGGCTCTTAAAAACGGACTGTAAATCCCCACAGTCTGAAAAACGCCTCTTTGAAACCCAGTACTAGGTGAAGCACTCCCTGAAGGCTATTCCTACTGCTGTCCTGTTCCTCAGTGGCACAAAGATGAATTTTCATGGAACTATGGGAGGAATCCATTTTAAAACTGGTTAAAACAAATGAACAAAAAATTACTTTTTAACCTGAACTGGTTCCCCTAATGATTTGCCATACAGCTGTACCACAACTTCACTGGCACCACTAAATTAACACAGGAGTGCAAAGGAAATGCTCCTCAAATTGCATCCTAAGGAAAGGAAGGATACTGCCAGTAGATTGCCATGGCCCACTCTCTGATGAGAAATCTTGGACAGCTAGGTCTGTAGTTTTAGCTGTCCAACCTGTTCAGCACACTGAAACTTGTCCTAGCCAAGCTAAGTCAAGGACCTGAGCTGCTCTTACAATTACCTGTAGCTCTCTCTTTACCCTCTGGAAGCCCAGGAACCACCACCTCCTCTCACAGGGTAAACAAACCATCCCTGGAGAACCTCAAAATTTCCCAATTAAAATTTTATTTACTGGGCTAAACTCTCACTTAAAAACCTGCATTCACAAGACTCACAAGACTCTCATACCAGTATAAAGTGAAACTCAGGAGAAGTTTCCCAGAAGACTTGTGACTCTCATGTGAAACCACCATGAAGAAGATTTAACAGTTGTTGCAATAAAAATCTTGTTCAACAAAGATAACTGCACCAGGCTCAGCCTCCAGCACCCTAAAACCATGCATAAGGTTTCACATGAAGATCATGAGAGGCTTCAAATGTTTCAAACTTTCAAAAGAGATATCATAGTGAAGAAACAAAAGAAGGGACATCTTGTGTCTGCCTGCTAACCCAAGGGGGTCTGGCTTGCCTGTATGGGGTGCATTCAGCAAAAGCAAAAGCTCCCAACAGCCTACCTTTGGAGGTCCCTTCAGGCAGCATGGATTTCCTGGTTTTGAGAGATAATTCGACTATTTTTGGTGGAGAAAGACTAAAGAAAGCACTGAGAGGACTGACACAAGACATCCTCCACAAAAGTTAGCCTTTGTAAATGCTATCCTCTCCAGGCTAAAGTACTATAATTTCTTTTCTGCAATTACAGCAAAAACAAAGCTTAATCAACTTATCTATTAATTTGTCAATTTATTTATTAATCTTTGTTTAATAAACTTATATAATAATTTATTTTCGTATTATATTTTCTATGGGGAAAAGTCCTACTCTGTTCATATACTATCCATTTTTACATTTTAAATGTGACATAAGATGAATTTTAAACTTAAGATTATTTCATACAGCACCTTAGTTTTCAAACTCTTATATTCATGGCTTCAATATTGCATGACCTATGTAAGTTTTATGGGATACATACAGATCACTGAACACCTGAAAAATAGAGAAATAATAAACTTATAAAAGCCCACATCTTAAAGTAATATATTAAATTCTGGTTACACCCTTTCAAAAAGTATGCAGCAAAATGAGAAAGGCAGCAGATGCAGACCTGGAAGGGATGGTCAGAGGAATAGATCACCTTCCAAAAAAAGAGGAGACAACAGAGCAGGATAAGGCAGACAGCTCTGTGTTTATAAAATAGAAAAAGTTAACAGATAACTATTATCCACTGCCTTTCTTAACAAAAGTAAGAAGGCACTAAAAGACAACATCATGCTGAAAGTTGGTAAACAAGAACAAAAATGTACTATTTTACAAAGCCACATGAGAGCACTGCACGATGCACCACCATGGGATGGTGTGAAGCCCCAAGCTGTCCAAAGAAAAGTTCAATAAGTGATTAAAAAAAGCAATAAAAGAAAGGTGCCTTCAGGACTTTTGGACAGGCACAAACACATCCCGTAGCCCAGAACATCCCAAGCTATGCAGGATGCAAGGATCAGAGCCACAATGTGGCCAGCATTACTGTACACTTACCTTCTTTCTTATTTTTCTTCCCCAAGCGCTTGCTGTCGGCCACAGATAGACAGAGGGAAGAGAAGGCTCTGGGGAGCTGAAAGGCCCTGCTCTTGTATTCTCCCTTCAAGATTAGTCTGCTTGAGTGGCATGCTCTGTCACTTAGCCAAGCTTCAGAGGTGACAGCATGAGGCAGGCTGAGAAGAAGCACCACAACACCTCTAAATGCTTCTGAGAAAAATGATCCCTCTTTCTTTATTATGATATAGCTTGTCATATAATAGCAATAATCACAATTGCTTTGTAATACACTTGGAGCAGCTTTGGAGATTGATTAAATGCTTCGGCTTCCCTTCAGCTTTAATCAACCTGAGCAGCTGTTTATCGCTCAGAATACTTTAGATCAATAGAGCTTATACCTTTAAAATAGTGTGGTCCACACCAGCTCCCTTAAAGCTGCAAGCAGTAATTACAATAAGATTGTACTCTGTAGAGTTAAAAGTAAGTGTTATAAAATTGATAAAATCACCACAGCCACTAGCACAAGACACTTTTGAAAGGTGGCCTTTCCTATTTTCAAATTTGTCCCCCCAAGTTCTTTGATAAAGGAGGGGCTGGAAAGGTTTTGAGCAAAATTCTGCTCAAGCCCTGCCACCAGCTTGAACAAAAGAGGCGGGAGACAGAGCAGGACACCAGCCCCATCAACCACAGACCTGTTATCCAGCAGTCCAGCAGCAGAGGAAAGACCAAGGGTAAGTCCTGAGCACAAGTGAGAATACCTCAACTTAGATGGCAGTCCAGCAATTAAACCATCAGTTTTAATGATTCTATGAAATACACCTGTGTCTTGTGACTGTGTCAGCAAGCAGTTCCCAAGGCATTACAGCAATAAGGCTTTAAGCATATTTTGGTTACATCAAAATAAGAAAAATCAGACCAAAGACAGTGCGAAAACTTCTACTGACTTTCATGGGTTCAGGACCTCACTCTCTGTGTTAATCATGGCACATTAAGTGAATGAAAGTTGAACTCCAGGCATAAAATCATCAAATCCAGATGAAACACACTGGAAAAGTTCATTTCATCATACTGCCAGACAAGACAAGACAAACTCTTGGCTGGTGCCTTGAAAAGACAAATATTTGGATAGGAAAAGAAAAAGCAGCTCAAGTCACTGCTTCTAAAATGATATGTTATGGAAAATCATTGCATCACTTATACTAGCAGTTCACAGCTACTCATTAATTTTGCAAAATTGCAGTGGCTGCTGCTTTCTGAGGTCTACTGGGGCAGCAAGGCATCTTGTCTACTCATAGGGGAACAAAAAGAGATGCCCAAGAGAACTGCCACACGAAAAATAGTGTTCACATGGAAGGTGACAAGATTTGGCTCACTCTATACACATCTAGGACCTGTGTTTGAAAGAGACAACACTGGGACTGTTTTTTCCACCTGCACATCCACAGCAATACAGGTCCTTTTCCAAGCAGGGAAGACAATGTACAGCAATATTAATGTCACATTGTGTCAACAAATATGTAGCACACCAGCACCTAGGACCCTTTTAGGTAGTCTAGCCCTCTAACCCTCATCTGATCCCAGCTCTAGGCAGAGGAATGAGAAAATTGTCAGGTAAAATATGCCACGTACTACATTTGCTTTGTTAGACATTGAGGCATATTAAGTTAATGATCATTAAAATCCAATTATGAGCATGGTGAAAAACACTCTGGGTGTTTAGAAGGCCCTAGTCTTTCAGTCGATCAGGCAAGGGAAGAAGAAAGCAGATAAAACAAGATAAACACAGCCTGTCATTACTGTTGCCATTCAGAACAGGAGGAATGCTGGATAATCTAGAGCTTTTCCACTTTATTATATTTTGCTGTTTTTTCTCAGATGCATCTGGAATTTCAGCTGTGAAAAAAAGGAGGGAGATGAGGGAAGATGGGCTCTTCAAGTTATTTTATAAACCCAGCAAACGTTTCACACATTTCAATTTCTGGCACTGTCTGTTCCTTTTCACACTGCTAACCACTTGAAAGCCTCTTGCAGGGGAGAAGCTACCAGAGAAAATAGTTTTGGATGCTCCTTGTTTATTATATGCAGATTAAGCAGTTCTTATTAACTCAGTCTTCATTCTTCCTTCATAGGTAGCAGTGCTATGATATTATTTGCAAGCAGCCAAGGTAATTACCATCCAGCAGGGTCCAATTGTTTTCAATTAAAAGCTTGACTGAAGTCTTTAGTTTTTAATACCATTGTGGCCATCTGCTTTCACTGAAGTTCATCAGCAAAGGCACAGACCTCATTCTAATGCTGCTTAATTATATGGAGTAACTTTTTTTTTTTTTGGTCAGAGGTTCATTTTTTCCTGCTAAAGAAATGGGCAGCAACGGGGCTGCCTGGCTTTTCTAATAGCCTGCAGCAAGATGGAGTATCCAGGAAGATCATTACCTTCCTGGGAGATCCAGCTGTTATTGCACTGACAAAAAGATCCAGGGGACCAACAGGAGAAAGCAGTTAACCTCAGCTGCCCTCCTCCCCATTCAGTCACTTGCCTCCTTTTTCTACCAGCAAATCTGAAAAGGCCACAAGGAAGAGGATTTAATCTAAAACAGAGAGTACGACCCTCCCCTGCTGATTAGATTTTCAGACTTGGTTCCAGGCCAGGAGCACAGGCAGGCTCTCCTGCCTGGGCACACATCCCCTCCTCCTTGCACATGCAGTGAATCTTTTACAGTCCTGTATCATCTCAGATCTGAGGATCTTCAAATCCCTTACGGGCATTCATTAAGCCCCGTGCAATCCCCAGGAGAGGTAAGTAAATATAATTTTCCAGATGGGGAAATTAGGGCGGCAAGAGGTTAAGTGACTAGCCTGAGGCCAAACAACAAATAAGTGGCAGAATCAGCATGAGGATCTGCCAAGTCCCAGGTTTAATGAAAGTCTCTCGAGTGCTCAGCTCCAGAAAAGGAAAAGCAACACCCCAGTCCTCAAATCCTCAGGACACTTAACTCATTTACTGCAGCTCTGCTTTATGTGTGCCAGTGCTAATAAGCGTGACTCCTAACATTTCCAACTGCACTGTGTGCAGAAAGGCATTTTGTAGATTTAATGCGGGAACTGCTGTCTCAAGGCAGGGAAGCACGCTTGATGTTGTTCCATATCATCAGCCCAGGCAGGCACACAGCTTCCTTACGGATGCCTGCTGCCATTTCTGTTACACACAGCTATTTCCAAGGATTGGCCCCCTGAGAGGCAGGTACTTTGCCAAGCACCAGTTAAAGAGGAAAAATAAGTGGTACAACACTGTCAGAGTTGAGGAGATGCACTGTCTTGCTCTAGTGGCAGTTCAAAACCATGAAATAAGAAGCCAGAGGGTTCTCCATCCTCTAGGCTGGCCACATAAGTAAATCCATCACTCCACTAAATCACAGAACTGTTCAACCAAGACTTAAATCTCTGCTCCTCACTAATCTTTGGGGAGACCGGAAGTTGGGTTTCACCCTTGCCCCAGGTGTGCTTCTCTCCTTGGCAGGTGTCTCCACTCTCAGCGTGGGGTCCAAGTAGCATTCCTTCCCAAAGGCCAGCAGTCCTGCTCTACCATGGTACATCAACAGGAGCACTAAATCTACATCAAGGCTGTTAGATAGCCAAGCCCAGGTCTTTTATGCCATACTGAGACCTCTGCAGCTCTTCTGCAGCAAAGACATTGAAACAACTGGAATCTGACGCTTGGGAGATAATTACTTCAGAAAATGGTCTAAATGACTTCAGTATTTTGAAAGGCTTGAGGTGTTGCTGCTCAACTACCTTCAGCTATTTGCAAATGTAATGCAATTTGTTTCCATACAGATTTCTTTTAAAGCTGTGTGTAGTATGTGTCCTAAATACATAATTACACACCAGAGTATAATGCCTCATTTGGGTTTATTTTGTAACCAACATGCATTTTAAAAGGAAATTCTGAAGGAATATGCAGCAACAAACATGCAGCACACTTTCTGGTCTCTTACACTTTCACTGCTAAGATGCTCCCAAAGACCTACTCCTGCCAGAGACACAAATATGAAAGAGTGAGAAGTAAACCTTTTTATTAAGAACTACCTTGAAGGAAACATAATGACCCTGTTAAGAAAATAGTCCAGTAAAAACATTTTTGGTATGGATGTCATGTGAATTGGATGGCCTAGGAGATTAGTAGTAAGATTTTGCATTTTTCTTTCTCTTTGAAACAAATCTGTGCTCATAGCAATTTGGCATGGCTATTTTTCAGTGACCTATGTAAAATCATTTGGCAGTGTTGAATTGGGCAGCTCTTACAGACCTATGTATTCACAAATCACAGAGAAATTTCAATTCTTTTCCAATATACTCCTTATAACCCTCCCCCAAAAGATGGTTTCTGGTGAAAAGTCCTTCACTGACATGAGCAATAATGCATCCATCAACACATGCAAGTGAATGGTTTAAACGGTAGTCAGACTGATGGGAGTAATTCAGGGTTCATCATTAAGACTACTTCAGAAAACCACTCTCACTTAAGTTATTAGTAGTTAGAATAAGCTGCTTTATTTACTAGTTACAGCCAAAAATATTTGGACTTTTTTCCTTCTTTTGTAATTCCCTGAGTTGCCATAAGACAAGGAACTGCCTTTTGATAGGAGTGCATGACCAGCAATGCTTTTCCTCACATTTCCCCAGCAGGCTCCCAGCAGCGTGAAGAGCTCCAGGTTCATCCTGCTTAATTGAAAGAATTTTAAATTGAGATGCTGAAACCAGGTACCACCTGCATCAAGGACCAGGTACTTCCAAAGGATAGCTAAGATCTACATCTCCCATTAGAGGCATCTTTCTTTCTCCATTAACTCCAGAAGCAATTTAACATAAAAAGGTTCCAAATTCTGGCATCTGAGATAATTGCTCAAAGAAAAAATAAATTCTGCCTGTTTGAAACTACCTGTTAACTGTATTTAAAGAGAGGAGCTACTGGATGTAAGAAGTTCCCTGTATTAAAGATGAAAGGGAAAGATGTTGCTTTCTGCCTTATGGTCATTGTGCATGTAGGTCAGTGAGGCAAAGCAAGACGTGAGATATCATGAGTCTGGAGCCCAGTGAGCTGACAAGGCCTGCACATAAACATCCATGAAGTATAGCTATAGCCTTCTCAATTTATTTCTGGAAGTGCAAAAACCATCTGACATTGAAAGAGACAACAGTTTTTTGATGAAAAGTAATAATCTCTACATTATCAAGTGAGATGATCCCATTTTCTGCACTAGTTTCAATCTGTTTTAAATTTTAAAAAATCCAAATATCATTTTTCTTTCTCTTTGTTAATTTTATTAATTCAATTAAAATACCAGAGAATTTAAAAATGAAACTATATGGAAAATTACTCACAGCACTGGGATTTTCCCAGGTGATCTGCAGCACCTCTGCTGGAGCTCCAGAGCATGGAAGGCTTCATTCATTTGCCTTTTTTCAAGTCACACATTCACTGGGTCCAGATGGAATCTGAATTTTCAGCGTACACATTTGAGGTCAAAGGGCTGCAATATTAGCGTTTACATTTTACCACACTTTTTCAGACCTGAGGAAAAATGAGATTTCCAAATGCATCTGTATTATAACAACTCCATTATATCTCGTAGTCTGTTCTTTTTAGATCTAAAAAGACATTGCAATTCAAGTCAGAGGCAGCTGAGCCTAATGAGATGAATCAGTGGAAAAGGACCCTTTGCCCTCCAGACATGAGAGGTGTGCCCCACCAGTCAGTCAGCTGAGGGGAAGGCTGATTGCTCATCTAGGTCTTTGTGGGTGATCTCTCTATTTTTGTTTCTTGAATTCTTGTAACTCTTCCCCCCAAGTCAGCTCCCTACAATCTTTTTTAGAAACTGTGGCAAAATACTTCAGATTCAGCTGCTGGTAAGGAGAAAGAAAGCCAGTATCTCATGCTTTGTATATTTTTTTCTCTGCACAAAAGGAAAAGCTCCCTTGTCTTTTTTTCTCCTGTACTTATCCCGTCTTAAAGCTCCCAGACAGCTTAAAGACATAGATGTAGAGTCTGAGTATCCAGAATCTATGTGAAAAACAATATTATCAGAGGATCAATCTGAAAACCTGTATTTCAATGAGCTTCGTGCCATTTCCTGAATAACAACTTCAGATCTCATGTACTGTCTTATAATTACGAAAAATATAACTTGGTATAGAATGCACTGTGTCAGCTTTGATTATGCCAGA
Source organism: Zosterops lateralis (assembly GCF_965231275.1). Classification (NCBI taxonomy): domain Eukaryota; kingdom Metazoa; phylum Chordata; class Aves; order Passeriformes; family Zosteropidae; genus Zosterops; species Zosterops lateralis. The sequence goes on along the minus strand of NC_139764.1, from coordinate 37,821,001 downwards.
AGAGAAAGACATGAGATACAGAGAGAGAATAAAGGAAGAATGATGGCTGTCTACTGGCTTATCAATTTACATCTCTCTACAGTAAATCTAAGTCCTTTGTGCTGTCAGTCATGCACTCCTACGGCAGTGATTGCTGGAATATGAAAATCACAGCTTTGAGATCCATTTGTACACTCACGTATTTGCACAGCCTATATGGGTTTATTGCTTCAGTGGCTGCAGCATCCTCCATCAGCATGGGTCTTGAGATTTGAGGCTTGATGTTTGCCCCCACTATGCAGCTTTTGTGCAACAATCTATACCAACACTGTGGATCACCACCTTTTCAGTTTAAATTGTGAAGGAAAACAGAAAAAACCCTCAGGAAACTGTAAAGGTAATAAACGATCATGTGTTAGATGACCTATTTCAGACCTACAAATTTCAAAAATATGTTGTGATTGTGGCTAAAAATAACACACCTCCTCATCAAATATTTACTATGACATAAATAACCACCTAGCCAACATCATGCTTTTGAACACATTAACAGCAATTTTGTATTTTCAGCTGAAATGACACAGTGGAAATTAATGAAGATGAGAAGACATGAACAAAAAAAAACACCTCACTGCTGCCATCACCCCTATAGCAACTGTCAGCAGCAAAGAGCAGCTTCCTGGAAATTTCAGAGGCATGGAGTTCAGAAAACAAAAAGTCATGCTTGTCACAGGCACAACACATGGTTATGCACACACACACACACACTCTACACAACTAAATTTTCTATGAGCTGAGCAGTAATTTAGGGCCTCACCCTCCCCAGCTCTCTCCCATCAGGACCCATAGCCAGGAGAAAGTCAGCAATGTTTCTTGCTGTTGTAAAACACATATGGTCATAGAAAAGTGTTTTTGCAAACCTTTTACGCACCCTGTGAGGGCAAACACTCCACCATTTAAATTTCCCACAGGGCCACAGGTAACTAGCAAAGAGGAAGAAAAGAATCAGAAACTATCCTTGCCCTAAGAACTGCTCTCAGCTACTCTCCTACCATGGAGTCAGCATTAAAATTTGTAGCAGAATACTAGTCCTCATCCAAATACTTGAATATTATTTGTCTTTAATGGGATAAGAATTGTGAATGCAAGAAAAACAACAGCCACTGGAAAATATGGAAGGATAATGAATTATTGCTGATTTCCTGAACTTACGTAAGTTGATCAGAATCCCTTAGAAGACTTTCCAAGAAATGTTTCTGTCTTAAAATTCTCTGCATTAAAAAAGAGAAAACTGTCATATTCATGTGCTCGGCTTTTGAGCTGCATTCTGTAAGGCAAGAACAATTCTTCCAGATCAGCAAATCTGTACAATATGGCAGTGTTTGGTTCCCACACTGAATAGAACGTGGTCTGTCCTATCTGATCATTTATTAGACTTGGCATTATTTTCCCACTATAAACATTCCTAATAGCGTTGGACCATTTTCATCACGAAGTAACAAGAAGAACAAGAAATCACTCCTTATCTTTAAAGTAAACACATACATTGTGTTTTGAGGTTTTTCCTTGCATTGCAGCTAAAGTATCTTAATGTTTAGCAGTCCTTGGAGCTACCCCCACAGAAGGTTGTTTCCTCTTTGACATCTCATAAAAACCCAAAATTCCTGCATCTGGGAAGAAGGGGTCTTACAAGCAAGTAAACAACAACAGGGAGAGAAGGCTGATAACATTTTCACAGTTTAGCCTTAATTTTAGCTGGAAAAGATATTTGAGTTCTGCAATTTGATTTTAACCAGTAAGGGGAACATCATTTGTTATTGGAAATAAATAACCCTAAACAGTATTTGCTCTTTTTTCAGCTCCTTGGATATCTGCATTACCTCCACTCAAAGCCAGTCTCCCTTAAAGCAAGACAATCACCCCCTGCACCATCACAAAGAGCAACGCTGGGATTAACCCAAGGTCCACTGAAGTCAGTAGCCTGGTAATGACGATGGCCAACTGAGGATGTTCAGGAAGCAATAAAAGAGAAAAGAAAGGCCATAGTGAGCTACAGTTATGGCCTTGCATTTATTTTTCATGCTTGTGTGTCATTTGAATGAGAATTAATTTTTATTTTAAGCTGCTGCCTGCTAAAAGTGCCCTGTTGAGTCAAAGGTAGAACCCAGAACAGAGTGCAGTGAATTTCTGGTCTTGAGTTTTGACTACCAGGTTTTGATAATCTTGCCAAAACCCTGAAGATGTACCTTACCTCTGCCCATAAGACAAGCAAGTCCATTAGAATGCTCCTCTGTCGTTCTCCTACTCCATGTTCTTTCACCTCTGAGACATGTTTTTGCATAAGAAGTACTTGAATGACAGCCCTAGCAGCAGCTTATCACACCACAATAATAAAGGATTAATTACCTCCGTCATCAGCACTCTATTATTATTTGTAGCACCAAGTGTTGCTCTATTTTCATGAGCTAGAAATGCCTGGGAACACCGAAAAGAAGACACTGCATTAATTCAACAAGTCTGCTAGCCTGCACCTGTGTTTAATTAGTTACTCTCAAATCAGACCTGTGGAGCCAGAAGCTGCAAGCGAGAGCACTGCTGACTGCTGGCCTGGCTGGGCTGCCAGTGTAATTAATTGCATTCTTACTGTGGCTCTCTCCTCTATGCAAACAAAAGTTAATCATTTACTGGGAAAGTCTGAGCTGATGCTTCTCCGTCGTTTGAGCCAGCGTGTAGAACATTTCAGTAAGAGCATTCCCCCCTCCATGTTTACTGCTTGCCTCCCAAAATGACATGTTGACCATGTTTATGCTGCTGGAAACCTACATGGAGGCAGGGGTTAAGAAGATAAAAAAAAAGGAAGTGAAAATCTGACTAGAGAAGAGCTGTTGTGGTTTGAAAGTAAAACGAGTGAGAGGCTCCAAGTCAGAGATATAATTTAATAAGAAGAAAGGTAAAAAGAAAAAAATAAAATAAAATAAAATAAAATAAAATAAAATAAAATAAAAGCAATAACACAAAGGACCACTGACAGAGTCAGAATACAACCTGAGCAGGATGGTGGAAGCAGTCCAGATGAGGGGCTCTTCCTGAAGCAGTGATCCTGCAGAAAGGTCTGGTAGCTCTGGTCCTCTGGGAATCCAGTAGGCAAGGGCTGCTTGTACTGTTCCAAATCCCAGATTGTATCCAGGTGAGAATGCTTGTCTCCTCCCCCCTGGGCGGAGCATCTCACAGTGGGATGATGAGTTGTGAAGTGGGTCCTTGATGGCCCATTAAACAGAGATAACTCCTGGAGGGAGTTACCTGTGAGTCATGGGAAAGGTGTTGATGGGCCATTAGCAGAAGACACCCCAAAGGCAGGGGCTTGGGAAAACACTGCCCCACTTGGTTTCAGCAGTTCATGAAGATGGTGATAGAATAAATACTTTGTGTACATCCCACACTACAACCCAGGACAAGAGCTGACCACAAAAAAGCACTACACAGCATCTTCCCAAACCAAAGGCTTCTTTGAGCAGAGGTTTGGCAAAATGACATCTAATAACCTTGCTGTGTTGTCATTCCTCTTGCCTTCAGCTTTAGTGTTCATGTAAGCTTCAAGCTATTTGTACACAATAATGGTTGTACCCTCAAAGCACACTTTCAGAAAGAGGTAAGTATCATTATTGCTATTAAATGCATGATGAAAAGAGTAGCAAAGGATCTTCTCCAAAGTTTCCAGAGAAACCAGCAGAAAAGCAAGGTGCACTGCACCTTTGCCTGTATATTATTTTCAGCACAACAATCCTCTTTGCCAGGAGTTCGGGTGATCACGGGCATCAGAAGGCTGGCAAGAAGCCCCTGCAGAAACAGAGGCTTAGGCATGGAAATGATCCCTTCAAAACAAGCAGTGCTTGTGGAGCATGTCTGAACAGGGAGAACGGAGTACAGGTCTGAACTGGAGCCTTCTTCATTGCAAAGGAGCAGGTTGGTTATTGCTCACAGCTTTGTCTTCTGCTCTTTCATTCAAAGACAGCCAGCACCATTTCCAAGTGGCATAATGGGGCTGGAGCAAGGACAAGAGGGAGAGGGATGGCCGAGCCAGGCAAGTCTGGGAACAGACTTTTCTCTGCTTGCTGGAATAACCTTTGGGGGTGACATGAACTTTTTTCCATATGATTAGACTGCAAATGGACTGTTTTGCAAAGTGGGGAGAAGGACTCAACCAAGAACAACCTTTGCAAGTTTTGAAGCACAGTATTTAGAAATGATGGGCTTTCTTTTTGACTTTTATATATTTTGCTTTTTGGGAGCAGCCTGGTACATCTCTTTTTAAAATTAATGGCATATACTTGATCAAAAATGCTAAAATGCTGGTTCCAGCAAATTACACAGATAATTAAGTCTAATTTCAATAATGCTCTGAAACACTACTAATAAATCTTTGGGCTCATACATTCCTTGAATATATAAAAGCTACTCCAAGAGCACCAAATTCCACCCTCACAGCTCCTTTTCTGTCAAGCTTTGGCAACCCCCAGCTAAATTCTGCTGTCAGTTATATCCTGTAAGTCTGAAGCAATTGCCTGTCCTTCGTGGCATAACTCAAGATTACAGCTGTGTAAATGAGCACAGAATGTAGCTTGAGATGTTGTAAATCTGACCTTCAGCTTGCTTCCATGAAAGGGGAAAACCCAGGAACTTGTTTTCACATTCACTAAGCTTCTTGAAAAACTACCCTGCATAAATATTATGATTTCAGTCATAGACATAGCAGATTTAAAATGGAGTTAAACCTGCCTAGTATCTAGGTCTACAGGGAGGGAGAAAAATGACAAGTATAATATTTATGAGCTACCACAAGCAATGCTTGCTTTTAAATACTGACATGTGCCTTGGCTTCCCACCATGGCACATCAAGACCTTCAGCTTATTCTAGGCCAGTGCTTGACCTCAGGATACTGCAACACTTCTTAACCAGCAGCACTTGAATGTTGGAGGTCACCCAAACTCCATGGACGCTGATTGCCAACCTCCCAACCCACTTAGCTGGGTCTCTTGTTTCTGGGGGTGTGGGGGCATCACAGAATTTGTGCCTCACAGACCACACCTGGAGAGTGTGAGATTCCTATGGACCATCGCTCTTGCTGTGCTCTTAACTCCCCACTTTCCTGAAAAGCTGATCCAGTTTGGGGTCATATCTTTAAATGGGGATGGATAGGTTCAGTCTTGGAACCCTGTTGCTTCACGTATCTGTCTCTCAGGTCAGCTCAGCGTCGGCTGGGCCACCCTGCTAGCTCTGATACGCCCAACAGTACCTTTGCGTGGGTCTTTGGCTCCACAGTCCTTTTGCCTTGGCTGTCATGGCCGTGGTTCGAAAGAGGGGGCACTCCAGGCTCAGGGAGAAAGGTTTTATTTGGGAAACTCAGGGGCAGTCCCTGGTTCCAGGCCTGTGCCTCTGGGGAGTGACCCCCAGCCTCGGTTACAGGGGGTTTTTGTTCCCCCAGAATCTCGGGGGTGGACACAAGTTACAAGACCAATGAAACAAAGCCAGGTGGGTAAGGCCAAAATGCAATACACAACATTAACAAATCAGGTGAATTTGTGACGGAGTCCTGGGAGATCCACCAATCACTGTCAGACACCTCTCCTGAAGGTTTTGGGGCCTGGGGGATGATGGACATGGGGGGGAGAATACAATAGGATGACCGAAACTCTGGGCAGAGGATTAGGTTGCCTTAGTAACTCTTATCAACTTCTGATAAGAACAACCCCAGACAAGAACTTTACCTGGCTAGGGTTAAAGTCCAAATCACATCAAACTTACAACTAAAAAACCTATGATACAATTTCAGCACCCCCACGGAACCCTCACAGGATTTTGCACTGCCTCAGTGCACTGCCTCTGGCTGTGCTTTCAAAATACCCACAAGCAGACAGGAACCAGGGAAGTGAAATCTTGCTTTTTTGTCCTGACACCTCATGACTGGCAGACCCAACAAATAAGATAAACACACTCTTTCCCAGACTCCTCTAGCCATCATTTCTCTGAATGATATTATATAGATGACTTGTCAGGTAGAGGGTATGGTAATATATTTACCAAATAGAGTTAGGAGAATTAATATAACAAAAAATAGGCCTTTAAACAGAACACTAAAAAGACAAGGAAAAATAATAATTGAATTGCCTTTTGTTCATGGAAGCACAAGTTAATTAATTAATTAATGATTTTCCTAAACAACTGGTTGTGGAGGAAACATCATTTGCATAACTTGCCAAGGTGCAGTACAATCCTTGCAGAGTTGCCATATGCAGTTATGAAAGCATATCTCTGTTATTACCAATATCTATGTCTGAAGGGTTAGCTAGTTTCACTCTAGGAAAAAACCCACCAAAATACTGCATGCTAAGTACTCCTATGCATGTTGCTTTTGATCATCACATTATCTCTTTGCTCTGATATGTCCACATAACATTCAGAAATCTCCATCAGGCCACTAAGTATAACAAATTGCTGGCCTATACATTTCAGAATTTTAGCTGTCTAAAGAATAAAATGATGGCTTTGTACTACAGCACACAGCTGGACAAAGCTGGACAAAGATGCATATATCAGTGGCAGCAAAGATATTTATCTACAGATGAAAAGCTTGCAGAGGATATGTCAGCATTTTATTTGCTTCTAGACTGCATTATCAATCTTTGGCATTACCCAAACTTAAAAGTCATTGCATTATGCAAAATACTTTCAAACAAGCAGCATCTCTTGTCTTCATTTCTAACTTTCTTAAAGCATAATTTGATGCATTACCATAAATGAATGAAAGAGCCACAAAATCTCATCAAAATGAGGAGAATGGATCTGTGTCTGATGACCTGTAATTTGCCTGCTATTGGGGGGCTGCTTTTAAAAAATGGCCCAAACTCACTTTGTGCTGATTGCTAATTTAACCACTTTAAATATTTTAATATATAATTTCCATTTTTCTTTCTATATTAAGGAGTGAATGCACTTTCCATTTTAATTCCCAAACTGAAAAGGCAATGGAACAGTGTTTGAAGGAGCTATTTCAGAAACATACCTGGAGACAGCAGAAATCACAATATTCTTGACTAGCACCATCAACAGACTACTAGGAAACTCCAGCAGGTCAGCTAAGGACCTGTATTAATGATAAGAAATAAGAAGGAATTTCTCTTTACTCAACAGTGAGCATAGTTTCTGTGATAAAACCTTTCAAGTGCATGCTTTGTTCTGGAAACGGTGGGATCTGAAATTTCTTTTGTGAAGAGGGATTGTTTCTGTGGAATTGGAACAAAATTATCCACAGGTATTTAGACTTTTTAAAAATAAAATAACCCAGATTTAATTTATTCTTTCCCCCTCTCCTGATTTCCACTGTCTTATTACTTCTTCAGGGTTTGTCTTGAGCAAAACATCATTGTAAACTGATGTGTTTGGTGTAAAATAATAAATTTCATCCAAGACCTTTTGAGTTATAGGTCATTTAATATAGTAACTGTGGGCAAGGGGTGCCCCCATTGTGCTCCCACTGATGTCAATGAGTATTTGCTGCCCATAAGTTCAGAAACGAGTACCAACTCTGGCTGTGAAAGATCACTCCTAATCTAAATTTGTCACACGCTTCCACTGTCTGTAACTAATTTTCTGGGTGCCCATCTTCAGGCTCCCAGAGATTAACTTGCAGGGTAGGCAGATGCTATTGGAAACAGGGAAGATGATCTCTGTTTCACATGCAGAGACTCTTGCTGTTTGGATGCAGTTCTTCACTGCTTCCATCCTAAATGCAGGCAAGTAAATGCAGATACAGAGGGGAGAGTTCATCTGGCCTTGTGTCTGCAGCAGAGTGGCAATACTCCAGGGGAAGGAGAGAATATATAAAAAAAAGGAAACAAGAACTGGGAATTTATGCCCAGGGAAAAAAAAAAAAAACACCAACCAACCAACCAACAACCCCAACACCAAAACCCAAGCAAACAAACAAACGAGCAGATTTATCATTTTGTGCTAGTGCTGGCAGAAAGCTGGGTGCAGACACTGTCATTTGGTTATGGCTATAGTCAGGATTTGTATTAAAACAAACAAAACACAAAGCCAAACAAGCCCCAAGAAGACACTTCTATCATTTCAGTAAAAAACTAAGCATGACCTCTTGGGTCTGGCTAACTTATCAGGTGGAAAATATTAACATCATGGAGCTCCAAGCAATTTCAACAAAAGGAAGGTCCTTGAGTTCCCTACAGGGACCTGCCCAGTTAGTTGACCCTCTTTTTTGATTTTTCTCTCTACAACTAAGATTTTAGAAAACAAAAAGAATAAGAACATTTCAGTGCACCCAGTCAGCTGTGAATAGACAAAGGATAAAGACGCTCTGCTGAGAATGCCACAGGGAGAAAATGACTGATCCTCTGCAGAGTCCAAGGAACCCAAAACCCCCTACTGAATAGCGAGAGTGAAAAATAAAGAGATAAAATAAACCAAAGCCATCCACAAAGAATGTTTACTTAGTCAGGAACAGCATCCATCCATAACCCAATGTTTCACTTCACAATTCTGATATGTTTCAATACATTTTTGTCTCAGCTACATAATATACCATTGCTTAAATGCATGCATATATATTAGTTCTAAAAGACTGGACAGTTTCCCTTGCTAGCTTTATCATGTCAGATTTTCCCATGTTTATAAGATCTTTCTCTGTTGCTGTGAGATAGACCTGGGCAAATAAAAATCTATCCCTGCCTGACTGTGCAAAGAAACATTGACCCTGAGTAACAACCACATGCAAACACTGTGGACAGCCCATATTTCTCCCCTTTAACCAGTTTTGCTCTTGGAATATGAAAAGCAGGTCAGCATTTTGCAACAAAACTTTGAAGACTTCACTGGAGCCACTTGTAATTGTTAAACACAAGGAGAGCCGCTGGCACACAGATGGCCAGAAAAATGTGGACTTTGCAAACATTTAAATGAGTGTTTATGTATAAGGGTATTGGGTAGAACCCTGTCCCCAAGGATCTCCATGGCATTTTTAATGTCAAAATTAATGAGGGAAAGATTTTATTTGATGGGATTTATTTGACAATTTAATGTAAAGGGCCAGAGCTCAAATTGTTCTTTACTCATCAGAAATGAATAATACTGAGTTTGAAGTAGCACTAGATAACCAAATTACACATGCAAATAAAAACATTATGATGGACTGCAGCAGTGTAAGTGAAAAATATTATTCACCTTCCAAGGGAAAAAATAGTTTTTAAATGAACCTTTAATTTAATATATCCCTTTAGAATATTAGCTTAAGAGAAAAACTTATTACCTCTTGAAAGATATACCCATAATGGAGACTTCTCAGGTATTTCTCACAAAAACATTCACAATCGATGTGAACAGACACTCTAGTTTTTCCATAAATGTCAACATTTTTTTCTAATTAAAAAAAAATATATTTCTGTCCCTTGCTTTATCTCTGCCAGTTGGTATCACCTCAGACCAATAAATCTATGCAGGAGTCCATAACTACTTACTAGTCTCATTGGATTAGGAACGATTACAAGTGACTGCTCCATAGATACACAGGATGAAGTCCAAACTCTTTCCCCATGGCATGTATGCCTCCCACTACTGCAGAAAACCCCAAGAGATATTTTCCTGCTCTCAGTCAGTATGGGTGTCCCTGATAAACTAGGAAAGCACAAGGTCTGCTCCTGCTCTCAGGTCAAGGTGACCACCAAGCATTTGTTAACAATGAGTTTGTCCCATTTTTAGAAGGTCCATCTTACATCCTACATTGCCTGTCTACATAAACCTACCTGGATGACAGACAGCAACCACATATACTAATCATACAGACCAGAAGTTAGGATAATTTAACACAGCTCCTTCAGAATGCCCCTAGAAGAGACAGATCTGCCCTGCTAATTTCCCAAATGGGAAGCTGTCAGTAGTATCTATACCAAGGAGGCCTTTTACTGTAAGTGTGATGAATGACAACCACAGCCAAAGCACAGCCTAGTGCAGTGTCATATGGAGAATACTTAGCTAAATAGGAAAGCACTAATTTCACCCTGGGACTGAACTAAGCAGACAGGGTCCTGCAAAGCAGACAGTCCAAGCACAGGGAAACAGAGGGTAATACAAAGGAATTCATTTCCCAAAGAAGACAATATTGGCAGTGGTGGGCTCAAGGCCAAAACAAATAGGGAGGGATGTGTTGATTTTACATCTGCCCACAGGCCTATTTTGTTGTGTTAGAAGAGAGTCCTAGAAACCTTGAGCTATTTTCCCTTGCAGGAAGCCCTTGGTGATGATGAGAATGCACAAACCACCCACTGTTTCTCTGGGAGTGAATTGTCTCTAGGTTGCACCAGGAATTCATTAGCCTGCTGGCACAAGGATCCTTTGAACCAAGACAGAGGATCTGAGAGGAAGGAGCAGGCTAGAAAGGTGAAAGCAAGAACAATTTCATGTGAATGCAGAGGACAAAAAAGGAGCAAAATCCACTGGACATGAACTACAGTGCCCCTAAGTGAAAGCCTACCCCAGGAGCACAGAAAAGTAGCTGTGACAACACCCAACAGTCAGATTCACAAACGTGTCTTCAATTGGTCATAAGCAAGGAATGGTCAAAGGAATCCCAAGAAAATGTGCCTTGTGCTACTGGTGAAAAATAAATATTTTTTTCTGTGGCAAAGGAGTAACCTTGAAAGAAAAAAGAGAGTGGGAAGCCACAGTGGTAACTGAGCCCAAATAGGAGTTGCATTGTAATGTCTGGGAATCCTGCCTCAGTGCAAGTAACAATATGTTTGGTGATCCTGAAGCAGTTCTGTAAACATGCTCCAGCAATGATGCATTTGCACTGTTCAAGTTTGTGCTGAAGACAGTTAATTCATATAGATGGAAGAAGTCAGATGGATGGATTGACCTTGGAACTTGGCCTGGGGGTTATTCTTAGTCTCCACAAGAAAAGCACTGTTCATTTTGCATAGCAAAGCCTGAGAAGTGAGCACAAGAAACCCAGGGATATGATGGTGACTTGCTTGGGAGTTCTGTTCTCTTAAAACCACTGCAAGATTCAAATTGAGTAATTTCTCCCTTTGCTACAAACATTCCCCAAGCTCCACAGGGGCATGAAATCAGATCCAGTACTTTTCCCAACACATTGCTGAATGGATGGAGGAGTCCGGAATGTTTGGAGAACAAGCTCTACATAAATCTTCACAGATGCAAGGAAGGTTAAGGCCTGCTCTTATATAGCGCTTTCCACTTGGAAGTGGCTCTCCTGCCCTAAGATCTTCAGTGAAGGACAAATGCAGCAAGGAGAACTTGCCCTTGAAGCCAGACAAACCTGCTCACTCCTTTCCACACGATGAAGTGTTTCTCAAGATGCAATCCTGTGTCGTCAATAACAGTGGTCAGTTTTGCCATCTGAAAGGTGGGAAGTAGCTATCACCCAGACTGCTATTACTGGGGTTATCCTGATATTGATATGGGATGTTGCCATGAGTGTGAAAAACACCAATGAGAAATGATCTCTCACACCTTTCAATCCTGTGCTGGCTTATTCTGTTGAACAAAATGCTTCAGTCTACGGACTTGAGCCTGAGCTGAGTCACTAAGTATCTTCACTACAGCTGGCTCATGCAGATGCTTCCTTGAAACCCTTCTCAAGCCTATTTAAAGACCTCAGGCCTGAACTTTGTGGGCACTATGTTTATAACTGATGTTTTAAATGCTGTATTCTGTGCCCTGGGTGAGCAGCCCACCTACCTTCCAGCAAGGATTCAGGGAAATGAATATTTCTGATATATCTACACCTGGATTCCAGAAGGGCAGACGGGCTCCAGAGGACTCTCAGGGTGGGGATGCAACACAGCACCAGTGGCTGTGATATAACAGCTCTCACCTGGGCCAGCCTAATCCATCTTTGCTCCCCGTGGCCCTGCAACTAATGATGCCTTAAGTTTTAGCTTTCATGTTTTTCAGATTCTGTGCTGCCTAGGGGTGTAGTTCTGAGCCTCGTATTAAGTGCCAGTAAGCTCTCTTCACAGATCAGGTAGACCAAACAAATCCTTTTCCTGATGAAGACCAAGGACAACTTTCAGGTCCAAAAGCATAAACAATGGTGGACTGAAGGGAGGAACAAGGATGAGACCTCACACACAATCTGAAGCTGTAATTGGACAATTAAACCCCAATATGCAAATGCACCAAAACTTATAAAAATGTAAGACCTTGTGACCAGGCAGCCATTTTTGTGACCATTTTAAGTCCACCTTGAGTGTAGCCCTGGTCAGGCTCCTGTCCTGCCCAAGGTGTACCCTAAAGGCTTTCAATAAATAACTACTTTATTCTCTAGCTCTGTCCAGTCTGTCTTCCTAAGGCATCATTTTCCAAGAGAGATGCTGGCTGCTGGAGACTGATCTCCTTCCCAGGCTTCTTCTGCATCTGCTCTTCCCTGGGCAGCAGACCCAACACCTGGGTGACCAACCTGACACACCTGCACCACAGGGGGTGATCAGGACAAAAACCCTTACAGTGGCTGAGCAGCCAAGCTCATGTCCATCCCAAGCAAGAGCCCTGTCACCTGTTGACAAGTGACACACTAGAAAATGTAGAAACCTCTGCTGCCTTTCCCCCTCCCGATCCAGCATAAATCATAAATCAAAAGGCAAAAGCCAGTTAGCTTTTCCTTATTGCTCACTCACCTGTCCCTTGTCCTTGTTCCCTTGCCAGAATGGAAAGCACAGGTTCCAGAGGGCCAGGGAGTTGTCTTTTGTGTTGCCCAGCACAGATGAAAGGTGACATGAACTCTAGTCTGATGAGACCTCATCTGGGAACTGTGAAGTTGAAGACATCACTTGAATTTGGCGGCCTCCCTCCAAGCTGCCCACCATTTCCTTGGAGCAAGAGTGAACTTGGAACCTGCCCCAGCTGAAATCTGAGATCCACTCTCCCCTGTGTGAGGTTCCAAAAAACAAAGAGACAGGTTCTCTAAGCTGTAGAAGGCCTCCTCTCAAAGTCACCAAGAGGAAAAAAAAAAAGTAAAAATCAATTCATTGAAAATACAAGACCAAACATGTTTCTTAGCATTCCCATGCACAGTTCTGTGCAATATACCTTCTGCAAGTACATTTTAACCATGGCTCTGTTGATGCTGCCTTGTGTCCCCTCTGGCTTGTATTTAACTTTCCTCAACACATCATGCTCAGCTTTGGACACAATAAAACAAATCAGTTTCTTCCTTTTTATTTGTGCATGCCATTAACATTAAACACATGCTGCAATGACAGTGGAATTGATGGCTGAATGGGATGTATTTTAATTTAAGTAATATTTCCATTAACCTAAAAGCTCTCCCTTAAAAGTCTGCACAATTTATTTATTGGAAAAATTCCAGAATAATTGTACTGAAAATTCTTCTCTGAATGATAATATGTCAGACTTTTAAAGCTCTCTTCTGGCAGCTTTTCTTTTCATCTTTGAACATCACTGACATAAGAATACATTTCTCACAAGTTTGATGTGTATTGAAGAAAAAGAGAAAAGAAAAAGAAAGACAGACTGCTGCAGAAATCACAGTAGGTGTAAAATGCCACAGCCCCAGATCCGTCCCCTTGGCTCAAGAAGTGCATCCCAGATTTGTTACTCATTTATGTTAGGTTATGGAAAATGCAGAGGATTAAAAAGGCAGAGGGAAGCAGATGCCATGCAGGCAGAGACAGCTACAAGCCAATCTCCATCTGAGAGCACAGAGGCACTGCACTCAGCAAAAGAATGTATTTGGAGGCAAAGCTAAGCTGTGGCAGCTGGGGCAGGGACAGAGAGGTGCAGCTGCACTAGAGGAGGCGGAGGAGCAGGCAGCATTCCTGAGCTCAGAAAACAGCAAAATCCACCGTGCAAAACAAATAAAAGCTGGACTGTCCTCCCACCCCCGTGTTTGTGCTCACTGGCTTCAGAGTACAGGGGAACAGGATGGGGTCAGAGCTGCCTTAAAGCTGGAGCTGAGCCTGTAGAGAGAGGCTGCTGCAGGCTTGCCCCTTTTCCTGCTGCCCACAAAGGGCACAGCTCCGACTGTGTCTCCTCGAAGGATGTGCAGTCAAGGGCACACAAACACACGTCTACATGTGCTTTTCTGTGGACCAATAAACACATGTAGTCTTCGGCCCAGATTTCTTTCAGGCAGGAGAGGCAAAATCAGAGACACGTGACAGCTGTTGTCATGTCACTTGGTGCTCCACTGATCGATGTGTGCAATCCCTAGCAACGTCAATTAAGCAATATTAAGTGCCTAAATAGGACACATGGAGCTTCTCCCCAGGGAGCACCGCCTTGGATTTGGGATGCCATAGGTCAGTCCGGGCACATTTGTCCAGGCTTTGATTTCCCCAGCCTGGGGAACAGGTGGTTGGGCAAATACAGGGGAGCTGTAGATGTGGGAGGATGACTACTCCTCTCCTAAATAACAGCAGGCTTCTGACAGACATCAGCATGGAGCCCTGTGAGCCAGCACAGGGAGAGAGACCCAGGGGCAGACCCCCTGATCTTCTCTCATCCCTGTGGTACCCACCTACCAAAGCCAGCCAGCCCCAAGGCACACCAAGGCTGTGTGTGTGAAAATCAGGCACAACAGCTCAGCACCACCCCAGGGCCAGACCAGTAAAGTCAAACACTTCACCCTGATGCAGCTCCTTGTGGGAGTTTAGATCCACTCTAAACACCTTGAGAAGCCACATTCCCTGCTCTAGCCAGCATGGGTGGATGCCCCACACCATGGCAAGTCCTCTCCTGCGCTGTGCAGGAGCTGGATAGAGGGAAGGACTGCACTGAGTCCCTGGAACTGCAGGGCACCGCTGCTCTCCTCTCTCCCTGCTACAGACCCAGGTTAAGCAGCAGCAATGAGGTCTGGATCAGAATGCAGCAGCTCTCTCCCTTCCTCCTGTCCATTCACTGCCAAAACACCCTTGGCTGTACCCCACACTCCTGCACTGCAGCCAGCTGACTATTCATTTTGATTTAGGCTAATTGTCAACAAGAGATCAGAAATTAATTGTACAGAGCAGCAAGACCTCAAGAAAGCAGTAGTTCCTTGGGATTTGGATATACTATCTCCTGTCTCCACCCACGGCCTGTTGCCTCCAAGACAGGCTGATTTCTCAAGCAGTGGAGGTGGAGTTGTTCCAGCAGCAGGTGTCCAGCAGCTGGAAGACTTTCCACCCAACTGTCTAGCTCAGTTGTGAGAACAAAACTCCAATCAACTCTGTATGGGGTCAAACAAAACCCATTTCTCTTCCTTGCCAACAGGGGATTTCTTCTGGAAGACGACACTGAATCCACAGTTTCATGGTATTCGCATGGGGATGTGAGCAGAGAAGAGTGTGCTCCCTTCCAGCCACAGCCCTGCAAGGTCTGTCTTTCTCCAGGGTTAGGGAGGGTCAGGAAGGGCAGCCAGATGTTCGTGTGTGGCCTGAGCCTGGTTAGCATCTTTCACTCTTCATCACTCAGCCATGGCTCCCATCTGCACTGGCTCTAGGTGTCTCTCCCTCCCTTCTCTTCCCCTGGCTTCCTCTTGCATAGACTGATTTTGTGATGCATCCAAAGGAAGACAATGAAAAATGCATTAATATTAACTCCTGTCTGGACAATAAAAATGATCCCAATTCTTTGCCACCCATAGAGCTAAGCAAATCCACCTGCTATCTACTACATGCAGCATACTGATGCTGACCATCTCCTTACTGTCTTGTGTGGGGGAGCATATTGCTGAGACACAGCCATGCTAAATACCTGATACAGAATGCATGCAAGGAAGCCACTTTTATCACCAGCTATTCAGTTCATAAGGCCTCTGCAGACAGATAAGGATTTTGCCTTTATATGTCTCATTTTTCTCATTCATATATAGGACTCTCTCCTTTTCCTTGTCTCCCTCTCTACTCCCAGCATCTCCTCATGCTGACTCCAGGTTTCAGGCATGATATAGTGGATTAGGTACAAGGCTGACTGGCAGCTCTTACAGCTGGGAAGCTAATTCACTCTTCTGCAGCTGGCTCAGCCCATATCTCTGAAGCCCTCTGTGTCTCTTTTTTCTCCACCTGAGAAGCAGTTATGCTTATCCACTTTGGAAGAAACATTATTTCCACTTAATGTACCTTAGAATAGTGTGGGGTGTTGTTAAATAGGAAACCTAATGTGTGAGAGCATGTGTATAGACTGCTTTGCTTGGCCACACACAGCTCAAGGAGAGCCAAAGAGGATCTGCATCCCCTGGGACTGATCTAAAAGAAGCAGCAGCAAGACAGCATCTGGAGGAGTCCATCCATCTCCCTCCCAGTGGGGCGCTAAGCAGCTACACTAACAGCAGCTGACAGTGGGAAAGTTAATGGGTGTGTGCATTAGCCTAGATAAGCATGTTTAAGCTAGTAGGGCTCTGCAGAAATCAAAGGGGTTAAGTTTCCAAGCCTCCTATTCCAGAGATTGTGAAACCACTCCAAGGGCTCAAGCTCTGTCTTGGGATGGTCACAAAGAGACTTCACATCATCACGGGTTTTTACCTCACTCATCAGGGCAAACTCTAATGTGTGTGTGCATATATGGGTATTTCTGTATAGCTGCTCAAAATTTTTTAACTTCTCCCCAGTACCCCCCAGAAACATAGATCTATTGCATGCAAGATAAAGGAGGGGGTTATTTTTTTAAACTCAGTAATTTTCAAGTTTGAACTTACCACTGATCAGTCCACTGGTCTAGGACAGAGTCAGCAAGCAGCTCACCATGGCTTGCCAGAGGTCCAACACCACCTCTGCCATGATACTGAAAAATTATGGTGACATTTTTTTCCTTGGCACAAGCAATAGACACTTCTATTTGGCTTAACAACAGATGCAGAGGCTTGAGGCAAATATTTCATGATAAACTAGAAACCTGTGTAAACAGTGAGTATAGATATATAATTGATGATGGATGCACTTGGGACCAGAGTAAGATCTAAAGAACTTGGGTTTAGGCACAGCATCCAGAGGAGATACTTCTACTCCCAGGTCTGACCTCTGAATTGTCCTCCAGGCCACGTTCATTCAGCTCAGCTGTATCTAGGAGCTCAAACTGCCCTAGAAAGCTTGAGCCACGTGGGTTGGGAATAGGGAGAGGGAACGGGAGGGAAGCCAGACTGGGTGAGTGGAAAATCTCTCCTGTAAAAGCTTGCAAGACCTTTACGGATCATCATAATGGCTTTTTGTTGTTGTAGTCGCAAGGATCATTTTTTAAAACAAAGAGATAACGTTTGCTTCATTTCTTTCATTTTGGAAAAGGGCAGCTCCTAAGCCCTTATCGTTAAGAAATAAGAGCAGTGTTACATGTTCAAACAATTTATGTGAAGATCCTGCCATTTGTTATGGGAACAGCAAGTACAACTGCAAGTCCATTATCATCCCTCCCTGCCTCTGCATGCACAGCATGAGCAAGTGAGGAAGATTAGGGGTAAAAGCAATGGAGCTGCAAAGTCAGTGACAAATATTCAGTACTTAAAACCCTCTTTGATGCTTCCCACTCTGAAGTGAGGCTTTGATTTGGTCAGCGGTCAGACATGGACACACTGATTTTTCTCCAATTTACTCTCAGTCTCAAAAAATAGCAACCTTTTTTTGTGATCTGATGGCTGAGAAGCAAGTGACCCAACACCACTGCAGTACTCTCCCAATGGCCCCATGAGCAGTGCTGACAGGAGGTGGGCTGCAGAACTGATACAGATAAGTTAATAATGTTGGTAAGGGTTTCTGGACATCTGCCAATGTTAAAACCTGCCAGTGATATCTGCCTTTTTACTTTAAAAAAATCACAAGGCAATTGGCATTACATTCTGGTCTTGTTTTCAAACTCACACTTTCTGTGACCTCCACTCCCCATATCTTCACCCTCCCACTCACAGCTAATCTCTCCCTGCCTCTCCCCACTCCTCTGTTGTTTCTGCAGACAGCACATTTATGTTGCTGCGAGTCTGCAGCAGCCGACAGACCATTTCTCATAATAAACCACTGCTGGCTGCACAGCCAGGCTGGGCCCGGCCACGTGAGCAGTCAGGAATTCATGGGTTTTCAAAAGAAGAAGGTTTGCACTCCAGAAAACAAGCCCTGCCTCTCTTGTAAGAAAAGCCCATGCCAGGGCAAGCACAGAGGGCTGGAAGAGGAGGACAGCAGGACAGGGGGTTCTGGGGAAGGAAGGGAGGGAAGGAAGGGAGGGAAGGAAGGGAGGGAAGGAAGGGAGGGAAGGAAGGGAGGGAAGGAAGGGAGGGAAGGAAGGGAGGGAAGGAAGGGAGGGAAGGAAGGGAGGGAAGGAAGGGAAGGAGCTTGTCTGCTGTGCCATGGTGCCTTCTTACACAGAGCTCCACCAGATTTCCCACCACAATGGCCTGTCAGGGTAGCAGCAGGTGCAGCACAGGTTTTGGAGGAGCTTCCACAGGCAAGTGTCCTACAGGAGGTGATGATTTCCTACACAGAGACCAGCAGCATCACAAGAGCCAACCCTGACACCTCACTGCCCCTACCACCTTGCAGATGTGGTGGTGCCCCCAGCACAGGGTTGGGGCCCAGAAAATCTCCAGAGGGAGCATCACCTGTCTCCAGCATGGAGGGCTGTGACTGACAGGTGAGGGGGCTGGCTGGCAGCAATGTCCCCTTCAACCACCACAGCTGAAGCTGATGCTGGAGCAAGTGACACTATGGCATCACTCCTGCTAGGGATGCTTTAGTGCAGCAAAACCAGCAAAAGTGGGGGAGAGGGAACCTTGCCTATGTAGGCAATGTAATAAAGCAATGCAGCAATGAGACTAATGAGGTGTCAGGGGACTGATGGGGACCCTCAAGGTGTGGGTCACACCCCATTATGGGCTCAACTGCTTTTGGAAAGAGCAGAGTGTGGAAGGAAATCACGTTTGGGAGCAGAAATCCTATGTGGGCAGCAGATGAGCATCTTGCTGGGGGAGGAAAAAAGGAATAGAGGGAAGTTGCTGTGCTTGTTCAGCCTAATTATAGCTGTGTCTTCCTCAGCCCCTCCTGTAGCATTCCCATGCCTATAGTATCTTCCTCCCTCTTCAGAGGGAAAGATTTACAA
Source organism: Zosterops lateralis (assembly GCF_965231275.1). Lineage (NCBI taxonomy): Eukaryota > Metazoa > Chordata > Aves > Passeriformes > Zosteropidae > Zosterops > Zosterops lateralis. The sequence goes on along the minus strand of NC_139764.1, from coordinate 37,801,914 downwards.
GCTCAGTTGATATTATTCATTTCACGGAAGTTTAAGAGGGAACCACTTGTAATGGTGTTAAAACAACAAAAGAAAAATGGCAGAGAGACAGGGCTGCTAGATATTGACAGTTGCAGATGTCTTTATCTGCTTGAAACAGAAGAACTGGACAGCGTACTCCAGTCACCTGCACCAGAAACAACGAAAGAAAGAAAAGGAAAAAAGGGCATAATTAAAAGAATGAACAAACCTCTTGGCTTGGGGAAATCTGTGTCCCCCTACACCTGAGCTCAACTGCTTCCTGCAGGTCCCTGCAGCCTCCGTGTGCCAAAACAGACCTGTCATGGGGGGCCAGCACAGCTACAAGGCCAAGCCAAGTACAGCGTGGCAAGTTTTGAAGAAATTGAGATGTGGTAGAAAGTAATGTAGCTGTGGGAACAGAAGCTTTTCTCTCTTCTGGCTGTTCTGTTGGAGTCTCAGATGCTTTGGACAGTGATCAGTGAGAGGAAAACAACAGCATTTTCCATCTGTACTTGCTAAACAGGCACATTGGCACAAGCAGCTGCTGAACCAGGGCATCCCACTAGCATCTTGTTCCCGTGAATCCATGGCTGGAGCAAATTGAGTCCTGCTACAGAGGCTTGGAAAATGCACCACTTTATAAAATAAGAAGTTTTGTACTAGTGAGAGAAGAATCAAAGCGATGCTTTCAGGAAACACCACTTTCAGTATCAAAACTGTGGTGTCAAGGCACCAAGTGGAGGCTGCCAGAGGGCACAGCCAAAAGTGCTACAGCAGTGAGACACTGGGGAATTGATGGCAGCAGCCTCCAGAACAGCCTGGCATCCCAACATGTGGCAGGATTCAAGGCCAGACACCTGAGGGTCCAAAAGCCCTGTTCTCTGCAGATGAGAGAGACATCTCAAAGTGAGGCTAACAAAGCCTTTTGGAAGAAAAAAGCCAGTGCAGAGGAGGGAAGAACATCACCTTAGAGGAGTGAGCAGGAAATGAAGATTCTGAACATAAAGTCAAAATAGACACAATCCCTTGGGAACAGAGGACCATGAGGTATGTGAGTTCAAAAGAGGGCACATGGTTAAACTTCCTTGCCTGAATGGGTCCAGCAGAGTCACAACTCAGCAATGTGGATGATACTGGCTACCCCACAGCTTAAAAAATGGCCTGATTGCAAGTAGTCCCGAGTATGTAGCAGATTCTCACTGAAAATTTAATCCATATCTCAGACCTAGTAAGTGCCAATATCCTCCCCTTAAGCTGCTCTCTGAAATCACCTCCTCAGGAGTCAGCTCAAGGTTCATGTGCACACATATCCCTGGAGTGCATCCTCATGTTCAGCCTCTCCTGTGCCAGGGAAGGACAATCCCTGCACTCAGCTGTCCCTGCTACAACCCTCTCAACCTCTCCTGATTCAACACCACAGGAAGCAGGGAGAAAGCACTCCAGACAGCGGGAGGCCACGCTCAGAGTTCTCAGAGGTGCTCTTGAGCACCTCTACACCCACTGCTTTAACTCACCTCCCTGCTGCTGCTGGTGCCTCACTCCCACCAGGGCTACCAGCTGTATCAAAGGTGTGTTGGCAGGGACAGGTCCTCAGGAGAAGATGGCAGGAGGAGAGGAGAACTGACCTTCCAGTCACAGAGGCTGGATGAAAGCATGACTGTAAAATAAGACACACATCTCCCTCACTGCTGTGAAATCATTCCCCTCAAAAACACCAAGCCTCATCACCCGAGTGCTGGGACTGCTGCAGAAGATTTTAATCTGTTATGGTGGTGCTGGTGCCTAAAGCCATGCTAAAGGCAGTGCTTGCAACACAGAGATGTGCCTTAGCCTATGCTCTGCTGCTCAACACCACAGTGTACCTGGTGGTGCCTGTGCTAAAATCTGCCCTTTTCACCAGAAAACTCACTCTTTTTCCAAAGTGAAGGAGGTGTAGGTCTTCCTCATGCATTTCCTGCATTACCAAAACCATCCTGTAAATACTGCCTCAGGCTTTCCATTGGAGTGGTCAGTTCCTACAGAGTATGCTCTTTCTTCCCAGATGCTAAGAAGAATGGCTCATTATTCTAGCTCTCCTCCAACCTCCTCTTCCTCTCTACCCCACAGTTCTGGGTAGGAGATCTCTGACAACAGGGACTTACATCTGTGAAGTGGTTCAGTGTCCTGGCAGCAGTGAGAAGGAAACTCAGAAGCTGTAGCAACATCCCTGTGGATGTGAGTCCAGCTCTGTATCTCCTAACACATTTTGAAGAATTTAATTCATACAGTTCAGCACACGTTGGCAGAGATTTGCAACAGACAGTTCACCACAAAGGTGCCTCTCTGAGAGAGTTCACCATAATTCCCCAGTGTCTGTAACTTAGTCCTGTAATTGAATGAATCAGCACAATTTTCTATCACTTATAGAGAACAAAAGACTTAAAATTTAACCTGAGTGACCTCTGAGGGCTCAGATCCATAGACTCAATAAAATTCATGGCAGAGAAGGACACCAACACATTTATTTGGCTTTTTCATTACCATTTTTTCATCTAGTCTTATAATTTACAAGACAGGGAGATGTGACTCATGCCTTTGGAACATTTGCCAGGAGAAGATGCCCCATACGTGTTTGTACCTTGCTATCTCTGAAAAGGTCGACACCACTCATTAAGTGGGTGTCAGTGTTCTTGGGGATAAAGCACCCACACAGCTGGCCAAGAGGTGCACAGTGAAGCTGCAGTGTGTGTTATGTCTCATGGAGTAGGATGCTATTCCACTGAGGAGGGGTTGACCTGAATATGCACCTTGGCCTCCTTCTGTCTTTGTAATTTTCTGAGATCCTGCAATGTAAGGTTTATGCAAAGAAAATGTTATAATAAAAAACGTAACAATAAAATGTTAGAATATCCAGCATATTCACTGTACAGGAGATGTAAGAATATGAGATTTCTTTCTGCAAAATTCTCTGTCATTTCTCTATTCTAGTAAATAGCACCCTTTTACACCACTCAGGCAAATTTCCATACTGAGCTAAAGAATTCACCTAATGAACAGATTATGTTACAATTTGTTTTTTGGGATTAAAATCCCCACTTACTGCTCATCTGTTTCCAAACAGTCATGAAACCTGTAGATGGGCAAACCTGAAAAAGAAAAATACAAAATCCATCATCCATTTATATGTTAAAACATCAGAACTGTCTATAAAATGAAAGCTTTCTCCTTGCTCTTCTTAGAAAAACAAGAGAACAAACCAGCCAACCAAATGTACTTGAAATCATGAGCCTATAAAGAAGGATTCTTTTCTATTATCATAGCAAGCAGGATGCAGTGCATACTACCAAAAGGTTCTCAGCTAAGCAGCTCTAAAGGGGTTTATGTCAGAAACACTGCAGAAACAAACACGGCATGGAGCTATACAAATCCAGGGTGGTTTGCTGTGGCTCAGTCCTATTATCCAAGTTAATGATGCTGTGGTGTCACAGCTGCACACCCCCACAGGGTGGGTCTCCAGCAGTGCTGTCCTGTATCCATGGAGCTGACTCAGCCTTCAGAAGAGCTGCCCCAGGCTGTGGGACCACTGTCCTTCCTGGGGAGGGGTGAGTGGGGCAAAAACCAGGGAGTGCAGGGAAAAGGGGAGTCTTGGTTACAGCTGTCGAGATGGAGCAGAAAGGAAGAAGGTTTAAGTGTGAGGAGTGCTGAGTAGGGAAACTCCCCCCTCTTGCCCCTTCCCAGCAGGAGCCACTTCCCTGCATCCCCCCTGCCTCCCTCCACAGCTCTAGCCAGATAAGTTTCTCATGGCTGGAGGATGGGCAAAGCAAATGCTGAGGACAGCAGCTGGTTTTCTGCCAGAGATTTGCATTGCCTGTGTCTGACACCAGCCCTGACAGCTGCACTTTGTGTCTGGCTATAGTTTTGTGATTTTGCTACAAGAAGATACCCTAGCCTAAAACCTGATGGTGGTTGAAGTTCCCTGCATGGACCAGAGGAAGCTAAAAAAAAAAATAAATGTTAATTTGGTAATAACGATCCTTATTATGCAGAAATTAATAGAAGTTGTGGCTATTAACATGCATTTGATGTTTACATTGAATCATCCATCTGAACCCTGTTTAAGCCAGTGACATTTCAGTCATTATTATGCTGGTTTTACCAGGTATGATTTTTGGAAATCCTTCCTCTTCCTTTTTTGGATCTGCATCACCCATTTTCCTGCCTCCTCCCTGGCTACCATGCCCAACAGCAGAGAAGGAGAGAGACAAGGAACTGCAGTCAGAGCTCAAGATTCCGCTGCAGCAGACAAGACCTCAGGATTCACCCCACAGCACTGGGCTTCCCATAGCTTTCAGTCTGTGTGAGTGCATTGCACCAGTCCACAGCTACAAGATCAACAAAATCAAGGCAGCCTAAGGCTTGTGACACACTGCAATGAACCAGACCACTGACACCCAGGTGAGGGATTTCAGAGCATCAAATAGGTATTTCTCCTCCTATAAGAGTTGCAGCTAAGAAAGGCTCTTCTGCATGAGATTTGGAGAGGCTCTCTCCTCTAATTCCCTGAAGAAAATCTGAAAGCAGAAAGCAAGACCAACATTGCACTGGTATATTGGCTGATGGGTACAAAATCTTCTGACAAGTCGTTTGCTTGGCCCTGATTGGAAAATATCTTTAATTAAAACACCACATCAGAATCCTGAACCAATTTCATCCCAGCTCCGCTAAGTGCTTTGTACAAAACATTAACTCTAAAATCTCATTACACATTAGCAATCCCTGTGACAAACATAAATGATAATTTAGCTCTAATGCATTCTGGAGCAAGAGAATTTTTAAGATAGGCACATGATATCAGCTTGCTAGGAAAAAGGGAAGAGTTGAATTTATCTGTCTGTTTATTTTTTAAACAAATGGCTCTAACTGGCACAGCAATGGGCTGCACAAATCGTTGTCATGTGTAGATCTGACAGTACATAGCAGCTGTTTAGCCCAAATCTGGCACTTGAGCCTGGGCTGGATTTTGAAATCCCACCAGCAGTGCCAAGGTCCCAGGTCTTTAAACATTCAGAGGAAGGGGACTGGGATGGGGAAGATGGGGATGTCTGTTGATTTTATAGGACAGCAGGGAGGGAGATACATCCAGAGACTGTAGGTAATGTGGGCTTGCTCAAAAACACAGGGAGGAGCAAGGGGAAGGTGGGACTGAGTGCCTGCCATCACTCCAGCTGGATTTCTAGGAGAGAAGCACGAGGGCAAAAAAGGCAACACCTGCAGTGGTGATGTGATCCCTAGCACTACTGGGAACTTTGCACCACTAAACTGCACAACCCAGCCAGGAAAACAGAGGAGACTGCAGTGGATAATATTTATATTAAGTACAAGAACTGTCTTAACAGTGCTTCTAGGCCAGAGGGATGGTAGTGGAACTAATGTTATTTGCATTTCTTGTCAAAAAGATATTAAATATCCCTTCTTCGATTAGTAGCAACATTTTCAGCCTCTCTCTAGTCTTGAAAATGACCTTTCTAAACTCCTCAGGCTGCATCTTGATCAATTTTTTTGTGTGCAAGTGAGCACATGGGCTGTTAACTGTGTGAAATGGGGAATTCATGGTTATTTACTATGGGATTATGAAGCATGTACATAATAAATATTATACAGGGATTTTTAAAACAGGCAAACCCCAACATTTACTCCAAATACCACCTACCAGATTTGGTCATTTCCTGGAAATTTAGAGCTGGAATCACTTTCATTTACTGGCTGAATTGAAGTTGATGAAGTTTTCAGTGAAGGGAATGCTTTTCCCTCATCTGATCTTTTCTGGCTGCACTAGAAAAGCAGATCACCTACATCCCTTGTCAGAGCTCAAAGATATCCATGGGGCCTAATGATCAGATGATGTTTCTTCTACTGCATCTCTAGAGAAAAAGGCGCAAATCAAAATAAATTTGACTTGGACAATGCACTTATCTCTCCTGTAAAAAGACTTGAAAACCCTATTTTGGTCTAGCTAGGAAAAGATCCCCCTAAAACTTACTGCAGGATGGGTGTAATCTTCAACTAGCTCTTCTTTCAAGCAGCAGTCATGCTTTACTTTGCCCTACAAAAGTGAAGAAATTATTTCTAACAGTTTAATGGATGGCCAGACATGTTAGCTCCATGTGCTTTTGAAATATCTTTCTTGTGTGGCAGAAGAAGGAAACTAACCATTAGATTAAAATAAAAGGACCTCATTTTTTCTTGCAACTGAAATGTCATTCTGTGCTTTTCCCTCTTTCCAGTCCCAGAGAAGCTGCCTGCTCCTCTGTACTGGGGCTGTTTCTTCCCTGCAAGAGGTGTCAAGTCCAGCCATCTCCATAGAGAGGTCTAAATACTTGGCATTTTACTTACACTCTGTTCTAAAACGTCTGAAAGCTACCACACAGATGACACAACCAAGCTCGGCTTGAAAGTCAGGAAAAGATGAGAAGCCCCAGAGGAAGTTTTTTGTGAAAAGGCAATGGATCTTGCATGTAGGGAAGCTGACAGCAGTTCAGGTAGTGGGTGGCGGTCTGGGTACTGCAAGGCAAATAATCCCTTGATTTTTACCTTAAGAATAGTAACTTGGGGTTGCAGCTCTACCTGTGTCTTACTCTGCAGTTAGATCAGTGTCCCAATATCATTCAGATCCTTCAGGAGACTTTTCCTTGAATCATAGAACATCTTGAGTTGGAAGTTACCCACAAAAAAATCATCAAAGTGCAACTTCTGGCCCTGCACAAGACAACCCCAAGAATTCCACCACATGCCTAGTGGCACTGTCCAAATTCTCCTTTGACTCTGCCAGGCTGGTGCTGTGACCACTTCCCTGGGGAGCCTGTTCCAGTGCCCAGACACCCTCTGGGTGAAGAACCTTTTCCTAATTTCCAACCTAAACGTCTCTAACACAACTTCAGGCCTTTCCCTCAGGTCCTGTCATTGGTCAGCAGAGAGAAGAGATCAGTGTCTGCCTCTCTTCTTCCCCTCATGGGGAAGTCATAACTGCAATGAGGTCTTCTCTCAGTCTCCTCCAGGCTGAACAGACCAAGTGACATCAGCTGTTCCTCATACCTGGCTTCCCCTTCAGGCTCTTCACCATCTTCCTTGTCCTTGTCTGGACACTCTCTTAGAGCTTTATATCCTTCTTACATTATGTTACCTGACACTTCCCCCAGCACTGGAGGTGAGGCTGCCCCAGTGCAGAGCAGAGCAGGACAATCCCCTCCCTTGCCCAGCTGGCCGTGCTGTGCCTGATGCCCCCCAGGACAGGGTTGTCCCTCCTGGCTGCCAGGGCACTGCTGATTCATATTCACCTTGCCATTGACCAGGACCCCCGGGTCTCTTTCCACAGCACTGCTCTCCAGACTCTCGTTTTCCATTCTGTGCATACATCCAAGTTTGCCCCATCCCAGATACAGAATCCATCACTTATCTTTGTTAAACTTCATAACAGTTGGTCATGACATAGTCCTCTAATTTGTCTCGGAGACTTTCTGGCTAGCTCACAGTTTTTCATTACTTCATTTACAGTAAAGCTTTCCTGAATTGTTCCCCCTCTAAAGGATTTGTCTTCCAAACCACCCTGCCACAGGTCTCAGCATAATTTTCCTTCCTCTTGCCACACCTATGCACTTGCCTCAGATACTGGACACTTTTATCATAGACTAAAAAAATCATATTTAGTAAAACTTTTAGTAAGAAGAAGCATGATGTCACAGCAGCTCTATTGCTGTAGCTGTGTATGCGTTAGGTAGCTGTACTCTTCTCTGGGTTGAGATCAGTACTCAGGGTTTCAAACAGAGTTCAGTCAAAAATCGTTGCATGTTGTCCACAGAAGGGGTGGGGACTAATTTGAGATGATAGCTTCTTTTGTCCTCAGCATGGCACTTGGCTAATCATTAAATCATGTCTGCAGGCTCTGCACAAGTGAGTCCATTTTGAAGGGGACCAGCTTGATAAACACTGTAGGGTGGGAACAGGAGCTGTGCTTAAAGTTGTCTTTGGCAGTGACAGTCAGCATTATCAAGTGATGCTTCATTAGTCATGTGAAGAACTGAACAACACTTGCTTTATTTGCAATATTCTGCCTCAGTTATATTCAGACCTTGGTCCATATAACTCCAGTCATGATATTGTCCTTCTGTGGCCTATCTTAATAAAAAGACATCAAGGCCTTTGACTATTCATGACATCCTTCCCAGCTCTGCCTACCATACCTGTGCCTGCATGCCCATACCAACTGTGTCCCACACCTGCCCAGGGATCTAACCACCCTTGTTCAAAGGCAGCAACTCAGCCAAGGTAGCTTAAAAAAAAAAAAAAAAAGTTCAGCTTGTTCTACTCCTTAGTTCAGCTTATCCTTGTAGAAAGTCACTGCCCGTGTACTTTGTGCCAATCACTTGTTCAAAAACTACATCAAGAGGAATTTTCTCCTCGACACTCCTCCAGCAAAAAGCATAAGCTTCACTTGCTGTGGAACAATCACTGCAAAAATAGTCCACTACTTCTTCAGCTTAAGAGTAACCAGGTTACCTGTTGGAGAGAAAACCTACAGCTACAGGCAGGGAGCACGCTTGAGCAAGGCAGAGGACAAATGGGAACCTAAAAAGCAACATGGTGCAAAGCAGCAGCAAAAGAGGGCAGGGGAAGTAAATTGGGATGGGAAGTCTTGGGAATGCCAGGAAACAGATGCAGTGACAGACAAGAGAGAAACATGGACAGCCCTTTTGTGTGGGCTCTCAAACCCACAAGGATCAGATACATCTGGAGGTGAATTTGACCTGGGCAGATCAAACACAAATAAGGCCTCAGCTGTGACAGATGAAGTAAATCTCACCTGGCAATGGCTCCAAAGTGATTAAACAAATGCTGCAGACCTGCAGCTCTTCATGTTGCACACTCTGGTTCCCCAGCAGCCCGCTTGTGGTGGCAGGAAGGCTCCTCAGTGCTCTCACTGTCTTCTCCCAACTCAGCTTCCCTAGACTTTTTCCCTGGGGGTGCCCATACCATGTCCTGCCCCTTTAGGCTGCATCTTCTCCACTCAGCTGGCACCTGGGGAAGGGAAGCATGAGGCAGAGGCACATCACAACTGGCTGGAGCAGGGGCTGCCCCATGGGACCAGCCTGGACACGCCACTGCCCAGCAGCCCAGGCAGCCTCTTCCCTCCCACTGATTAAAGAAGACATGAATGCATCAGTCTTCACAGGATAACCATTACCCAGGTAGAAAACCAGGTAAGTCCCGCTACCCTCAGGACTTCTGCTCTTTGGTCATCTCTCTGTCCCTTTGCTTGACCAGACGCTGTTCTCTGGCAGCCTCATTTCAGGAAGGAGGCCATGACAGAACAGCCACTAGTGCTGCTGGAAGCAGCTGGGCAGTAAGGTGCAGGAAGTGGGAGGGCTGTACCTACTCACAGAGATCTCTGCTCCTCTTCAGGAGTGGCTTGTGGGGATCATATTCCAACTCTGCTGCTTTTGTAATTTCTATGGCATCCCCCGCATAGTCTCCTGTGGCTGGATGTGCTACATGAAAGAAATTCCCCACCCCGCTGGCTGTGCCCATTGCAAGGACAGGCTACCCCAGTTCAGGTGGTTGTGCTGTCCTTTTCAGTGACCTGCTTTCACAGTGATTTGTGTCTGCCTATAAATCTGCCACCTGTGCCTGGTGCCATCAGAGCTCTTCCAGGAAAGCCATGGCCTTGCTGCCTGACACTGACCCTGTAAAGGGAGGCTGGGAAAAAAACCAAAGTGAGTTGTGCACTCTGGTGCAGGCAGGGCACCCCAGGGCTCAGAGTGCAGCCATCCCTGTGGATCAGCAAGGCTGGCCCACATGGGAACAGCAGGGTGGCCCCTTGCAGGCAAATCCTGTAATGTGTCTTGCCCTGGTGTCATCCAACAGAGCAGAGTAAGGGCACAGCCACGACCACCCAGAAAAAATGCAAATAGAGTGCATCAGCTGGGGGAAGACAAACATAAGGAAGAGGAATGGGGTGTGCAGCAGCTCCTGGCGGGATCAGAAGCAGCGCTGCTTTCACACACGTTTTGCTTAGCATAAAGGCTCCTCTGATGTTTCGTGACTATCAAAGGCTTTGAAATTCACAGGAATTTCAAGGAAGGCAGAAGTTCATCTGAAATGAGAGAAAGATTATATTTACCCTCCCACCATATTTCCAGCTTCCCAAGAATTTTCCTTTGAAGATTCCACTGCTCCCAGAAATATCTTTATGATGTTTTTTAAGTCATTTCCCATATAGGATCATCACTGCACAGTGCAAGCAAATGGTAAAGGCTCAGAAAGCAACGTATGGGGCAGAGAACTGAGGATGTGGGTGAGCTCCAGCTCCTCAACAAAACCAAATCATCCTACCACAATGCAGTAGCATTGGTTAGAGGTAAGTGTACCAGATGTCCCTTAGTGGAGGGAGAGTGGGGGCTTCCTGAGCAGCTGTTTGACCAAGCAGTGCCTCACTGCTTCCATGCTGGCTAAACCAAGAATACAGATTTGAGCTATGGGAGAAACTGCAAATTTTCAAACATTTTCTCTCAAGTATGAGCCACTCCCATCTGGAAAACAAAACACCTGCTAAATGCCTGCAGCAAGGGAGAAGTGTCTCACAGCAAGGTATTTTAATTTCCAGCCCCTGGATGGGGACTCCTCTCACTGGTCTGCTCTGATATCTGGCCACCAGGGATTAGATAAGCATGGGGCCGACTGCAGAACCTGAGATGAAACTGCTCCTTTCCCTCTGATAAGAGAGAGCTGATATTGAACCTATTAGTCAGATTATGGTGGATCTGAATTTGTTTCCCCTTGAGCAGCAGCCACAGAGACAGAGCAGTTGGATTAAGTTTTGCTTTCCTATGTAAAATGACTTAACAGAGTAGATAAAACTTAATATTTGTGAAGGCTCATGTGTTTCCCCGAGACCTGATCTCAATAATGTCTTATGAATGCCTTGCTGATTGTTTAGTGAATTATTTTCTTCCCCTCACACTGTTAATAATAAATTATAAGTAGAAGAAATGTACAGACTGCTTGAAAAAAAAAATCTTGAATATGAGTTCAGCTGCAGAATTCACTCTGTTTTGCCTTCTACTACCTCTGAACAAGTGCTTTTTGATGAGGATTTTGGGGCAGACGAGCTCCCCCTGTTCTTGTGAGATAGGAAGGCCCTAGGTATCTGAAGGACAATGACTGAGCTGCATCAGGGAAGCTCAGCCCGTGAAATACATGAGGTTTCAGTGTAAACCTGTTACAGAGGCTGCATGTGTACATTGTTGTACACCTCCCAGATGGACTTTCACTTGGCAAAGCAGAGGCAGGAGGAACCGAGAAGCTTCAGAGGCAGAAGAGGAGGGATGGTCCCATTTCAAGGCTGTGGAAAAGGACTCAGGATCTCACCATCTACCTCACCTGCTGTGGGCTTTAGGAGACGTTCAGTGTGAGTCACATTCACCTCACACAGGTTTTGCTGTCTGAAGGGTTCACATCCAGCCAAGCCACCTACATGGAGAGCCCAGGCAGACAACAGAGGAGGAGGAAAGTTCTTGTTTTTACCAGACTTTTCTTATAATCGAGGCTGAACTGCCCTTTTTGCTGCCCATATCCTGCAGCTGATGAGGAACAGGAGCCTAGCTGAGAAGCCCAGATCAGGACTAGAGTCAGGCATCCCACTGCTGGTGCCAACAGCCACCCACCCACCCACATAGGAATGTTATGTGGATGGGTCTCTACTAGAAGCTATTAATTGTAAGAGGGGTTTCCATATTAGTAATGAACTATATATATCTACTCTATTTTGTGTTTATATATATTTTATATATATATTTACACATATTATAGAGTATAATCCACAGATTATGAAAGTCTGTCCCTTAGCATAGTTCACCCTGGAGGTTTCATGGATCATTTCACACATTTCAGTGTTAAATAACAGCCTGCTCTATATCCATAGGCACATAAATGGATCAAACTCATCTACCCCAGTTACTCTCAGCAGCACTTTGCTCACAGGGGGAAAAACAGAGAATTAAAAGAGGAAAGAGCACCAAGAGAGTAAATGAAGGACAGCTTGAAAGACACAGGGTGCTAGGATGTCAGCTGCATTTATAAACTTCCATTATTAGCCTTCACCGTCATCCTTGCCTCTTCCAAATCAAAGTGCTTTCACTTTAAATAGTGCCATGCACCCAGGGGAAGCCACTGAAAAGATCCAGTAGTGCAATTTTCTGCATGCAGCCAAGCCACCCCATGCCTTGCATTCAAACCAGAGGCAAACAGCTTTCACCATCCCCAACATGCCAGTACCACACATGAAGCTTAAAGCCAAACGAGGACTTTGCACTCAAAGAATCAGCCTTTTGAAGAGGTAGGATGGGCACCATCTCACCCTGCAGTGTGGGCACAGTGTAGAGCAGGGAGGACAGGAGAGGCTATTTGTGTCCTCCCCAGGAGCACAGAGAAATGGACTAAGCCAACAATAATCCCATGTGCTCCTCTGCCCAGTCGCTGCACACCAGCACAGACAGCTGTAGCTGGCCAGGGTTGGTGTGTAACAATAGAGAGTGATGTGCAACTGAAATCTTGATGGCAAGGGGTAAGATAATATTCTTTAAATCAAAAACAATTCTGCAGTTTTAGCAGGGAATGCCAAAAAAACCAAAAAACCAAAAACAAAAACAAAAACAAAAACAAAAAAACCACCACTGAAATCTTCGTAATTACTTGCACCAAGTGTTTGGGCACACATACATGCACAACAGCATGTATTCTCCTGGTAAGGTTTGCAGTAAAACCAGTGTCCCAGGTTCCCCTCTGCCCAAAAGGCAGCCCTGAGGCACACCAAGGCTGCAGATTAGCTAGGAGTGTCAAGGGAGAAAGCACGAGATGGGCAGGTCAGCACTTTTGGTATTGCTCATTAGAATGACTCACAGCTTGGATACCAAGCCAGATAGATGAGGATTACTCACTGCTCCTTTCGGCTGATCAAAGCTCACCTCCTTCCAAAGCCTGAGTTAGCAATTGTCACCTTTGCAGACTACAGGGCAGCCAGACCTGCAGCAGGGCTCATTACCATCAATTAGGGTCTATAAATCATCCTGTGGTGGGACACCACGGTGCTGCAGATGGGCCAGGAGGGATGCTCTGGCTTCTCTGCTCCATCTGCTTTCTCTATGACTCCCACAGCACCCACCAGCTGGTGGCACATCAACTCTCCACCACCCTGTGCAGGAACTGCAGATCCCTGCACAGGGAACAGTCACTGTGTGGGTGGTCCCCAAGCTGGAGGCTGCCAGGCTTTAAGCCACCCAGTAACTTTCCTTCACAGCAGCCATTTGTGTGAGCCAAGCTGTGGGTCTGCCCTTCTCACAGGGCCTGGAGGTCACCGCGTTCATTTCAGGGGAAAGCAAGCTCCAAGGAAAGTGTGAAAGAAAATATCTGTGTCCTCACAGATATGTAGGCACCTGCTGCTGAATGAAATCAAGGGTGAGGTGGGTTTTCTTTGCACCTTTAAGAACCAGGGTGTGGATTCCTCTCAGGCTGGCACCTGATCCTTGGATACAGCACACACTGAGGACTGCACAGCAGAGCCACAGAAAGGTTCTTATGTGTCATCCCAGGTTTTGCAAAGTGGAACAATACAAACACCTGAGGCATCCCAGCTCTTTTATGTCTGCTCTGATAATGAATGTTTCAACCTTAGCTAGTCTTCCCCCTCTCTAATCTGTATAAACCCACCATTTCAGAAGCAGTGGTTTTGGTGCTGCATTGCTGACTCCTGCAACTTGGGCAAAATTGCTCCAGAAATCAGAAACTTGTAGGTCAACGTTTATTAACCTTGTATTAAACTGTGTGGTCACTATTGCCCTTGTGTTACACCATGCTCTTGGCAATCACTACCAGCCCACTTGTACAAATGCCTGGTCATGTCTGTACTTTCATCACACTGGTTTACTAAAATAGCTCCCATATGGGAAATGCATTTTCATGGTTAGTTTTCTCTTTCCTCACCAATATTGCTTGTACACCTCCTTCTTCTTTTGTCGTCAGACCTATGTGGCACCAAACCACTGACCTCTCCTATCTTTGGCAGGGAGCTAAGAAGCATTTCCATATTTCCCCACACTGGTAACATCCTTATTCTTAGTGTTTGGGATGGCAAAAAAACAGGCAGAGAAAGAAGAGGGGACTTCTGCCAAAAACATATGCCCTTGTTCAAAAAAAAAAAAATGTTTCAGGCATTAATTCAGCCTCCAATTATTAGGGAGATGGCTAAGATAACTCTACAACTAAGAGGCACTACAGCTGCTCATTGAAAGATCATTGGGCCTTTCTGTAACAAGTCACAATAAAACAGAATATTTATAAGGATGCCTTCTGAAAAGTCAGTAGGGGGGAGAGAGAGAGAGAGAGAGAGAAGGGAAGAAAACATCTGACCAAAAAATGGTAATTAATCTGTGGAGGAACAGGTGACAACTTAGGAAATCCAAGAATGCTGTTTTTACAGTCATGAAAAGAGCACTGAACACTGCAGGTCTGCATTCAGGCCATCAAAAGAGAAACCTTGCGAAGCAAGCAGGTGGGGCTGATTTTAATGCAAGGAGGAAGTGTCTCTGAAGTCATCAATTTTCTTTTCAAAAAGACTCTTGCAGTAGGCAAGGATCAAGTAATTACTTTGCCCCTGTTCACAAGATATCTCAGAATAGTAACAGACCACACACCCAGGAGATGATTAAAGGAAGTCAGGGGTCAGGAACACAGAAAAGCTTGTGATACAGAAGAGAAGATTTGCATGGCCATTAATATTTCATGACTTACAAGCCATGTGGTTCAGAACAAATATCTGCACAATAAAGTAGAAGTGTCTGCCATCAGGTTGCATATTTCAAGACATACCTGAGTCATAAAGGTATTATTTACATGCCTTTACCCACAAACAGAATGCAAAACGGTCTGTTACTGTAGAGGAACATGGAAAGCCTCTCTGAAGGCTCAGCAGGATTTAAGTGGGGCCTCTGCCCCCCACTAGACCTCTGCACAGAGTGAGTTTCAGCCTAAAAGCAAAGCATAAGTAGCATTTTTCATACTGCAGGCCTATTAGATCCACTACAAAGGAAAAGAGCTGCTGCACTGTCAGTATGTCTCCTCAGCCTCCACTCCAACCCATGAAACAAAAGTGCTATTTATATGCAAGTGTATAGGTAGCAGTGCAGACAGGGGATATTGTATTCTCTGCCATTATTCCCATTTTAGAGACATCAAAGCTGGTAATTGAATTAAAAAAAACCCCAAAACCCAGAAAAACAATAAAAACAAAACACCAAACCATAAATGACTACTTTTCTCACAGTGAAATGAACAAGATGTGTCAGGGGTTAAGAAGAAGTATTTCATCCCAGGATTTTGGCAATTACGCCTGGCAAGATTTCATTCTGGGAAAACAGAGTTTATTGTGGTGGCATAAGCAGGCCCTTTCCTTACAATCAAAGCTAGGAATTTTCCCTGCCTGCACTTGCCTGTATGTGGCTGGAATACGCAAGTGGAGCGAGCTGACTCACCTGCACAACCAGACTCTCCTGTTGCTGCCAGCCACCCCTGGAACTTTTCCCCTGCCTCTGCACCTGGGCTCTCCCTTTCCCAAGCTGCTACAAACAGTGAGGCTCCTGACTTGAAAGAAGTGCTGAGAGCCAGTGTGACACTGTAAATCGCCCAAAGGAATTGCTCAGATCAGGGAGGAGTGTTAGCATTGCTTGACAAAGCTGCTGCTTCTCTGAGTCTCTTAGTGGTCTCTGGGTGTGTAAAGAAAAAAGTGAGAGGAAATGAGAAGTTGAGGGGAGGAAAAAAAAAAAAAAAAAAAAAAAAAAAAAGCACTGCACCAGAATTGCATGCATTGTTTTACTGAGAAGAATAAAAGTCCCTGCTCGGGGAATTTATAGCCAAAATGAGTCTAACACCACAGAGCTTGATTCCCCTGATTGAGTGCTTTGCAAATTACTCACATGAGCAGCCCCAGTGACTCCTCTGAAGGATCCTTCCATGGGCAGGGTCTGGTTCACAGTGATTAGTGACAGCAAACTGCAAGGGGAAAGGCATGACAAGGGAGAAATTGTTCTAAGGCAAAATTATTTACTGCTTCCCTCTCTCCTAAAAGGAGTCAGGTGTTTTGACTATTTCATTCATTGGCTTTGTTTTCAACCAGGTGCTTGCCAGAGTGGAAATCATTTATTTTAAGGTTCTTTCACACAGGGAAGTCTGAAGACAAATCCAGAGCAGGTGAAAGTCCTACTTCATAAATATAATTTATTATTATCCTTGTGAGGTACATGACAACTAGTAAAACACAATTGCTTAATTCACCAAGATAAAATTTTGGAAGAGTTTTGACTGAGGAGGTAAATTCCCACTTCTCCACTGTAGTGCTGTAGGCCAAAAGTATTTGGTTGAGTGTGACCAGGGATAAATAGTTAATGTTGGATTTTGCCAAGGTTAGTGATGTGGCTGATGAGGTGAATTTGTTTCATATCTACCTGCTAACCCTAGTTCTTGCTTGAGAAACCCAAAGTTGTCTCTCACAGATGGCATTTATCTCTCTCCTTCCACAGCAAATTGAAAACTCACTGAAAAATTTGCATCCCAAATGTAACCATTCGCAACTACAGGCCTGAAGCTGCAAAAACTGTTGTTCTTGCTTCAAAGTCAATTATTTTAAGGCATTTCAGTTTCAAAAGTTGTATGTTATGCTGAGAGTTGGAACAATGTGAACCTCACATGATTGCAGAGCAAATCTCACTCCTGCCAACCAGGTTTTCAATATAATCCCATTTTTTTCTCAGTCCTCACAGGTCTCAAGTGCTGTCAGTGCTCCCCAGTTCTACATTTCACTGGTGAAGAGACAAAGCAGTGCTGTTTCCTGCATTTCTGTCCCTTTGCCTCTGCTTGGACTTGCCAACTGTGAAAAATGGCAATGCAGCTGCACCCATCCCCAGTGAGCCTGCGAGACTCAGATTGTTATAAACACAATCCTAGAATACCAGGTTGAAAGGGATTGCAAGGACCATCTAGTTCAACCTTTTTTGGTAAAAGCAAGGTCTAGACATGGGCTAGCACGCTGTCCAGCTGAACCTTAAAGGTGTCCAAAACTGGAGAATCCACCATTTCTCTGGGGAGATTATTCCAGTGGCTGCTGCCTCCTTGCAAAAAAATCTCTTGTGCCCAACCAGAATGTTCCCAGGAGTAACTTGTGCCCATCATTTCTTGAGATGGCCATCCTTTGAGACAGCACTATTGGTATGGTAGGTACCCACTGAGGTGATCTGGTCTGAGACTAGGACTCAGCTGGCCTGAGATTCTGGAAACTGTATCATGGGTTTGACTAAGTAAGAAGTTAAAGGTATTTTGTTTTGCTTTCATACTTTATTCTTAAGTACATTCAAGACTGTGAGACACCTGGACATTGTGATGATTCTGGAGTGCACTCAGCATTGTACTGCTGGAGCATTCTACAATCTCAAATGTGGCCATCCACAGCTTACACTCTACTGAGGTTCTCCTGTTAACTTCATTTCACTGACAAGAAACTGAGGGACAAAGATTCAGAACAAGAGCACCAAAGGTACTTGAGTGAAAGAGTAGCTTTCATCGTGGGCAGCTGGGGAATGCAGAAGGCAAAGTTGCAGCCATACATGATGTATGTGTGAAAACAGGGAGAAACATGCAGGAGAGAGATGGACCCAAGCAGCCAAGCTGGTTCCTGTGGGTGCAGTGGAAAGACGGGGATTTATCAACTAGTGCTTTCCCCTCTGCACTCAGGCAGGTGTATTGTCTCTGGGTACCAGGGGTTTTCTTTTTGGATGATGTTGTTGCTTGAAACTGACAGAAGAAGATAAGATAATGGTGCTTTCTTTTCTGGAAGATGTAAAAAATTCTTTTGATGAAAACCTTGGTGACCACCCTCTGTGTCTTGACACATCACTTAAGGTCATGGTGGTATTTTTGTGGATTTGGCTGCAGGGGTCTTGCCCAAAACTGCACAAATCATCAGTGATGAAAGAAACATGTGAAACCCAGGTGTCTGAAACATTAGACATGTGCCCTCAGTATCAAAATAGTTCTCTTCCATCTGCTTGGAGCCTCATGTATGTAAAACAGGCTTTCTACATAATGTCACACTTGAACATCCTGATCTAGACCTGAAGACTTGCTTGTTGTCTTTCTGTATTAAGAATAACCTGTGCCACCTCACCATCCTAATGAAGGGAGAATTTGTCTATGAAATGCAAGACAGCACAGAGGGGGCAGGGCAGAACCTCAGAGTAAAAGAACAAGAAATTCAAATAAGGCTAAAGAAGGGAAAAATTTCCAACAGAGAAATTAACAAGCTTGCTTAAGATAACAGGGAGATATGGTAAACCAGTTCTTCAAGGACCGAGACAATTTCAATTTTCTTCACTTAAAATTCCAGCCTACAGTCTCTGATGAACTTCTTGTCAACACAGTATGGGCTTGACAGTGCTGCTCTTGTTTATGGTTGTCTCCTCTTCTTGGCTCATATAAAGACCAAAGTAATTTTTAGTCATCTGTTCAGGACAGGGTAACTCTGACATTATTGTTATTCTTTATCTTCTTTCAGTCCCCATTGGTATACATTCCTATTTTCTCTCAGAAACAAAGCTGAAGATCTGCTTCATTCGTTGCCTTTCAGGGAAAGAATCAAAATTGTCTCATCACTACGGTCATATGGGAAAAGTCACACAAGGGCATGCAAGTAATGGCCTTGTGGCCCTCTCAGCAGTACTGGATCCACTCCTCATGAGAAATCATGAAAATGATCCAGAGATTTACTAGAGTAGTATGCATGTGAAGGTATCCAGATTGCACTCATGTTAAAAACAAGACATGGAATTTGCCACAGCAATTAACATGCAGTAACATTTCTGAACTGGTAGCAAGGTTTGAACTTTCAGTGGTTAGCAGATAGGCTAACAAATAAACTGTACTCCCTGCATCACAAATTTACAATGTTTTACTCAATATCTGAGGTCAAGACCTTAAAAAGGCTGTGCTCTATGAAAAAGCACATACATAGGAGTGATCTGCAGTTGTCTTTTCACTACCTCTGAACTGCACAAGGTAGTCTTAGTCTTGTGAAAACCACCTTGTCTGGAAATCATAATTGGAAAGGTGTAGACAGCTAACAAGATAAATACTATACTAACATTTCATTGTGGTTTTCTAATACACACAACACGGTGAGACTCTAAAACAGTGATCCTAGTATTTTTATCATATATTAGCACATTTCCTCTCTTGCTCACACAACCTGCCTTTTTACTGAAATAATTTCATTTTTTTAAAAAGGCCCTTTAAAACACTGCACTAAGAGGTACAGATTTGCACGTCTGTCATGATACTAAAAAGACTTGGATACAAAAGACGGGGCTTCATTTTCACACCAGTATGAAAACAAACCAGAATCAACACTGAACACTTGTTTGCTCAATGACTGACCTATGGCAAGAAGACCTGGGAACTTCCTACCTTCAGGCAGTGGAAGTACTATCTGCTTAATAAAGGCTTCTCAGTGAACTGAAAATCTATAGAATTCATTCTGAAAAGGTCCCACAAACAAAAATAATTTCTCTGCTTAGCCTCTTGTCTGTATAAGGTGCCTACAAATACATGAACTTTAGAGCAAACACCTTCATTCACTGATAAGTTGCTGAAATGATGCAGTCTTGAGGTGTGCCATTATTTGATGTTTTTCTTTCCTTGAACTTCACCTCTGAGTTTATCCAGTTTACTCTTCAAAGTAGTAATCTTATTTATTGCTGAAGATGAAAACACTTTGAAAATACTGTGACAGAAATTAAAAGGGACAAATATAAGCTATGTATTTTGTGGGGAAAAAAAAAAAAACAACAACCCACACCTTTTTTGGGAGTTACTGATTATCTGTAATTATTAATTTTTATAGTTCAACTCAACAGGAACTGGCTGTCAGTTGTCTGCTTCTAACTGTTTGAAAACTTCACAGGGTCACCAAGAAAAAAAGTAAGATAAAGTCTCCTTTTACTTTTGCTGGTAGACCTGAATGCCAACATGAAAGACAGTAATTTCTGACTCTGCACTTTCTAGTCTTTGCTATGAATGTCTCTCATTATTTTGACACTGATAATGGTTAAGTTTGTATCACCTCAAAGGAACTACAGTAACTGTAGTAATACAAGGAGGAGCCATCTAATAGTGTCAGGCCATCCCCCATAAACATACCAAAACACACAGACGGTGCTGGTAGAATGGTGATAGTCTGTTGATAAAAAAAAATAAAAATCTAGTCTTTAAACTCCACACCTAGCTTTAACTTGTAGACCTATAAATGCAATTCCTAACATGAATGTGGCCATAAACAGGAATTACTGACTTGGTGCAAGAGGTTAAGAAAGGTCAACACCAATTCTGCTCTCTAGGGATCTGGATGGATGAAGGAGGGTTTGCACAGTGCAGCCAGAGACAGCACAGAGAGGCTGTGCCCACACTGCAGGCCAGCACTGCAGGGTACAGGCAGCTGGCACACAGACTAACACAGCAAAGATGACAAGGGCTGCTTTACCTGCTCAAGTGGCACATGCCAACAGCACCCTGACATTCTGTGAACTTTTAAGACTACAGCTAGCTCAGACACAACTATATGCCACTACTTTGGTGAGACTTATCATGAAAGGTGTCTTCAAAGACTAATTATGCCAAATTTTTCATCCTTGCTGGGTGTGCAGAAGTGTACCTCAAAACTGGCATCTAGCCTTCCCTCCCCTACTCTATCAGACTTCTGAAGATGCCACACTTAACCTTATCTACTTCTCTTACTTCTGAAGCAAACTTTATTTTTTTTTTTTTTTAATTTAAGCAGTGTGAAGTAGAAGGAACCTTTAGCAAAGAATACCTTGGTAAAGAAACTGTCCTTAACTAAAACTAGGCATCATCACATCAATATTAAGGAAAATGTAGAACACCATAATCTAGTTCTTCTCCAAATTGTGTTTCTCGCTAGGTTCACAGTAGGTGGGTTGGCAGATACCTTCATTTTCTACAGTAATCAGAAGCAATGCCCCAAATCAGTGTTCCAATTGCAGTAAAGTAGCACTCCTCTTTCTTATTTGCTCTGAACAATTTTAACAGTTATGCCTACAAAAGTACAATATCATCAAAATCACACGGTTATTTCTGCAAAAATTATAGAACTGGTGCATCCACAAACCCATATGCAAAAAGTGTATTGCATGTTTATGATATATAATGTATACTTCCTTCATTTACAGTTACAAACAATAGCATATGCAACAAGAAACTGTTAAGCAAAATATACCCTGATAATAGGACAACCATGAAAGTTTAAGCCTCTTCAACAATTAACATCTTTCATAACACTGCTAGAAGCATTAATGAAAATTTAAGTGTGAAAAATGTATATTCTTTATTCTGTGGTTTAGATACAGAATAAAATTTAACTTTTCAGAAAATAAAACTATAGCTACAGCTTTGAGAGCTGTCAGTTTTCTTTTGAGGATAAAGTACATGCACTTTTTCCAGTTACTTTATTGCACATAATGTACAGTCATAAATGGTGATTATTTACATGTGTTTTGGCAACGTCCATGTTTGCTTTTCCCTTCAGAATACATTATTTTGCACAAACAAAACCTTAAATGTTTCACACAAACTGCCATAATACAAGTCAAAGCATATATGTATATATGTCGCTTTATTGTTGCTGTATTTTCAATTAATTCTACCAGGAGTTTCAGATCTGTTAATCTTTGCCTTGGGAAGCAGACTGCTCCCAGTTATCCTGCTGTCAAAGACGGACACCCAAACTGCAGGCACTGAGAAATGAGGAGTGCAGCCTGCTGTGCCTAAGCCCCAGCCCCGATGCACCACCTGCAATTAGTGCGCAGGCACAGAGAAGGAAGAGCACTGTACTTTCGTTAACCAGTTTGATTCAACATTGATTACCACATGTTAATGTTATGGGTCAAGTGTTATTTGGACACTATTCCATCAACAGTGTTTTAGAAATATATATATATATCAAACGTATTAAAACAAAACTGAAATTCCAGGAACAATTATGTACTTCCAGCCCTAGGAATGTGTTACTCTGATTCCATTCTGTAAAATGTGCTATTTCTGATAACTGGTACTTTTATCCAGACACAAAGAACTCAGTTTCATATACTTGTAAGTATGTTTCCCCCAAGTTAATTTCTTAATGGATGGTAACACACTTGAATGTTTCCCTGCATTTTCAGGGCAGAAAACCTTTTAGTGGTCCCCCTCATGGAGTACAATCTGGCAATAAACCTTTCGCTACATGTAGATTTTGGACACACTTTTAAAAGGTGTGTTCAAATAAGAGATCAGTATTGTCAGTACACTGAATATATACTCATTAAATATATCTGAAGGACATTCTTGAAGGCACTTTATAATATATACAAAAATATGCTTGGAGAAACCAAATTTGTTGTACTTTGGTACAACACTTAAGATGTGAATGGCATTGCTCAGATTCTACTTTGAAAGGCTAGATGATATTTTTGTTTATATTCTTACCTACCAAAAAAATAAATTTACCCTAAAATAAACCCCACTTTATTGAATCAAAAAGCAATCATCTAATTGCCTTGAACGTATGATCTTTCAAACGTTAAGACAATTTAACCTCAGAATAGTAAGAAAGAAAAAGAAGCTAAGTTCAGTGATCTAGCAATACTGAAGTCATCCCCAAACTGGGCTCTAAAAACAGTTTGTATCTTTCCTGTAAGCAGGCAAAGTATAAAAAGTTACATTTTCAGACAGGCACTCAGGTAAATTGTGAAATGCCTTTGGTGGACAACCATAATGAATATATTATTTTGATTTTAGAGTTTTCCTATGTTTTTCTGTCCTTCAGCTTTAAAGTACTACAAAATTTACAGCAACTTCGACTACTGCATATACTGAAGAATGAGATGAAAATGCACTGTGGACAAAGTATAACAGTAGTTAATATCTATTGATAAAAAATAAAAAATAATAAAAATATTACAGAAAAGCAGTAGTTCTGGAAATAGAAGTGTCCTTCTATATAAAACGTTGAAGTTTTGTTCCATCTGAATAGTTTCACCTATACTGGACAGAGTGCTTCACCAAACTATGTGTGCACCTCTGATAAAATTCTTTAAGAATATAAATTACTTGCTCTGTAATG
Organism: Zosterops lateralis; assembly: GCF_965231275.1. Classification (NCBI taxonomy): domain Eukaryota; kingdom Metazoa; phylum Chordata; class Aves; order Passeriformes; family Zosteropidae; genus Zosterops; species Zosterops lateralis. The sequence goes on along the minus strand of NC_139764.1, from coordinate 37,778,669 downwards.
ACACTTGTTCCATTACCCAATCAAAAGGCCCTGGTATTATCTGTTGTAAATATCTAATATTCTTATCATCTACCTGTGGCTGAGTTTTAGGATAGAGACATGATCAGCTGAATTAAAAAAAGAAAATTCTGCACAAGTGAAACTATTCAAGATGAATTGGCATTTCAGCTCTACCTAAAATTTTTGTAAAACAAAGAACTACAAGCCATGAAAAAATTAACAAACGTCATCAAAACTAGACTATTTTTCTCTGTAAAATAAAGATGCATAAAATTGTAATTACTAGCAATATGGTGAGAACTCTATTTATAAAGTTTTATATTGTGTGTATTTCAAGATAAATAGTTTGAAACATCATAAATTAAAGGAGGAATTTGAACAGATTCAGATTCCTCATTTGAATTTTTACTATCTACATGAAAAAAATGGACTTTATCTACACTGAGGATCTCCCTCGACATTAGTGGTAATTACTGCCCACTCAAGGTTACAAATCTAGAAAGAACTACCTGGAAATTGTAAAGGAGCCTCAGACAGTGTAGTTCTAAGGAAGGGGAAACGTATATATAAAAGTATTTGCATAGATGTACATTCAAAACAGCATTTTCACCATTTCAATTCCCTGCATTCATGTCACTCCAGTCATCTACAGGGATAAAGATCACATAAAGGCAGCTCTGGAATTTGAAATGGATGTTGGTTGGTAATTTAGTGAAAGGTGTATTTTTGTACTTTCTACAGTCATTAGAAAAAGATCCAGTTTGACCTTTGGCTTACAGAAGTTGTACTCCCCTGAGCTAGGCAGCTGATAGACTATAGCAGAAGTACCAAAAAAACAAGTTACTTGAAATAGTATGGCATAAATAAGGCACTTTTGCCGAAGGAAACCCCCAGGTTTGGTGTTTCGATGTGCAGCAAGTCTATCCAGAAATATTTTGTGCTTAGAAACGTCACACGATGCAACAGTGAATCAGGTGTCAAAACCAACAAATCACAAATTACTGTGCGATTAACTGCAACCTCTGGATGGTTCAACAAAGAATCAAACTGGTTTCTGTACACCATCAGGATTTACCAATACACTGGCATCTTTTGCTCTTTTGCTGTGAGCCAACAGTAATTATTTTAGAGAAGGAAAAAGAAAGTGTGGAATTAGTAATGCAGATGCTGAAAGGCAAGTGGCAAGACTCTACAAGAAGAATGCCTCAAAAAATGCTACTTTGTTCCCATTTCTACTGGCACCTATTATTCCCCAAGGTAAAAGGCCAGAATGACCAAAGCCAACTTAATAGTAGTGTGCAGAATGTCAGCTGACAAACAACATAAAAACAAGTCACGTTGTGTTATCTGTGGTCACGTTCTTCAGGGTTAGTCCAGTAACTCAAGACTTTACATTCTTCCGTCTTTATTTGTTTATTTTAATTAAACATGTAATGGTTAATAAACAGACATAGTCCAGAGTTAGTAGGTTGGTATTATAACATTTATTAAAATAATGCTATGGGTTAATAGAAACAGCAAAGAACCAAAGAATTAAAATGCAAGCTATGTAAAAACCCAACTAAAACCCAAATATGTCTAATGTATTCATCCAGTAGCTAACTAAAAGCCCAAGAAAGACAACACTCCCAATATAATAAAGTACTGCAAAACAATTGGCAATTTTTCAGTTATCAAAATTGTGGGTTTTGCATTTTGTATCCTTTTTTCTCAATCAGGAAAAAAATTCTTTTGAATGTTATATAACATACATATAAAACAAGATAGAAAAATACATTATAAACTTGTAACAATGGCTGTAAATACATTATCTTACATGTTTCTCATAGGCAATAGGTTGGTTATGGTACATACATAGCATGAAACTACTAAGATAATAAAGAATAGACAAATACATGTCATCTGTACGGTTACATACAAGCGACACTCCCATCTACCCATTCTAAAAAAATTACATAATACTGTCAGAAAGAAGTCTTAAAACTACTTATTTTAATAAAGAAAAAGTCATTAAAGAATGATAATACTGAGAACCAAGGCATTCAGAGATTTCAAAAGTCATGCTTTTTTTTAAGTTGATCCAAAATTTTGTCAACTAAGTTTTCAGAAGTTTGTTCAGAGCAAACATTACTTTCACATGTCACACATCTATTCCATACACTTCCCATCCCCCCCAGTAAAAGACCTTTGATAAATGTCTAAAATGTCCAGGTTTTATCATAGTTGAGATGAAACTGGATCAAATACTGGTATTGTTTTAGCAAATCTCTCTTCAAATGTTCGAGTGTCGCAAGTTTATTCAACCAACCAACCAAAATAAAATCAAAATGGCACAGCATATACTGTAAATAAGATCAACACAACTGTATGTGTAACAGGAAGACAAAGCCGGTGGCACAATAAACAAAAATCTAGCTGAATACGGAAGGATGAATGTCTATTGCATAGTAAATAAACTGATAATTATTTCCAGGTGAGACAAGATGTTAGATGAGGTCACCATGCAGGTGCTTAAAAATGTAAGCCCTCTTAGCTTACTTTTGACCTTTCATTTGGAAGCTGTGAAGATTTGCAAGAGGAGAATAAGTTGACAAGAGGGGAATAAAATTATCACCTGATATTTGCCAAGTTTAGTACTGAGCCCCACAAAGTAATACTTAATGTTTTCAGGATTAAATACTGTGCGTTCAACAGCTTCAGCTCTTGCAATTGCCCAGCTATTTGAACCTCATGTGGAAACGAGGGTTAAAAATAAGGTCTAGCTGGACTTCAAATGGCTGAAGTCCCTCTCGTGCTTATCTTTTGAAGAAAAGCCAATGGGCCAGATCTAACAATAGTCCAAGATGAGCTGAAAAATAACTAACTTCCATGCTGTTCGCCACTGCAGGAGCTGTATGTGGAAACTGGGGATGTGCTCAGTTACTGACTGAAAACTGGCTAAGCACTTTCAGTTTCATTATCTGCAGAACATCCATTTTCTGGGTGATGCCAAAGCCTACTACAGTTGATGTAGTATTTATTTCAACCAAAATCAGGAAAACTCCTCTCCATCCCTGAACAAAAATGACGTAACTTCCAGCTCTACAAACATTTGTCAGCTAATAATCTCCTTTAGCATGAGACAGTCTGTATCACAGAACCCTTTGGTTTACGTTGCACAAGTACGGCATTTGCTATGACTTAAAAAGTAGAGTGGTTGAAATAATAATGGGCTGGTTTGATGAAAACTTAGCAAATACTTCACTTAATGAGATTTTGGCAAAGTCACATCACATTAGTATGGCAAAAATCAGGTAATTAATATGGTCAACTCATCATTTGTCTTCCCTCACAGCTTCTTTCACATACTGGGCGACTGAGTGGCATGCAGTAACTTGTCTGAGGGAGAAGCTGATTATACGAGACATCTGACTAAATGACCATGAAGAAAATAAGGCACTTCCTTTTCTTTAGACTTATTCCAATACTTAAAAAATAAAAAAGAAAGACTAAAAGGCTCTTTTGGTCTTTTGTTTCTTGACAACCACCAGAAAAAATCATTTAATGAAATAAAGGGTTTCTTTGTTCTTTTTTTCTTTTTTTATAACACTTGAAAGTATAAAATGCTACATTTCCAAAAATATATTTTTTTTCTGCACCAGCACCCTTGTATAGTAAAAGTATCTACTTTTTTGTTCATTTTGTTTCAATGCACTACACTTTATCTACAATTTCATTACATGTATACAGCAAATAGGCAAGCATGGCTTTTACATCCTTAATGAAATTTTTCTATACAGGGAGGTTTAAAAAAAATATTTGAACAGTTTGCCCAGTAATGTGACACATAATGCATGTACCTTGTTCTCATGTAATCTTCCAAGGAGATTAAAATATGGTTAAAACAATTTAAACTTGGATTTCACTTTAATAGTGTTGCTGTTTTGTTCTTTGCATTAATGTAGTTCTGAAAAGTCATTGTAATCTGCATTTCATGGCACACTTTCCTTTAAAACGTCCAATTTGGCAGGCAATAGAAAAAAGGCTGCAACATCTGCCCTTTAAGGGCACTGGTAGTGACTAAACAGCATATCAAATTTTGAATACTTTTTGGAATCCCTTCCCCAATGACATCCCTGACCAAAGGTTCATGCATGATGCATCATCACACAGTACATTCAGAGAGAGCTTTGACTTTTTTTTCTTTTTTTTTTTTTTTTTTTTTCTGAGAAGAAAAATATTCCTAGAAGTCTCTCACAGTAACTGCCTCTGTCATCGGGTAGTTAAGGGACATCTGTCTCCATCTCGTGCGAGGCCTCCTTACCGTTCGCTTGGGGCGGGACACTAGAGGATGATCAGTGCGGAGGGATGAGTTGGACCTTATTGCTTTACTACTATTCAGTGCAGGTTCTAGAACCACTTTCACCCAAACAGGAGAACAACAAAAAGCGGAGTTGGAGGACAACAATTTCTTTTTGTCTGTTTTGTTAGATGGTAAGACGAACGGACAAGTGCCCCAGCTCGCTGCACTGAAGACAGGCAAGCAAAGGCGTTTACCAGTTAACTGATCAGCAGGCAGGCATGGTCAGGTCATCATTGGGTGAAGAGTTCAGAGGTCAGAAGGTCATAGGTTAGTTGCCGGTGGCGGCTGGGTGGTTAGAAACAAAAAAAAAAAACCAAAAACAAAAAAACAAAACAACAAAACAAAATAAAAAAAAATAAAAAAAAAAAAAAAAAAGAAAGAAAAGATAGAGAAGAGATTAGTTCCAGCTAGTGACGGCTTAATGACAACATGAAAACTAATCACAACTAATAAAAAAAACAAGCATGTTTAATTCTGACATACTGATCGACACCATCTACAGAATGCAATAAAATCATGACAGCCCTCCATCATGATTTGGACACGTGAAGGAGAAGCCCACTCCCACAAAACTGGTTAACAGGAGAAATAGAGATAAAATATGACTAACGACTAATGGTTAGTAGCAGTCGATGAAGGAAATTGGAAAACAAAAAACGATGAACAGTTTCTGAACTGGGTAGAAGATTCCTGGAACAACAGTCAGTGCACAGCATCAGTATCTGACTGCTATTAAGCATTAGTACCTCCCCAGGTGCAAGCATTAAAGCAACTATTAATGATGGATGTGATTATTAATAACTGATTGTTAAAAGAATGGAGTCATCTAAGGAATTCTGGACTTAGAGAGACAATTTGGTTCAACAAACTATGGGCCAAACAAAGGGTTTTTGTTCAATAAATTTTTTATTGCCTTTCATTTATTCTATTTACAAACAACATGGAATTTCTTGGCCTCATGATACAAAGCAGTACTAAACTGAAGTCTAGCAACGTAGGCATCATCGTGGAAACCAGGAAAACGCTCAGCCTGCTACTATAGCCAGCATTTTCCCGTTCAAAATACTATTTTACACATATAGGACACTTATAAAATGCACTTGCATGTAAACACTGTAAAAGTCCTGCCATTTTAAAGTCTATACTTAAAAAGTACATGAAAAAATAGAGAAAATATCTAATTGATACTAATAAGGCATTTTAAAACTACAAACAGCTCTCTTTATTCATTTTCAAAGCTAATACTCTGCAAATACAATAAAATCTGACATTTCATATACATTCCTGCTTTATATTTTTATATTTTAAAAGAAGCCACCTGTAAATACTATTTTCTTTTGCAAAAAAAAAGGAAAAAAGAAAATAACAACAAAACAAAAAATAAAACCCAAAACCACAAACAAATTACAGTAAAACATAAAAAAGTTCTCAAGTGGAAAGTTATCATTCCCAATGTTCTTGAGCTATTCCTTCTTTAATCATTCTCTCGCATTCTCCTTCACCAAACTTGGTCCACTTAACAGTAGTATGATTTTTTTTTAAGACTCATTCAACAGCTTAATTAGAGCTAATAAATTCTGAGGTTGATAAAAGTTTCTGTACTGTTGCCATTTTGACTAAGGCAGAGGAGATGAAAGTGAGAAAGGTATTCAGTGCAAAGTCAGATTTGTGCCATTACATAAAATGAAGTCCAGTAGGTGTAATATTCACAGATGCCATCGATTTAACAATCTTGTGGGTTCATTTACTTTCACATAATAAAAGTGGCCTATCATTTAGGATACAGTTCATAACACTACAAAAAATTACTACTGTAACATAAATGAGACCAAACGCTCCCTGAATTTTTTTTTCAGAATCATGGTTAAGTGGGATTTGCTTAAATTATAACAGCTGTTTCAAAAAGAAGAAAAAATAAAAATAAATATTTTACGTGGCACAATCTTACCACTTTACAGGTATACTAGAAACAGACTCTTAAAGCATTGTGATACTCATTACAATTTTGATTAAAAGGTATTAAATTTTATATATAAATTATGTGAAAATTGGCTTGGATAAAACATTTGAGAAAATTCTCAGCATTAATATTTCTTGTGGAGTTTAAAATCAAAGCAAGCTACCTTTAAAAAATACCAGTACACCTGTGATACATCCTCTGCCAAGTCTCTGGCCTTCTACAGTACACACAGGTTTGTCAACTGTGCAACACCATTTACAGTTTATTACAATTAAATCAGTCAGTCTCTCTGTTATATGAATCAAATTCAATTTTGCATTATTTATAAACTCGGGGTTTATTCTGAGTTAAAATGAGCTATATTTTCCAACCCTTCACCAATTCTACATGCTTAGTTATAAAACATTTACACATTTGGGGATTCTTGCTTTAAATGCAGTGCTTATCTCTGGAAAAAAAACCCCAAACCCCCCAAAAAACCCAAAACTATGTGAAGAATAAAAACTACTTAAAAAGTGAATGCAGTAGTACTACAAAGTCATCTGAGAGTCAATTTAGAATTTTTTTTTTAAAAAAACAAACCACCGACTTTAGACCCAATGAATGCAAAGATAGACTTAGTGACACTTAACTATGTAAAAAAAAATTCTGCATTGAAAAAAAAAGTATTTCGGTTTGCTGACATTGCTTTTTGTGGCCATAGCTATGGAAGTATCCAGGTGACAGGACAACCAAATAGATGAGTATGGCAAATACTGATAGTATTTTAATTCTACAATATAATTTTAGTATATTAAAGTAAATTTTTATTGCTGAACAAAGTTGTCTCCAACACCTTCTCTGTGAAACTTTTAGACATGTGCAGTGATAACCTAGGATTTAAAATTCAAAATACAATGAAGTTCAGTTGTAAAACTGACTTTGTGTAAAATTCTTAACACACACTGAGATTATTTAGATAAGACTTCAAAATAATATTCTCCTGAAATATTGGCGTGGCTTTCCTAAGAGAGAGGTATGCATGATTTATTCCACAGGAAAAAGATGTGTATTTGCTTATCTACTTAAGATAGTGGGTTTCCAATATTGCTAGAGATGAATGCTGTCCCATCAGAAAATGGCTGTATCTTAAAAGAAGGTGAAATTATACCAATAATTAATTTAAATTACTTTTAAGTGACCCAGATGAAACATCTAGGCCATTCAAAATATTTAAAATCTATGTTGAGCAAACATTACAATGATAAAATTCAAAATGGAATTTTCTCCATGAAAACACCCCTATCCTCACTTTATCAGCATATTTACTAGTTGTCTCAGGTAAAGATCTAATTACACAAAAAGGTAGCCACATCTGTCACCTGAAGCTATCACTGCTTCATGAAGGAACATTAGCAAAAACCTGATTGTTGCAACATCAGGTCAAATTTTCAAAGACAACCAAATCCTTATCACCAATTTCTCTTGACTGAGGTTAAAAAAAATAAAATAAAAAAAGAAAATATTATATCTATTTCCTTCTTTACTTCTTTTTGTACACATGGGCTATGACCTTTAATTGATTATATCCTGCGGCTCCATTAAAGAGTTCTCAAGAAATGAGAACAAGCCAATGGGCTGCAAATAGTGTGCAGTGATATAAAACAATCTTACAGAAAACTAAAGTAGTGTCCTGTATCAGCTTTACAGTTTCTTTAAAGCCTAAGATCCTATCAAAGATAAAAATGTTACCTAAATATACCAAATATCCAGAAGGGCCCCTTTTACTGTATTGACCAAAATCTCTATTCTGTCCTCTAGTTAATTTACGGAAGGTTGTGAGAAGTGTAGTCAATGTTAGGAGATGTCAGATCTGTCACTGGAATTTGGCTTTTGAATATTACAATATGATGGAAACCTGCACAACACTGATTTGGATGAGAGCAGAATAATAATACTTGGCACACAATGCTTTGCATCCCCAAAGCCCTGTACAAAACAAGAACCCCCACAACACCCCTGTGAGGTAGGGAAGTATTATTATCCTTATTTGACCAATGGGAAACCATACACAGAGAGATTAAATGACTTGCTGAAAACCACAGTGAGTCAGCAGCAGGGATGGGATAAGAATTCATCCCTCACACTGCTTCCCAGCCAATGTCAATAAACCGAAAATATCAGTTTTCTCAATAAGCTTAAACACTTCATTCAGGGGTCCAAAGGCATGACACTTGAGGAACAGGAGAAAAATGAAGATTTACTTTCCATTCAAGGGTTAAAGAGAGATGCCCAAATATTGGATGTCATCTCACCAACAGGTCTTCAAAAGTTGTTTCTCCTTCAGGTTACACATTTTAGCAGCAAAAGGCAAATACCGAGAAAAAGATTTTGGGAAAAAACCCCAAAACCAAACAAAAACCAAAACAACCAAAACACCCTCCCTTCCCCTACCCATACTAATTCAAACTCAAACAACTTTTGAAGTTATCTTCACAGCCTTTACCTTTCTGAATTCAGTTAGGTATCTGAGAACATGCATCCTCCTCATAATATACAGTACAGTGGCTCAAAGGTTTATTGGGAAAAAAGGAATCTAAATCTTCAGATTTCTCCAAGCACAGACAGGAGGCATTTATTCCTTTACTTCTTTCTCATTAATCAACCATCCATTCATTTTATTTTGCAACACCAATCTGATATTTCCACACCAATTAAAAGAACAAACCGGGGAGGAAAGAGGGGAACACGATCAAATTAATTATTGCAGCACTGATTTCATAGCGTTTCCTGATGCAGATAGATGTTTCATTTTTAAAACTGAATCAGTTATAGAATTTCGGTTAAATATATCAAAATATATAAATTTAATTGAGCTGGGAAAGCCAAGTTTAGTAAATTTTTTTTTTAAAACTGCAAGCATTCCCAAAGCTTTGAAATATTAACTGTCCAGGGTTTTTGAGAAAAATCATGAATGGGTCAGGACAGGGTATTTGGTTAACCAGCTGTGGTGTTGCAAATCTCATGTACACTCAAAGCACTTCTTACAAACAAGAACTGCAGAACTAAACTAACCTCGGTCTGCGGTCACAATCCTTTGGTAAGGATGGACACGCATATCGTGCCTTCGAACTTTAGTAGCCACCGCACCTAGTTAAATTGCAATTACCAAGACAAAAGTTAGAAAACATTCACAGAAAACATTAACAGCAGGTTTATCAAAATGGATTTAAATGATCATTAACTACAAAAGTTCATTTTTAAGAAAAGCAACAAGTTAAGGCACAGTAGTTTGAAATCTTAATCTTAAAAAGAAGTTTATCTGTGCAGATTAATATTGCATTTATTTTAAACATCCTGGCCTTAACCTGTTTAATCCATTCATTTACAATCCCAAAATTACAGTATTTCATGAAATCTATTAGACCCAAGCACATTTAAGCTTTACTAGTCACATATTCACTGAAGTGCCTTTCTTGCAGCAGGACTATTTTAAATAATGCCATCTTTAATACTGACAATTATTTGCTAACCTTAGATCACTTCCAGTTCTACTACAAAAAAAAGTTTTTAAAGCAATTCTTCAAGCCTACAGATTGTGATTTTAAACTTTAAGTCACTAAGTATGAACTGCAATGAATTAGGTGATTAGTAAAGCAAACACTATATAGAACACTTAGCAGTCAGTATACTACTATACACTCATAAATTACAGCTACTCTGTAATAATAGGACCTAATCCAAATTAATAGCACTATTTTATTTTAAATCTATGTGCAAAAAAGTGCAAGTAAGTCACTGACTGCTAGGCCAAGCTTTTTTCAAGGCTGCTGAAAACTAAGCATTTGTTAAAATTCAGATCTGATGAAGGATCAGTTAAGACCGTTCTTGAATTCTTAGCCTTTCGTTGGGAAAGCCATACCTGAAGATAAAAGGAAGGGAATTGAAAGTTAGTCACCAACTAAAATTTGATCTCAACACCAACATCCCCAAAAATACTGACAGGGATGCATTTCTCTGCCATTCTTAACAGGATTAAAATATCTTAAAGGTCCACCACAAAAATGGACAAAATACTATTAATGAGAACGAGCATATAACAAAATAAAACTCAATGAAAACCAAATTTAATGCAATTAACTCTATACAATTGCTCAGATAATAGAGCAGATTAAGAGTTTTTGATTCTATCTAGGCAGCTGAAGTGGGAGTGTGGGGTTTTTTTAACCCACCTTGTTTTCCTACTTTAAATAACAATTTATGACGAGGTCTGTTTTGGGCAATACACCCCACACAGTTGAGCCCAAGAGCATGCAACAGTTTTGGATGCTATTTTAGAAGTAATTTTAATTTTTCCCTCCCATCTCTTTATAGAAAATCCTGTGAGAAATCGAAGTTCTCTGCATTGTAATAAACTTTGCTGTGGAATGCTGAATTTCTTTACTTGCTATTAACTGAATTCAGGAGAGGGGCTTGTCACTAACCACTGTAGCTGTTGCTACTTTGATGAACTCTAACTGTGACTTTGCCCCAGGACGTACCACAACTGGACTCACAGACTGGGGGTAGAGGAGCAAAGGAGAATGTTTACACATTTGTGGGAAATTAAAAAACGATAATGTTATCATATGCTCGCAGAATTTTGGCTATGTGTTAACTGACAACAACCATAAGCAGCTAACAGACGTTACTGCATGCTTTTGTCCTACTAGAATTTTTGTTATTGATTCACTATTCCTGCAAGACAGTAGTCTGAAACACATTTTCTTTTTTACTGTACATAATGTGGAAACACGCACACATACAGATAACTCACTAAGTATTTGTCACGTGAAACACTGATTTTTTGCAATACTTTCAACAAAATATTGACTTTGAACCTCATTGTCCTGTGTTCATTAGAGATGTTTAGAATTTGTGTAAATCAATAACTGCCGCTGAACAAACTAAGATCAAAGTCCTATAAAATCAACATTATGCAGCACCAGAGGTCATATGCAATTCAGAACGAACTGAAGAGAAAAGATTATTTAGATTCTGTAGAAGGTAGGGAAGGAAGAAACTATTGGAACTGCTAGTTCCATATTGGCCAGTTAACTGGATTGTCACGGCTCCTTTATCATTCTTGCCTGCACACACCAAGTCAGTGGCCTGAAATATTAGGAATGATGGACATTTCAATGCAACATATATAAGAGAAGCCATCAGTAAAGTTGCTAATTTTATCGTCCTCTGGTCAGAACTTGGTTTGCTTTATATTCATTCACCAAAAAAAAAAATCCACTCACAATATAATTTAGAGCTTTCTGATACTAAGATTTATCAGTTGTGTACTAAATAAACAAAAACTCCAACTGCACACAGACTTTTCTACTCCCTCCAGTTTTGCTGCTAATACAATATAGCAAAATAAGAAATCCCCTCTTCCAAAAATTGCTGGATGTTAATTTATGTTAAAGAGAACACGAACTAATCTGTTATTCATGGGAGCTCAGATGGCATGTAATAGACATCAACTTGCATTGAGCTTTTTTCTCCATTGCCTATGTATCTACCATCTAATACCATACAAACATGGAAACTTTATTTTTGGTAAATTTATTAATATATACTAAGCACACGCATTCAAGCATGCCAAATGTGTTTAAAATGCTTAAGAGCTGCACCATTTGAGCAGCTCTCCTAGGCAGTTCTGATATACCTGAAATAAGTTTGTTACTTTGGATGTTTTTTCTTTGAGCTTCCACCTTGCAAACACAACAGAAGCATCGGTAACATTCTCCATTCACCCACGTACTAAGGTCTTACCTAATACACCACTAGGTTCAATAGGGTACTCAAGGATTGATGTAGCTGGTGCCAGCGTGTAGGGGTACTCATATGGTGTGTAAATTAAACCGGCCTCGGGTCCGGGTGGAACTATTGCAGCGGTGGGATGAGGAGTTCCGTTTGGCATGACGGCGGTTTGTATTTGTCTGATCAAAGGCATTATGGTAGGGCCAGCTGGCGTAGGAGTACGCAGGGCAGCTGGTGGGAGGACAGGCGCAGGCCCAGTAATGATCCTTGGAGCCTGGGCTGTTGCTGCAAGAGAAAAGGCAAGGGCTGCTACAGTAAGCAAAGAAATTCAGAGGAAAGTATGGAGATAGCAGTACAAAACGTGGAAAGAATGGGAAAAAAGGGGAAAAGTAGGAAAGAAGAAAAATAAAAGGAAATCATTAGTACATGCGCTGATCACACAGTGCCAAAGCACACCATTCAAATGCAAACAGCTTTCCATTTTCCAGTGTGATTAAGTATGAACATGCAAAATAAAAAAGCCATTGTAAAACAGTGAGGTAGATTTCTCAAACAGGTTACACAGCACAAAAGCTCCATTTAGACCACATTTCTTCATTTATGCTATCAAGACTGCATGAGACTGAGATGCATGCAGGAAATACAAGGAAAATACTGTCACAATCAAAAAAGAGTACAAAATTTAGTGCATCTATAGAGTCCACAGACACTCAGTTATGCAGAGCTGCTGTTTGAGTCTAGAGTTTTTAGCTGTCTTAAATTGTATTTAAACATATAAACAATTCCCATTTCCAGGACCAGTGAAGTTGAAGATGATCCAGAAACATGAATTGGGCCTGTCCTACCCTAACATGAATAAAGTAGGCTCAAATCTTATTTCCATATAAAATTTCACCTAATAACATACTTCCTTTGTATTTCAAGTTCACCATGGCCCTTGCTTAAGTTGAAGAAAATAGGTTATTTTTCTGTTTTGGTTTGTTTGTGGTGGTTTTGTTTGTTTTCTGAAGTGGTGCTAGCACATTTCATTAAGTGTTATTTGAAGCCTGCTGGCACACGAGATGAACACCAACTTAAGCACTGGCACATCTGCTGGTAACAGTCAATCTTAAAGGGTTATAATTTATGTATTTCTATGCACTACTGTTGATCTACATTGATTTAATTTACTTACAGGTGGCCTGAAAAGAGAAATGTGGTGAAGGTTTTTATTTGAGACTGGTGCATTTTTAAAATTATTTTTATTTTTAAAATAGAAATGCTCAGATAATTTAAAAATGGCGCTCAAGTATTTTTACTTCCTTTCCTAAACAGGAATAAACCAGTACAGCTTCTACATATTCACCTTTTCAGTAAAATCAAAACACAAAGACTGAAATTGTCTTATCAAATAATGAGTATTAGTGTGGCAATCTCTAGTCAAAAAATAGATAAAAAATTCCATCTTCCCACTTACACTGATAAAATAGACCAATGGGAACAGATCAGACAAAGAAATTGCTCGGATTAATAAAAAAAATTTCTGTGCAGAGGTCTGCATCAATTTAAGCTATTCTGAAAGCTATTTTACTCATAAATTTGCAATAATTAAGAGACTACCATACATTTAAAACTGATCTAGCTTTAAATGTCATAGTGTTCATTAGAGCTGAAAGATTTACCATTACCATTGTAGTGGTAAAAGCCCTTGCTTATGTCTCTTTTCAAATCAGAATAATTACACTGGTGTAAGCACTCTCAAATTGACCTAACTGCATTCCAACCTTTAAACATATTCAACATTGAAATCGGGACTGTGTGGAGAAACAAATTTGCAAATATCAGTAGGTCCTTAGTGAAAAGACTGATTTAACTGTGCTTACATTTGACATCTGTATCACAGCTACAGCAAAAATGTACTTTTAAACAGCGTCAGCAACTATATTTTCATAAGAAATTAGATTTTCAACTGAAGAAAATAATTGGAATCACACATAATAGGTATATGCTTTCATTAGTAGGTGCATATAATTAATTTTCAAGTGTAAACTTGTGCATACATGCGTTTGCAAAAGCATTTTCACACAAATGTAATGGAAGTAATCGTAAAAACGGCTCATTACATCACTGATCCGTGTGAACTCAGCTGTGAAATCAGTTGATGAATTGTTGGTAAAACATAACATTGGGGGTACACATGCAAGCAAGATGAAAGGAAGGAATATAATACAGAAAAATATATTCACAGTATCCTGAACATCTGTAACATTTTAAAATTAAATCTCTAAAAATAAAAATGCAAAGGAGGCTACTGTCCTTTATATGCCTTAAGGGAAAAAGGACTGTAAAATAGGAAAATCTGGCTTAAGGATTGAGGCTTTTCATACTATTTATTTGTAAATATTTCAACCCATACACACTGTTAAAAAAATAACGGGGACAAGAAACAAGCTAAAAAACCCCCTCAAACTGACATAACTTAGCCCCCAAAAATCTTTTGGCAACAGCTACCTACAGTCTCCATTCTCCAATATAAGTTGCCACTGAACATTTTCCAAAGGTAGCTTTAAGATTGAAAACCTGGGAACACTTCTATAGCATTGACCCCTGAGCTCATGACATGCTTACGTGATTTGATGTTGGCATCTCTGTAGGTGCCATTCAGAATTGCAAGCTCCATCAGCTGCATCTTTTTAAGGCTGTCTTCTCCTTCTGCCTGCATATGAAAAAATGGGAAGAAAGTCAGGATTATGAACTCACTGGTGCACAAGATCTAAGTGACCTAGAATAAAATTGTTCAAGTTCTAACCAAGCAAAATACCTGCTTAACATTAGACGCAAAAGCAACAAGCTTTGTCAACTTTTCCATAAAATTAAGTGGTAGTTGCCAGTTGAATACCATTAAGTCTTGTTGACAAATATCTTAAAAGAGTTTTGGAAAAGGTTCATAACATAACTTATAAAAATTAAGGATTAAATGTAAGTTGCATTTGGTAGAAATAATTTAAGGAATTTTTTTTCTCAAATACATTGTCATGTACTCCTAAAGGTATCTTAAAAAAACCTGCATTATTGGGCCAGAGGAAAAATAGACACCACAAATTTTAAGCACTGCAATTTATTGTAATTTGCTCCACTATAGTCGATACTGACTACTGGGGGGGTGGGGCAAACAAAAAAATAAACAACAATCTTTGAGTAGCTTTCCTGACAGGATATTGACAACTGCCCTGAGGCTGAATTCCTAATTCTGGCATGTATAGATGTATTCCAGTGAGGATATAACTACTATTTACACACCATAAATTACTCTTGGTTTTGCTTCAATAAAAACTACTTCCCTGAACTACTCCATTGCTATCATGCAGGTTGCATAAATATTAAGTAGTGTTCAGCAGAAAAATACTCACTTTTTCATTTAATAATGAAAACATTTCTAACAGTATAATTCCATTTTTAAGATCAGAGATTTTGTGATCTGTTTTTCCAAAAATACTACCACTTGTTTAGTCTACATGCTATGGAGCAGAAAACATGATTATGATATAGAAAACCCAAGAGGGATGGTCAATGTCTACTTTAATGTTAGGTTACCATCTTGCCTCCAGTATGGAATGTCACTGCTGAAATTCCTAACTCAGATGCATAGAAGGGTAGCTTTCCTGTGAGCTTCACGCTTCCTTTGCTAAACTGGATTTCTTACCTTTTTACTCATCTAATCACACAATATTTGCCAGGTATTTGGAACAGTATTTTCCAAGTTAAAGACCTTGTTATACACACTTTACTCCCAAACCATGGACTAGTAATTTACTAAAGTCCAAGACAAAAACAGTTTTCAAATTTTATCTAAGCAAATACAGTACTTATTGCAAGGTATGCTCAAGGGCCACAACCCCTTGCAAAGGGAACTTTTAGGAGCTGATTTTTATCAACAACTCAAAATCAACATGGTAAGATGAGTCAACACTGAATTCCTTCCAAATGTCAGAAACTGAAAGTCCCAACTGCAATACTGAGGACTTGCATAAACACCAAGATTATCACACAGTAAACATTCAGAGTATACTGAAAGTTAGACATTTTCTTTATATGTTAAATACTGTATGACAGGGCAAGCTAAATACTAAATAAGGAAATATACATAAATTTATCATCTTAACTAGAAATTAATTGTACAGTTAAGTACTGTACTATCCTGAAGTGTCAGATACCATAGTCTCCATAGACCCTCTGGAATACAAAATGTGCCAATTCTAGCAATCTTAAAATGACACAGAACAGATTCATAATTTACATGCAAAATAATTTTATCTTTTTTTTTTTTAATAAGCTATTTTTCTATTCCATCTTTGCTGGTAAATTACCTAGGCAATCATGACACAATAAAACCAATTCCAAATCTATTTCCCTATCCAGAACTCTCAAATTCTCATCATTCTGGATATACTTTAACAAATTTATTTTAGCAATAAATATTTTTTAACACATTGATTAATCTTTTCTCCTCCTCCATAAGCTATACTTTGTTATTTGCTTTTTGTTTGCATTCATTTACTTATTTGAAAGTGTGTAACGAGAAAACCCCCTCACAATGTCCGTTGCATCTCCCATATAGCTCCATTAATGTTACTAAAATTGCTCACTTCCTCCAAATAAGGCCTTCAGGTGATTGATCTACGCCATTAATGACTTTCAGTAAATGCTGAATATTACACTCCACTTGCTAGGATAATTTTAGTAACCCTAATCCCAGATTTTGCACCACACTGAATATTTCCCAATATAACTACTTATAGGATAATAATTTTAAGACAGAAAATATTTTTACCCTTTTGACACGGTAAAAAGAAGGAGATATAAGTTAAAGTAAAAATGATTACTTGGACATCTTCCTATAGGTCACTACTGCTTTCTATTAGAAAAGCTGCTGCAATTACTAGGCTTTTCGAAGTATGTTTATGGAAAGAAAAAGGAACTTAAATAAAGCAGACCAAGTCCTTAACATTTATTTTTGAGATTTACTTCTCTAGACTATGCTCAGCAGCTGACAAACTTTTCTTCTTTTAAACAAACCCCAAAATACAGCTTAAAAATTTCCCTTAAAAACTGCACCAGGAAAACAATCAGAGATGCAAGATGTGGACTTGCATTACCAGACATTAACACAGACTTTCAACTTCTGGTCCTTTGATTTTTAAGGCATTTATTAGACATAACCCCCCCCCCAAGAAAAAAGCCAATCCTAGCACTTTAATAAACAAGTGTAATGCTGACCACAAGGTCATGGTTCCGGCTCCTCCCAGAAGATGGCACTGTTTGTTGCACAATGCCATCCCTGCAGGACATGGGTGCTCAGCACTGCCTGCACCACCCACCCCACCAGGGCTGCTCAAAATCCTGCCACTCCCCCACCCTACACTTGGAACAGCCACCTCATGGTGAAGGCACAGAAGCGGCCAGGACCCTTTGGGACACACTCCTTCACTCCCTGGTACCAAGCTCTCCACTTCAACATCCTCCACCAATAGCCAACTGCTCAAATTTCCAAGAGCTGAGTCAGAGCAAGGGCCACATGTTTTTCCCTGCCCTATCCTCTCCTTCTTGGCTGACAGATGATCAAATGAGGCACACGAGATCTATCTTAGCTCCAGGCATTCCTGCAGGCACTCTCTGTTAAAGCAAAGAGAGGTTGCGTCAGGGATACAAAGGCAATCTCTAAAGGGACACTACATTACCTGTACAATCGCTGCAACAAAGCTCAGTCATTTGTACCAAAAGGAAGGTACTTTGAGCAAACATCAATAAGGTCACTTAAAACCAGATTTGCATTACTAAGTTGAAGCTCAAGTGATTGACTCAAACCTCTCATCCTCTTAAATCTCCGGTGCTTTCCTTGTATTTATCATGTACAATGTAACATGCAGATTAACAAAAAAAAAAAAAAAAAAAAAAAAAAAAAAAAAAAAAAAGCCTTAAATGGTATCTTGAAACGTAATTCTTTAAACGTAAGCAACTACTTGCAAATGCTCAGTGAATATGAATACAGAAGAGATGGAAGCAGTAAATCCTAACAAAGCCAACTGTGCACAGACACCACTGGGTGCTGTTCGGTGAACACACAGCCTGCAACTCCTCACAGTAAGTAGCTCAACTCTACCCGGGATAGCAATAAGTAGACCTGAAGGAGACCAAATGCCAGTGAGGACCATCATTTTAAGTAACTTTCTAAGCTTTATCAGTGTAGGATTAATAGTTGCAAGGCTCAAAACACAAGTGCCACCTACATGAAGTCTCTGGGAAACATTTCCTTAAAAAAACCACAATTTCTAACTAAATAGACAGTGCTGACTATACAAATGTCCAGTTAAAAATCACAGTTGTCTCCTCTACTTTGGACAATACTGACAGTTTCACAAAAAAACAATGCAGTTTATTATATAACTGCTATTAGCGAGAGCTTGTTTCATGTCATGAAACAGGGAGCTTAAATAAAACACTCCAATGAATTCTTTTCATTATCAGCATTCAAGCTATACTTCAACCTCAGATATTCCAAAACCTTCAGAAAATCCTTTATTTATAGGCACTGATTCTCATGTGCATACAGTGTACCCTAAGGAGTATCATACAGTTTACCCTCTTATTTATACACAAAACATACATAGACTAGATACATTTGTTATCCAGGTGGAAGACAAGACAGGCACGCAGATTCCAAAGGTAAATGCCTTCATTGCACAATGTCAATGAAGGACTTTAGCAGATGACAACAGTTTTCAGAGGTGAAAGGTGGACTGTTAGATTCTGTCAACTCTGAGAAGCCTGTAACAAATTACGGCACAGAAGGAAAGAAAGATACTATTTAAAAGAAGGATCAAGTAGCACTGTCTAGGCTAGAGCAGAGATCCATAAGCCAGACCTGTGGAGACAGCCCGTGGCCACACTGCCCTGACATATTGCTGCCAGGCCCAAAAGGAGTACCACTGCAGCTCAGGTAATTCAGAAACCAAACTCACTTGTGTCATAGCTGGGAGATCTTATTCCAACAAAGCTTCTTGAGCCTTACAATCTCACACATGTAAGTCTCAAAATGTTCTGATTTTCATTATTACCAGGGCTGAAAGGAAAGGCTTTCAACATCTCTACAAACATAGGCGCTTTCCCCATATAATGCTCAATTTTCTTTTAAAGTGGTTTGGAAAATACAACAGATACACCTTTTTTCCCCCTACATTCTTAACAAACAGATCCTCATATTTAGGTGATATGTTAGTGTCTTTCACTGACAGTCTAGCTTCCAGATGTCATGCATTTTGGATGCGTTTTTGCAATCCTGTCACATCCCTGCACTTGAGCTGAATTCTCATGAACTGAAGTGAGCCCAGCCCTAGGAAAGGCGGAAGACAGTTTTATTATTTTGCACAAAATGCAATCAAGTCTGGTTTTGGGGACCAGTTCTTTATAAGCCGTGTCCTTTTAGGCTCAAAGCAGGAGCAGCAAAGTGGGAAGAGAAAATGGTGGCAAAGCAAAATGACGGACAGATCAGCCAGGAACACAAAAGCCAAAAACCAGTCTCCATCTTCCCCTGCCGACTATAGCAGGCCTGTCCCACCAGGCTCATGGAAAGAATGACCAGAAATGGACCATGGAAAGAAAAGCAGCAGCGTGACAGCACCAAAGAGCAGTTGCTCCTCAGCAACCTCTCCTGCAGAGCTGCCTCCCTGCCTGCTCCGCACCACTGCTGGATAAACAGCAGCACTCATGAGCAGCTTTCCTGGCACCCTTGGAGAGAACTCTTCCAGCTACCTAACGTTTTGTCCAAGTCCATGCACCCTTCTACACATTTGCTTCAAGTAGAGAATTCTTATAAGAACACACTACATTTTTTAGAATGCAGGTAAAGCAATAAATAATTTTACATGCGCTCCAAGCAGAAGGGCAGAGGACTCGTCAGTTATGGAAGAACACTATACTAATGAACAAGAATAAATACTTAAAACTCCTCCTCAAATAGAAAAGTAATTTAAAATTGCCACATAAAATAAACATAACTTTTCTACCACCTGGAAATACACACATTAAATATGAAGACTTTAATTATTCTTTAGACTGCCTATCTGCATAGTATAAACCATTGACTATTTACTAATTTAACAGGAATTCTGGTAAAATGCAATAGCACCACACTGAAATATTTTAGTGTCATTGATCTTATCCTACTTTTCCAGGAGGCAGTGCAGCTCCTCAGGGGTCTGTCACCCTGCCTTCTTGCAGTCCCCAGCTGCTCTACAGCCCAACAGCTGCAGCTTGGAGGCTTGTACTGTGACACTGGCTGGGCTCTCAGGCTCTAGAATGCTTTTATCTCCCTGACAAAGAAAAATCTTCCACTGCAATTCACTTGTAGATCAGTAAGTATTCCTAACATACCATGCGCCAGTCAGTCTTTACACATGAATGTCTCCATTCAGGGACAAAACCCTTCCATTCATAATTTACAAACAAAAAAACCTTACAAACATTTTACTACAAATTCCTAGACATACACGTATTAAACAGAAAAACAGATCTCAGGCCTCCATATATTGTAAAATATACTACAAAGGCTAAAACAGATTAGAATTTTTGATGCTGAAGTATATGTGCTTAAAATCCATGTTTGAAAGGTTGTTTTTTTTTTTTTTTTTTTTTTTGTATCTATGTTGTTGAAAGTGATGTATCTATAGCAACAAAATCCTAGGCGAGATGACAGGTAACTGGATGTAAAAGACAAAGAAATGAGCTTTTTTTGTAACACTCTGAATGGGAGTACCTCAACTAGTAATCAATTACCTACTGCAAGAGATTAGATTTTACTTTTGTAAAGGCTTTTAGTTCTGGGAAATTACTCTATTACTCAGTATTAAAGAAAACATCTCATCCTCCCTTTCCCTCAAAAAAATTTGGCAGAGACCTTCAAGTTTCCCATGCCCAGAATGTAAATATTGATAGTTAGAAGTTGCTAGTAAACAAATGTAACAGACTTTCTCATCCTTGATTATACACTTCTGAGGGTGATGGAGCAGAAATCCTACACCACAGCTTTGTTTGTTCTCAGGAGAATTGGTCAAAGGTCTTTTCCATCACAGTTTGGCAGCTATTCTTGTATTAGAAGAAATTTTCCCAAATACTTTTACAACAAAGACCTCCAGACCAGCCATATTTCTCAGAGTCCTGTATGTCATCAACAATCCTATGGCACTGAACAGGTGGTAAAACTATAGCTCAGTTATTTCTCTATTTCCTTTTCAACACCGACACACACTGCTATGGCTGTGAGGACAGGCAAAGATAAATTAGCATCATTATTTCTTCTGGGCAACACAGTCTGCTTATCTTCTTCAAAGCAAGCTCTCAGTTCAAATGATATGCAAAGAAGACTTGTGCTGTTTCACTTGACAAATTCATTGGTCATAATGTTAAAGATGCACTGGGGGAAAAGGCAGCCTATCTTTTTACACTTCCCATCACCTTATCTGACGTGTCCCTGTTTAATCATGATACCTGGCTTACCAGTAATACTTCTGAGAGTCCTGATGCCCTCCCTCCCCCACTTTCCATTTCTGCACAAAGAAAATACAGATAAGGTTCAGAAAATCGGCACACAGCATGTTTTACAAGCTAGACTGAAGTACAGCACCAGTGGAACTTACAAGTTTGCACCACCAGATATGCTAGTTGGCAGCACACTGGGATGGGGGGAATTTTGCTTGACCTTAACAGGTCAACAGTTCTTTAGGATAGATGTGATGGGTCCATTTTAAATCAGAGGGTTTGGAGCTTTAAAGGAAAAAAGAAAAGGTCACCTGGATAGGTTAAATCAGACTCTCAACAATACTTAATTTCAGAACTTATTTTTACTTCACCTTTTTATTATTATTTTTTTTAATTATCATTCCTATTTTCCTTGGACATCAGCTTTAATGTTTTTAATAAAATCTGTGATAAGAATCTCTATACACCACTTTGGAGAGCTTCAGCAATTCATAAAGCTCCATAACAGGAATGCATCTTTCATGACACACATATACATGCTAAACCTCAAAAAATTCTAAAGGAAAAAAAAATTACAATACATTCTAAAATGTTTTTAAAAGGCAGAATAATAATGAAGTGTGTCCCGATTTATTTGCTAGAATAGACATCTGCTGATATTTGTATTAAGATTCAAATGAAATACCTATTAATCTAAAGCATTAGACCAATTTTTAGCAATGTGCAAGCCCAACTTAAAAACTTCCAGAGCTGAACACTTTACTTTTGGTATTTCTAGTTTTGGCATGCTAGACATTGAAAATTCCTCCCCACTGGTTAGTTCAATTCTGAAAACAGCAGTTAAACTATAAGCACATTGAATGAGATAGTAGCAGAAAAGCCTCTCGTACAGATTTCCCACATATGGCTCTACCAGCAACATCCCGAGTTCCACGAGCATCTTAGGAATGTGAAGAGAGCAGAACGCAAACACGACCTGTATTATGCAGGTCTTTATTCCAGCTGTAGCCTTTGGAACAGACTGAACAGTGCCAGAACACTCAAACAGTGTTGACACATTCCACTTTTATCAGGACAAATTCACTAACCCATCCTGAGTTTTAAGTAAATTATAAAAACAATTTAAATAATATATGCTACAAAATGACCTATGATCAAGGTGGTTGTCCTAACAGGTACAAATTAGCGGGAGTTGTTAGAAGTATAACAACTGAATGATTAATTAAAATATTTACAGCTAAGTGTGGCCTGACCTGTAATATTTATTTTCCTTCTGTCATCTTAGGAGGTCTCTATTCAAAGTTTGAGTTTACACACTCCAAATAGCTGTAAATTCCCCTGAACTGCAAAGATACCTAACTCAAATACTGATGTGAGTGGCGACATGGGGAGCAAGATAGGACTGGAGACATGGAGAAACCCATTTAAGTGCGTCAAAACCAGTATTTTGTTGCAAACTCAAGAGATCCCATTGCTACATAGTTTCTTTCCAGCTATGTTAATAGTTTACTACTACATAAACAAAGCCCCTCATTTTCAAAATGGCACTGAGATATGACTGCGTGTTTTCATATGGAAAACATGTCCAGTATGTTTTGAATCTGTTCCCACCCAGAAATAATTAAAAAAAAGAAAGCAAGAAAAATGACATTTCACATCATATTTAGTAACAAAGAAAGAATGTGAGGAGTCTTTCTTTAGAGCAACAGAAGAAAACTAACTGCTGGTGACAGGGAGCACAAAGACTGTTGCTGTGAATTAGTACATGTCTTTCAAGTGCATCTTCTCTCCCGTGTTTCATTAAGCACAGGATTCAGGGCTGCACACTACCACATGGGAATTCAAGCTGCAGTAGTAACTTCTAAGACATTTTTATCTTCAGCATGAGATGTCCTGAAAGTGTAACACTGACTAATTAAAATAAACTTCTTTATTACACTATGGATTAATCCATGAATGTTTAGGCTTTTCCAGTTTTAAAATGTTAGTATTCAGGGAGCTTCAGTGGTCTTCCAACAGCTTCTTCAACTGTCACACTTACTCCTATTTTCAACAGAAATCATGACAGCTAAATGCAATATAAATTTTTTTTTTTCTGCATTTCACCTACACTCCCTTTTGTAAAATACTTGCATTAATGGTTTTATTCTCAAAATGACTGTTTTCTGCACACACACAACCTCTAAGGTCAAGGCATGTAATGACTGTTTCATTCAGAACTTTATATAAAGCTACCATCTAGAGAAACAGTATTGTTTTAAACCT
Organism: Zosterops lateralis; assembly: GCF_965231275.1. Classification (NCBI taxonomy): domain Eukaryota; kingdom Metazoa; phylum Chordata; class Aves; order Passeriformes; family Zosteropidae; genus Zosterops; species Zosterops lateralis. The sequence continues at coordinate 37,754,814 of NC_139764.1, read as the reverse complement.
AATATGCCTAAAAATCAAACCAATTTTAGTTTTACATTTCTAATCCAGCTAACAAAACAGAATATTGGCAGTTTAAAAGGAGATACACACTCAGTATATACCTGCAGTAATTTTCAATGGCTGCTATAAAGTGAATGAGTACTAAAAGGTCACAATTACTTCAACTGCTTACATGCCCACAAGTAGCCCATAGCTGTGTTGAATCTAACACCAAATGTGTGTCTCATATGCACTTCAGTGGTACTCTAACACCAGTGTTTAAATACTGTTTAAAAATCAAAATTAGCTCTTCCATAAACACCACAGATGCCTCTCCAGTTCTTGAACTCTCGGGGCTGATGAAGTCCAGAGGAAGGGAGTGATGGTATTCCAACTGGCCAGTCTCCCCTTGTGTGGCTGCTAAAACCCACTTTCACACAGCTTAAAAACACAGAGAAGTGAAAAAACGGATTGTGTGCATTCTGTTTAGGGGACAAATATGTCAATCATATGACCTTCCATTGGAAGGCTCAGGCTGCTGGAGGCAGCGTGTTGCTAGGGAAAGGGCTTTCTCTGCTATTTACTGAGCCTTCTTTTCAGCTGTTAGACACTGGCCAAGCCTTGTTTTCCACAGACAGAGCAAAAACTGGCGCTGCCCGGCAGGGACCGGCACAAAGGGCCTTTGAGGAGCACCTCTTCCCCAAGGAGCACTGCTGGGCACACCTGACCACTCACTGCATTCCCTCCTTCTCCTCCGGACACAGCCCTAACCTGTGGCTACCACGGTGAGTGAATGGCCAGTGACCTTCCCGGCCGTTCTGGCTGCTGCAGGCTGCCCGAGCTGCACACAGGTGTGTGCTGGGAGGTGTCCACTGCTCAGAGCATCAGGCACCAAAGCACAGGTTTGATCACAAACTGACAAAAGGCAGCTTTTTCGCTCCTGGCAACCCTGAAAATTTATTTGTGCTGTCACTAAGGGGCTGAGGGAAGGCACAGAAGTTCCGTCTACCAGTTTGTATCATTATTTTTCTCTACATAGCATTAAAAACACTTTAAAAAGCCTTTTAAGCTGTATCAATTTTCCAAAATACTTCTGACATCTGCAAATATTATGTAAAAATATACCTGCAACAGATTTGAATTTTTTAATCAATTAGTTTAATCTTAGCAACTTTGGTTACAAAAGATTAGTGGCTTCTAGTAAATGAAAATCATACAACATGCTTCAGTTTCTTGTAGCTACTCCAGAATAAGAGAAGTGATGATAATTTGACTTATTTCTTTTAAATGTAGTCATGTAATTTTCCAGTGTAATCACACAGAATAATTCAAACATACACAAGTCTTGCTTTAATTATTCATCATAGCTCTTGAGGGAAAAGAAAAAAAAAAAAAAAAAAGGAACCTGAAGCTGGAGTAAGTGTCAAAAAAAATTAAACCAACTTCATGTTTGAAGATATTTACCTTTTGGGCTTTGGGAATTAACCACGCACCTTAAGATCAGTATTTCTCATCCAGATTTTGACAAATAAGAACCACCTATTTTTCATAATGTATTAATATGAAGTCAGTTCCTTATGATATTCTACTTTGTATATAAGATTTTGTTCTGCTAGGTTATAAAACCAGATTACAAATACTTATTATTGAAAATAGAAGACATCAGCAGTAACAAAAAATTTAGTTTTGAAAGTATTCCTAATGCTTTAAAAAATACCCCTAAAATCGAAAAAAAAGATACTAAATTGCAATAAAAATACCTTTCTGTTATCCATCAATTTGCAAAACAAATTTGTATTTCAGCAATCTACGTTTCCTAAAGCTTGTTAAATCATAAGAACCCAACCAAACAATAAACCCCAAAGAACAACAAAAAAGCACCCTAAACCAACACCCCCTCCCCTCTTGCTCCCCCTTCCGTCCCCCACTAAACAAAACAACACAAAACAACGTTTTTACACAAAGTGTTTTCTGGATCTGCAGTAAAACCTACACATTTCCCCCCCACTGCCCAAGACTATTCAGATGCCATGCTTAAATTACAAACTCTACCAGTTTTGTATGTGGGCCATGTTTCAGAACTCTCTCTCACAAGTAAGTATTGGTTATGACAGCTCACACAGAAAAATGAGACTGTGGTATAGCAAACATAATTTTCTGTTCAGAAGGTACTGGGATCATGAGATACCTGACTATAGATTTGCCAAAATACAGGACTGGTTAACCAATCTGGAAAATCCCTGAAGAAATTACTGACCATTTTTTCCATCTCTTTTTTTCCCTACGATCCTCCATTACCAGAATCAACTAATTATAATTTGGTTTCTATATAATAATTGAGTCTATATGATAAGACAATTAAGTTCTTAAAGTAATCTTCTGTCCTAGAATGAAAGAGGTATGTATCAGGCCAATCTTAAATAATTAATTTGACCATTCTTCCCTGCTGTTCTACACACTAATTTAAAAATCTGCCTCCTCAGCAGACACAGACACTAAAGTAACCATTTAGCAGGACTCACAGTATAAATTTGATCAAATTTCACTGCAAGTTAAAGACTGTACTGGGACAGAAATATTCAAAACCTCTGCGTTTCTCTTTGCTGCTGATCACTGCATGTTTTATAGTGCTGCATCTGAACAGCTTGCTACAGACTCCAGATTAGATATTACACCAAAACTTCATTTAATGGTTTTCCTTTTTCATTTTCTAAGCAGCTGGGTACCTGAACTGTGGCTGAAACAAACTGTAGCTACTGAGCCATCCTAGATCACTGCTGTCATGTCATGGTCAGGAAACCATTCTTGACAAGATACTCCTGCAATATTTCTGTGCAGCATCTCCCCTGTACCTTCTAACTAACCTTAAATGCCAGATGCATATTTTAAGACTTTTGCAGAGAACAAGCAATGTGGGTTTTAAAAATACTCATCCACTCTAAAACCACCAAAGAGTTCCAGTGGTAATTTCTCCCTACACATTCCCTACCAGTGTCTTGCCCTTCGCTCTCACTCTGTCTTGTATTGATATGAGATTTCCACCTGCTTTCTGAATGATCCTTGAGCCCTGTTAAACAAGTAACACTGTCCCATTTCTAGATTTCTGACTCAATTCTTCACATCTTTCTGTCTGAATCTGAATATTGTTCAGACACTCTGGTTCTCTAAAAATTTATTGTTCTAATCCAATTTTTAGGGGAAACAAATTTAGACTTAGATGTTAGAAATACGTAGAATGAAATAGTCTTTCAGAAACTGCAGAATTATACTTTTGTATTATAGCAGACAAGGTGCACAACCATAAGCAAAAGCAGCTTAAAATATATTTTCTACTACAAGACAAATCACCTTAGTGCCTCTTAATCTCCTGAGCCTCAGAATCTCATGAATATTTCAAAATAATACCTAAATTCACACAGTCTCTAATTTTATGGAGCATATTCTTATACAAAGCACTTTGCAGTAAAAATCTCCTTTAATGTGTGTAAAAACTAATACACAGGAAAAAAAATCCAAAACCAAAACCTGAAAAAGTGTATTTTAAGCTCTCAGTTACATGATGTGGCTGAAAAATTAACAAGTGAACCTAAAAAGTGATGCAAGTTTTTGGACACTCAGAGTAACTGAAGAATATTTATTTACTCAGGATTAATGGGAAGAGACAAATGAAGTTCTTTTTCCTTAAGCCAAGGGAAATAAGGACAACAAAGGCACAAAAGGTGTGAAAAGCAATGAACATCATTCTGAAGCGATTCAAATGAATGGATAAATTAATGGAATTTTGTTTCCAGAGTGTGTAAAAGTTGCTGTGCATCTGTGCATGACTCAGTTCAGAAAGCTAAGACTTTGAAAAACAGAGGATGGAATGAGAATCAATCAGACAGAAAACTTAGGGAGAATAATTTCAGAGGAAACAAGTTCAGACAAGTTTACCTAGCAAATACAACAGTCAATTCTAGAATGAAAAAAATTAAAATGCCATCCTTAAGACTTTTTCCCAGGCTACAAATTAGTTCAGGATGATTAGGCTGAGGTTTTACATTGCTGTCAAAGGAGTCAAAAGTTATTTTTCAAGCTGTAAAAAGCCTCTCAACTGGTACTCCTGTGGTACTTTAAGCCAATTGAGCTAGTGGTGGTCACAGTCCTACTCTTTCCTCACTGCTGCTCTCCTGTATCTATCACTGTCCCCAGGACTGAACCATGCCAACCTGCTCATCTGGGAACACTTTTTTTTTTTAACCTACATATTTTTCTGCCAGGTTACAAAAGTGAAAGAGCTCACTGCAGACTCACCAGACCAGTAAGGGAGGACAGACTGATGGGAGCTGACACCTCAGTGTCCAACTGACTCAGTTCCATGTGGAATCAGGAGTCTTAGTCTTGCTAATTCTGAAGCCCAACAGTTTAATCTTCTTTTCTAACTGGAAACCACCACCTGACAACTAAATGAATTTTGGCTTCATACAAAAACATTTCATTTCATTTTTCTTATTCCTCATTCTCCTATGATTTTTTATAGTTTTGCCCATTTCTTTACTCCTTTCTGTCTTTCTTCTCTCTCGATATCAGCCTTCAGTGAAGAAATACTATTACAGCTTCTCTTGGCCAGCTGTACTGCTGACACTCCTCTAGGTTACCTTAAACCACAAGAAGTGTATTCCTCCATTTGTAAATTTGCTCATCAGGAGCAATGGCTACAGTCTCAACCATTTACCTACTACTTTAAGTATACATATTCTTATTTTGCAGAGATTTTGAACTTTTTCGGTATTTTTTCTCCACGAAAAAACTATTTTCAAACCTCTAAAAATATCATCATTCTAAACTGGCAATTCTTACACCTTATACCAGCAACTTTAAATCCACAGCAGTTAAATAGTGCACCCAGTACTTATGAAGCCCCATGATAAGAAACTGAAAATAATGCTTGGTTTGAAAGTGCGAGGACTCTAGAAAAATCAGTTTCCTTACTGATATTTTTTCCTTTTTGTGCATTATGTTCTTCTATAGAACTACCCCAAGTGAGAGCTGCTGATTTTTTTTAGCCAAGAACTGTATGACTTAGGTTATGCATTTTGTTTTCATGTCTCTGCATGCAAGTTATTTTTAGCATAACAGTATACAAACACTTCTGACCTGGAGCTCAGATACCTACAATACACATGCAAAGAAATCCGCTCTCAAAAGTTTACAAGTTAGTAAGTGAAAAAATTGCAGAAGGAAACAAACTGCTGGGATCTAAAGATCAAAGGCAAAAGTAACAATGCCACAGCAGAAGCAGAATTAAATGGAGACTGGATAAAAATACTTGCAAGAGAGGTTGTTAGTAAAGAGGGAGTGCCCAGAGAAGAAACAGCTGCTATCCCTACTGTTCTAGCAGCATGCACATTTCTTTGATTCTCTGGATTCCTGGACCAGCAGGAGCCAAGAACCCTCAAAATATAACAAATTAAACACAGAGAACAAGTACTTTGCATAGCTTCCCACTTCTTCTCCATTATGGTATTCCCACCTTTTTTCTGTGTTTATCCCTGACACTTCCTCTGTGTTCCCCAGTGCTGGGTGAAACATTCAACAAGGTGATTTACCTCTCTAAAAGCCCCAGAAAATATGTGAGTTACTTTTCTAGCACTTAGAAGATAAAATCAGCTCACAGAAAAATCTGGTAACTGTGTATTATATCCATCCACAAATTAATTAGCCTGCAGCTTCATTCAGCACTGAAGCAGAAAAGGGACTTTTGCTCTCAGTATGAAACAACAGGCTCATCATAACTCCTGAGAACATACTGTAACTGGAATTAGATTCAGACCTAAGCAGGCCCATCTCAGTTTTACCTAAAACCAGACTTTTTTCTGTGTGCCATACTTTTAGGTGATAAAATGATAAGGTTTCTCCTACACTGCTCATGAGGTAAAGGACAGAATATCCTTCAAATTAAATATCCATCTTCTATCAGGTAATTTGCCTGATGTGTGTTTTCATGTACTCTAGAGAAGGATGTTTCTGATGTGACCGATCACTGAGTTTTACATTTTGAAAATCCTTCATTAAAAAAAAAAAAAAAAAGTGAAATACTAGGCTGCAATTCCCACTTTCCTCTTCCACAGGTATTGCAAAACTAAACTCATACTGTGTAGCCCAGATTCAGGTATCAGTAATTTTTAAATATCTCTATCTCAACATCTGACCTAGCCAAAAATTCCCACCAGTTCATGCTTTTCCTACACTCCCACTGCCACTAATTTTCACTTCAGTTTTTCAAGTCGAGCAGAGAGAAGAGGAAGAATGCACCAGATGTGATATAATATAGGTGCCAATCAAGCCCCACAACACATGGAACTAAAATTCTAAAATGCAGAAAAAAATCTCAGAGTATGAAATCTGAAAACTGTAATACCAACATATACATTTCTATTTTTTCAGATTTACTCCCTGATTTCTGTAAATAGCATCGACTTGCACAGGTGGTGTAAGGTATTGGAACTAAGGACCTAAGTAATGCACTCAGTTCAATCTACTGTCCTGAAGTATTTCTGTAGCATTGCCCTTTCTATATATATATTTTTAATGCCGATAATGTCCTCTAATAATTTAGCAACCCTCTTACAGTACAGAGTGTAGAAGTTTTCTTAATTTCAGTTTCTCAAGCCACTTCACAAACACTTAGTATTTTTATTTTATTGTAAATATTTATTTATAAATATTTTATTATAAAATTTTGCCTTCCAGTAACTCATCTAAGAAATAAGAAGAGAAATAAGAAAAATATGGGGGTGGGAATCAAGTCTGATGGAATCAATTCCCTGACAATATTTCTAAAACTAACTTTAAATGAAGAGCTAAAATTTTGAGAATTAGTAAAGAGTAAATGCTTCTCTTGTTGTCTTCTAATTTCTTTGGAGATAATTCTAGTTTCACAGAAACAGCACCCTGAGGCTACCAAACAGCTTCAGCTGCATCATTAGTAACTGTTCAGGAATTTGTTAGAACTTAGCAGCTGTTCAACCACTGAATCACCAGCACAAATTTACTATTTTCCTTTGTTAATTTACAGGATTCCTGCTAGTGATGTAAGATTATATTAAGGAGTTCTAACCTTATTTTTATGGCTTTAAACTAAAGTTCAAATTACTGCCATTACGGCAGTACTGCTCCCTTTTTAATTAGTTCCACCTCCATATCCTAATACTTAGAGTAAAGACTTGAGATATGTATTAGAAAGGAGATCACAAGGCAACATTTAAGCCTTAAGCTATATAACAGATATAAATTATTTTGGGGGAAATACTGCATACTGTTGTATGCATGTCCTTGAATATACACTTTTAAAGCTAGCATCAAAGTATTCAAGCACAATTCAATAGGATCTTTCCTATTTCTTTAAGTTACCCGAGTGAAGTGGCTGGGAGAACACTAACTAACACATGCTTCCAAACAAGCCATCAGTTCTCCCACAGCCTACTGCAGCTGACTTCTTCAGCACAACTGAAGGTTAAACAAGCATAAGTGATGTTCATCACTTGAGGCACTTGTGAAAGCACCAAGTCCATCTTCTCACATTTCAATAGCAGCGGTGCTGACAAAGGAGTCAGCAGGTCAAAGCCCAGCTCACTTTAGAGAGAAGGCAGGCAGGCCTGAGCTGGGAAAACATTTATATGTGACCCGAGAAAAAAAACAGCTTGAAGGGCCATAGGAACTTATTTGTTTTCGAAAGAAACCTCAATGCCCCTTTCAGAAGCAGATCTGACAAGTGTTGTGATAAATATTAAATGCGCAGAGGAAAGTTGAAATCAATAGCAGGTTAATGTTTATTGAAACAATACAGAGGACCATTTTTAATAGCATTACTTGAAAATAGATCTAATCTAGCAAAGGAAATTCAATTTATGTTTGGAGCAATCAGATGTTGCTTTTTACTCCGGGGATTTGTTGCAAACTATGTCTCTCAAAATGTGCTTACTGTACTGCATTTAGCAGAAACAGTTTAGCCTTAATAAGCCGATAGTCTGCAAGGGAGCATGGATCAACTTATTCTCATTAAGAATGTAAGCAGCTTTCTAACAGTCTTCTTTGCTGTTCAGCCCATGCCAGAGAAAGCAGGGATCTCTCCTCTAAACCCCGTAATTTATGAGTTTATTCAAACTCGCCAAATTGCTTTAAGTAAACGCCTCTTATATTTGAAAATTCCCATGGCAACTCATTTAGTTTGGCAGGAAGGCAGACCCAAATTCAATCCTTTTATCCTCCTGCTAAACCATTACAATGGTAACTGTGCTCTGACACTCTGAAGAGACTGCTAATTACTGTACTGGGCTCCCCAGACAGATCCCCCATTCAGATTAAAATGGTGTGCAGGGCAGAGAACAGCAGCAACACCTTTGTGCACAGGAAGGGATGTACTCTCACATTACGGCTTTTCTGCAAGAGAGGCTCCAAGGCTGCAAAGACAAAGCATCTCCTATCCACTAAGTCATGCAGAACAAACACTGAGGAAGGCAAAAAGCCAGTGGAATGACAGCGAAGGAGACAACCAAACTGCTCTAACTTCAGCGTGTGGACTACTGAACACACTTAGTCACCTCTCAAATGAAATTAATTCATCTTGTTATTGCTGTTATATACCGCGTGTATTAGTCTAAACTACAGATCAAGGAACGACATAAAACGCTACCGAGTATTGTGTATATACTCCATGTGCAGAACCCACTGCCTGCCTGTCATGAGAATGTTTCAATTTTTAAAAGCCACACAGGGTTTTAAAATAATAATAATAATCTTTTACAGGGTTATTTATTTTGAGAAGGGGATGTGCGGATTTTGTAGCAAAGGTTCCCCCCCCCCCCCCCCCCCGTCATTCTTCTACAGCAAATAAAGATAATGGTTTGTCCTCCCAAAAAAATTAATTTTAGTCTGTTTTGATCATACCACCATTTCTTTTGGAGCAAGAGCACCCACAGTAAACATTACAACAACTTTTCTTCCTTTCTCCATAGGAAACGGACCAAAACTAGTAAAAAACTAAATGTGCAAAAGTAAGACACATTCTTAGGAAGTTATTCAAAAGGGAAGTCATCTTTTAAAATGTTAGAGATCAAGTAATGGATTTAATTTCAAAACGTATCGTCTCATTTCTCTTTTAATATAAAGTGAATAGCTAACATCTCATACTTGTTTTTTCAAAGTACAACTTTAGATTGTGCATTAGTTTGATTCATAATATTTGGGAAAGTTAAGCTTTCACTTAAGAAATTATGAAGATATTCTAAGCCAACTGCATATTTGTTTTAAGAACAGATTTAGTTCTAAAGTCCTATATGCAATGGCAAACAAGAAACCCAAGGAATTTTATCACGAAACATTTCTAATGAAATGCAGCCGTACTGTTAAAAACATCATTAAAATGTAGGCTGACTCATCTAACAAAGCAGTCAGATCCATCTGGCCCAATTAGTGAAGCAGTCTACAACTTCTACCAACAGAAAAGTTTTAAAAAATAAACCCAACCTAAAAACCCAAATAAAAAAAACCCCAAAAAACCCCACAAAAAACAAATAACAACCAAACAACCACCACCACCAAAAAAACCCTCAAACAAAAAACACAAAAAAAACCCCAAACCACCCAAAAAACACACCACCCCAAATGAAACAATCCAAAAAACCAAAACCCCTCATATATTGCTTCATCTGACCTCTACATGCAATTCATTCAGTGGTTTATAAGGATGCTGGTGAAGTCAAGAACCAAACAACAGGTACAAACAATCTAACAATGTACTTTAATCTGTGATGTACGGACCATTTCAGATAAAAACATACTGATGCATTAATTATGCCTGCCCATATATTATACTTGCCAACCCTATTAATTTTTTAATTAAGTGCCTATTGATGTTCAAGGTAAGGTCTTCATATGCCTGTAGAACATTCAATGCATCTTACAGTGCACATACAGTGTAAATGTATTAGTATATTTGTGAGACACCACCTATGCATATTAAATACAGTCTAGTCCCACATACTCCATACAAATTCTACAGAAAAATGAGTGTCACTCTGATCCTACCCCAAGAACAGTTCAACATCAAATTTCAACTACAGAAATATTGCTTATCTTCACTTCAATGAGAATTAGTATCTGATGCTATTACTAATACTTTAATAAGGATAAAATAATCATTTTCATTTTGGGGTTTCTAGTAATTTTTTTCAGGTTTAAGACTGTACTATCCACTTGTATTTGGCATTTTACAAATAGAAAACAGCTCCTTTGCCTTACTGTGATGGTAGAAACACAGATTACCACCCACATTTTGTTTTCTTGCTTTGCCATTTGAAAATAGTTCATCAGCCCAGCTGGACAGCATCTGAAATCTCTATATGGCTTCATATTTTGGGTTGCAGTAAGATTGTTCTTTATCTTTTTTGGCTATCCCATAAGCCACCAGAAAACAACAAAAAATTCAGTTTTGCTTTGGTTTTGATGATGAAATAATTCAGTAAAAAGGTTCAAGTCACCCTTATCATCAACTGCACCTCCAATTTTAAGCCTTCTAGAAACTCCTATATCAACTGTCTAAGACATAACACAGTGTCAGTGTTACTGGGGAGGGGAAGGGGTGTCTCAAGAATAAGAAAACCCAAAGTTTTTTCTAAAGATAATAATCAAATAACACAGCAGAAGCTTTTGTGCAAGTCAGCACATAAAACTGTTGAGTGAGGTCTGTATGATAACTACAGAGGCCTAAGTGACAGACTGGTTCATGTACGGTATTATGAATTCTTTTAACAAAACATCTTTCAGGGAAGGCTGCAGGACTCACCAAGGATTCAGAAATACCAGTTGCTACACTTTGCCAAAAGCAATGTATTTTAAACCAGGCAACTCAGAAGAAATATTCTGAAAGGTGGTGGAGAGTTTACAGAAGCAGTTTTGGCAGCAGTTTCCTATACTTCCAAAAGCAAGTGTGCATGGATTAATGAACCAAAGAATTGTTCTGGAGTAAGGTCATCGCTACTGGGATGAAAAGCAATTTCACTTGCATGAGATCCTTCAGGATTTCTAGAGTCTCTCCAAGCAGGATGATACTCTTGGTTTGATACATTTTTCTCCCTTTTGCAGAACCCACATCTCCAAAAAGAAAAAGGACAGAAGAACCATGCTCTGACTAGCCCCCCTAAGATGCTGCACTTCAGGTATCAAGAGCAAAGAAAGGCTCTGCACTGCACTAAGTACTTCTCATAGGAAGCAGAACAGAGACTTAAATCATCATCAGATCTATTTATACTTCTGAACCAATGAACACTGACACAAGTGAAGGCATAGATACATATATCAACCTCTCTTTTCCAAGAAACTACCTGGAAAAACTCTTAAACCCCGCTTTCTAGATGGAGCCTTTTGTCTCTCTGAAATCCGGGTTATGTGGCATATTGTTCTCTGCCATAAATGTAACACATCAACATGCTTTGGAGAAAAAGAAACTTCAATCACCAGAAACACAAAATAATCCTGATAAAGTTAAGGGAGTATAGCCACAAGCCTGAGGTCAAAGCCAAAAAAAGAACTGGTCTAATTAGTCAGACATCTAAAGGATGCCACAACAGTAAAGTGAGAAGTAACTATATAGAGAAGCACCAAAAAGATAATTTGAAAAAAAAAATTCTTTTCCCCCAGAATCCACACTAAACCCTTATTTCTATGCTTTCAACTGTAATATTTACTTGTTTGGATTGGTAACCGTGATATTTGTCTGGATTGGTAATATATGCTATGAATACTAATCTTTTAGAGCAATATGGATATGTTTAATTTCTATAAATACAACTATCAAACTAATTTTTTTCTGAAATTACTTTTTTTTTTAATCATAAATAACAGGCTGATATTCAAAAGAAAAGAATTTTCTATTCTTTACATAAGCCTGCCTAGATATACAAGCTGTCTGGAGAAACCAAAATGTCAGAAGTTTACTGTTCTTATGCCAGTTAAGCTTCCCTGCTAATAAATTCTTTTAATTAAACAGGATTCTACTTAGACCTTTCTGTGAATGAAATTAAAGTAAAAAGCAAAGCTTGTTAAAAAAACCAAACCCACAATGACTGATATGAAAACACCAAAAGGAGTAATTGTCTTCTTTTTCCCCTCATGATTCTACTACACACACTTCCATCAGAAAGAGTATGCTGAATCTAGAAAGAGAAGACATGCCTTAAATTACAGGTGCTTTACATTAAATGACATGAAATCATACATCTAGTTTCCTAAGTTCCTCTGAATCTTCATATTCAGCTGAAAGCCAACGTGTGATCCACATTTGAAGAAAATTGACTAAATGGAAATAAATAAAACCAGCACCTAGAGTATGTTGGGGATTATGTCTCAACTACATCATTGTAGAAGTTGTCTTAGCAAAATTTCTAACGTTTCCAAACCAATTTAAGACTTTCACTAAAAATCAACTACCAGATTACAAACATAAACCACTGATGCACACAATTGTGCATCTTTCAAGTTCTTAGAAGTAACCTAGAGAAAGATTTTTAGGAAAGCCTGTACACTTCAGATGTACAAAGTACTACTAATCTTAATCGGATCTTGTTACTGAAGCCACATAGGATCTTTAAAAAAATCCTACAGACAGTAGTAAAAGAAAGTATTTTCCAAAAACTATTAACATTTATTAACTGCTAAAAATGGGTTACTTTAAAATGCTGTAAAATATATAGAATATAAAGTATGACATAATAAGTATAAATTGTTATTTGTCAGCTTCAGCGTCTTACATGCTTCGCTTTATTTTCCAAGCACTGCAGAATGATTTACATGGAAAGAAGGGACAACATTTTCTCATATGATACTGGTAGAGTTCCTTTAAGGCTGTCCAGTTGAGCAGGACTCCTATTTGATTCTGCACAACTGCTAATCTTCCCGTTTACTTTGTAAGGAGGACAAAATATATAATTTAGCACCTAGTTTACCTGTAGCACAAAGGCAGCATAGCTGAAGATACACATATATAATGTTAAAAAGTTGCTCCATAAAAATATTTTGGCAATACACAGAATATAGGTTTATGCAACACACACAAAAAAATTATTTTGAATTCAGTCTACACTGAAATCAATGAGACCACTTATTATCACAACTTCTTATGAGCACCAAGAACCTTCAGAGTCTCCCCTGCAATCCCCAATCCTACGGGATAATAAAAACTTTGCTCATTTTTCTGTCTCCAAGAAACACCTGTAAAACTACAGATTGCTACAAAAGAAAGGGCATTCCAGTAATGGCCTCTCACGTATTTATTGTCAAGTAAACATTTACCCCTCAGAGTATTTAAAAAACCAGTAAGGGCTCTTGCCACATTTGACAGATGAAAAAGTTAAGGTTTATTTAAAGTACCCTTGCTATCATAGGAGAAAACAAGTGTTTCTATGATCTGATGTGATCTAAAAGCCTGATTATTATTTTTTTAAAATCTTTCTTGAATCTGACTGACCTTTGGATCATTAAGAGATTTCCCTGAAGCCGTCCTTCACTGCTGTGTAATAAACTATCTCTTTGAAGAGTTCTCCACCATCCCCAAGGAGAGGAGTTGATACTGCAAGAATCACTAAGGGAGTCCCACAGCCCAACCACCTCCTTTGGAAATTAACCAGTAATTTCAGAAATGACTAGTGAAAGACAAATACAGGCTTTGCTCTTGCAGGCACTAAGAAAATCCAGTGTTCTTCCCAACACTGTATCATAGTCTATCTGTTCCAAATGCCAGGATCCCATTAAGTGACAAATCAGATTAGCACAGTATTACCACATATACTATGGCAGGTTTAAACCAGGAGAAATCCAGACACACCTGTTAGCTCCCTTGGTTTTTTTAGAACTTATCCTCCAAAATAAAACAAGTGATTATACTCCTGCAAACAGCTTTTCTGCACAGTACATCAAGATTTTATTATTCAAAACATCTGATGTCTGTTAGTAATGATTTTGACTGTTAATTCTAACAAACTAAGTAAGCAAACTTTATTTTAAAACTTTGAAACTTTTCTTTAAGACCCTTGAAGCTACAGGTCTGGTCATTAAAAACTGAAATGTCAGACTAGTAGACAGAAAAATAAGGGCACCCAGTGCCTAACATAGCCAAGAGGCTGAGCAAGGAACTGGAATTGCCCACTTCCATCATAACAGCACTCAAGTACCCGTGTGTACATTTGACAAATCCCCACTCCACCTTCTAGTTCCATTTCACCTGATGTATCATTTGTTTGCTTTAGCACAACTGTACCAAGAAAATCAGGGTAGCCTAAGTTAAAATTCTGTTTTCAAACTAGGACACAAGCTAGAGAATGAAGCAATCATAAAGATTCTAAGATGAGGGCATAGCAATGCATGCAATTACATGACTGAAAATTAGTCTTCATGAAAACTGCTTCAAATGATCATAAGACAGACAACTCCAAATGGTGGTTTTGGGGCTTTGATTTTTTCAGCTTCATGAAAAAGGATTTTTAGTGTAATGTACAATTTTGGAGGCTGTAGCAAAGTATCTATCAAAGGCTGGAATTATTTATTTATAAATAAAGCAGCTGAAATTCTTTGCATCTTCAGCTGTGTTTGGTCAAATAGAAAACCTCACATCTTCCAGTCCATTTATAGAAAGCTGCAATATCAAAGGACTGGATATAGTGCTAGAGACCTCTGACTTCATTAGATTTGCTGGTGTTGAAATTTCCTTCTATCCAGTATTTCCAAGTGATTTGGAATATAAAACACAATTTCACTTTACAATGAAAGTTGAAACTGATGAACATAAATTACTACATACACAGATGACGAGAAAACACTAAAAATTAGCTAATAATTGTAATACTGAAAATGTAGAAGGCAGTGCTGTTTTCATTAAGCTATTCCTATTAATAAGGCAGAGCTTTTAAAATATTTACTGAAATACAGAAGATAGAAGAGAAAAAATTATAAACCCCGTACCATTTCCAACAACACACAAGAAATATAATACTTGATGGAATCTTAAATGCTTTTCTTTATTAACTGTTTTCCAAGAAATGCAACCTCCCAGTAAGACCTTATCTAATCAATTTCCAGGATGCTTTACCACTCTCCAATTTAATATAAAATGTTACAAATGGCCTGGTCCAAAATAATACAAACTATTTAACATAATCAGCTCCAATCTCTTACATCATGCCCACCTATGTTTATCCTGCTAACAGTATCCATAACATTCCTGAACATTAAATTTTAGCCTATAAACAATTTATAGAAGAAAAAGATACCCTATTAGTTCTCCACTGAAAGCTCAGGTATTTCTGTATTGTTTAAAAATAGAAACACTTAAGTTTTCTATTGAATAGTAGGTGAAAAACTCTTGGCACTTTTCCAAAAGTTAGAATTTTCTGTCTGATGTCAAAATAGTACAATGTAGAGCAATTAGATGACTGTAAATCATCAGTCAGCATTAAACCACAGATGTCTGTATGGCAAACTTTACTTTTGTAAAACTAGAAATCTAGATTTCAAAACTAACATTAGCAATAAAGAATTCTTTAAATGGCTGGAAAAGGGAAACGTTTACTGGTTACTTTACTATTGTTTCACACAAAAATCTTTGCAATTGCTAAGATCCTTCCAGAAACCACTCCAAGGTGACTCATACATGAAGTGATCTGACCTCCTTAATATAGTCTGGCATCAAAATGTGTTAAAAGTGGAGGGCAACAAAGTCCAACTCTTCATACTACATCTCCCCAGGAATTACAATTCTGCAAATACTGTTTCTTTCACTTAGGTATTAAGTTGAGATTCTAAACATGAAAAATCAACCAACCAAAACTACAACTAGAAATGAAGGATTTGTCATCATCTTCATTAACATGGCCAGACAAGGAGAATCGTAGCTTAATCATCTGATTTTTGAATAAGTGGAGAAATACTGTAACAAGATTTTATATAAAGATACCTAATTATATGTTCTGTTCTAGGACCATCAACAGAAAAAGAACAAAACTATGGAAGAAGAAATAAAAAGAAGAAAAAACAACTAGAGGAAGCACTGGGAAAATAGCCAAGACTAAAGCATGCAAATTATAAAAATGGGTTGAAAACTTCAGAAGTTGGTACAGGTACCACAAAACAAATTACCAGAAAAGGTCAGTATCATTTTTCCTTCCATGACTATGTCTACCAAAAACCAAATAGATTTGGCACATTTCTGGAAGACAGACAAAACCCATGCAGAACCTAATTAGAGCTCCTAACCACTGCATAATCCGGCTTTGGAATGGCATGCCCCTACTGAGTTTCAGGCAACAAAGAGTCTTTGTTTCTGTTCAAGAAGAGACTATTTTCTAAGTTTCCCAAGGTATTTTCCAAAAACCAGATCTGCCATTTCTCAAGCTATACATTTGTAACACCTTAAATAAACGCATACAGAGGATAGTGGAGAAGAAAAAGGGGAAAAGAGAGGGCATGCAACAATAACTGCATGTAGGCACAACTAACTAATTTCTTTGGGTTCTAGAAGCATCAAAGGTGTCCAGAAGAAGATTCACTTGGATTAAGGTGTTTAGAAATAACTGCTGGAGAAGCTTCTTTCTCCCATTAGTATAAGAAAAACCTAGATGGAAAAAGAATCCTTATGAACTGCTACCTAAGTTATCAGCTAATAAAACTAGACATATTTACACAGTTATATTTGATCATGACTGTATGCCCAAATTTGTAAAACAATCAACTGAAATATGTGAGGGCACAGATCATCATAAATTTGTACTCACTATTTAATTATTGGTCAACTTCCTGAAAATGGAAAGTTGAAAACAAATTTATAATCATAATATAAACAGCACATTTTATATCTCCTTTCAAAATCAGTCTCATCACAGAATCACAGAATGATCTGGCTTGGAAGGGACCTCAAGAGACAATCTAATCCTCACCTAGAGCAGACTCCAGGTGGGTTTTAGATACCTCCAGAGAAGGAGACTCCAAAACCTCTCTGGGCAGCCTGTTCCAGAGCTCTGTCACCCTGAACAATATTCTGAGGAATAATTCTAATTTTCTCTTTGTACTAAGAGACCATTTCAGGAGAGTTGAAAAATATAACAAAATTTAAACTAGATTTATCTCTATTTGGCTGAAAATCATCAAGACATGTTGTTGTAAATATGGTATCAAAAAACCATTTCCATTCAACAGAACTTATTGTGGTGGCAATGAATCACCGGTCTACGGATTTTCCACCACAGTACACAATGATGGACAGAGCTACTTCTCA
This sequence comes from Zosterops lateralis, assembly GCF_965231275.1. Lineage (NCBI taxonomy): Eukaryota > Metazoa > Chordata > Aves > Passeriformes > Zosteropidae > Zosterops > Zosterops lateralis. The sequence continues at coordinate 37,737,533 of NC_139764.1, read as the reverse complement.
CTTGCAGCTGGCCCAAAATAATTTTGTTAGTACTAACGTAAAGACAAAAAATAACACTGCAGTGACATATCAAGTACAATAGGCAAACACTTCCTTTCTGAACTGGTATAATAAGTTCTTGTTCTCATTTTTAAAACTCAGACTTGCACGACTGAATATTTTCAGGGAAGTCAGACTGTTAAAATGAATAGCGGAATTTACTTAAGGACTGATGAACATAATTCTCATAATTCTTTATTCAATTTGTGAATAACCTACTTAAATTACCAGTACTAGACATACTGGACAGTGGAACACACAAAGAGGAACATTTACAATCCTCCTTTGTTTTTCACTGCCATAATCAGAAATTCACTGTAGCAGGATATTTTACTCCCATGCCATTTGCACGTGAACATTTTACTCTCAACTCTGCAGAAATTTATGTTTATTTAAGGGGTGGTCTGCTGCAGTACCGTATTTCCCTGTCTGCCTGTTCTCAGGCCATCAATTCTGTCAATGCTAAGCCTGACTAGACCTGACTCTGCAGCAAGTCGAGCAGTGAGGTTCAGATCTCCACCAAATGGACTCGGCACACGGTCAGATGAAGGCCAGGGCTTTAGGATGCCAAACAGGAAGCAGGAACAGCAAATCATGAAGGAATGGCAGGACTGCAGCAGCCCTTGGTTCATAGAGTCATGGAAACATTAAGCCCGATCCATGCTACTAAAAATAAGGCACTGTCACCTCTCCCCCACATCAAAAGGTTTACCACGTTATCTAATAGTCACTGCCAAGACGTTTGGCTGCTTCGCTGCCCTTCGTGCAGAGCTTCCTGTCTGGTCACTCACCCTGGGAGTCTTGTATCGGAACTGACAAAACAGACATAACCTAGGAATTTCCTAAAATGCTCTTAACAGCAGCAGTAGCCTCTTTCTGCTACTGTATCACTTATTACTTTCATTACTTGAACTGAATAAGCAGCAAACAATGGATTGCACAGCATGACCAACATTTCAACAAGGAAACTATACAAGGCAGCACTACATTCTCACTTGTGAAAGCAAAAATGTAAAACCAACACACCATGCAGGAATGAATTAGGAAGAGCTATTCAAGGAAGTCAAACCTGCATGCAGAATTTATTGTGGCATTTTAGATGGCTAATAAAAAATGAAATCTTCTCCTAATATCTTTCAAATGTCAAGCTTTTGCTAGTCTTAATTACAGAGCAACAAATTATGTACAGCATTACTATAATAACAATGTTCTTTTTTTTTTTTAACTAGGGCTAAAGTATGGTTAAACATCCTTAAATTAATTTTTTTCTTTGTATTTTGCAATGGAATTCATAGCTCACAAAATTCTCAGGGTAAAAATTAAGACATCCTTCAGTGTACTTGAAGTAGCTGAAAATAAACCATAAGGAAAATTTGCAACCACGCTTTTAAGTATTAGAAATTCACTTTAATTAATAAACAAGCCCCACCTCATCGCACCTGCTAAAAGCAAGTCTTTCAGAAAGAAATGATTTTAGCCTTTTCAACTGAAAAATAAGCCACTCTACCAATACTATTGTCCTTCCATAATATTCTCTCCTATTATATAAAGAAAATGTGTTGTATGTAGGTGTGACTGAAAACAGAAATACCATCAAAATAACATCTCAAGTAACAGGGATCAAACAGAAAGAGGACAGTTAGTGAATGACTACATACCAAGCACCACTATAAAAAAAGCTCCAATTTGTAAAAATCATGCCTTATACAGCACATTTATTTTCCCATACAGCTAAATTTAAAGATATTCAAGACTGAAAAGTCTAAAATCACTGTTACAGGCAAGATCCAAAGGTAGGAGCAAAATCAAACAAGCTTCTACTGAAACATTATCTCCTACCTATCACAACCATAAAATTCTACATAGTAGTGGCAAATTATATACAAAGTTCAACAGGAAGCATCACTGAATATTTCTGTGTTGTAGCTGTCTTCCTCCAAGAGGATGGAGGTAACAAGCAAGTAAAACTACAGCTGCCCCAACATAAGAAAAGCAATAAAAAAATCTGAACAATACTGATTCCAGACCAACAGAATAGCTAAATAGAAACCAGAAATACAATCTTTTCCTCAGAAAGGAAATGTGGCATCCAAAGAAAAAGGGGTAAAAAGTATCTGTCTGTAATTTGAATTCTATCATACGTGCCTCATGCTTTACAAAGGCAGCCAGTAAAGGTGAATTAGCAATTAAAGGAGACCTGGTCATCTGTAAACTGCAAGGATAAACTCATTCAGCTAGAAACATGTATTCAACACTTCTTAGAACACGGAGAGGACCTAACATTTCTGGCAGAGGAGTTCAACCCTTTGCAGGATACTACAGTCCAGGAGCTCCAAGAACAACTTCAAACCCTTAATGATGCTCTGGTTTGGTATGCTATACTTCATTATTATCTGTGCCCCTTAACCAGGTTCTGATTTTTTTCTTCTGTTCTGCAGTGAACCATCAACCCAGAGCAGCTTCTGCCTTTCCTTCGCAAGAGAACCACCCATCACTGATGCAAATAACAAACAACTCTCAAAGCTCTCACAAAAAAAAGATCAATGATCTGGAGGATTCACTTCACAGGGAGGCGTAAGGACAGTACAACTTGATGTGATCCCAAAAATCTGCAGACGGCTTTATTAACTCTGCTTTTTTGGAAGAAAAACATGAAAGAAGTAATACTGTATGATCTTGCAGGTGTAGATAAAGACCTCATTGAATTAGGGGAAGAGGAAAAGAATTAATCCTAAGGAACTTGAAGTACAGCCAAAATTTTTTAAAAATTGCTAAAGAAATGTGAATTAAATACAAATTATTAATAATGAAAAAAAATGTTGGCCTTTCTCCTCAAGGAGGAAAAAAAAATGGCTTATTCAGCCAGCTTTCCTTAAGTTGCGCTTTTCATTTCTAAAGATAAACTACTTGACTATATCACTATCTTGGTAAAATGCAAGAGCAAGTGAAAAGGGAAAATATTAATTCACATCCACAAGGAAAAAAAAAATCACTAATGATCCAGATTCACGAATGCAAGAAACACACTTTAGTACTGAAATAGTCTGTTCACCCAAGTCCATTCAAATAGAAATCCACTTTAAAAAATGTGCCTATTTCTGCACTGTTGCTAGAAAATGTAATTAGGCTTTTTAACATCTTGAGTACAAAAATAACTGATCATTCAAAAAAAAAAAAAAAAAAAAATAGCAGCTAATTTCCATCTCTGAACACTAGAACACTAGCATGTTTCTGAAATTTATCTCATAAACCCAGAGCACTGTCACACTGTATGGCAAGAAAGAAAATGAGTCTTCTCTCCTATACAGTCTCAAATTTTAATCAAGTTGGACAGTGACAGAATAGAAATACATTTTTTTTTTCATTTTAATCCTTTGATATTTATCTGAAAAACATTCATAGTTGCAGGTCTTCTACCACATGAAAGGGAATTTTACTTTTTCCATTCTTACATTTTAGAGTATCTTTGGAATCTGCCAACATCCACAGTTTTACTCATATCGTTATAATTCACTAGGATCTCTCTTTTTTCCTTATTATTTTCCCTTTTCCCCTTTTTTCCTTTTCTTTTATCCTTATTACTTGAAGGTTTATGACTTCCCTCATAGAAGTTTGTAATTCCCATCTTTTAACACTAAACTGCATCTTTCAGCTCTCAAACTGCCTGAAGCCACAATTCCATTTTTTACACTAATTGAACAGATGCAATAGGCAGTACAAACCCAAGTTCACCTATATACTATTTCATTAGTATGTACTACACAGACCTGTTTCAGCAAGGCATAATTTTGAGAAATTAGAGCCAATAGACCTTTAACTCTTGTGCAAGTAATATGTACCACCCAAATCTCTTATTCCTATGCATAATATATAAAGATGATAATGAAGTGAACTGACAAAGTGCATTTCAAGTGATGTTCTATTCGGACAATAGTTAGCCCTGTGTTGTTATTCTTCATTAAAGCGGAAAAACAATTATTTCTGTAATCAGGATTACAGTGATTACACCAATAGATTAAGCTACTACAGAGGCAGAGTGCTTTCAAGACAAAGAGCTGGCTGTCACTTTCACAATGAAAGAACTACTAATGCAGTACACTCTTTTTGAGGCTCAGAACACACCCATCCAACAGCTCCACAAAACAAGCATAACACAAACATACACAGAACATACACATCAGTACTTCAGACATACTGGAGTTTGTAACCTATCATCCTAAAGTTGAGCCTTCAGTCATATCATTATCCAGTAAGGGGGAGGTAGAAGAATGAAAAGACACCTGACAAAATTAATTCACATGGAAGTTTGGTTTTTAAACTGTTTGCTCTGTAGTAGCTAAAGAATGAACATAAGCGTTTCAAAGTTTTGCCCACATAAAAATCCTGGCTATAAACTCAATCCTAATGTGCTCAAGATCACTGTGATAAGTGAGCAAATTCAGAAGATCTACTTTCTCTAGTTGCCTTCTGCTTTCAGAAATTGACAATGTGCAATGTCAAGAGGTCTAAATCCCAATTTTCGTACCTCCTGCTTAATATTCTACCTTTTTTTGGTATTTCAGAAATTAAGTCTCTCTCCCTATCTTTAGTAATTTCTAAAAATGTCTTCTGAATAAATCTGCTTATAGAGACAGCATGTGTCACCACAAGTTTCCTCACAGCCAGCATCTATTAGCATTCACTAAGTACCCAAAATCACAAGGTCATTTTAATACCACCTACTACTTTCTTTCACAAGATAGTCTCAATTTTCCTTGTATTATGGAAAATTTGTCCACCACTGAAAAAGACCTAATTTATTCTTATCATTTTACAGGGACACAAAAGTGTGATAAAGATGAGCACAAGATACAAGTTAATGGCATGGGATGTACTATACAGTCACTGAGTCACCTTGCTTTGAGTGAGAACACAGAGAAGATCTAAGAGAAGGGCTCTCACAGGGTAATTCTGGTCTCTGAAAAAGGATTTAAGTCATCTAGCTGTGCAGAAGGCAGTTTATATTAGCAGGAAATAAGAAAGACAACCATTTTCCAGTTTCACTACTTTTATTTTTCCCCAGTATACTGACAGCAAAGTTTTTTGATACTAAACGGTTTTGTCTTTTTGGAAAATGTTTAATGTGATGATCTAAAAAAACATGCCTTCATTTCTTAAAGTATCAGAATCACCTCAAAGTGAAACATAAAAGCATGTCATACTTCCCCAGCCTTTAAGTGAAGAATACTAATACTGAATGAAAGAAAGAAAACTAGTGTTTGTAACAGTTCAGCATTGCCTTTTAAAGATGGTAGCTATTTTTTGTAACTCTATCTCAGGTTAAAAAAAAAAAAAAAAAAAAAAAAAAAGTCTCTTTAAAATACCATTCTCTTCTAAGGAATAATTCATCTCATCTGGGATGAGGCAGTTAAAAAATCACTAGAGTATTACAAAACCGTATCTCAACTTCCTTTTAGGACAGCACTCTGCAGGCTTACTCTTACACCTACAGTACATTAGTTGTATTTCAAAAGTACCTTTTGAAAATGGAAATCAAAGGCTTGCATACAAATACTTACTGCAGGTATCAGTAACTTTTTTACTTCTTCAACAGCCCTCTTCAGCTTTATTTCTGCTCTGTTTTGAGCATCCTCCACAGTGATAAGTACATGTAAATCTTCATTCAGGTGTTCCCAGTTGGGCTTGCCTCGATTCTGTTCTTCCTATAAAAAATTAAAACATAGAAGCTATGAACCACTTACATTCTATACAAAACAATCACAATCAGCAGACAAATTAAATTCTGTAAATAGTATGAACTTTATTTTCAGCAATGTTTCTTCCAGCTTTGGAGGCTGTCACATCATATGAACTTAGCCTTCAAAATGCCATCTTTGGGGTTTTGTTTGTGTTTTGGAACCTCCTACTCTACATTACACTTTTTAAACACTACAATACATATGCTGTTTCTTAAGAGTACCTTCCCCAGGCAAATAAAGGAACAGGAATAAGAATACAAACACAGTATTACTTTCAGTATTATTTAGAGCCTTTCAAGAGTTAAACAGGTAAGACTTACTAGAGGTTAAGCAACCTATCTTTTGAAGAGAAGTGAAACAGACATCAGACACAGAAACTCCATCTGAATCACTACAAAGAATAGGAAAGCAATTCTCCAGTGTTAAGAATAACTTTCAAATACTCATGAAGACAAGATTCAAATAATCAAACATTACCAAAAGGAACAGAAGTTGCCATTTTTAAAGGAGAGCTGCATGTAATGAATGAAGGAAAGAGAGAGGGAGAATGACAAGGCTTTAATACTGAAATTACAGAAGGGCAAGTGACAAGATGGTCACCATTACACAGGTACTCAACTCATCCATGGCATTAGTAATCCCAAAAATAAATATTAGAAATGTTTTCAGAAAGGGAAAGCATGCTAAACAGAACATTTCCACTTTAAACAACAGAAACCAATAAACAATTTAAGCAACACATTCAAGGATCCAGTCTTCCAAAAAATAAGATAATGAAACACAACACAGAAGAAACTTTCTTATTAAAGAGCAAATAAAGCTAGCTAAATTTTCATGAAACCCCATTCAAACTTGACAATACTTAAAATATAACAAGTTAAAAAAAATAGGCCTCAAAAAAAAGTTCATTTCCAACTTTGAATCTATTAGAAGGCCTACATAAACAAACCCATCTTATTTAAAACTTAAAAAGCTGGGTATAATAGAAGAGCTTCCTATTTGTAAGATAAACCCTCGTGGCTTAACCACAATTCACACTTTAATTGCAAATGCATCTTTTCCCCAAATTTCATGAAAAATTCCTCCAGGAAATCAGATACATTGAGGAAATGTTCAAAGATTTAATACTAACAAATGTTTGCAGTGCCTCATATTCATATATACCTGAGGGAGCACTGAGTGTTTTATTTTTAATTCAGCTAACTCTGAAATATTTCATGGAATAGACAAGGATAAAAACAGGGGGGAAAAAAACTGAATAGTGAGAGATGTATGAAAAATGTATGTTTAAGAATCAGTGAAAATCAGAAAATACTTTTCACTATGTATATAACGTGTACATATACCATCAGATCCAGTGGTGTGTTTTGTTGTTTTTAAAGTTACCTTTGCCAACTTTTTAAACATAGATGACTTGAAAATAGGTCTGCGAATTTCAGAAAGTGGAAACAAAGTGAAAAATAACTCTCACTTAGGATATAATACAGAATGTACAAAGTGCAGCTGACTTATAACATGCTCTCTGTTGAAATGTAATCTTTGAAAGAACTGTCCATGACAAGGTATTTGCAATTTATTTATTCACTTATGATCAAAACTCCACTATCACTTCTTAAACAATTCCATTATTTTTTTGATCCAAAGCAGGAGTGAGCTGTTCTCTTTTAGGATGGTGACAAGGTACATCAATAGGAGGTAGTATACAAAATAATACGTTACAGGTATGAAGAATTAGAGAAGGTTCCTAAACCAGCAGAGGGCAGAGGAAGAAATGTGCAACTACCTCTTCTTGCACTGACACAGCGTTGGAATGGGAAAGGTCCTAGTAAATAACACTATATGCAGGAAACCTGCACTATAGTATCACAGGAGGCAAAACACATAAAACTGATTTTAAAAGGCCCAGAGGAACAAATGAGAAGAAAAGGTGCCCCCAAGTAAAGCAGCAAGTTCTGTTCCTGAAAGACAAGGAATGCCTAAATGCAGTTTTAGCTACCACGCCATTAAACACCATGCACCATGCTCATACACAGTGTGGGCAAACATAAAGGGGCTTTCTGTGTGGTATCCTTTTCTCTCATAATGAAGATAATATGGTGCAAAATCTCAAAAACTTGTTTCAGATTCACGCTCCATCAAGTATTGGCACTGTACTCCAAATTACTCTGTTGCAGTGTGAGAATTTTTTTGTTCAGTTTAAAAAGAGAACAAAAAAGCTGCAGATAGGATAAACAAATGATACTGAAGATTTTTTTATCCCTCTAATTTACTTCTAGGTGGAACATGTTGTGTTTATAATCACAGGTATTATTAGGGTGAGACCTCACAGCACAAGCAATCATACAAACTACTTATCAGTAAGATAACTGAAGTAGTGTATGACTATGATAACTTTTCTACAGCCATGAAGTACAGTAATAAAAGCACAGTTGTTGAGAGTGCTATTTATTAAGTCAAATGGTAAAACTGAAAAAAAAGGCTAAGAAGAATAAAATTTCACACTGCATTTAAAAAATAAAAGAGAAAAACAAACAAACAAAAAATGGAATGGGCTTCCAATTTATGTTCCTCAATACACTGGGGGTTATGGTTTCATCCAGTGCTCCCATTCTGTCTCACAAGATGGTTTTCTTAGTGGGTTAACAGTTTTCTAAGAAATGTCTTTTGTTTGATTCAAAATACTAGTTGAATGTTACATCAGTATGTATATTTGATTATTTACATGTTTGGTTTTACCGAAATTGGGAAATTCGGGTCTTTACTAGCAGTCTTCCAACAGAAAGCCAAGTGCCAAACACAGAGAAAAATCATGAAAGAGAGATAATCTGCAAACCACTTGCACTTAAGAGCTACCATTTTTTATGCTACCTCATTCTCCTTTTAAATCCTAAAAGGATGGTTTGGAGAAACATATTTTCCCCCAAATAAAATCTTTATTTATATTAAACCAATCCTCTGTGCAATGAGTCGAACATATCTTTGCTCAACCATGTTTTATTGTAGTAAAGCCTGAACAGGAAAGCTGAATATTTGTGGAACTCAAGCAGGAAGGTATCTTTCTGAAGACTCATTAAATAGGGCCCAAGATTTTAAAGGCTGATTAAGGTTTTCTTTTGAATTTTTTTGGGGAGAAAATGGTGAAAAGTTGGGCAGGAAAGAATTACTACAACTTGACTCATTGCGTAACTTGATACAAGGAAACTACAAGATGTGGCAGTCTTGAAGTGAATTGCAGATAAGACAAACCAGTTCACTTCGTAGATTCAGAAAATGTCTGGGGTGGGAAGGGACCCTGGACATCACCCAATCCCAATCCCCTGCTCAGGGCAGGGTCAACTCAAGCACGTTGCTCTGCGGCAAGTTTTAAACATCTCCAAGGACAGAGACTCCACCCCTCCCCCTGGAGACCTGTTCAGTCTTCAGCCAGTGTTTAGACACAACAAAAAAACACTTTTTCTTAGGTTTAAACATGATTTCTTTTCTTTCAGTGTGCCCATTGCCCCTTGTCCTTCAATAGCAACTGTTGAACCATTCAGCCTAGTTGCCAGGTCTACCTATTGACAAAGCAGTCAGGAGTAATAGAAATTGCCATGAGAATTATTTTGAGAAAGAAACATTTGCTACCGCAGCAGGAAGGGCATGTACACTGAAGGAAGAAACAGCACCAGGAAAATCAGAAAACCTGACTAAGACTTGGGGAAAAAGAAATTCAATTGCATATATTCAAAGTTGTATTACATACACTAGAAGCAATTGGCAGCATGAGGTCTTCCTTCATCCCAGAGATTGTTTATGGAAGAATTATAAAAGAAAAATGGAGACTGAAGATGTAAGAAACTACAAAGTCAAGTGATTTATGCCACAACCTTGGGGAACAACAATATTAGAAAAGCTTAATTATAACCAAACTATCTTGTCTGCTAAATTAAAGAACATTAAGGACAACATAAATGGCAGATGAATTTTCACTGTGTTCCTTGTTTGGCAGAAATTTCAGTATCCTTAAATATAGCCTAATTCTGTAGACAGATTTGCTTTCATTCTCTTGCCTGTGCATATACAGTCATTAATCCTCAGAGTACCTATGCACAATAATAGACTACTCAATATTTATCTTGCTATTAGGGTGAATGTATTAGGCAGTTAAAAAAAAATATCGCTAGAATTCCTCAAAATTTAGCTGCACAAAAAAAAAAAAAAAAAAAAAAAAAAAAAAAAAAAAAAAAAAAAAGAAGCAGTTTTAGCTAGAGGAATTTTCTGGGGAGGAATTTAGGGGGAAGCAGAAAAGCAAGTAAAGGATGCAATTGACTTGAATCTATAAAATCAAACTTAAATATTAGAAAGGTTGCTCCATGAGGGAACCACTGCAGCTCACTCTAAAATCATATTCCATATTTTCCACACACCTCACCATACCACAGTAACTTCAAGTTGTGGCCCTGCATCTCCTGCATCTTGGGCCTATATGGCCATTCCTATTTACATCTTCATCTCCCATCCCAAAGCTTTCTTTTTAATTCCTCAGTCTCTGACTGAACAAAAATGAGACAGCAGCTTACAGATTTCTGTAAGCTACACAAAGCAGATGACTGAAAACTCCTAGTCTAGAACAGAGTACAAAGTTAGGTCTCTTCTCTGTCTAGCCAACACATTTCAAAGAACTTCAAACCTAAATGAAAGAAGTGTCAAGGCTGACTGAAATTTTTAACATTATTCAAAAGTTGGAAAAGGAAGATATCAACACAAAGAAAGGCATCAAAAATATTTAATTACCAACTTAAAAAAAAATCTCAAACTTTATTTCTCAACCCAGAGAACTTCACAGTATGGCCAACTGATGAAAAATAATTTGACAAATTAAAAACTGATGAAGTAGGATCCAGTCACTTCCAACTGTCAGAATACCATTAAAGAAAAATGAAATAAACACTGGAAATCTACTACACTTGCATCTGTTCATATGCAGCCAGAGAAATATTAGTTAGATAATAAATAAAGAATGAAAGAATGGATGCAATGTGGTAAGAGTGGAAGCAACTTTCCTACACGGCACTTTTTTCAGAAAGCTGTGGGCTATTCTGTAGTAATAAAAAAAAGTACAGCTTCCATTCTATGCACTTTTTTCCACTCCATCTCATACAATTTCCTGTAATGTAGGGCACTAAAAAGATACGGAACCAGCTCACTACCAACAGCAGGGATCTTTTAAAGAAGTAAAGTCACCAGCTCAAGCAAGTGTTGAAAATTACCCTTAGTATTCTCACTCATCTTGAAGTGATAGGCTATTAAATTCTGTTTTCACCAACCTATTAAACAAGCTGGTCTCCCTACTGAATGACAAAAACCACAGAAAAGATAGAGTAAAAGGGAAGAATGTTTTTAAATAATGTCAAATTGAACATTAAAATTAAAAGACATCAGAATAGCTTTAGTCCTTCACACCATACAAAGGTTTAATTCAAGTACACTCTAAGAACTTTAATTAAAATTATCCTAAGATATAAAAACCAGTATAATCACTCACCGCCACTTCTCAGAGTCAAATGGAGGAGGTAAGATGTGGAGAGAAGAAATTCAGCTATTTAGTAAAAATCTCACAATATATTTTGTCTAATAAATTGTGCTGTAGGTACATTAAAATTGACAGTAGCTCTAGGTGAATATTTCTTTTCCATAATGAAAACATTCACACATATATCAAAGTTTGAAAAATAATTCAAAGAGCAGTTTAACACAAGCTGTGTGATTTTAAAAAAATAAAGCTAACATGTTGATTTTAAAGAATTTTGAAACAGAAGTTAAATTTAACTAAAAAATCACAAATAAGGTCGCTGTAAAAAAATTCTAGTCTTGATCTAATTTTAGTAATTTTAAGTAAGACGTGATATGTATTGCAGCCATGCAACAATATCTGAATTAGCACGTCCAAGAGAAACATTATTCAACTATTCAATATAGTTTACATCTTATTTTACAACCTCTTCTTAATACAGTTGAACTGGTAAAACCAAGTCAGAGGAATCTTAAAAGAATGCACTTTGCCCTGAAGTCATATACCGCCAACCTTTCAAGAGCTGTCCATCTTGTGCTGTTTAATGAAACTTCCATTCTCAAAACTGTTCTGCCTACCTAAGTCACAGAACTGGATTTTTTAAGTTTTTGGCTTCTCTGCTGCAGATAGTTCAAAACAAACATGCAGAAAACAGAATATTTCTGTGCAAGGAATAAACTCGTCTATAAATAATTCCACATCAGCTGATCCATATTCATGAGAGTCCAGATGCAATGAAGCAAAAACCACTTGGATAATCTCTTACTGTTGCACACTGCATCCTTTCCTGAGCAGTGTAACAACTTGCTAAGGTTCCCTGCCCTTGCCAGGCAGCCCTTACTGCTCCCACCAGGAGTGGCCCCAGCAGCACATCAGCCTTTCAGACCACAGGCTGATGGCAGAGATGCCTCTCCCCTCCCCATCCTCACTTTCTGCTGGACAAGGGAGTTTGCAACCATAAAGGACTACAGAGTGCCAAAACAAGGTCAGTGCTGTAGGTGGGAAAAGGTGAAGGACCATATTTTAACACATAACTGCCCCTTAAAAGCCCGTCTCACCACGTCTCATGCAACTATCCTAAGTGAAATCAAATTATGCAGGTGCCAGGGACAGAACAGAGTTATTTTTGCTTTTTGGTATGAAGTAACCTGCTCATCTCTGTATCAGTCGCTAGTATTACAGTAACAACTGTAAACTGGGGCTTCCTCCTTCCATTTTTTCGACCTAATCTTCAGTCTTGACAGGACTGACTGGTAAAAAAAAATAAAATAAAAAATTCAGAAAACCAACCCATCCATCCCCAAACCTGTATTTGAACGCTACAGTCCTGATATTAACATTTCAATAGAAGCTGTTAATTTAGATGAGGCCTGCAAACAAAACAAGTGCTTAGGTAAGTACCAAAAATAGAGGGTTTTATCAGATCAAACTCCAAGCCAGCCTTGCAGAAAACCAGTTTAAAATGAGGCACTAATTACAGTATCTGTTTGAACAACAGAAGTAATTTTATAACATGAAGCATCAGAACACACTGATTGTCCTAACCCCTGCTGATAAACTGCTTTAATTGTGCAGTTACAGTCAGGCAAATTAACAGAGACTTTTGCTCCTACTGAGTTTCTAATGTCAGCAGTTCACAAGCAGAAAGCTGGTAAAAAAGGTAAGGTTACAAAGGTGTGCTGAGGGAATAGCATCTGGTCAGGGAGAACATGGCAGCTCACTCTGCATTTAGAATTTCTGATTGAAGTTTCCACCTATAGAAACAACTGATCAATTGCTTAAATTAACAGTCACATACTTGTTGTTTTGATTGTCAAACAAGTTAGAGCTGTTTTATGGAGTCTTTAATTATAAATTATTATGGCATACCAAGCCCCCACACCAAGACAATTTTGGATTGAAAAATAAATGAGAATTTAGCACATGAAATGCACAGCCTAAACTCAGTATCTGGATATATTGGTTAGAGATGAAAGCAATTTTTAATATTGATACTTAAAATTACTATGAAGTAACAAACTTTACTCAGGCAGAGGAGAGACACTGTTCATTTCTCTGACTTTGGAACACAGGTAGAGTTTTAACACTTTATCAGTATTCCTGGCATAGTAAACTTTATATGGATACAGTTACACTGATATCCAAGTATGGTTTTGTTCCCCAACAGAAAAGATAATAAGCAATATGGAACATTTCACAATACTGTAATTCTTTTTACACATTGACCACTTACGAAACAAAAATCAAACTCCCTTGAAAGAAAATGAAATACCAATAAATCCTGAATGCAAGTCTTCTTGGTTCAGAGTTATCTTTAGATGGCTTTTTGAAGGGAAGTACCTCCACATTCTGAATTGCAAGGTACAAAAGACATTTTTCAGTGCAGGCTTCAACCAACAAAACTAATCTGTGAGAGTGGACACATTCCTCAGAGCATTCTCTAATCAGGAAATGCAGGCAGTGAGAGTATTTTAACTTATGACTCAAGTCTATTCATCATCAGTCACTAATGAAATTAATTTCAAAATAACCCGCAACTGTTCTAAAATCACTTCTGCATAAACCTATTTGCCTCTGAGTTTATGAGCATTATTAACCAATATAAAGCTGATTCCGCTATTCAGCTTTAGACAGAGAAAGGATGACAAAAGTAAGTGTTCTTTTATATACATTATTATCAAGCAGCACCTATGTACCATGCACACATGGTAAATTACTCAATTTACTTCAAACACTTTAAATTTTTTATTTTAAAAACAATTAACAGGATGTTAAAATTACATATAATATATGTAATAGAAAAAAAAATCTAGCATAGATCAGTTTTTATGAACATGAAAAGGCATCTCTTAAGGAAGAACCAACATGTCACTAATATAATATTTTACTATATAATACAATTGAATTTACTCTTTTAAGTAAATTAAGATTCTTTTGTATATCTCAGTTTTTATTTAGGCAGTATTCCAGCTGCATTATGTTTTAATTTACCATTTTATTTCCTTCTATCTAGGAAGAGGAATAGGACACCAATATACCAGCCTTGCTAACACATGCCTCTGTTCCACCCAAAAACTTACCAAGGTAACAAAAACTCTGCTAAAGTTCATAGTGACAGGCAAAATAGTCTTAATTAAACTGAAATCTGATGACCATTTTCCACCTGGGATTCTCATACTAGGAGATCTGAAAGTGCTGACATCCAAAAGGACCTATCTAATATACTGTCTAACTCAAGGCATGGCCACTTCAAGAAAATTGCTTGAAGAAAGAAGTTGCATCTCTAAGAAAATTGAATGCCACTATCCAGGAGTTTGTACATGGTCCAAGAACTGAGCATAAAAATCCTAGTACTGGCTCAGGTAAAAAGTCACCAACATCACCAGCTGCTGTTCCAGGAATGCCCTAATATTGGGCCACAGCAACTCAGAAGGAGGTGATTCCCACTTTGCACTCCTGCAAATCACTGCCCAGAAGATGAGGGGGGAAATAATAATAATAATAATAAAAAAAAGAATAAAGGAAGGCCTCCCCAGCCCAACCATAGAGGACTTCATTAGGAGTTAGGTTCCTGTGTTTTTAATTAGAACTGGAAGCCTTTTGCAGTTGTGAATGATGAAGTAAAACACATAAACAGCACACTGAGGTGTACCCTTATTTATCGGTTCACGGTAATCATCCTAGCTTTTAGTTTTTCCATAAATATGAAACTTTTACTTTCATCTGCGCAATGAACATAAATGGTAGAAAGCATCACAGGCATCTCTGATTTGGGAACTTGGGGAAATACCTGAGCAGTGATTTCACATTAAGGAATATTTACTGTGTTGTTTATAGTCAAGTGCTGTCACCATTCCTCAACTGTATTTACAGGAAAAAAACTGTTTGCTCATTGGTTTCTCAGTCTGTTAGTCTACACAGTATACTAATCCCAAATATTTCTCTGACATTTTTTTTTAATGGTTAAGAGAAAACCAAGCAAATGAACAAAACCCAACAAACTAATACCTCAACTCAAAAACACTGCCCTTGACTCCAATTTGGAATGCCATTTACAGCATGCTGTATTTGGAAAACTGCACTCTATGTTGTACTAGCTACTAGCACTTGGCCAAGTAAAAAAAAAAAAACAAAAAAACAAAAAAACAAAGAAATTATACTTTTGTATTTAATGGATGACATGATCTGCTCTTAGGCTACCACTGTAACTGTACATTTTAGAACATTTTCTTTCCTCTTTTGAAGTACTATCATATAACTTTCATCAACAGTAACTGCATTGCGGCATCTCTATTTACCGAATTTCAGCCATTTTTACTTCTCCATCCCATGTTTTATTTCCTCTGTTTTGTTTTGACTTGATTGCTGTATTGCACATGAAACGTGACCAATGTATTAACATTCCTGTCACCAATAATTTGAATTCACTGTTAAATTGATCTCTTTCACAGCTAAACTCATCCTCAAACCCCTGGGCTCCTGCTCTTTTATGACAGCTCCACATATAAGTGATGTTGAACAAACTGAAAGGGTCAAGAAGTATCAAAATAAACCCGCACTTCTCTTCAGGTGCTATTCTTGCTAAATCTAAACATGAATTGCAGAAACTTTCACTCCTTTATGTTAAAAGCCTACAAAGCAGATAAAACTACAGTAATTCATACATACATTTGTGACATTTCAATGTTTGGTTGGTTGTTTTTTTTTTAAATTAGGAATAAGTGACTGTGTTTTTTTCCAAACTGAACTTACAGATCTCTTAAAGAAAAGGAGGGGAAAGAAATATCAAGAGAAAAAAAATGTAACAGCTAAATGACCTTTTGGAAGTATCAGAATAAACAGCTGCTGATATCTTGCATTTTAATGCCAACACATCCACACTTCTCCTTCCTTCCTCTCAATTTGCCTATCGCTTCCAGAGTCCCGTGGCCCAGCCTTTGCTTGAAAAACCAACCATTCTGCTGTTAGCATTTCCCCAAGGAGAAGCTGCAAATGCCTCTCATATAGATAAAAACTACAAGATATATCAAAAAGGGTTCCTCTGCATAAATCTTAGTGAAGGCCTTAAGGGAGTATATTGAAGACAACTTTGTTAAACTGCAATATATTCCCACCAACCCTTTTCGCTTTTTGTTACAAAATAACTGTAAACTTTTTTGAAGAGAGACTTTTTCTTTCCCATTTTCCCATGCTGCTAACTTTACAATACACTATTACTAACATTAACATCTTTTCTGAGACTGCTTAGCACTTCGTAAGAGAAGTGAAATTTCACTAACTCCGCAGCTTTGCACAAAAGTGTACAAAGACGTTGCTACATAATATTTTTAACAGAAACTTACATTGAACACATTAACACCTCAGTGTGCCAAGAAAATTAAAAAGCATGACCTCATAGCCCACAATATAATAGACACGTTTCAGTTATAGCATAAAACTATGCACAAAGCCAAAATTAAGAAAATAAAACTGAAACCGCTTCCCTATTTCCTCCCTTTCCCCAAAAAAAATGAAGTAAAAAAGTAACAAGTTAATACTTTTTAATTTTGTATGTACAAAAATGTGACCTTGGTTTAAAAACATGAAGTTAGTACTGTTTCTGTGAACTGAAATGAGACTTGCAATGTAAAATAAAATTATTGTTACAGGAATGTGTTCTTAGCTTAATTTTAGGACACTGTGATCTTTGGGTTTTTACTGTTTGTTAAAGCAATTAAAAAAGAGACTCATGACTCAAACCAAACATACTTAGGTAGTAGTTAAGTAACTTCAAGTAACTTCCCAAGCCATAAAGAAACTATTTTGCTCAGAGAAATGAGGGGGAAAAAAACCCAACCCCACACATTCGACATTGCTGATTTTTTTCAGGGACAGGTTAGGGAAGAGAAAGGATAGAGTATATAACTTGAATACTTTAACCTGTGACACTTTGCCAATAGAACTCTACTTGTGGGCTACAAGAACACAGCCAAATACAGGAAAGAGGCCATGTGCAGGAAAGCAAAGCTGTTTTTATGTCTAGGACCAGGCTGACATGATTGCAATGCCAGAGTTTTAGCTCAAAAACCGTATCTTGCAATTCTTGAGAATGGTTCTTTGTGATTTGGATGTGTAACTAAACAATAATAAAGTTTTGACTAGAGCAAGCAGAGTCAGACTGGAAAAAACAGGGCAAGGCGAAGGGATGTAATCAATGCTACAACAGCTCTCATACATAAACTGAAGTGCTTTGTGGAATTCTGACCTTAGTGAAAAATAGTCTATCAAGTACTTATATGATAATACCTAGTATTTTTCTTAGTTTCCCTTTCTTGTTTCAATTCTTGGGATGAATCTTCATTGGAGAGTTCAAAGATGTACTCCTGCTTCCTCTAAGTGTGCCAAGATAGCAAGAAGACTCAAGTGCCTAGGCAGATAAATGCTACCCTGTACATGTGGATTAGAAGTGCCTCTTATGCCAACAAGAAAGCAGAATGCTAAACATAAACCCAACTTTTCCACACGTGGTTGCTTAAATGAACACTGACGACTTTAGACACAAATGTCTGTGCTTATAATTAGAACACTAATCTCGCATAGTCACTTGAGAGACGGAAACTATCCAAATCCTGAGACAGAACTATTCTGAGTTTTCCTGTATTAGAAGAGTTTCCTCCACAGACTTCAGTTTAGCACAGCTGCAGGGGTAACTGCTCACACCCACAAGAGAACTGGATCCATTCCTTTCTCCTTCCCTCTTCTTTGTACCAGCAGCATGTCTTTGTGGGCCCTTCCAGAGCCAGTTAACAGAGCAGCAAACTACTGCTGCCAGATGAGGTTTTGCCTGCTCAGCAAGCTGAACTGGCTCGGTGACACATTGCACAAGCAGCAGGCTGAGCACAAGGAGGGCACACACAGGCAGATGTCCCTGGGATGGAGCTGCCAGCTGTCAGACACACCTCTGGCAGGACACACAGCAGCCCAGCCGCTCCCAAAGGCGGTGAGGGTGGGGAGCTCCTGCTCTGACTGCCCAGGGGACGTGTTGGCATTTGTAAGCACCACCTACGTCAAATGTAATCTTACCGCAACACACAAATTACAATTAAAAGTTAAGTATTCTGAAAAGGCAGCTTCCATGCCGAGTTAGGCCTGCAGAGCAATCAGCTTCCTTCCACTTCAAATGCTACATCTCAGTTACCTACCTGAGAAACTAGCACACTATGTCCCATGTATTAAAGCAAGGGTGTGTCAGGAAAAAACCTTGTCACTCACAGCATAGTGATGAACTCTAAAATAAAGGTCACTTAAACATAAAGGTTTGCAATCTTCTTTAAGATGTGTGATTTCACAGGAGATATTAATGCAAATTAAATAAACTAACTTGTATTTTAAAAATAAATGAAATTTTGTTACAAAGAATATAGAAAAATCAAATTTGCCTACGAATACAGAACTGACAATAAACACTGGCTAACAAACTAAAGTTGAGTCCCTGAAAGAATTCTAAACTACTGCCTCAAATAATCTCAGCACACAAGTTTTGCCTGTGTTTAAGACTAAAACCTTGCACACAGTCTGTAATTACAGATTTATTGCGGCACTTGCCTCAAATCCTTGCTACAATTACAGGGGATTTGACACAACCAAGTTACCACCTAGATAACTCCAAGTATGCCCACTGTTCCAAACCTTCTTTACGACCAATTTCATGCAACTACTCAATTGATGATAATGACGACAGAATGAGGACTATTCCAGCGCGTGCCACATGTTCTCAAAGCTGGATTAAAATGTAGTAATAGTCATGCCAGTTAAAGACTGGATAGCTGAGTGCCAGCTTGGCACTGATATTAAATGGCTCTTGAGAATACTGCTGATAATATGTTAGGTAAAGCCTTTCTTGCAGCACAGAAATGATTCATGTTCAGGCTCTACCTTCACTGCTCAGACAGCATCAACCCAGTGATTTAAAAAAATTAACCAAACAAAAAAGCCCAACACGACCACAAAAATATCCCCCAAAACCCAAAGCAAACAAAAATTAAACTAACCCCTCCAACAAACAAACACAATAATAATAATAATAATAATAACAACAACAATAATCAGCTAGTGCATAACAACATGACTTTAACATTGCACAAAGAGTTCCCTGGTCCTTCAGCAAATCTGTCCTTAAGGTCTGGGTTTAGAAGTCTTTATTCACTTTCTACACTTACTGAGATGAAAATCGCAATGTTTTAGTTTATTTAAAATACTGTACACTAGCATCAGCTCTTTATCTAGCACCTGTGCAACACGTTTAAAGTAAAACTTCTGTGACATTAGTGGAATAAGTAATTTCTGTAAAGGAGTAATGATGAAAATTATGTCCACTTTTTAAATTGGAAAACAACATTTAAGAAATTTCCTGCTCATTACATAAGCAGAAAAGAAAGTGAAAGCCAGTCATAATTTTGATTCAAAGTCAAATATCAATATTTCCATGTATACTGGTTTCAGGAGAGGATGTCTAGACGTGCATCCTTCAAGATCCCATTTAATTAGCAGTCCTAAAACTGTTGTTTAGGAGACCTCATCATCCCTCCAAAAAGACATCTGGTTTCACTAAAACTTTTTGAATTCCAAATTCTGGTAAGATGTACACAAACATTCACCAAAGGAATGTAATTTCCTAAAAAACTCATTAAATAATGAATTTGCTAACATCTTCACTTGCACCATTTTCAATAAAATCGAGCACAAACTAAGATCTGTAACTAACCAAATTATCACAGCTCCGTTGCAAGTTACTGTAATATGCAAAATTAAGGCTTATCATGAAAAATTTCAAGTTCTGTTTTTTTTCAACACATTCCCTCAGCTACCAGTTATTGATGCAGAGAGAAATATCATTAATAAATACAGGACAGATTAAAAGAGCCAAACAGAATGTCAATTACAGCATGAAGCTACAGAAGCAAAGTAAATCCTTGATGTGCTACCCAAGTCACTGTTTTAACATAAGCAACTTTTAAACAAATTCCAGTACACTATCAGAAACATGCAAAAAGTTATTAAAAAAATTAAATGATTCTGCTCTTCAAAAGACAAGTTCCAAGCTTCTTTCATTAAAATATCCTTATATACATTTTCACATTGCACGTTGATCTGCCCCCGCAAAAAGTCAAATCAAACTTTTACAGTTTAACTTAGTATACTTCTTAAACACAGAAGTTGAAGAAAGCAAGACTGGGTAGAAAAGGTCATTATGTGGGAGCTTTTCTTACATTTTACAGTGGTTTAATCCACCTTAGAAAATAAGACAGCATTGTACATGAATTGAGCACAAAAATAATTACACACTTTCCTCACATCCTCAAGAGACAGGTAGAAGAAAAGTCAATTTCTTCATTTTAAACATTTCTTCTTCTTCAGAAAAGCATTGCAGCTTTTTTCAAAATGCATTTCCAAGAGATGACAAAGATTTACTGCCAACTGACAGGTCCTGACCTCCCACCTTCCCTTTTCCCATCCTGTCCCTTCTCAAATGGGCACAGGTATTAATTTGGATCAATACAGCTTATTAACTAGCAAATTTTTTTTAATGCCCACTGAACTATTCTCTCCCATTAGCTGACTAAAATCTGGCTTCTTTGCTGTTCCCACTGTAACCTTCTAACATGGACTAGAACATTTGTTTCCATCTCCCAAAACAGAAGTTAAACAAAACTTTCCCAAACATGTAATCCTGTGTTCCTATACAATGATACAAACTGTCTGGTTTTATTCACAATAAGGAACAGGAAAGTCCAAAAAAACATCAGCAAAACAGATGGATAATTCTTTCCTGTACCTCTAATACAGCCTTCAAGATGAAGTGACGCCATCAGGAGAAACTCAAGGTGAGCTTTCAGAAATGTCCCTAGCACAGAAATAGTTACAGGTTTCGTACCAGTACATGAGAGGTTGCTCAACTGTCCATAGTGAGAACATCAAAGAGCTGATTTGAACACCAGCAGCTGGAGGTCAGAAACAATTGACAATTTTTAAATTTTTCTACAAAGGAAATCACAACCCACCCAACAAATTTTCATTTTGTTGATCAGTTCCAAAGAAAAAAACTTCAACAACTGTTATGACAAAAACCTAATATTAAAGCTACATATTTTAATACCAACTGGGTATTGTAACAGTGTGTAACTGATGTGAAACCTGTCAATATTCAATAAAAGCTTAAGATATTCTTCCTCACGTAGAATCACACAAAGCTAATTTAGGAAAGGGGGAGAGGCTGAGGTTCTCTTTCAACCAGTCTCCTCAAATAATAGGTGATTTGCAAAAACTTACTGGAATGTTTACAAGAAGTAAAACATTTACTTGCCTCTACCTCCAAAATTGCTGCATCATGGCTGTCTCTGCTCTTAAAGGAGACCTGAAAAGCAAAAAAAAATTGGGCTTGTGCCCTATTTTGCTTCTTTAAGATGTTTGAGAGGCATGAAGAGCTGGAATTAGGGCTTTTTTTACCCTATGATGGACATAAATGATTCCTTCTTGTTTACACTTGAGACCGAAATTTCAAGAAGCTATAATATAAGACAACTAGTAAAAGAAAAACAGTGCAAGAATCGACAGAAGCTAAGTCATGGAAGAAAGAACAAATTTCTTTTTTTTCCCCTTCACCTTTACTTCTCCAGCTTCTCCTCCATTTGAGTGATGAGTAATACAAAACCCTTTTCCTCAGTTAGGCATTCTCACATGTCCACTATTTGTGATTTGCACACAAAATTATGTTTTAACATTGTGCAAGCTAAAGGAAAAAAAAAAGGGGGGGGGGGGGAAACCCCAAAAATTTGAGACTCAGGTTGTATTTTAAAATTTTAAGATAAGAAACAACTGGGGAAAAAACCAAGTCCTTTTCAGAGATTCTTTATGACTCAAAGTAAGAAAATAAGTAAAAAAATTATTGTTAGAAGTTCTCTACAAAAGGAAAAGAGTGAAAAATCCCTGAACTGGCTAGCTATAAAAGGGAGACAAACTTGACTTTCTCTTTCACTACTAATATAGCCTGTAAGACATTTCCTGTTCCTTACAGACACTACAGCCTGTATGGTGTTATCAGAACAGAAAAGCTGCTGCAACGTATGTTCTAAAAAATAGCTTATTTCATCTTATTGCACTAGTAAAATAAAATTAAAATTTATACTAGATGCAAATGAGCAAGGAGTATAGCTTATTTTAACTAATGCCCATTACTGTTGGGACAACTAGAATAGCTCAGTGTCTTAAGTGAGATGGGATGGCACCACATACTTCCATTCAAAAAATTTTTTCAAAGCCCCTTCCTATTCCTTCCACCTACTGTTCAACTATGTAATTACCATATAAGAAAAAGGAAAGACTAATTTTTTTTTTTGTAAAAGGGGAAATTTAAAATGCTGCTTATGAAAAACAAACCATCAGCAAGAAAAATAAATACACAACGCCTAAAAATAAGTTAAGTATATCCAAAGTACATCCTTAGAAAACTATTTAAGACCACAAATTCTCATAAATAATATATCATTGAACAACTACACTCAACCAGTACAGGGTTGTAATCAGTATTTTAAGCCAAATCAGTGAACTGGCTGAAAGTCCTCATTATTTACACGCAAGGAACATGATATTCCTGAAATGCTAAACCAACATCAGACAAGCCAAAGACCTGAGCATCTTTACCACAGGTCTGTTACCCAACTCAGCTCTCTATTATCAACAATTATAATCTTACTCTTCCAGTTGCAGCACGCAAAAGGCACCAATTCAAGTGATACTGGCACTTACCTAAATGTTCTACTGGCATAATTCAAAAGGGGTTATTTTGGTTTGTGGGTTTTGGGACAGTTGGCTTCTGTTTGGGGTTCTTCTGGTATATTTTGCTTTTGTGGTTTTTTTTGGTTGGTGGAGGGGGCATGTTTGGTAGGGTTTTTTTTCCTCCTCGCATATGAATTATAAACTGAGAATGGAACTAAATAAAATCAGGGAAAAATTTCATGTTTCTTTAAACTATTGGGAAAAAGTCTTTAAAAATTAACCACATTTAAAGAAAATTATGTTTCATTTAGAAATTATTTAGAGGTCAATAAAGAATAAGCTTTCAAGATCACACAAAAAACTGTTTAAAAGCTATGAAGGAAAAAAATCACAAAATTATAGTCTTTTTCTTGTTTCTGTTGAACAAGAATTATTTTCATCAAAAACTTCTTACTTTTCTGTGTGAAATATATGGTGACATAGCAAACTAGAAGTTAAAGTGAAAATATTTTAATGCAGGCACTCATATATCTCATATCATGGAATGTGAAAGTGAAGTTTAACTTTGCAGGTTGAGTCTATTTAACAACCAGCTGTCACTGAAAATAGCAGCCCTGACTCTGCTACTTCCACTGAGCTGCCCCTGCTGCTCAGACAATTGTACAGGGGCCAATTTAGGAAACTCACAAACTCAATTGACTCCTGAGGATGCACATGAAGCAGTGGGAATAGATATCCTAAAGCCTTTAATGGGAACTGACCATCAGATCAATCCAAACATAGTGCCATACCACTCACAGAAAACCTAAAATAATTTGCAAGAGAGAAAAGATTTTGTCCTCTGAGGACTACTAATATGATTAGGGCTCAGGCATTACTCCGCTTAAGAGTGTGTGAGCCTCTTCAATCCTGCATAATTTGACGCAAATTTAAGTAAAGACACTTTGAATTAAATTCTAATTTAAGGATATCTGTGGTTACTTCAATATCCATTATATCACCTTCTTAAGGAAAAGTGTATTTATATAGTGTAGAATTCACTTAAGATTACCAAACACATGAATGATACAAACATACAACTTTTTAAAAAATTATGGTTTTAATACTCTTTTTACTGCAACACATACTACATATGCAACTATTTATCTTGATACCTCTTCTGCCTATGCAATTACTTCATACGAAGTATTAAATCCCATTTAAATGTTATGGAATAGAAGTGCCTAATTGACTCTGGGGGAAAAAATCAAAGTAATCAAGTAAAATCAAGTCAAAATCAAAGTACCTCAACTATCAGTTTCAATGCTATTGTCCACAGGAATTGGAAAGAAATTAATCTTCTGCTATAATTTACAAACAATGCTTAGACCATATACTCAAACTTCTTGCTGCAAAGCTATATGGTCTCACAGGGAAAGACACCTTCACAAAAAAAGTGCTTGCCTAAGTCAGAAAAATCATCAGTGAAAGCTGTTGATAGGATTTTTTCCCTCTGTTAGAGAAGCAAGTTTTAATTATTCAACAAACTACTCTAACACTCAACAAAAGTAAAACTGAAGTTTCCAATGCAAGTCATGTTCAGCTGAGCATACACAGGGTAACCTCCCATCCCTTACCCTGCAGGCAGAATTAATATGAATTATTCCACTTCTCTAGTTTGTCACATTCTTCTGATGGGGACAAAAAGATGGAAACCACCTGCACTAAAACTTTATTCACTGACTTAGTACATAACATACAACTTTTTAGCACACCAACAATCAAACTTCACAAGGCAAGGTGTACATTGCAGTTGCAGTGTATGCAAAGTGAAAAGTAGGCACAGCTTATCACCTATGAAAAAGTTAATGGAGGCCAACAGCATGACATACACAGACAAATTAATGGATGAAGAAAGAACTTCAAAAAAATATGAGGTGTTTCACAGCAAGACAGGATGTTTTTATTTGGGCATTCAAATACATATAAGCTGTTTTAATAGCTTGCTCTAACATGATACGACATGCAGGATAACATACCTATTGAAGTTTTAAAACATTGCTCCATTTTAGGCAGGAGATATTACTTCATTACTCTGAAGATGCCAACAAATAACCTCTTAAATCTGATGATGAAACACTACACAAAAATGCCACAGATATTCAAAAACACAGGCATGCAACAGTTGTTCTAATACACCTGTATAAGAAAATGCACTAAAAAAAAATGAAGGATTACACCAAAAGGGAAAGTTTGGACTATATATATTAATGAAGAGTCCAAAGAGCAGCTTAATTACCTCTGAATAAGCACAGGTACAGAAACTATTAGTACAAAGCTCCATGCTGAGCTTTTCATTCTGTACATTTCAAATGTTTCCCTTACATATGGGAATAAACTTGAGTTTTTTTTGTTGTTGTTGTGTGCCTTTATTTTTATTTTTTTTTTTTTTTGGTAATGTGTCAACAACCATAAATAGTTTCAAGACACTGACTTACATGCATTCTGCAAGTTCTGTATGTGCCAATGTTCACCCCATCCTCCAAGTCATTACGTGGCTCTTAACACTATTTACCACTGTAAAAGCTGGTATGAAGAGCTGAGTGAACAGACTAGAATTCAAGTATCTAGTTTGATACACAAGAAAAATCTGACCTGCACATAGCAAGAAATTGTTTATCATCATAGAAAATGTACTTGCAAAATTCACAGATAAACAAAAATCTATGAATATGATTGGGAAAAAAAAACCCTTTTGCTACTATTCCCATAATTTTGTAGAGACTTAACACCTTGGTCTCAGTTTCCTCCTCATCCTTCAAGCCTAATTTTGTTCATCTCAAACTTGCTGCATTTCCTGTTGGCTGTGTTGCCTCACTTCCTTGTTAATAACCCCCTTGCAGAGTCTCAAATTGGTTACACAGGTGAGCATACTTTACTTCTTTTTCTGAAACAAGCAAAAAATCTCCAAAAATCCAGCTTGTTTAAACCAAGTTTAGTTTTCTAGTTTTTCTAATTTAAGGCCAGTAACGAGACACAAAACAAAAGACAAGTACTCTAATCATTAAAACTTGTTGGTGAATGCTACTCAGGATTAATGATGATTGGCTATTACAGAAGTGTCACACAGTATGACCAAACCAACAGAAGAAAAAAAAAATAAATCTGCATGATTAAGACTTTGGTTCACCGACATTAGATGCAGACAAACCATACTGGAGTACCAAAATTTTAGCTGGACCCTTACAATAAGCTGTTTTCATTTTAGCATATAGGAGTATACAAAGTCCATGATGCACAAAACCAGATACATGGGAAAAGAAACTCCAAACACATAAAATGCAACTTGATTACAGAACTGTTATCTACTTCAGCAGCACAGACACACACACACAAACACACTGTACATACATATGTAGAGGTACAACAAAAGTTTTTGTAATCTGGGTAAGACTTTGTTAAACTGGATCATACATTATACTACACTGAAATTTTATTCTACACATCTTAACCATTATGCCTCTTTTGATACTTAAGCTTAACTCAAAGTAATTTTTTCCCAATTTTAGAGACTTTGACCAGAAGGAATAGTCAGGATGATTTAATCTGGCCTTCAATATATCATAGACCATTATTTTTCAATAGAAAAAGAATGTTCTGACAGTAATCATTAAAAATTGGTTTAGAGTGTATCCAAGGTCATCATAACTTGACTCTGCTAATACATGGAATTAAAGTTTGTTTCTAGATGGATTCTTCTAAGAGAAATCTCTATCACTCAAAATCTGATTTAAAGAAAATTCTTGGCTTTGAGGCACAGATGTACCAAGGGCTAACTGGTATATTCTCCTCACTTTCTTTCACAGTAAATTTTGAAATTTTACACCTTAATGTCATTCTCAACTCCATAAATGGCCAAAAAAATGGACAGAAGGGATAAAGAACATCAATATCATTGCTATCTACTTTAAAAAAAATCTTAGGTAGTTGTGTTCAGAGTGAGCTCACTAGACAGAATACTTCAAATACCAGATGTACCAAGTACATTGTTATGCAGCCAGAAACTGGAAGTACAAATATAAGACATACTCTTTAGGTCCCAACCATAAATAAAATGTAGTTCAAATTTTCAGTTTTTTAGTTGTTGATCCCACATAGGCAGGATCTGAGCCTGTAGGAAATTATGATTCATTGCGTACCTCTGCAATAAAACCGAGTTTTACGACATGCTTTCAGCAGGGCTGTTTTCATCAGAAAGAAAAAAGCATGTTTAGCAGGTGAATATATATTTCAAATGACAAGTACCATCAACTCAGATTAGAAGAGGGAGACAGAGGGTCTGAATTTTCCTCAGTGGTACATAAACCCTGTCAACAGGATGCTTAACAGTGTTCTTCTGGATGACTATTTGGAGAGCTGCAAGATCTCAGCTTCTAGATTTTTCATGCCCTAAAGCTTAGTGGTAGAAGAAAGTTAAACTTTTTTTTCAGTTACCAAGACAGTGAGCTTTTCCTATTTGACCAAGCGTATAATATAACACAGTCAATTCTGTCCAACTTTTTAATGCAATTTGTGAAAAATTGTCCATGGGCTGAGTGCAGAAAACTACAACATTTGTGCATTGTAGTTGGCATTCCTCAAATGAGAAAACGCCCTCAAAATCTTAAACCGAAAAAGGGAATTCCCATTCAGTCTTTGGCTTAGGAACCTCACTCTGGCTTAGGAACCTCACTCTGGAGCACAGGCACACAGCAATTCATGCCACAAGGGACTGCAAGTCCTACAAGAATAGTAAAGAACAAAGTGAAAGCATGCTCGTGCAAAAAGAGTCCAGCAAAGGGAATTGTAAGGTTCTAGTTTTTTCTACATCTTGACACAGCATATAATTTCAATGCAGAAATTTTCCCCTCTTCAAGATGATCTCTACACAGAGATTATATGAAAATATAGGAAATTAATATCTTTTCAAACTTGGATATTATAACGTTATTTTGAATTTTTGTATATGGAAATAAATTTCTTCAAAAGCGAATACAAGAAAGAGTTCCCAAAAATTGTAACTGAACTACGTAACAAAGAAAATACTCAAAACATTTTTGAGTATTTTGAGCTACCATTTTTTTTTCAAGTGAGCAAAGTCAATGAAATGTAATCAGAATAATTTAAGCAGAAAGAATGTGACAGCCTTGTTATATTTTCTTGACAGGGAACAAAAAGTACAGTATGTCCATTTAAGACATTCTGGAAAAACACAGTCCTCAACTTTATTTGAGGTTGGGAATTTATATTGAATGCATGATAGTCTGAGGAAACCTTAACAGAGTGGCTTTGGGATTACAAAAACTGTCTGTGGCTTGAGAGTGTGGACTGCAGTAGTCACCTACAAAGTGAAATGACTATTCAATGTTTGAGCAGAGAAAGCCATGGAATCACTGCAGAACCTAATCCTGAATGGATGAGCTAACACAGTTACACTAACACTCTGCTGTGCCATGAAATAGGTCTACTAATCTGAATGCATGTCAAACTCACATTCCATGGGGGTTTTTCTACAGTGCAGAAAGAGAAAACTGGAAAAAAACTGTTAAAGATAGAGAGATAATTGCACTTCAAATTGCCAGATCATAAAACACCTTATCAAGTTCTTATTTAACGCTTATCACTGTTTACTTGGCATGAAAGGGCAATGGTACGGTGAGCAGGTCTACATTTATTGACTTTATGAATTACCTACAGAAAATGTAACCAATAATCATGTAGCAACTCATTATTAAATACAATAATTTAATGGAATTTATCAGTTAATATACCCAGAAGAACATTTACTTTAAAAGAAAAGCAGACTCCTTAAAAACATGCCAGTTTTTATCTAATATGGGCTTTCTAGTGTTCTTTCTGGAAACCATGACCAATTCACACAATTACAACTTTCTTTTTCTAAGCCTGATTTTTCACAACACTTTGTTTGTATCCTGTGATATTACAACGTTCCACTACAAAACAAAATCCAGCTTTTTGTTCTTTAACAATAACACTTTGTTTAGGTTTTCAACAAAACAAGAAAATCTTTCAAGTTTCCACACCTTACAAATTCTTTTAAGAAACTGTTCTATCTGTAATGATTTTTTTGTTTGTTTGTGTATGGTTACCTCTAAGACCAGTCATTACTGCTAGCCATTCAGTATGTGCAATAAGCCTCTGAGCAAACTTTATTAATTGTGCCTAATTACTGCAGGCAACCACTCTTACTCTGTGTGTGACCTCTATTCACCTAATAGTTGAAGCTCTGAAGTTCTACTTGAATTACCATGCCCTGCCATATCCACTGAGCTCCTCAAAAGAATTTCGTGTACACGCTTTAAAGTTGCTACAGTAATTACTCCTTTTCATTTACTGTTTCACATATTTGGCCAAATTAGTCTAGCATCAAACATTCAGCTTTCACTCCAGAATAAAGCAGTTCAAGCTTGCTGAACACAGACCTTCCAAATTTCGTAAGGAAAGCAACCAACCCATTCCTTAATTTCTTTGGATGAATGAAATGAAAAGCATTAAATTGTTGCTATAACAATTTTATACCCTTTCTTACTGTCTACTGATATAGTTTGTATATTTTCACTGTTAGAATATTCTTCAGCATTTGTATCTGAAATAAACAAAGACTACCAAATCTTCTATGTTATTTTCTTTGCTTTACTCCTCATTATTTCTGTTCAGATATGCAAAAAAAAAAAAAAAAAGCTGCTAATTAGAGAAGTCCATCTCAGACTGCATTAGGAAACACACTTCACATACTTGGAACAGAAAAACTCAGTCAAAAACTTTAATTTAAAAGAGTAAAAATCTGTCATGTGAGATATGTAAGATGCCATATCATGATACAATAGATTTTCAAAAACCACTGAAATAATGACCAAGGGCAACAGACGCTTCTCACAGAGGAATAAGAATGAATAGGAGCAAGCATCTTCCAAATTTGCAATTCTAACACTGCAGTTGAAGTTTCTTTTTTTTCGTCTTCTACTATAGCCACTGTTATTAAACAGCAGGATTCAAGAGTCACAAAGATTGAAAAAATAAATAAAATAACCAAAGCTCCCCGTACACTACTACACCAAAAAAACAAAACTCCTCACTAGGTTCATGAAAAAACCAAAGCTGTCTCCAAACAGATGAAAATATCCTATTAATTTTCTTCACCCCACATCTTCTCCACCAGATAAACGAGGGCATTATCACTGTTTAATACAAGTTTTAATTGAGTACTGTCACTGGTGGGAAGAAAAGTGTGGAACCACTACTTTCCATATCAAACAAAGCAGGTAATTAACAGCTACTCTGGCACAATCCCTTATCACCAAAATACACAACACTGTTAAGTTCTCTCAATGCGAATGCTTTGCTTCAACAAAGGAAAGTTGATGTTTCAGGGTCACATTCACTCCTTTAATACACAGGCATAAATTTACTGCTCAGTCAGACACCTATAATTAAACACAAGAAGAATATAATTCTAATATTCAGACAGGCTTGCATATGAGTGGGGTATCTCCTCCTTTAAAGATGATTGCCTTTCATTTTTTAGTTTCAAGCAGCTACAGTTCACTTAGTTTTGATTACATAGCAATTAGATATGCAAATACAAGACATCTTAAAAAATGCTTTTTCAAATGTCAGATTGTAAGCAATCAAGCTTATTCTTTTCTCCTGTACACACAAGCTATTCATTAAATAGCTATTGTCTTAAAAACATTCCAACAGATTGCATTTATCAGTGTTTTAGAAGCAATGGGAGTGTGCATTACTCAGAACACCACTCATCAGGGAGCGAAATCGAACTTACAATTACTTTAATACATTCATGATAGTGGTTAACTAAGGTGAAACGAATATCATCTTCATTGGGCATTTTTCCCACCACTGTTATCAATACTGAAGCTCACTGCATCATCAAAATAACCAAAATTTGTTTGTTTATATATTTAGTGACAAACACGTCAGTAATAAATGTCACAGCTAAAATCACTGAACCGTGAATATCAGTATTTTTTCATCCTATATAGGAAATCGATTCTGAATTATTATCAATTATTTTTTCCTTGTATCTTAGGAATGCACTCATAAAAGGGAAGTCACTCTGAAATGATGTGGTTAGTACAGTTTTGGCAGGAACAGCCAGTCTGACACCTGTCCTTTTTCTCCCCTGCAGGCCCACAGATACTTTCGATTACAAATACAGACTTAGAATTTCCCATGTAGACCACAAAACTAGACCCAATCTTTGTTCTTTGTGACACATTTCACTTGGAAGCAGTCCACAGCTTGAGATCCACTGACCACTGGTTAAAATGGTGGGAAAGGATGTTTGGCAGCAGCTCTGAAGAGATCAGGAAACAGCAACTACTCTTGGCTGGTCACGTGTTTCTCAAAAAGATCACAAAATCACCTCCAAGCTAAACAGGAGGGGAAAAAAGATCTCTAAAAGCAAGGCCATGTGTTCAGTGACTCAGCTGTGCAGAAATGTACACTAAGAGAGAAAGCTGAAACAGTTCTTTCCTCAGGCTAAGCTTTCAAGCCAGGTAACTGAAGAAAATAGAATGTTTTCCTAGCTGTTTCCATGATCTCCAACCACCCTTCAAGACGTCTCTCACAGGACCCACAGATCCTTTTTCAAGGTCAGGAGAACAGCAAACTTTACAAGAGATGCCTGATTCAGAGGTCTGTTTAAAAACCTGACAAAAAATCAGTTTAGTTCTGCATCCCAGCTGTAGGCCCCGAAAAGTTCTGCAAAGTCAGATCAAAGAAAATTCTGAAAAGGCTTTTCACAGGAACTAACATTTATGAGGTATCAGATGAATATGTATGTGACAAATCGACATTTTTGAGGGTCTTCAAATTTCCTTTTCTTCCTTCCCTCCTTCCTTCCCTCCTTCCTCCCTCCCTCCCTCTAAATACTCAGTGCGATTTTCTCTTTCCCTCCCCTTGCCATAGAGGAGCCTTATTTAACCAGCCATTTAGGTAAAACCCATTGTCTGTCAGCTTGCTGTTGCCCATGCAATGTTTATATCCTTCTGCTGCTTCTTCCCTAAGGGTCACTATAAACAACTGTTTGAGCAGCAAATATAACCTGTGTATTTGAACTGCTACCCACTACAATCTAACATAAAAAATGATACAGCTGACAGGGAAACCTGAATAAACCCCACCAAGTGGTGCCCCTGCAAACATTCCCTCATCTATTACATGGTTCTCCAAGAAGACACTGGGAAAACTCTGTATCTACTACTGTGAAATACCAGGATTCAAAAAGCACACAAAATTGCCACATTCCTGCCAATTTCTGCATCTGTCCAATCAAATTTACAATACTTAATACTCTGAGACTTGCAGAAATAGCCAGTTGCAAGTGAGTTTAACAGGAACACAAGAAATATGCAAAGTATGACTTACTTAAAATAATTACACTTTATTCCACCTGATAGATACCTCTACTCTAAGCCATGAACCATATATTTGACTGCAAGTAAGAGATCTGAAGCCTGCAATAACCAAATCAGACTTCCTTAAGAGAGCCGAAACATATAATCAATAGTAAATGTGTTTTCCTCTTCAAAATGTTTCTGCAAGAGTACATAGACAGCAAGGCAAAATCTTCTATATATCTGATTTCTCTTAGAAATGGAGATTGTGGTTTGTTTTTTTGTTTGTTTGCTTGTTTTAATAAGGGTTACTTAATGAACTATTCCAAAAAGGTAAATTTCAAGCTAAATTGAACTTAGCATTTAAAAGGCTGCATACTAAAAAAATTCCACTAGTCAGGCTACAAAAACAAATTTTGGTATTTGCAATACCCTTGTCTCCTCACTGCATGGTAATTTCCAGAGTAGCTTCAGTATTTCAAACCACGTAACTTTAAAATTTATCACCTATTTTGGTTTGTAATATAGCTTAAGACCTTTTCTGATTCATACTGTGGTGAGTCAATGAAGCTAACTGGTCTTTTTGTCAGTCAAATTTAAGTGAACATTCAATTCCAATGTTGTCAACTTGAAACATAGGAGTATCTCACAGCCACCTCAAAGACTGCTTGGTCATTTATAGATCACTTACTAGATGGAAAATTACTGCAACATACTTTATCAACACAGAAAATCCTCCATTTCTCTCTATAAAATTTAATTTTAAATCTAAAATCTGTCCATTACTAGCTTTTAGTTCTTGAAACTATGCATCAGTTATAGTATATTTCACAAGTTCAGCAAGCCAGTTAAAACATCTGCCAAGACCTCCAACAGCCTAAAAATTAAATTCCCTTGAATACATATGGTTGTAAATACATGAACATTTGAAATCGATAGCTCAGAATCTTAAATGGTTCCAAAATAATTCCGTCAAGTGGATCAATTAAAAAAGTCAGGTACTTCAGGCAGATTCAGTCAGCTAAACATGGTTTTCAATTCTTTATCACTCTGATTGCCACAGAAGCATTAATTGTTTATGCATGGCTGCAGGACTGAACAGTCCAGATAAACATTTATCAAAATACTCCAAAGAGCCCACAAGCAGTGGCAGAGCTGTTATTAATTATGTTATGGGTCCGATCTTTCAGAAAACTATTTCTTTCTTATTCAAGAGAAACATGCAACTGCTAAAGTTCACAGTAACTTCACCACAGAATGGACCCAGTGCTGTCACTGCTTCACTATCACAGTGTTAAAAAAAATCATCACAATACCAATATCAAATCAATACTGAAGAAAATAATTAAAAAAAAACACCCCTCCAGATAGTTAAATAACCTCATACCAGAACATCCAATTCCATGAAACACTGACTTCATTGGAAACAATCCTATCAACCTTGTGCCACAGCACCTGATCACAGAGCACTACAGAAAGATTAGGAAGAAAGTAACACCTACATCAGATTTGTCAGACAGAAAAAAAAAAAAAAGGATAATAATTTAAGTACTTACATCCAAACATTTAAATTATATGCACTCACTGCCCCCATGCCAGATAAAGGCACTCAATTAACAGACTGCTCTTTGCTCTTGAAGAAAAATCCCTTCCATTTGCGCATACAAAAATACCATTAGCACATTTGTAAAATGGTGCATAAAAAAAAGAACAGTTTGCATGATAATTACATTGCCTAATTTTAGTTGTGTCAGGAATCAAAAAGGTTTCAGGAATTCTAGTTGAGATACTAATTAATCTCAACCTTTTATTTCTACTCATTCCTCATGTCACACCTACAACTTACCTACAGAAACCTCTAGCCAAATGTGAGAGCAACTTTGCTATCTACTCTCCACACTGCTTCAAGAGCTACTGCATTCAGAGTTCAAGTTCCAGTAACTTCAAGGAAAACAAACTGCTGAATCTGCATTATCATCCTGACTCTTAGGAAATAATTTTCTTTATATATTTCTGCTGTTGGATTTTTTATTTCCATTCAGATAGTCTTATGCATGCTAAATAATTTCAACTGTTAGTAGCACGAGAAGTGTGTCATTATTTCCTTTTGCCTTGTGTAATCTTCCTTGCCTACATTACTCATATTCCCCAGTCACAACTGTTTTTAAACACCAGTGTTTTTATCATTTGCTACCATAATGCAAATATATAGTGTTGCTAGAAGCCAAAATTCAGTTTAGTGAACTTTCATGTCATCTAAATGTATTTTCAGAGAATACATGAAGCACCATAGAAAGTAACCTTCCTTTTTTTACAGACTGTTTGAATTAGTAGAATCTGATATTCTTTTATAACAATAATTTACAAAATAAAGCACATGATCAATGATCAAGGATCAAGATGGAAGAAGATAGCTAGAGAAGTTTTCTAGAGAGAACTAAGAGGAAGGGAAAAAAAAAAACAGAAAAATTGATCTAGGTTCAAAGTAGCAGAAACATTAGGAGGAGAAAGAAGGGAAGAAGAAAGGAAAGGAGGGAGACTTAGGCTACCCAGAAAAGTGGTCAAGCTGACAGAGCTGGATAAGTGTTTGCACAATACTCCTGGGCACATGGTGTATTTCTAGGGGTGTCCTGTGCAAGGCCAGGGGTTGGACTCAATGATCCTGAAAGGTTCCTTCCAACTCAGTATATTCTGTGATTCTATGTAACACTCAAGAAGAAGAAAAAAAAAAAATAAATAAAAAATAATAATAATAAAAAAAAAAAATCCTGTAGCTTTTGCTGTGAAAATGAAAATGTAACTGCTCCATAAATTATTTTGGGTTACTTTCCACAGTACTACACATATGTTCACTCCCCACAAACTTTAGCTTTTGACACATCAAAACATCCTCTGTGTCAAATTCTTGACATTTTTATACTGACTAAACATCTCCTCTCTGTACTGATTCCATCCATTCTTGTCAAATTTTGTACATAGTTCTGTAACACCTTCTTATGAAACCAACCAATAATCTGATATTCCCATTTATTTTCCTACAGCCAGAGTTTTCCTGTAACTTCAGCTGCCAGTTAAACCATTCTGTCAAGGCCCATGAAAGCCATTGCCTGAATGCAGTCACTGTTTTGCAGATCTTTCAACATCCAAAACATCCAGCCTAATGTTTTCTCCATTTCAAGCTATTAAGGTTAGACAAGACTTTGACTGTCATGTAGGAATATAGTGCTGAATTGACTTATGAGTCAAATTACATTCAAGAATCACTAACATCAACAAATGCATCAAGAAAGTGTAAATACTGTGTGTTGTGTTTGTTCCATGGCACAAGATTGTGGCACTTAAATCAGATAATTTAGACAGAATATCGGATTCTACTAATTCAGACAGTCTCCAAGCATTGCCTGGAGTGTTCTACTACTGTAAGAGTAACAAGTTCTCTCTAACAGAAAAACAGATTTGTGTACTTGGCTTTACCAAACATTTAAATAAGCTTTCAGCCTTTCATGCATATACTTAACACACACTTTAAACAGAACTGTTTTGAGTTGTAAGCAAAATTTTTTAAGATATATTCAGTGTGCATGCACTTCAGTGAGTCCTGTATTTATCAAAACATTCCCCATTTAGTACCCAAAAAATGTGGAAAAAATGTAAAAATTACAAGACAGAAGCTGCTAATTACTCTCATGAAAGGTTAACAAAAAATGTCCAACCATCTGTCAATAAATGCCTCCCTCTACCTTAAAAGTGTAAAAAACCCTAACAATAAAATATTGCAGCCATAGCTGGATAAACTCTGAAGTGAGGATACTGTCACATCCTTATTAACATGTACACAGCTACCTGAATTTCATTCATATGCTTAATGTATGGTACTGTAGGCCATACATAGCAGAAGTACAGCCTGTGATTAACAATATCCATTTCACTCCAAGTCTAGGCATGACAAAGGCTAATTCTAAGCCAGAAAACCTAAGGAAAGTCATTGTCCATGAACAAGTTTAAATGGCAAACTGATCACCCATTTTAGGAATTACACTTTGTGATTGTTACCATACAGTTGGCAAAGAATCCAGTATCCTGCTGCAGTGAAACAGATTACTTATTTCTATTTAGAAAACAATAAAATAACACAAAGTCATATATCTCTATCTTCTAAATATTCAATTAGCAATTTAAGTATTTGGTTTCAGCAATTGTGGTATCTTATTTTGTGCTTACTCTTTTACTCCGTGCTAAAGAGCTTTGCTATCAGTCTCAATAAAATTGCTCTAATAAGACCCTGATGAGCCATATCCACTATGGTAAACAACCACCTGCCTGTATTCTGCCTGCCAGAAGCCGCCTAAAAAAGTAGGAGAATCAATAACTGCCAGGAATCAACAGTTACTCAGGAATCACACAGGCATGCTGCTTTCCCCCCTGAAAAAACAAGCTCTAACTCCATTTCCACATTTAAGTAGACTCAATCTTCATGCAGGCACAAGAAATTTCCCACAAGCCTCAAACTGAGTATGGCCTTTCCTGCACAGAACTGCAGGCACAGTTGTGTAATACTGAACAAACACACTGAAAATGCAAACCTGAACACAGATTATTTCTGCTAAGCAAGATTATCATGGCATTAGTTCTTAAGGAAGTTAGAAATGCTAGCATGAAAAAAGTTTCAGGTTACAGTAGATTTTCATTATTTAAAAGCCTTGCTTCACTACTTTGCTAGACAAAGTAAAATGCAGACAGATGTTTGCAGACAATTTCGTCAGCATTTCAAAATAATTCTGTATGCAGAGTCTCCCAAGCCTTTCAAAACTTCTATTCAAACGCCAGATACAAACTGCTGTGAGCTGAAACCTGGTCAACCTTTTAGAACACAATTAACACTCCCTGTGCTTCCCACCTCACAAAAGCTTAGGAGTCATTCTGCAGAAAGAACTTCTGCTGTGCCACAGGATGAGTCAATTCCTGTTCAATAGACAGAGCATTTTAATTTATAAACCAGACTTGTTTATACACAGATGTTCAGGCAATGATTCAAGATTCCCTTGATATACTTTTTTTTCCCTTGATACACTTTTTTCCACTACACTTCATGCTACTTTTCTCCAGTTTCAAAATAATCTACATTCTCTCACTGCTTGCTCCTAAGGGTTTTCCTCATAGGGAACTGACAGAAAAACAAATATAAGGAAAGCATAATACAAGCTGATTTCAACTAGCAGGGCTTTCATTACACTTCTACAGTCTACAGTTTCCAGTGTACTTAATGGCATTAAAAAGAAGTATTTTGTTAAAGTCAGTTATTTCCATATTTAATTAGCTCAATAACCAATTTAACCGCTCTCAGAACAAAATGACATATAATGAATTTTTGATAGCAAAGTTAATCATAGCCAAAGGCTTCAGCTATTTTTCACATTACATGGGAGAACCCATGTCTTTGCAGTGTTAAAATCCGCTCGAAGCTGCAACTTTGTATTGAGCTCATGTAGAAATATATCCAATATACACTGGATATATTCAGTATGTATCCAATAAAGGGCAAAAGCATGTATGAAATAAACCATTTAAAAGATGCATTGCATCAGATAGGTATCAGTAATTTTTTTTCTGAAAGACTAATATTGCTTTGTAATAATTTTTAAGGTCCCTCAGGCACCTAATTTTTTTCCCTTCAAAATAAAACCATTCTGCTCTTGAAAGTAAGAGCATTCCCCTGGCTGCTATGAAAATACTCTTGAAATAAATTACTTCAAATAAGAAGCGTTTGTCAAATCTTATGTAAAACTTCAGGAAGATGTTCTCTTCTTGTAAAATTTGCATTCCCATACATAACTATGCTAGTTGTGCCTGCAGTCTGCACTACTGTTATTGTGAACTGAACATTCTTTACTTAAAGAAAAGATGTATGAGGGCAAGATTCCAATGATAATGCTCTAGCAAGTCTGGAGTAGAAAACCCTCATGAATAGACTTAAAAGGAGTCTGCTGTCAGTGAGAAATAACACCTATTGCCTTCACCACTGTCTAGTAAAAACTCTATTTAAAATAATTAATAATTCGCTAATCTTTAGCATTTAATTATATAATTAAATCAGTAACTTGGTAAGAGGACTTTTTTTCTGTGTCTGTCTATATAGTGTATAGTCTAATATTCTTTTGTCTATTAGTCTAATAGTGTAAACTCTTGAAAGGGTCACTGGCTCAAATATTACCAGGGACGTAACTCAAGAGGCCTCTGTTTTGTCTGTGAAAAGGAAAAGGCCATGCTTTAACAATTCTTTAATAATAATAATAATAAAATCCAGCTTTACAATTCCCCTTGTATAAAAAATAGCTAGTTACAAATGAAATGAAGGTTTTGAAATTGGAACAGAAAAGCCCATTTGCTGAAGTAGTCACTACTGGAAAAAAAAAAAAAAAAACCTTACAAGCAACCAAAACTATTTTCAGTACACCTTATGTTTTACAATGAAACTCTAGGAAGGCAGAGCAGTATCAACCACCAAGTATATTCTTAGATATCTGTATTAAAACAACAGTTGTGATACAGTGAATATATGTATGTTCACATGACTACTTTTTTGTTTAGTTAGTTTAAAAATAAAAGGCCAATTATTGTACTAACAAAAAATTAAGCATGAAAAGAGTCTCCCAAGCCTCATCAGTTTGAGAAATCAAACTTAAGACATATATGCTTATGAAAAAAAGTGTGTTCAGAGGAAACCTCACTGTAGAAGATGCTGAAGTTTACTGTTCCCAGGGTAGTAGTATCTTAAACACTTCATTCTGAATGCCTTAAGTAATTTTCTGTTCTGAGTTTATAACCTGAATGCAGCAGATTCAGGACACACACCATGTCTCAGTCTTAGCTAAGGATCCTGCTCATAACAATGGCTTTTAATGGATAGTCACGAAGTTGGTGGCAATTCAAATGAATGTAACAGTCAAAAACTTGCAGCTTTGATTTGCAACAGAAATTAACAAAGCAGAATCCAGCACCTCAAATATGCTGAGCTGCTGCTCCACACTCTCAGTCAGCTTCCAGTAACTAGAAGTCAATTCCAACAAGGAGCATCCTTAAGGATGGACGTTGACAAGGGATTCTGCTACTGATAGTTCTAAACGCAAAAGTAAGCATCTGACTTACCTCCAGAAATTTCACCAGCATTGTCAAAACGGGATTTTTTTTTTTTAATAAAAGGACAGTCATTCTAGGCATGTGTTATGAATATTAAATGGCTTTCACTTTTACATGTCTCTGTCTCCAGTCATTTAAAGTGCTTCTTCCCCTAGTATTCCTAAAGGCACTGACAGAGTCAAATCTCCACCTTTGCAACTAGTTACAATTTTTTTTTTAAATTGCCATTCCAAACCCCCATTTGTCAACACAGACATATGTGACCATCAAACACCAGTGGCATGCTTTTGTGTAGAAGCATGTGCTAGAGGCAAGAAATTTACTCCTGGCATACAAGAACAATGATGGCTGGTCAGCCTTCCATTTCAAAACACAGAACAACTTCACTGCCTTGCATATGGTAAATATATTCCATTTCAACATGCTTGTCAGCACCACAACTTTATGATTTGTTCAACATAGTACTTTTCACAGAATATAAAAGCTAAGCATCTTATAATTAAGGTGGCAATAACAGGGCTTGCTCAACAAGACAGTACAATGTGACATACAAACCCGATGTCACTAACATCACTTTATTAGTTAAACAGAATGTTTAAGCCTTTCCATTGGAAAACAAAGTTTATCAGATGATATTTCAAAGCCCGTAAGTTAAAAAAATATTACAAATATGTAATACTATACAGCAAGTAAATTTAATAAAAATCCTGATCACAAGACAGATAAATTTTTCCCCTCTGATATTTTCCTCAAACTTTGTACAGGTACCAAGGGCAGAGTTTTTCTAATTTCTTTTAAGCCAAATTGAGAGTTTGAAGAAATGGAATTATCTATTTACTGTAACAACTCTGCACAAGTCAAAGGTCAAGACTGGTATTAACTGAGAGCATGTCTTTTAGGAAACCTTATGTTTCTGCTTGCAAGGTGAACAGGATTGTAGGAACAAGTAAGCTGGAACAAGTAGGTCAGAAACCATAAATCAGTTCAAATCATCTAATACAGAGTAAA
The DNA here is from genome assembly GCF_965231275.1 of Zosterops lateralis. NCBI lineage: Eukaryota > Metazoa > Chordata > Aves > Passeriformes > Zosteropidae > Zosterops > Zosterops lateralis. Next base: position 37,696,908 of record NC_139764.1, on the reverse strand, counting down.
GTACAACAGACTTAAAGCTGGTACACAGAATGAAGGCACAGAGTTCTTCAAATTTAGAACTGCATAGCTGCCTGGCCTTCTATTTGAAACTACCAATTGTAAGAAAAAAAAATAAAATTCAGTGTATGATAATGAGATGGCTTCCTCATGAAGTAAAAATGCATGATGCGTTCTCATCACACACTGTTCTAGGGGAGATGCTTGTCTAGAAGTGGAAAGAAATGGAAAAAAACCAACACCAAGGCTGCCACAAGCCAGCAGCCTGATGCTGTTCGGCTTCGTACCCCTCTCTAAAGTGAGAGCAGTGTGTTAAAGAGCACAGGGCTGACTCCCTATGGGCACGTCAATGCCCATTTTACAGAATTCACTGAAGACAAGGAAGATGTAAAAAATGTTTTGTTTTTCCATCATTGGACAGTCATCACTATAAGTTTTTCTTAACTGGTGTGCAAGTTACTAGTTTTCTTCTCTATCTGATGAAAGGTGCATTCACACTAAGCCAAAAAATGCCTTGGTCTTAATAAAGTTACACATTCATTAGCTTTTGATGAATGCCTGCAACCCCTTTCCTCTCCCCAATAATATCCTTCAAGTACCCCTAGGCTCTAATCACAGTATTCTCAGTAACTAAGGTTTTGATTTTAAATTTGTTGAAAGCTGCCTAGAGAGATGTTCTGATTACCAGCTGAGCCTCAAACACAAACGGTTTGAGGATTTCCCCTGCTTTCTGGGGGGAATCTGTCAGCAAGTTCCAAGATGTGATGCCAGTTCAAGTGTTTTGGCCACATAACATGGATTCCTAACTCATTACTTCTTTCACAGAATCACACAAGCAAAGCAAAATACTCTGCAGAGCATATCTGGATGGTTTGTTTTCTAGCATGTCAGTCTTTGTATTTTTTTTTTTGATTCTGCAACCACCAGCAGTTTACCCAAGTATTCAGTACCATGTAGCTTCCGTGTAAGATTGACATTGCCTTAGTAATTATTCCTTCCCACAACCAATAAACTTTCTTTTATAATTAGCACTGGGTAATCAGGTTTGCAGGTATAAATTATACTGACAAAATACACATTAAAAAATAACCTGCATCTCTTATCTCCTCCAAATTTCAAAACTATTCAGTGAAAAAAATCCCAAACACTGACTTTTCTAAAAAATGCTGACTCTAGAGAAAGGAAATGGTTTAAAAAAAACAATTAGTGTATCCTAACCTGCCATGAAAAAAATAGTATTACTTCTGTGTTTTATACTTTGATGTTCATTAGCATTTTGAAGTACAACCTGCAAAGAGAGAAGCCATTTGAGAAAATGAAAAAAGGTAGTTATAACTAAATACACTGCAAGACTAGGGAGTTCACCTGTAAGTACAATTCATCAAGAACAGAGCCAACAGTCAACAGTAAGACGTGTACTTCTGCCCCAGACTGACAGATGTCACTCATTGTTTCTTTTGTCTGTAACAATCATGTCTTAAATCAGCTTCCAAATCGTTATTTTTACAAAAAAGATCTAATTGAAACATCATAATCAAGGATTGTGAAATTCTTCCTATTTCATCAACAGTGGTATAGCACCAAAAAGTCTGCTCTGAAAAATGTAAACTAATGACCAACACAAATCACTTCAGGAGAGCAAATGAGCTGAAAATATTAAGCATGGATGGCATGAAAATCAGTTTTCTCAAGAAAATTATTTGGCACTCAACACTGGTTTACAACTTACATCATACTGTTGAGTATATAGATACATTATAATATTATGATATCATTCAAATACATTCCACACTAACTGCAGTATTATATCATTAAATTATCAATGGTCAAGTACTTTATGTTTAAAAATTATGAGATAACTAACTTCAAAGTTGTAACGGGCATTCAAGTGCTGACTGGATCAATTTCTAGTTTTTAATGTGTACAAGATTTTATCTGATCTGCCATACTTGTCCTTGTTGAAGGTTGTTCTCTCACTAAACTTAAAAAAACCTGATGTCTCAATTCTTCTAATCTTTTTTTAAATACAAAACCTCTAGTTTTGTGTTTAATTCCCACTGCCTAATCTTCTGTGAATTGTCAAAAAATACAATTTAAAAAAAAAAAAACAAAAGTCATGGGGAATAGGGGAAAACAGTCCAAAAATACTTCCCCAAGCTGGTCCTAGGAAACCTGGACATGGTGACTGTGCCGGAGGAGTGAACCTCGGCCACTGTGATTCTCTAACAGACATTTCACTAACTCCAAAACCTACAACAATGGTAGAAAAAGACAAAGGACATTGACAGCATCACAGCAGGTTATGAAAACAAGAGACATTAAATGGAATTTGAAGGTAACACATTTATAAGCTCTGGGAAGGAAAAGACGTTTAACTGTTTTTAATTGTTATGTATCAAAGAACCAAAAGAAACTGGATTTTTGGGAACAAAGAGAAAACATTCAAAACTACAGCGGAGATTGTTGACGTAACTTCAGCAGCAGTAGCCAGAGGTAGAGGGAAATAGCTAGAAAATAAACCCAGAAAAATAGAGTTGCCATGAGAGCAACCTGACATTCAGGAAGGCTCTATCACACAGTTTCCCTATTTATATGGGAAGAGCATGTATATTTGCAGGACAAGGCAAGTACAGCCCTAATTACTTTCCAACTTCACCTGAACACAAAACAAAACCAGAAACACAGTGCTTTTTGGTTCACTCAGACAGAAGTGACTGCCAGAAATACATTTAACTCTTCTCTTTTTGTCCAATCCACACTCCATGCAAAAATCATTACTTTGGTAATTCAATACAAGAACTTATTAATAAGACCTGTGAGGCTAACAGTTTTTTCCTAGAAAAATACATTTAACTTCAATTTTTACCTTTACCTTGTGAAATAGGACATAATTTTAAGTTATTTATTACTTAAGAATACTTTATAATTGCTAGTTAGACTCCCAATTGCAGAATTATGGAGCATGTACACTTTACTTCTTCAGGACAGCCTATGTTATTTATTATGCCTGTGTAAGATGCTAGATAACAAAAAAGCATAATAGTAAGAACACAACAAGCAAGAATGAGAGACATGAGCTTATCCTCCATTAGAAAACAAAATTATGCATCTGAAACTACACTATTCTTCAAGACCTTACCTTCTTTTTGTCCCTCATTGAGCCCTTCCCTCGGACCATTATCTTGCATCCTGTTTCTGCCTCAAGCTGTTTAGCTGTTAGTCCTCTGGGCCCAAGGATTCTTCCAACAAAGTTAAACTGAAAGAAAAAAAATAAATAATTTCTATAAAATTAAGTAAAGAAAATTAGTTAAAAATTTGACAAGATGTATTCCTATGTCTTAAAATATCAAGTGTTTAATGGCTTCGGACACCACACTAAATGCCTGAGGTTGAAAAAAGAGTTAGGTCCCATTTTCATACATTAAGTACCACTTGACCCCAACTTCGGGGTGAAACTAGGTCTTTTAGATGCAACATCAGGTAGTCTGCATCAGTGGCAGTCCTAATTTCCTCCTTATTAAGTTCTGTAAAGCTCTTACAGAAACTCCAAGCTGCTCTCCCTCACCACAAATGTGTCTAGCCATGCTCATCCCTAGGCCAACAAGGGGCACCATGGCAAGGAAACACTGCGGGGCTGGGTGCAGGATCAGCCATGCACAGACTCCATGCAAGGAATGCTCAGGGGCCAGGTAAGCTCCAGTCCTTTGGGAAAGGCCCCTGGGCTCACTGTTCAGCTGCTCCTTGCTAAGGAGCCTGCAGACACCATTCTCCTTCCTCATTCCATGTGGTTCTGCTGCACTCAGTATGGCAAAGACATTGAAAATAACTCCACTTTATCTACCTGTAGAAATTTTCTGTGGATGGCAGGGACAAGGAACTTTGCAGACCTGAGATGTTCTAGAAACACGTGGCTTTATTACAAGGGTCGTGGGTAAAGAGGGCTTTGCCTTCAGCCACCAGCCTTGGCTGAAGCAAAGCCCTAAAGAGAGAATGGGGGGAGAGAGAGATAGAAGAGAGCTCAGGGGTAAAAACGGAGTAGGAGCAGGGGAAAAACATGGAGAGAAAACAGGAGCAAGTGAGGCGAGAGAGAGGAGAGGAGATGGGCCAAGAGAGGTGAGGGAAGAGGGGTGAGAGGGCCAGAGAAGAGGGTAGGAGAGCCAGGAGAAGAGAGAGGTAAGGGAAAAAGGTAGGGGAGCCAGGAGAAGAGAGGAGAAGAGGGCTATCACCTTGTTCCAATACATTATATCTCTTTTTGTGTTGAATATTCTAATTTACAGTGACCAATCGGCGTGAGATACAAAACCTACAAACTTTGCATGCAGCCTATAAGAACTACTACATCACCATGTCATTTTATACTCTAAACTCTATAGACTTCTTTCTTATGCACTTGTTCCTGGATGTCTTTGCCAAGGTGGAAAGGCAACATTCTTGTCTTTTGTTTTCCCATCTTCAGCTAATCACCGTCTTCCTGCCTGCCATGCACACATCTCAAAACTGGCTTTCATTCCAATTTCACTCAGGTTTTACATCTACAGTATTCCTTACCATACAGTCATATTCATAAGTCCTTCCTGTCCCATCTTTCCCAACATCTACCCATGCCATGGGTAGAGGCCTCTTACATGTTTATTTTAGGCTTTATGGGCAACATTTCTTAAAACATATGGTATTGTCATACATACATACACAGACACATCCATAAAATATTTGTATATATAAAAATTTATGTGTATATACAGACACAAGAAAAGCACATCACTTTTTGTAAGCTGTATCATTTATTCCATTGTACATACAAATAAAGTAAGCATTTCATGTTTAATTGGCTGACTTCAGCAGACAGCCCTCGCCTACACTCAACACAGTGAAACCCCCATTCAGCCATATGTAACTTTATTTCCTAGTTATTTTCAAGAGTTTTTTCTCTTTCATTATTTTCAACACATTCTGAAAATTATGACATAAATAAAAAAACCACTAAGTGATGGTAGCATTGAGAACACAGAGCAGTACTCTGTGACAACTGCAGTGCAAAGATGAAGCACCAGCTCAAACAACAGATAAACTAAGAAATTTCAGACTGAGCATTACATGCGAAGAAGGAATTAAAAGAACAGAAACTCTTCTGTAACACTCTGCTCTGGATATTTAGATCCCTGTAAACAAAGTTATTCAATGGAATTGTGAAGAAGTTGTTGGCTTTCATTTCCTCAGCTAATTAAAATTGGGCTTGAGTACTAAACCTCAACGTATTTGAAATCCTTATGAAACTGCAAAGACCAGAAATGATTTAAGAGTAAGCAGAAATTATGAATGCAAGCAAATTAAAGTTCTTTAAGAAAATTAACAACATTTCACAGCAGCTAAACTATTCTGGGAATATATACTCCCAAAGTTATTTAGTATTGCAAGCTCAGAAAACAAAGACATATTATGAAGTCTGAATCAACTACAGGGAGGTGAGGGGGTGTGGAGTAGAGACTAAATGAACTTGTGAACACACACAGAAACTGGGAACCATAAGAAATTAAAGAAACACACACTAAGCCTTGATAAAGCAATGAACTAGTTACTAGTAATAAAGTTCAGGTGTGAAATATTATTAAAATTTTACATGTCACACATTTTATGTTTAATACCAAAATGGTACCATTGTCAAACATGAACATGAACTTAACTTGCTTTTCTCCACAACCACACTTCTGCACACTATAACTTTGGATATCTATGCCATTCCACCAATAATGCTAAAACAGTACTCCAAAGCTGACTTTAAATCAGTATTTTAACCAACACACAAGCTGACTATTGTAATATTCTCAATCTCTCAAGCAAAACAGCAGTCTCTAATGTTCAATTAATTTGGATCGTAAGTAAAAGAAAAATAATAACATACTTTGGTTAAAAATAAATTTAATAGAACTATACAGGATACAAAGAAAAAAAAGGGAGGAATGTGTATTACCCTCAAGTTTGCAACTTTATCCACGTGGTCTGAACATTATTTAGAACTTCTAGTTGAGAAATCACAGACTTAAAACTGCAACACAATCTATTAAATGTTAAACCAGTTCCTTTACAAGTTACTCTCAGGATATGCTTCTTATAAAGAGCTTTCACAAATTGTTCCAAGGCAGCTCGACCCCACTTTTGCTTTCCAAACCGTACATATTAACACTTGGAGTCTTTCTGTATAGTTATTCCTTCCAAATCCCTGCCTGTTCCCATTGGTCCCCTTGGGCCCTAGAATTTGATCATATCTAAAAGCAGGACACCTAGACAAGGCAGTACTTCTACTGAAATCTCAACAATGTTATGTTATTCAGAACAATTATATCTTATAAACCACATTGTTATTAAGACATCCCAAGTTGTTTCCTTCCCTCCCTCAAAATTCAGTTCTTATGTTTGTTTCTAACATTCACTGTCCCCAAATACTCTTTTCCATTATCTCAGCCTTGATCCTTTCCCCTAGTTTTATATTCCTATGAAACTTTTATGCCCCTCTACAACAGCATATATATATATATATATAACGTATCTAACCTCACACATGTTGAAAAGTGAGATTATGTTAAAAATTAAGCAGAAGTGGCTCAAGCTAAGATTAACTGCTTCTACATCAACAACACAGAAAAAGCAATCAAATGAAGTCAGTCTCTCCTTCCACAACAATTAATATCTCTCTACACTCAATATATTTTTTTGTATTAAAATTTTCACTAGTGGTATTTCCCAATCGTTTCTCTGAGTTTTACTTTCACGTGCTCAAGTCTTCTTAAACTCAAAATTAGAACTAAAGAAACAACTTCCAGAAGAAGGTGACACACAAACTCCAGAGCATCCTAAAAGCTAAGAATGACAAGCGCTTAGGGGAGCTCAGGTGCTGAAGTTCCAACCAGTTACATCCTTGTTGCTCTCTCTCTGCCTGTTTCTCTGCATCCTCACCCTCACATTCCCTTAGTTTGCTAACTTTTCATGTTTGAAGTTTTCAGCATGTACAAAACACTACTGGACCTTGCTGGTATGTACACAGCTGTTTTTGGTTTTTTTTTTTGAGATGTCCAAAACATACACCTTTAAAGGAAAGAGACAGACAGCATATCTTGGAAGATTGCACCTGAGGACCTTTGTAACTTAAAGTGTTTAAGCAGAAACAAATGTATTGAGGAAAAAAGCAGCCCCAAATCCTAATGTTTCTACCCACTCTGGGATATTTATGATTATTCTACAGTGATTGACACTCCCAAGAGTCAACAAAATTTTGATATGGAAATGCGTGTACCTAACAAGTCCACTGCATAAGAACCTCCCTGATAAAAACATCTTGTATTCCCTACTCATAGAACAATTATTTCCTAGGCAAACCAGGCACTTTTATAGTTCTCATCTTTCCCACGCCCAGAACAAAAGTAGTAAAGTAAGAATGAACCATGCCAGAGACTCAGAGCTGCTGATTAATAAGAGACTACAAAGAAGTGTGTCTGTTTTTTTACAGTATGGGAAATGCAGTGTTTAAGGATCTTTCCATGCATGTCAAAATCTGAAGAACTTTGTGCAGACAAGTAGTACTAAATTTTATACTACTATTGTGACTTTTGTATTTTGTGTTTTCCTTTGAAATATGAAAATATGACGTGGCAAGAACTAATTAAACTTATTAAAAATTCTTTATTAAGGGAAATGAATTTGAAAAAAATCCAATTTGATTGAAATATCCAAATCTAGCAAGAAAGAACATAAACACATGCATTTGATTGAACAATTATTTAACTCAATTAAAAACTCATTTATTCTACCATCTTATTAGCAAATGTTCCAGTGACTTACTAAACATTGATTTTTGCAGAGTCAGTTACTTATCACTGGAAAAACAGCCAAAATAAACTATTCTTCAAGTCTATTTCAACTTAAGGAAATCAAGGAAAGTTTTAAAAAGCTTTTATATTCCCTAGGTACAATGTGTATCTGAGTACTTTTCATATCCAGCCTAAACACTATTTTAAGGAAAGTCTCAAGAAGAGCTCAGCACTTCCTCATTATAACAAAAAGATGCTCTACCCTTCATGCTGACTTTAAGCATACTTTAAGAAAAAATAAGCAGCTAAATTCAGAAAAATATCATAAACACACACAAAAAAAGAGCTTTTTCTTTATTAATGATTCATAACAAATGCTGTGCAATGTATGTATGTTTCTCGTAATCCAGTATTTGGTTTCACCTTCTAATCCCCAGCTTAGAAAAATTACATAAATACTATTATTTCCTTTAAAAAAAATCAAAACAAACTAATTACTACAACTAAGTACTTGTAACCATACATGTCCATTCTTGATGATGTTATTTAATTATTAACCTCCTGCAGAAAGCAGACTCAGTATAGCTATGTCATATATGAAAACAAGTTCTCCATTTTGAGATTACCTTTAATATAATCTCCTTTTTTTAAAAATCACAATAGGACAGAAACTTCAGACTTCTTAATCAGTTTGCAAGCAGCCTTGCCTTCCCTTATCCATATTTTCCCTAGTTTTATTTTACAGCCTCGTTCTATGTTAGACATAACTGCCGGCTGAAAGTGAAATTCTCATCAAGAGAGAAAACTGTATCTTATATTCAGCCTTCTCCATGGGCAAATCACTTTTCAGATTATATACTGATATTTAAACAAAATAAAGAATCCCAAAAATGTAGTTTAAAATGTCCTGGTGGTTAGTTTGCTTTTTGAAGACATGGAGAGCAGCATTTCCTGCCCATTTCACTGTCATATGAATTTCCACACGAAATAAAAAGCATCTGAAGACCAGGACTCAGCATAGTTCAGTGGTTAAAATATGCCATGGTTAAGAAGCAACTAAAAACTGGATGTTATAATGGAGAACATCTGGGATTTTTTCTTAAGCAGCAATGCTGGCAGTGAGTTTAGCCACTTCAGAAGAAACTTTCTATGTCTTCAGATGGCAGGAGTCATACTCCAAGACCATTTAGAAGGTAACTTAATCTGACAGTCACAGCCTAAAATGCCAACCATGGAAATGGAGTAATGAAGACACACAAAGGAATTTCAAGACAACAAAGGCACTCAAAACAAAGCATGATGAATGTCTATGACACTCACAATGATGTTTGTTTAATGTGAGTACTCTTTGTGAGCAAGATTAACATTACTCCAAGGATTAATAAATTTCTTAAAGATACAATTAAATTCAAGTATGTATTTTCATGCATATTTTTAACAAAGAAAATCAGCTAATGCATTTAAAAGTAACGTTTATATGCAAACAAATTAGAAATACTAAAGCAGAAGATAAAAAATAGCACTATGTTGACAAAACAAATAAAAGAATGGACTCTGAATTCAATAAAGCTTTCACTGACCTACTAAAATTAGCAAATTTAGGTTTGATTTTTTTCACTGTCTTCTTTTTAAAGGAATATTGTTTTATGATACTGGTAATACAGTTATTTTTCTGCATTTCTTAGAAAACGTTGCATTGCTCTCAGCCGAATTTTAGATAATCATAAAAAAAAAATAAATCAGATACACATAGCTGATTTGATTTTTTGAAAGCCTCTAACTTGAAACCAGTATAAAACCACCTGAGATATTAGAAAACAAAATACAGCCTATTAAACTGTAAGATTGTATACTTTCAGTTAGGTAGTTTAGTGTCTAATAGAAAACAAATCTTGTAGAATAAAATTATAGATAGGTACCTTTGAGAATGAATTTCTGAGAAAGTAATCTGAAGCATTTTATAGGAAAAAAAGAAATGACAAATTGGCAATTTACTGTACCTTACACAGCTTTCTAGTGATAACATTTTCCAGTATTTATTTCATTAATATATCATGACAATGTAACTATTTCCACAATGGTAACTTTGTCAAAAAATTGGCTTTTGGTTATTGCTTTGGGGTTTTCTGTTGTTTTGGGTTTTACTGAGGGGTGGATGTTTGGTTAGTTGGGCTTTTTTTCCACAAGCACAGCTGCAGTGATGTGTATTTCTGTCCATGGAAGTGTACAAATACATACACATACTGTTAAGAGAACGAGCACTTACACCTATATCTGCCAGTAAAATAGCAATCATGGATTAAATACATAACCTTCCAGTTAACATTTACAGCCCCCACTTCCTTCTTTCAGTCAAAATATTTTCTTCCAATACTTTAAACTGCTGCCACTATCTCCTCCCATACAGAAGATACCTCTACATTTTTGGTAGATTGGGATTAACAGAACAGAAAATTTCTTCTTCCATGAAGACAAAACCTCAGATATATTTATTTAACATCTTTTAAAAGTATTTTCAGGGATTCAACACCACACTTAAAAGCAAACAGCTGCACAGCTTTTGTTGAAGCAGTAAGAATTACTATCAGAGAAGAACAAGTGCATACCATACACAACTTACTCACTGACCACATTATAGATTAACTAAAACCAAGAAAGGCCAAGTTCAACTAACCAGCCACTTGCATACATTTCAGAAATCAAGAGGGAAAAATATGGGTTTTAAGAATAATGCTGAAATTGTGAGGTCTTTCATTAACTGCATTAACATGCAGTCTGAGGATTAAATGTGCTCTGGCAGAATTTGGCATGTTTGTAATATAGTTAAGAAAAACAGATTATCTGATGAGATTTTAAAGAGAGAAGAAGCTGACAAAGCAGATGGTACTATCATTGTCAATACAGTGAACACAGACAATAGTAACAACATTGAAGTTAATTTTTCCATACAAACTAACTTTAGGTAGTTGTTAAGACTGCTAGTGACAACATGTGAAATTGTTTCCCCAAGTCTCTACCAAACCCACCTACTATTGGTAATAGAAAAGTTGCTGCAGACAGCAATGCATTAGAAACATTCTCTCCATCCCTAAATATGGCATGTTTTCTAAGCAAAGTCATCAAGTAAAGGCCAAAGTACACATGCAGTGAATATCAGCATGACACGTATAATCTGCTTAGGTCAGATATATCCATTTACATTTGCTGTGTGTATCTGATATATGCCATTTTAATACTATAATCAAAGCTAAATGAGAACTATTGAAGCATTTAAGTGATAAAGTTAAGTAGTAAATTAAAAAGGCTGTGCTGTAAGCAACTTATACATACAAATTATCATTAAATCATCTCTTCATCATAAATAAATACATAAATACAAAAATATAACCATTAAGGTACTGGAGAATAAAACACAGAATATCAACCATCAGAAAATTAGGATCTGTCACATATTCAATCAGCACTTTTGTGCTAGATAAACAAAATCAAAACTTCTAGCACATCTGTTGAACTACCTCTGAGATTACTTCAAGTGTGAACAATTTAATCCCCAACACTTAATAAAAGGATCAGTACAGCTAAAATATTTTAAGTAATTCTAGTTCTCTAAAATTTGAGTGGTCACAAAGAGAAGAACAACATCTTAGAAGAGAGATAATGAAAAGATTTTTTTCTTTTCCTTAGTGTATTAAATGGTTAAGCATAATTTTCAGTACGTATGTAATGCACTCAGACTGGTTCCATCTTTATTTAGTACACTGCATACTTTTTTAACAAAGATTATAGGGTTGGGGGCATTTTGAGTTTGTGTTTTCTTAGTTCTAGCTCAGTTACCCTAATCATTTTTCAACATCAAAGCCAGATAATAACTTGTTTCATTATGGGAAAGAACTGGTAATTATTGTGGGAGTAAGACCAGCTTGGTCTAGTTCAAAAACATCCGTAAAATATGTATTAATGCAAAAACAAAGGATATGAACATAATTGTAATACATTACTAAAACATAGTATTTGTGCAGCAGGAGAACAAAGCTGACATTTAATGTTTTGAAGTCTGATATAATACACAAAAAATATCAGCATCTGGAGGAAAATGAACACGTTAGTGGAAAGGTTTTGCCTATTACTCATTGCAGAGGTTCCAATGAAAAATTTGGCTAGTAACAGAGAAAATGATTTCTCTGCATACAAATATCTGGAACTAATACTCTTTCCCAGAACTACATTTAAGTATTACATAATGCAGTTACTGTAGGAATAATTTTGGTAACATGTTAAATTCCTTTATATTATATTTGACTGGGCTTTCAAGCACAGCTTCGTAAGTCAATTACAACAGTTCAGATTCTACAGGATGTCCAGAAAAGAGAAAGATCTCCAGAAACATTATAAAATTTATTAGTAAGCACTATGTGGAGCAGCAGAGAACAACTTCAATCTCTCTTGTAAGTACTGGGGTATTTATGTTTCATGGCATGCATGAGTCAGTCTGCCTCAATGCTGTTTAACCTCTAACTCACCTCATCTAGAAAGCTGGTGCCATCAGCACAATTCAAACACTGAATTGTTCACATTATGTTCACAACCGAATAAAATCTCTTGAATGAACACAGACATGCTGCAAGTCAGTTGGCTCACAAAAACTGAGCACAGTATTTAGCATTCGTTGGACAGTCAGTGAACAGACCATACCCACACAGACTCTGCATATGATCTTTAATAAGAAATGCTGATACAAATGTATCTATGTTTTCCAGTAAAACTTTATTAAGAAGATAGTAAACAATGAGTGATGAACAGCAGCACCTTGTTCTCTCTACAGGATTAAGAACTGCTGTCTTCCCTTCTTCGACATCAGCATTACGTGTCTAACGGTTTAGAGGATGGATTATCATAACAAACAGTTTGGTCCACCCTAAAAATTACTAATCTATTATTTTTTACTGATAATATTCTCTAAGTAACATTAAAACAGGCAGCACAATAAATTAGAACTTTTAGGAGTTTTTTAATATGACAAATTGGAAATTGTTTAAGATTTTGCCACTTCAAGTAGTTCTGTTATTTACTAGAACCACAAGTATTAAATTTTCAAAGGGTAACCCTGAATCCTATTCAGCTATTAAGTTCTCTTTGCTAGTATCTGTATTCGGGCACTGTAACATTATTTAACAAATTAAATAATAATTCAGTTGTGTTCTGGAATGTGTCAAAATAAATAGCACACCATATAATTTCAGAAAACTGAGGTTATATTAAGTGGGTGATTAATTTTAATAGATATATTTTGCTTGCTAAAATCAAAACTAAACTGTTTTTATGAAGCACCATATACAATTAAAGCCCAAACACCACAGCAACATAACCACCTTAAAATAAAAATATCAACTTACTGCATTTCATAAAATCATACAACAGTTAGGGTTGGAAGGGAACTTGAGGATCATGTAATTCCAAACCCCTGCCAGGGGCAGGGACACCTTCCACCAGATCAGGTTGCTCAGAGCTCCATCCAGCCCTGCCTTGAACACTTCCAGGGATGGAGCGTCCACAGCTTCTCTTGGGCAACCTGTTCCACAGTCTCACCACCCTAAGGGTGAGGAATTTCTTCCTAACATCTAATTTAATTCTAACTTTTTTCAGTTTATATCCAATCTCCCTGACCTGTCCTAAAAGACCCTCTCCAGCTCTCTTGTAGGGTCACTTCAGGTCGTGTAAGGGTGCCACAATTTACATACAATAATTCTGCAACGTTAGAGCTTTGTTGGTAGAGTTGATTTGCCCATTACAGATTATTACAGATTATTTGCATTTGTTCCTGGCTGTGCAGAATATCAGACACTGATACAGTGATCATTCCAAAAGCTGAGAATCTTTCTGATCACTGCAGCTGTAAGCTACACAAACCAGATTATCCATGTGATGTCAATAAAATATCATTTTTACCCAGCAGACCACATCCTAATGCTTAAAATGCTCCTTCAAAAAAACAAAAACAAAAACAAAAAGAAGGAAAAAATGCATTTAAAAGTATAGCTGGGATTTAGAATGAATTACTAAATCCTTTAAATCCACATCATTCACCTCTAATAACCTCTGCTGAAGGCTTTGAGAGCATGTTTAACTGACTAACAGCTTTACAAACCTCATGTAAATACATTAGACCAAAAAAAATGAAATAAATAAAATAAAAATCAGGCTGGCTTTCCAGGTCATTTTAATAATGGTAATACAGCTTTCTTAATTACAGAACAAAGAAATCTCAAAGCACAGATTAAAAGATAACAACAAACCAAAAGTAACACACTGAAGGATACAACTTTTTTTACTCCAAATTCTAAATTTGCAGATTAAAGGAGGACCTGAGTAAATTAAAAGTAAATATTTGGTGTTGTTTCTGATAGGTACTGAAAAATGTTAATGAAATACAATGATAGCTAGATATTTGTCTAAAGAAACTTAATTTTTAGCATTGAAATGCTAATTAATGTGACAGAAGCATCTGAATAGCTACACCTAGTTGGCTGAATGCATAACAACTAATCAGAGAAGCCAACATACAGTTTTCTTTTATCATCTGTTTGAAATAGGTATCTGTCAGAACTCATCATCAAAATACAGTCATAAAAATTCAGGATGTAGTAATTTCTGTATATCCAAAATTCAGTATCTTCAAAATGTTATCTAGGATGCCAACTTAATTTTCATCCACTGAAACAACATTGACCCACTACAGTCTTCCCGGAAAAATGTATTTTCAGCTCCTCTGGGAAGAAGATTCCACTTTATGTTTTAAACACCATGTATATATGTGTTACCACAGGTGGGAAAAGAAAAAAAAAGCAACTCCTATGTTAACACAACAGTAGTACCTTTAATCTCAAAGGCATTGTTTTCCCAGATTAGCTGATGAAGAGCTAGCATGATTTCTTCAGCAATTTTTTGACTGATCTGAAGATCAATCTATCCAACAGCATACCAAAAAAATAGATATCCTAATCTTCTCGATTTGGCAAATTACCACATCTCAATATTCTTTTCAATTTCGTTTTCTAAAAACTAACCCAAGATGTAAACATTTATGCCAGGAGATTTACCATTTAGTTCAAAATTAAGTGAATACTAAGAAGCTTTACTGTCCTACTATTGAGTAACAATTTTTATTTGATTTTCCTGTAGAAAAATTACACCTCCACCATATAGTTTTGGCATTAAGATAATAGAACCTTCAGATGGAAGGTAGAAAGCAATTCAAATCTAAAGGGAGATCTCTGTTTTTTGTGAAAATGAATGCCACAATAACACCTTACATTATATCATCAACGAATCAAAAAATTTCAAAACATTGAAGATGTTGCACTCTAAGTTCCTTTCAAGAGAAGCAGCAGAAGTCAGGTAACAGACTACAAAGGTAGAGAGAATTTAAGAATAATTCTTAAATTACTGACCTCTAACATAAAGCTATAAAAGCTGTATAATTTTGTTTTTTACTGTGCAGAGTGAAACCATCGCTTGGAAAAAAGCTAATACCATAAATAAACTGCATCAGGTATAGAGAAGGAATAAAGGCAAGTTTAAGTTCTGTTAATATTTACTCTGATATTTTTGTATAATGTAACACATAGGTAATATTGGCATTGGCCTAAACAAGTTACAGAATTCAAAATGAAGATCCACCAAGAGCTGCTGTGCTAATTAAAAAAGGGAACCAGCATTTCAGAAGTGGCATCATGTACTAAACACAAGATAAAATTTTCAAATTACTATACAGCTCCATAGCCATAAATCTCTCTATACAGACCTACATATAAAAAAGTCCATCTGCCTGAACACAATACATCAAACTCCCTGAGCAAAGCAGCTCAAATCTCTCTAATCTCTTTTATTCACGGCCTGAAAACCTTATCTGGTGCATCATCCTGCTATGAACAACCCACCTGAACTTTTGGATACCATAGAGAAGAAAAACTTACACAAACACATAAATTAATGCAAGACTATCTCAAAACAGTACTGCTGTCACAAGCAGAAGCTGCTCCTATAATAGGAAGAAAACCAGCTTTTAACATTAAGACAAATGAGACCCAGCTATCACTGCTGCAGTCTAGTAAAAGCTGACACTAAGCTGCTCAGTTACACCTCGATGCCACAAACACTCCAACAAACTTTACAGACCAATTCCTGCTAAGAGAAGGAGATCTGGAATTTCCTGATCTCTTCCCATTCTGTCAGAGCATGCCACAGCACAAGGAACACTAAAAACAAAAGGGGAAAGTCATCTCCACTAAAGGCTTTAAGTCGTATTACAGTTTCACAACTTTAGCCCACAGCTTCTTTTGGTAAATTAGAACGGCTGTGCTGTAAGCAACTTACACATACAAATTATCATTAAATAATCTCTTCATCACATAAACACAAAAATATAACCATTAAGGTAGTGGAGAACAAAACACAGAATATCAACCATCAGATATGCCAGCATCAGAGTGTCACCAACACAGCCACTCCCTGTGAGTACAAAAGAGGACAGAAAAGCTTCTTCACTGCCACTTTACTTGCAGAGGAGCCATAAATGAGGTTTTGCTCTTCACTTCTCTTTGAGTCAGCTCTAAGACAGTAACAATCAAGTCTGGGTTCAAGAATTAAACAGGTTCTTGAGAAGAAACTGTAAAAATCTCACACATGAAGATGCAGCGAACAGTATCAAGGAGGACTAGTCTTTGACTGAGGTGCTGTATTTATTTAAAGCTTACATTCAAACAGCCTTCACTGCAAGAACTAAATGTAGTTGTAAGTTACACATCAAATATGAAGCTTTTAAGCAATTAAGACACAGAATTTTCCAAACATTAACTTTCATTTTGAAAGTCCATCAAACATAAAATCGTATTTAAATCACACAGCACTTTTCTATCTCTCTAATAAAGACGAGGATTAAGATATATAAAATTTTTACCATTCGAGGGCATTCATGCTTTCATCTATTTAAAAAATAAGCCTTTTTTTTCTCCAAATTATGCATAAAACTCAAAGATACTTAATCAAATATCAAACTGTTTCCAAGAGTCCTATTATGGAGCAAGAAAACATCAAAAGCAAGTTACTATAAAAATCGCCTAACAAACTGCTTGAATCTAAAGTAAATAAGCAAAATTTTAAAGTAATTTTATTTGGACAACAAACAAAGCATTCATGCCTTTTTTACACTGAACAAGCCAAGTTTTAGAGTACTTTTATAAAACTACTCATATTATATTAAAAATTTCATGTAACTAATAAAAGCGCTCTTACAAGATTTGTCCTTCCAAACTCTTTAACCTTCTCTGTCATTAGGGCTGACTGATAAGCCACCAGCTGTTTTTTTTCTTCTCGGTGCTACAATGCATTCTCTTCCTTTTTAAGGCTAGTACACACAAGCAACAAACAGCAGGACTTTAGCCAGCTGCTAGAATGTCACAAACCTATATATTTAGCTCCCATCTCATTTACTGCCATCCCTCAGTGTCAACTATTTAATGTCCCTTTTGCTCCTGACATTCCTCACTGAGCTGACAACACTGCTGGCTGGATCAGCACACAGAAGATACAAGAACACCCAACAACAAAGCAGAGACCTTATCAGTTACCAGAGACAGAAGCCATGCCTTGTCAAACACACTCAACCAAAAAGCCTTTTGGGTTTTGCTTCCCTCCCACCACTTCTGCACTAATTTTTACCGTTTATAAATGGCGTAGTTGTTTTGCACAAATATTACCTTTAGATCTTTAGCGAAATAGCAATTTGGTTTTTTAGCATGTTTAATTAGCAACATTGTTTCTTCTAATAGGTCAAAGCCCCCTCTTGTTTGTACATTATTTGTTTCACCTCTGCTTTCCTCAATACTTTCTGTAGATTATAATATAAACTAAAGCCACATTTTCTTTCAATTTAATATTGTTTTTAACAATTTTCCTTTTCCTCATTGCACAAGTTCTAAGAGAATCTTAATTGGGTAGTTTCAATTCCACTTCAAATAACTAAAATAATATCCCTCAAAATTATTTTTTTTATGCTACATGTTCTGTTCATGTAAAAACACTAATCTAATTACTGTCGTATTTTGGAAATAATTGGATTTTAAATTGCTTAGAATTATCAACGTAAGTGAGAAAGCTGTAAAGATAGACAAATTAACAATTTCATGGTTTTAAAATGGGAATCTCTGTTATCATTAGATTCCCATTTGCAATTATTTAAAGGCCCACAGAACCATTTGGTAGTTCCCTCCTTTAAGTGGTCATAAAAACCTTTAAACAGTAATTGAAAGATTGTTAACAGAAACTCTCTCAGGAAATCAGATCCTGTGAACAATCTAATAGCAGGCATGCTTAAGCGAGATAGTGAATAATCTGTTTCATCCTATTCACTAAGATGAGGTTTTCAGAACAGTGACAAGACATCAGTTTCAGTAACACCAGGAGATGAGTACAAATTGTTCAATTCCATGCTCTACTTGGAAATCGTGATACATTTATCTGGAGAATTAACAAGTTGTGCTGTGTGTAAATCGGTCTCCAAAACTGAGCTGTAGGATCCAGCAGTGCCCCCTAAACCTCACGGTTTACATCATTAAACTCATATTCCAATAACAAAGGATCCTCAGGATATAAAGTCCAACAACTAATTTCCATAATAATACCTTTTAATTAGATGTGACTACAGATGACGTTACCCAAGGCACTTAAAGTTGGCAATTTAGCTTTAGACTACTTCCATTTCTCAGTAATTAGAAGTGAGAAAGATACATTTAAGTTGGAGCACCACTGCAGATAGTGATACTATAGTTAAACATACTAAGCAGAGATGGAATTCTTGTACTTAAAGGATGCTATTCTCTTTTTTGAATTTACCAAATAAATGCAGTCACTTTTCCTTCCTCTCAAAAGGAAAAAATGACTTTGCAGAAACAGGCTTTGAGGTTATACTCAAGTTTATGCAAAGAGGTGCTCAGTAATCACTTTGTTTTATTTTTTTAGTTACTGGAACTTTAGACAAAATTCTTCATCCCTTTAAGGCAACAGATTTTATGCTGAATTATTCAGTCTTTTATAATTCTAAGTTGCAAAAATATATTTATTTGCCACCTTGAAAGATGGGAAGGGAGGAAACACAGAAATTGCACACTTCCAAATCAGAAGACCTCAACACATTACTATACAAATAGCAATTACTATTTTTCCTCCATAACAGCACTCTTTCATAAGCAAAGTTAAAAATAAAGCAGTAAAGCATCTCACCAAGCAGCTAAACCCTATGATAAAGAGGCATAGTATTGTTTTGTGGATAAAGATAGGCCTTACTAATTAGAGCTGTGATGGAAGTTTCCATATTCAAGAAAGGTATTTTGGGAAAAAATGCATTTTATCAAGCTTCTGAAGTGAGTGAGAAAGTAAGGTGTTTAACATTCCTAAACATAAACATGTTTTTCATTCATGTGGCTGATTTTAATTGCTTAATTTAGCTGACTAAACTGTAATTTATAATCAGAACCAATATTAGATAATTTTTGCTTTGCTCCTTTAAGTTTTGAGAATTGGTAATGCAACTGCAATCTCATTCATAGACTAGGAACTCTATAGTGTAAGAAACTGAATTTTATGAATTCAGATGGGAAGGTGAATCAGAATTCTTACCTCATTTAAGACAAATCAAATTCTGAAATACCAATTTCTATCCTTAAATATATTGAAAATACTTCCACTATTTCAGAAGTGGAACTACAAACCTCAAGCTTCTAAATAAGCATCATGCTTAGTCATAGCTTTGTACACAGTTAATATTCTTCACATTCATTAGGGGTTTGTTTAACTAACTAGGTCTAGAATTTCATGCCATGAAAATACTGAAACACATCAGAGAAAGTAATTTTAAATTGCTTCATCAAAACAAAAGCAATCCCCCTTCCAAAATTTAGAATAAAACTCAGTGGGGTTATCTAACTGGTAGCATTTCTCTTTCTACTACAGACTTTAAGTGATATCCTTCAATCAAGTGTAAAAGAAAGTAAGACTAAAAACTCTCAATGCCTATTTGCTGTTGTACAAGTATTTCTTCTAAAAAACAAGAAATAATAGATTTCTCAGTGTTGACCATATTTGAAGTGAAACACTAAACTAATAATTCCATTCACCTTCTGGAAACATTGTTACAAAAAGTCTTCTCTATATATTTACAGCTGCCATAATCAGTAAACTTGCAAATTCAAACCTAAATCAGCATAACAGGTCAGAAACACAGAAAACAGCTCTAAGTATAGCCCTCAATATTTACTTTAGACTTTTAAGGTCTAATCTGCCTTGTTTGTTCTAAATGACTTCTGCTAAAAACTCTTAGCAAACCTTAAGCCTATGTTCTAACTGCAGAAAGGCAATATATAAAAAGACAAATGAGTGAAAACTGAAAAGCACCTGAAACACCTTAAAAAGCTCACCTTGTTGGGAGCGTTTAAGGGTACAAGCCCCACAACAAGCATTACAGAGTTATGTGCTTCAGCCAGCATTAAGCACTAAGAGCAGCAGTATTGCAGTCCAGCGATACAGTAATAGTAACACCTTTGGATATCAAATCATATTGAATCTATTATCCCAAATATCTACAACTGCAACACTACAAAAAGAGCAGCTTAGCAATAATTGCTGTGTTCAGGCCTCATTTCTAACTAACTTTTGCCTTTTACTCTGAGATTCTGAAGTAAGAAGCAAGTACTATCATGTCTTACAGTTCTGTGATGATCAACATCACTGCAGACATTGCAACAGAAGATGAACTACCTCATATTTATCACAGGAAAAACAGCAGAGGGAAGAGTCCTGTCATAAGGCTTTGAGATGTACTTCAGATTTACATGTCAGCCTTGTAGTGACTTGGGATTTAGAGATATGTACATTCCAGTCCTATCTATATTACAAAGCCAGAGTTTCAGGTCTCTTGCTTGTTTTAGCTTGCCCATTAGCTGACTCACAGAAAAAAGTCAAGTTCTTCGCAAAAACTCAAAGGCCATTGTTTACAATTTTTCCAGGCTTAAGGGGCAACATTTGCACTTGTGGAAAAAAAAAAAATTTGCAAAATATTATTGTGGCTAGAATAATTTGAAAAAATCTAATGAGATTGGAACCCAAGATGCACTATTTGAGTATTTGTGTTGAATGACACCAACTGTGCTTTACTTTTAATGCAAGTGACACTCATTTTTTAAAAACTGGGATCAAATCATCAAGTAAGCTCAAATTATAAAATTCAAACAGTTAGGTTAAATATTATGACCCAGACAATTAAGATGTTGATTTGAATAATATATTAATTACCACCTTAAATATATTAGCAATATAACAGGTCATTTCCAGATGGAACAGCAATACAGAGATAGCTATTTAATGCACCGTTCACATTTTTAGATCACCTGTACTTCACAGGGAAAAAAATGATCTGGTAAACTGCTGCATATTTAAGACAACTTTAAATCATAATTTAATTGATAATCCTCCCAAAAGAAGCAATCCCTGTATCGCTGATCACAGGGCAGAGCCCCCAGTGTCCTCTGACACCAGAGATGACAATGTTTGCAACTAGAATGAACTCGAATTTTTGGGTCAGTGTTTATAAACCACACAGCTGAAAGATATTGATCAGGCTTACATCAGTAGTCTAAAGAGACAGAAACCTTCTGAAAAAGCATTAATCAACCTCAGCAACTGAAGTGTTGGGTGGATGAATGTACACAATTAGGACAGGTGCATGAGCTTTCCTGAAGAGATGAAGTGCTATACTATATAATAGGAGGCAACTGAGTGCAAATAAGGTGTAAAAAGTAACCGGCTGCTCATCAAGCAAAATTATTTTTCTTAAAGTATGGAGTATATTGGAAAGAAAAAGAATCCACTCAGTTTCAGAGAAGAGCAGCAAATTTCAAAAGGAATCAGTGCCTTCACAGAATCCACTACTATACACTGCTCTTAAAAGAGAAAAGAAACATAAAAGCTTAGAACTGTGAATTGATATTATGCCAAAGTGACTGAAATTAAACTACAGCGTCCAACTAGTGTTCTAACTAGCAGTAAAAAATTTCAAGCAGACTAATTTCATAAATTGAACAGATCCATACTATAATTGATGAATATCTATTAGCTACAGAAACCCAGAAGTTCCTATGCAGAGATACCTATCGACATAGCATCTGTGTTTTATTTTAAATCCAGCATTCCAAACCAAGGGAGGTAAACAACAGTTCTCAAGCAATTAAGCAAAGACATGGAAAAAGGAAGGAAATGTCTAAAAGGAAAGTTTATTCCTGAAGCTGGATTTGTGTACAATCTTACTCTCAAGAAGACTCAGATTTAAGACAACCAAGCGACCAACATCAATGAGACACAAATGAGGAGCAAAATAGCTCTGTTCTTTTGAAATATCGAACAAACTCAGATCTGAAATGAATGTTACAGATGCAGCATTACAGTGAAAACCTTGCCAAGTGATACACACTTTTAAATGTATTAGTAACTTCAGAAACAGCATAACCTCAAAACAGCACACTTGTTTAAAAAAACAACCATGTTGTTCAAAAGGCAACTTTTTCTTTTTTTTTCTTTTTTTTTTTTTTTTTTTTTTTTTTTTAATTAATATGCACCTCCAAGTTTTGTGGGCTGACTTACTCTAGTAACAAACAATAGACCTTTTACCACTGAGGGCATGTAAATTGATTTTTTACCTAAGCGTATGATTTAGGAGAGATACAAAGAAAAGCCGGTATTCTGACTGGAACTCAAAACTACGTTAAATAGCAATTCTAGATGGGTCTTGGTGCCATCTTATCCCGGCAAAACACAGAGCAAACACAATTAGCTAAGACTTGCATTTCACTGACCTACCATATGAAGTTACCAAACTCCTGTTGTCCTCTGACTGGAAAGCATCAAATTACTTTCGCAAGGGCAACTCCACAAAAATCTGACCATACAAACAGTAACACTTAAACCACAGAGCTACTAAAAAGGAAAAAATATCTAATGTATGTGTCAAAACTGACTTAACACTGCAGGGGGAAGGGGTGAAGACAGCATGGTATTAAAAATGCCAGGTTAAGTTTCTGGGGAAAGTACTACAGCTTACAGTTCGCCTTTTTGTCAACTAATCACAGAGGAAAAAACAATCCTCAAAAAAAGGGTTTCCTCTCTGTGTTTCTTCCTTCCTTAAAACACTGTGCTTCGCAAATCCCATATCCTTCAGGAGTCTGTTTCCACTCTCTAAAGCAGAAGGAAGATCTGTTCCTGCTTTGAGTAACAAAGTACAACTATTAAGCATTCAAACATCTAAACAGTAATTCGTAAATTCATTTATGCATTTTAAACACAAGCTCTACCTTGCTCTGTAAAGTATTGTTTCAGCACTTACTCAATGTATTTCCATGTTTACTGCAATCCCCAATCCTAGTTAAAGTATATAGGACGTTAATTCCCAAAAAACTACCAACAAGTCCAGCAGGTGTACCCAAGCATATCTGACCTCCAAGAGCAAGTAAAAATACCATGCTGAAGCACTTCCTAGTCTCTTTATAAAACCCTTCTTTCCTAAAATAAACATTTCAAAGAACAGACTGAAAAAACCCTCAATGTAAAACAAAATCAGTATGCCACGAGTATCTGCCTCACAGCTGACCTTTCATTACTTGTATTTGCACCCAGCTCTTCTAGACTTAAACCTTGCAAGAGCTACTACACAAAGCAGAAATTCTGAGAAAAAAATATTCAGCAAAAGCAAGCACAAGCTGACACCAGAGAGTTGTAGTACATAATCAACTGAAAACACACACCCAAATATTTCTGTAATCCATGAAAGAAACATATGTACATGAAGTACAGAATTCAAAATGGATCAAACAGATTGGCCACTGAAAGCCTGACTCTGCACAGAAAATGAGATTAGCTATAATGAAGGGCACTACAGGAGCAAAATCAATCATGATGGATGTTGACTGCTAGACCTATTTCAAAAAGTTCCACTGGACACTTCTTTTGCAACCTCAATTTTTTTCTATTTCCGCAGTTAAACATTTTTAATAAAATTAATAGAATAATTTTAGTTATTTCATCCACAGAAAACAAACAAGTATTTTCAAACTATTTAGACTAATTTTCTGAACTATCGTTCTCCTTTAGCACTTGGCTTTCCCATACACACAGTCCTCTTCATCCACGGTGAAGAGAGGCACCCAAATGCTGGCTGTTAATGTCAGATTAGGTGATTCCCACCCTTACAAGCTGGGCCTGTATACTGATTAAAAAAGAAAAAAAATCCACTGCTTGCTGCAGGGAGCGTCATATACATGCTGGACGTGGCATATATATCAACATACATATAAAACTAGGAGTTTAACATTATGATGCTAATTTGAAGAAGTTACTAATACAGGCATCAACATAAAAACATGCTGTCCTAACAAACATGTTCAGCTTTCCTAGCAGTACCAGATACAACTCATTTCTTCTCCCAAATTTCCAAATTTACTTTGAAAAATATTAAGGGGAACATTGCTGAGGCAAATGCTACTTACTAAGCTCTTACTTTACTTGTCCTACTTCCACCCTAACTTCCTTTTCTTTTTATTTACACACACAGACCACAAGCAAACAGCAAACAGCAAAATTAATAACAATAAAATGGGAAGAACAACATTAGCACATAAATGACAAGGTAACCACCTAAACTAATTGCACTAAATTGGACAGTTTAAGAGGAAAAAGTAGTGCAGATATGGACCAATTAATTGGTACTGCTGAGCTGATGCCCAGCCTGCAAGATTACTGTAAAGTGTTAAAGGACAGGATTTTTAATTCCAATGTATTCTGGACTGTCTTCCATCCTTTTGTCTCCAAGTACAAGTATGCTCTGGAGATCTGACTGGCTTACTTATGAATAAAATTACGACAATGTCTGTCATCCTTCACCAAAAACCCCAAAATCAAAACACCCACAAAAAAAAAAAAAAAAAAAAAAAAAAAAAAAAAAAAAAAAAAAAAAAAAAAAAACCCAAACGCCCCAAACCAGAGTGTTTAGCATGGTTCAAAAAATTAAAAAACTGTCAAAATTTGACTCAGATGATCAGTAATGGAAAGATATCTAATAAAACTTTCAATACAAAGGGTAAAAAAAAAATTCTTCAAGCAGATATTAAGGCATGTCTCCATTTTAACAGCATCTAAACAAAGGGGCCTTTTCTCAATCTATTCCCTTACCATGTGCAACCAGAGCACATAAAGCTTCTCATGAATATATAAAGTTCAAAATCAAAATAAATTTTTTGGTTCCCATTACTTCTATTAGAATGTTTTTCCAAAGACCCTATTAGGACTGAAAAATAGTAATCAAACTATTTGAGTTATTTCATATACATTTGTACTTTCATTAGTAGCTGACCATTTTCCAAATCTTCCTTCAGCCCTGCTGTTATTCTGTATCCCAAGTTTACCTACAGAAACAAGTTATAGTCTCTCTTTCCTTCAGACTGCAAGGGTAAACAAGGCCAAGTCTTTTAGCCTCCTTCCCTGTTTACCACTAGAGAATGAAAAGCTTAAGTAAAAGAATCGGAACAATAAATAAAGATGATGTTATCATTTTCCTAATCCTTATTAGGGATGTTATTAAACTCTGATATTACAAATTGAAAAAGGATTTAAACACTTTGTCAGTAAGTTCCCCACAGTAAAATGAGTCCCCGTGTTCATTGTTGTGGTGTACTAATTAAAGAGTTTTAACTAAAATGGTCAGAAAGTACGCGCAAGCTGTTTATCACTGCTGGCCTTTGAGCTTCAGTATACTCCAAGGACATGCTACTTTAGATACGATAATTACTGAGTTCTTACAGTTTTACTGAGGAGGCACAGAAGAGTTCCAACAGAGAATTTCACATTAATCAGAGATAACAGGGTACTTATTAATAATAAAGCCATGATTATAAAAGAAAAAACATTTATTCAGTTCAACATTTGTAGGTACTAATTCCAAAAACTGTTTAAATTGATATCAGGCAGAAAGTTTAGTCTCAGGTCTTTAGGGAAATTCAAGAAAATTAATCATTTATCTGAAGCATAAGAAATGCTAAAGACTATTAACTATTCACCCACAAACAATAGCTTATCCTCCATTCTTCTGCTTCTTAAGCGCTCAACAATTTTTCTGACATCTTTTCACTTTTTAAAATTCTGATGGAAGTTATTTCTCCATGAATTGGAAATGCCTTCAAACTGTAACATCAAAGTCTTATATGAGAGTAGAACTATTACACCATAGAGAACTCATTTTTAACTTAATGGCAAAATATGGACAGTGAATGGAATGCCATTTCTTGGGTGCTTTCTGCACAAGTTCTCTCTCAAGTTTCAGGAGCATATATACGTGGTTCAGAAAAGCTAAGTACCTCAAATCTCAGTTTTAATACCAAAATTTCTATAAAGATTAAACACCTTTCAAGGGTGCTAGAAGAAAACAATACAAATAGACCCAATTGCACAACAATAACTTCCTATGAAAAAAAAGTGCCACAAAGGAGACCATCCCAAGAGTTACACAATTTATCAGACTGTGACTACATAATGGAAAAATTCTCCTTATTAATACAACACACCAAAGAAAAATAATTCTTCCTTAGCAAGATTTTTGCATAGCTTCCACTTACTAGTACAGAAGTGGAAATTCAGACTCTGCAGAGTCAGCATTTAAAAACTACAGACTGTTTCACTCAATTTTTTGGCAAGTTGAACCTTCCATCAACTACGGCCTTTAAAAAAATACTAGATTAAAAATACTCAATATGCACTAGTATAAAAAAATAAATTAGGAGCCTTCATGGGATTTTATATATTTATTTTAGCTTTTAAGTTAAATTTTGTATATTCTTTACTTTGTGTGAATAACCAAAGGATACAGTAATATCAAAGTGATGCAGGCTATGAAAACTTACGGTTTCATTTTTTGTATATGTTTATATATACAAATATATAAAGCGTGTTTGTTTAAACTTATGGTAGACCACTATTTTTATGTCTCACAAGTAACTGAGAATTCTGTGCACAAAATGGCACTATAGTACTATTCAGTAGTCACTACAGTCAACTAACCAATATGCTCAAAATCCTAAATCAAATGTATTTACCATAACAAAAGTTTATTACACCATCCTAACATTTTGCTGATTTTTTTTTTCTGTTACTAAAAATATTATTAAATATATATCAGAAAACCAGTTTCTGGTCACTCTTCTCTGAGAAACTTTAGATTTATCCAACTTGATATCTTTGTAATGCATACAAGATTGTCATTTGGAAGAAAATTATGGCAATAAAAATAATCAACTAGATTTATTGGACAAACTCACTCCATAGTCTATACAACATGTCTTTGCTATTATCTGGCAACAACTAAATTAGTTGCTGAATATGAGTAAGAAGTTTACCATACCATTGTGAAAATTCTCATAGGTAACAATTTTTATCTTTATACACAAATTTACCTTTACTGGTGAAAGTAATATTTAGAAGGGAATTTTACTTTTTTTTTTTTTTTTTTTTTTTTTTTTTTTTTTTTTTTTTTTTTTTTTTTTTTTTTTTTTAAAAAAAAAACAAGTTGGAATCACTGTATACCAGACTTTCTGAATGCCATGCTACCTTGAATTCAAAGCAGGTTACTTAATTTCTAACTTGCAGAAAGATTTTAGAAATGGCCTATATACCAAACCACAGCTTTTTATTTGTATGTAGTGGTATATTCTAGTTGATTAACCAATTATTGAAGCTGTGCAGATCCCATTCCAAGGAGCAATGAACAAACACAGGAGCACACAGAGAACACCAGGATTGACTCCCCAGTGAAGCTTGAACTGCCAGGTCCCACCACAGCAGCAGAAGCTTCACATTTCCTAGCACACACATCACATCATCTCACAAAAACCAACAACCTTTTTATTCCGGGTCACATGGATACAAATCACAAGGTCCTCCAACTTCTGAATGCCTAAGAGTTTATTAGAATAAATTAGTGACCACTTCAAGGCCATTATTCTCAAAGCAAACAAAGAGTTAGCAGTAGCTAGTGAAATCATTACTTTGTCAGTAACTAGAGACAAACTCTTTCAAGCTACTAAACTCCTGATTTCTAGAACAGCAGCTTCATACTTAAGGGAAATCCAACAACTTTTTTCTTACTAATAACCCTCATACAGCTGCCATTGAGTTCTGCAAAAACTACAACAAAATAACTAAGGCAACTCTTCACAAAGAATGCATTGTCAAGTTATGAAACCAAGATTTCAATAACTAAGAAATGTTTTAAAAAGCCACTAAGCAATATAATTCTAAGATATATGGAAGTCTTAAGTCCAGAGCTACTTACATGGCTTTGTGGAACAATTCCTCTCAAAAATATATAATTCTGAGGAGTTTCCAAAGAATCACTGTTTTTGGTGTGGGGACACGTATGCACGTACACATACGTATACAGGCACACACACATGTTTAATTTGGAAGAAAAATGCAATGTAAGGGGAGAGAGATATCCTTAATGCCTTAATGTCCTTTGTGCAAACTCCTTGAACACTTTTCCCAGTACAGGTATTTTAACCCCAAAGCAAAACACCTACATGAAAACTTGAAAAGGGAGAAAAGACATTTGTCTAAGTATTCTGTTCTGAATAAGGACTTGCACTTAATTTTCTTAAAGGAGCATGGCACAGTGAAGTTTATTTAGAGGCCTGTATATTCTAAGCAGCACTGAAATAATAAAACTCCATTTGGAGAGCTTAATCTAATTAAGCATACAAAGAAAAGCCACAAAAATACACAAGTGTTACCTCCATTCTTGCCGTTCTGTACTTTCTTCCACCTTATATCACTGTAATGTGCAAATCCCTTATTTAGACCCTGCACTCCTCTACTGTAACAGACCCTGTAAACTCTATTAGGGAAGAACAACACAGTTTCTTATTTTGTCACTGATCAATGAAAATGATTGGGGCAGTTGGGATAGATCTAAAAGGACTGTTTTGCCCAAGTAGTTTTTAGAAACACTTCAGACCAGATGAATTCAAAACAGTTCTAGTTAAATGAAACCATTCTCCTTCAGAAGGTAAGTGAACAATGGAACTGAACATCATATGGAGAGCACAATGTTGACAAGCAAGCAAAGAGCTTTGCTTAAGCAGGGTGGATAAAGGGGAGAGGACAGGACAACCAACCCGAGATAAAGATACATCTATAAGCAACAGAACTGGTTACACAGGTATGGGACAAACAGTAATTGAGACTAAGTATAGTCTCCAAAATGTCTCTAAAGGGCTCCTAAGCATTTTGTAGCTGACTTTTAGAGACACACCAAGAGGAAAAAACACCATCCCAAGAACTACTTTCCTCCTAAAATTCACTTCACAAGTGTCTCAGGACAGACAACACTGAATGAACAAGTTAATTAGGATCTTAATCTATGGTTTAGCAATCCATACTAGAGTTTGGTATTTGACACAAGCTTCTCCCACTCACACTCACTGCAAATCAAGCAAAGTGGAACATACACTGATTCCCTAGTAACCAAAGCAACTCAGCATGATCCAAGGGTAGCATCACATGAAATTTACACTTAAAGACAACCGCAAGGATCAAAAAATAATTTAGGGACTAAAAAGATATACTTACATCTGGATATTCTTTTACAGGCACATATAGTTTCTCTTGTAACTGTACAATAGGTCCCACAGCATCTGGTAATTCTGCACTTCTCTTCTCCGTACTACCATTTAATGTGTCGTTATACATGTCTTTCCGTACTCTGCTAATTTCTGTGGGGGGAAAAACGTATATTAGGCATTAAATACAGTAACAGATTATAATCTAACATGACAATCTTCTCATTCTATTATTTCCCAAATCTTAATGACATTTCCTTCTTCTTCTCATGAACATCATAGTAGTTAAAAAATCTGCTGTGGTTTTGTTTTCTTTCTTCTGTTTCGTTTGGGGATTTTCAATTGGTTTTGGGGGTTTTTTGGGTTTTTTTTTTTTGTTTGTTTTGTTTTTTGTTTTTTTTCTTTTAAATTGCAGCACCCATCCTTAAATGCTTAAATGTCTTTCATGTCTGTAAATTTGCTGCCTACTCATCCTGTTTATGGAATTCAGCTATTGAAGTAAAAAATTATGTGCACCTCCTCAGAACACTTACACGATTGCTCACATCATTTAAAAGGTGTATAAAACAGTTCTTTTATGTTTTTCTCAATACTAAAGCAGCTAGAAAGCAAAAAAAAAAAAAAAGTAGGAATCTGTACCTAGATAAAAAATAGAAAAATGCATCTATACAGTACTTTTGCTAGTTATGGGATTTACTACAGCACTTGGAAATTAATTGGAGGATCTTTCCGCAGTGGGAAATTGGACAACTTAATGGTGCAGTTCATGAGCACATGGTGTAACAACAAACTAGTAGATATTATTCTATTGACTACCCCCAAAGAGATAACGAAACAAACAAAGTCAAGTGTGGTATCAGAGACCTGGGCAAGCTCTCTGTGCACCCAGAAGCCCTACTACCTCATTTCAAAGTAATGAAAAACTCCTCAACAGCACCAGGGAATGTCAAGGGTGAACTTCTAAGCAGTGTTTCTACCATTTGCACCTGTTACTCACACCTTGCAGTATTTACTTGGAAGATGCAGTTTAGTAATTTAAACAAGGTAGTTAAAACTGGGTGATTACATTAGCATCACTAAGCTGTAATAGTCTGAGAATGAAAAAAGCTTTTGTTTAACCAAAAAAGACATTTAATGTTTAGAATTTTACTTCTAAATCTGTTAAATGTGGTATTTAAATTGCTGCTATAGGAATCAGAAATTCCACATTTCATAACTTAAGGAGTTAAGTATAAACAGTGCAAAAATGTTCCCAAAGAGTTTATTTCAGTATCACTGAAGAATTACTAAAATAAATGTATAACCAAGTTTCAAAGCAAAAACTAACATTTCAACAGGACTGTTCCCAAAGCATTAAAATTTACAATAGCATGGGCTGTAAACAAAGCCAGGTATCAGTAATTCCAATCTCTTACTTAGAATTGCAACAACTGCTTTCAAAACCTTCAGAATTAAACATGACACTGAAAACAGAAATCTTATGTTTTCATCTAATTACAGGAAGCCCCACAAAGAAGTCACTTGAAACTCTAGCAGCAGACAAGAGAGCAATGTAACCTCTGTTTCATAATCAGTTTCTTCTCTGGCAAATGATTAATAGCTAAGATTTCACCACTTGAAAAGCTGTGGGATGGGGGAGAGCAACAGAAAGGAGACATCTCTGAAAGGCATATTCAGGAAAAAGTTGTTTCTCTGCTGGAAACTGACAGAGTCATGCCATGATTTGGTACTAAACACCTGTTTACAATGGGGAACACAAATTTTGTCACCATATAATCACAGCCGAAGGAAAAAATCCACATCTCCTACACAGATAATTTTGGCAACATGCACAAATTCCTCAGAACTACAAGCAGTATTTATATTGGCTTCAGTATATAAAGACATTCTTTAGCACATCTCTTCGAACAAATACTACTATCTTTTGGCACACTTTGCTCCCTTTTCCTTCTCTTCAGATTTTCCATTAATTCACACTGCACTGAAATGAGCTAGGCAGTCTGCAGAAGTACTGAAGCCTAAGTAGCAACGTGGACATTTTTATTCATAGTTGGCAGCTACTGAGTAGCTACACCAAAATTTTCCCTTTAAATTTTATCTTTCATGCAGAATATTATCATTAACATTGAATATCAGGGTCTTCACAAGAGAAAACAAGCATTTATTTTAATCTTTTCTTTGCAAATAATCCTATGCCACATTCATGACGCTTGAAAGCCAAACATTCAGAACACACACAGACAGTATGAGAGTTGGCTTGAGGACTCAATTTCAATTCGTGTGAAACCTAAACTATCTATTACACCTCAAACTTTATAAATAGAGATTGAAGACATCCAACCTACTCGGTGAAGTAGAAAACTCCACTACAGGACCAGACACCTGGACACTAGTTTTCTTTGCATGTGGAAGTTTGTATTTTCTCACTCTACATTCAAGCCAGCAGTAATGGTAACAAACATCAGTACAGGGACAGTCAGCACTATCACTTGCATCTCAAGTGCTACCCATTTCTTCTGCTTCTTGGCATTTTACCTTCTCTTTTGTCTTAGATACTTCCTCTCCAAGACCTCAGAAGAAACATTCAGAAGCAAGAGACGAAATAACAGGCATGTGTATTCCCAGTTTTCTTTAACTGCTGATCCAGTCTCCAAACTCCACTCCTGCACAACCTTCCACTATTCCTTAATTTGACAGAACTGAAGGACTACTGCCTAAATGATGAAACAATTAGATCAAATCTCCAGTTCACCCATTGCCTCTCACTCCTAACTATAGATGGAGTACAACCTATCTTCCTTACTAAGGTATCAGTGCAGCCAACCACAAGCATTCTCTCAAATGCACAACTCATGAAGTTATCTTGATATGCCTCCTGGGTTTTTGCAGATTCTTCTGAATCCTTCTACACATCTGCAAGATTACTTCTTTTTTTAATGACTAACAGTTTTCTCACATACCTGCCTCTTGTTTAATCACACCTCTGGTGCTTAAACAAGACTCTATACAAAGTACTGAATTTTGACGACACAACTTTTCCTTTTATGGTCTCCATTACACCCAATTCAAGATTCTAGTCTCTTGAGTATCTTGCAACTTTGCCACTTGCTTTAGACAGTTCCATGCATTGACAGAATTATGTGGTACTGTATTTTCAGCACCTCCCTCAAGTTTACCAGGAGTTAATAAGGTTTCAGAAAGCATCACCAGCAGCACGTTTGAGGAGATAAAAGCTCTGCTCTCTCAAGCTCTACCAAGTACCATTTTATTCTGTTCTGAAATATATTAAAATCCCTAAAAATCTGAGAAGTACTGCTAAAGTAGGAAGGCCAAATCCTCCAAGCACACCTTTTTATTTTTTAGCACTGAATTCTATATATCTTAAAAAAAAAAAAAAAGGTCAAGTAAACAGTCTTTAATTTAGAACTAATTCACATTTCTTACACACTACCATGTAGGTCTTCCCTTTCCCAAAAGTTTCTTTTGTATGTCTCTCACGAAATCACACTTTTCAAGTTCATTTGTAAAGCTTTAGCTCCTTCACATTTACATTCTTTACAGATTCTTTCCTCTCACAGAAAGCCAACAGATTCAAAAATAAGGAAAGCTTTACTTTCAAAGTGAACATCTAAGTATAATTCTAGGTACTTTACTTTAACACTGCAGTGGTAATTACATTGTATAATACTCTAGGGATTTAAAAAAGTGTTAGTAAGGAGAGATAATTATAATAGTAGATATGACTGAAGAAAAAAAAAAAAGGCATACAGCAGCCTCCTCATATCTCTAAAACCTGTGAGTTCTGCCAGTGCATTAATAGGTTTCTGAAAGGATATAAGTGCCCATCTTTACTGTAGGTAAAAGCAGAAATGCAAAGGATTTCAAAACCTACAATATTCACCTTTAACAATACCATGGTCTCTACATTTTAAGTAGTAAGTTTAGCAGTAAACGACAAATTTGTCTTGCTCACAGCAGGGTGGTGAAGAAATAAATTTAAAAGAAAAGACAAACTGGTTTCTATATCTTAATCTTGTTCCACCTTAATGTGGCATGACCTAGTTAGCCATGGTAGCAATGACATGCATTCTGGTCCAGAGAACATTTTTCTTCCTCTGTCTCCGAAACTACAGAAGTAACATAATCTTTTGTTTCCTTTATCTAAAGAGCATATTTTTCAATCTCTCTAATATCTAAGATATTTTTTTGAAGAAAAATATACTGTTTATACTGCTTACATCTGTCTAGAGATATGTACTGTTTTGATTTCTTCATTAAACGTAAAAGAATTCTTCTCCCTTGAAGGCACAAAGAACAGTGTTCATGTGAGTGTTTGTCATCACATGAAACAAGAAGAAGGCTTTTTTTAGCTGTCAAATATTCCTTCAGAGGAAATAAAACTTTGCACATGTGTTTAAGACTGCTGGGTTGCAACGTAAAATGGGTTTACATTAATCATTCTGCAAGAATATTCAAAGTAGGAAATCACTGAAAAGATTCAAATCCTTCCTGTCCCACCACTTTGCAAACCACTTTCATCACCAGTGGCCACAGCTTTACTATTTGTCACCACAAAAGCTTCTTCTAAATTATAAAGTTTTATCTTTTGGAAGAGCAGCAGATTTACTGTTTTTAAATTGATGCATTCTTCACTGTAGTTTAAGCTAGAACTAAGAATTTGAAGAATGGAAACAAATCTTCTGATATTCCAAGTTAACTACATCTGTTTAAACAGAGTTAAACTGATGCTGCTCTCAGGTTATGTTTCTTATGTTTCTTTCCTAAGACTGTTAAGTCATCAATGCACACAGAATTTCATTTTTGAATCTAAGAGAAGAGCACTGTAACCATCATTCATTGTTTTTACAATACACAGCAACTGGGGATGGAACAACGCAATAGTCAAAATCAGCAAGAGATACAGAATTAATCAAAACACTAATCATCTTCTAACACCTGCAAGCTTCCTTAACCAAATGAAGCACCAGGCTTTCAAAGATTCTCAAACTTAATCTAGTTTCCATAGGAAAAGATAGTAAAGTTAGGAGCAAATATTTAAAGTTGAACATTTAAGACCTATGGTAAGAAAAACAGTTATGTTTATATAGCTAAAAATCCACAGGATACTTGGATCTCACTGATGCATAGAACACGAGTTTCAGTTTTCTACTTTCTCAGATCAATGACACTAAAATTTTACACAGTGTAATTTTATGTATTTTGACAGGCAAAAATACTTATTATAATTTTTTTCCTACACACTATGACATTAAACTGAAGCATAAATAACACCTTCAGTACTTCCACCATAGCTTTTTGCAAAAAGTGAAATATTTTAGTAACTATCTATCGGAGACCACTTTAGTGAGTCCACGCAAATGCACATGATTGGCAGGCATTGCACTGAGGGGGCAAGTGAGGAACTAACTGAATCAAGTACCTCCTCATTCTTTACTATTAAGTGGTGTAATTTGTTTTAATGCAACAAGTTAGTATTTTCACTGTGTTTTTATTCTAGACAACCACTGCAAGATCATCATGTTAGGCATTTTAGAGTTACTTTTAAGCAACAATATATTTTTTCCAGTTTTTTTGTTTGCAATCAGGTAAGTCCCTAAACTAGAAAACAAAGGTTACAGCCATGAATTTAACAGACATAAAATTGCCACTTCATAGGATCCAAATCCACTGAATATTATCCTGACCCATGATTTAAAGAGACAGGCAACCAATTCTGTGTTCCATTAAAGCATTATTCTTTAATTAGACAACTGCAACTAGATACCGGTTAGTTTTATATAATACACAGTGTGTCAACCAGCATCCAATATGGAAGATAGAGCTAATAATGGAGAGGAAAAAGCAGAAAAACTAGGAAACTGTTATATTCTACTCTTACTTAAAATCTCTGAAGACCAGTGAATCTTGATCTCTCTTGAAAGTGTTTTAAAGACTAACCCAGAGCGTGTACTCAAACATGAGTAGCATACTGAGTTTATCCCCTGCACAAAAAGAATCTTGTTGACATAGCATGTACCAAATTTAAACACAACTCTTATTGTAAAAAAATTAAATGAAAAACCGAAGTAACATTACACCATTAATGCACTAGATCAATACACACTTAGTTTCTCAGAAGAAATGAAAAAGTACATTGAAGTACTAGACACCACCACTGAGAACATGGCACACAAGTCATTCAGGAGTATCACAAAAAGAAAAGTGTTTGCATTTCAAATTTCATTTTTTAACACTTTGGAAAAACTATAGATTCTTCTCTTTTGCTCCTCGGAGCCCAATCTAGCAGTACACTTTTGATTATTAAACTGTCAGTCCAATGATAAGTGGGCAGCACTTCCAACAATTTGTCAGCACTCTTGGTGTCAAAATTCAATCATTTCTTTTTGCAAGAAGAGCCTGCAAAACTCCTTTTGTGGGCAGTTGTAAGTTTTGTATCAAACTGACTTCAAAACCAAATAGAGCATACTCATCTGTTCTCTTTGTATAAACGTCAACAGAAAGCTTTAAAGTGCTTTATTATTGGTGGAACATTGCAACTCATGTGTTTTCTAATCTAGCAGCTTTACTATGCTTACTTGGCAAAGAAATAGCTGGTTTTATTCATCACAATTTTAACAGTCTTCACTGTTAACACCAGTGATGTTTGCTACTACTGCTGAAGCAGCAGAAATAGCAATGCTAGCAAAAAACAAGTCATTTTTTAATATTGTGCCACGTGGACTTGTACCCCACATGCATCATCAGTACACGATCTACAATGCTAACAAGCATTTACACTCCCCACCCCTGATATTAAAGCAGTGAAATGCCTGAGCATCAGGCAAACAAGATTCATAGCATCTGTCCTTCAGAAACCAACAGAGTTAAAAAGAAAAAAAAATAGACTTAGGATCAGGCAAAGCCAATAAAACAGTCTACTTCTGACAAATTTTCATATATCAGCAATTTTGGTCTAAAGCATGACACTGAACTTGGACATAATAAACTGGTAAATTTAAAACAGTTGTGTTTGTTTCCACTTACTAAAACTTGCATTTATGCTATTTAACATTATGATATGTCAGAAAGGCCGGAGCAGGTCTGAAAAAGTGAATCAATCCTGCATTACAGCTGCCAGTGACAATCTGCATTTGCTTAAAAAAATAACATAATGAAGACTGAATACAGTCTTGGTAAGCTCCAAAAGCTATACATGAGATGAAGTTCTTGTATTTGTCTCATCATATCCCAGCACTATGCTCCAAAAATCTAAATATCTTTAACATAGAAATCAGTTTATAAGTTCCCAAGAGGATACTTTAAAGAACTTTCATCAGTCTACTTGGCATATTCAATTAACATAATACAGCAACTGTCATACACTATCCATCCACACTCAAATGAGCAGCACTGGAAAATGGAAAGTTTCTTGAGGTGAGTAATTAACTGATGGAGAGAAAACCGTCCAAGTCCATCAGCACAGCACGACTGCTGAAGCAGATTTGGCAGCTCATATTTGCATCAGCCTTAACTACCACCTCCTCAAAAATCTACTCTAGCTCCCTTTAGCAGCAAGTTGCCCCTAAATACTTACAGAATAAGAGAATCAATTAGGTTGGAAAAGCTCTAAGATCCAGTCTAATCTGTGACGAAATACACCAACATATCAACTAGACCACAGCATTAAATGCCATGTCCAGTCTTTCCATAAACTTGTCCTCTTGTCCTGTCTCTGGTTGCCTGGGAGCAGAGGCCAAGCCCCACCTGGCAACATCCTCCTTTCAGGGAGCTGTAGAGAACAACAAGGTCTCCCTCAGCCTCCTTTTCTCCAGGCTGAACACCCCCAGCTCATCATCCTCTGGAGGACCTCTGCTCCAGACCCTTCACCAGCTCTGCTGCCTTCTGGACTCGCTCCACTCCTCAAGTTTTTCCTTAGTTACAAGCAGCACAGCTAAATGTACATCAAACTTCTAGAGCTATTCAAAGCTCTTGTCTGTCTGTGTTCCTTTCCATAACCGGCAGCATAAACCAAATGTTTGTCAGGTAACCATTATTATACTTGAATAATATATAACTCGAATATCTTAGATGTGGGAGAATCTGCAGTAATACTATTCTGTGTGAACTACTAATCAGCAAAAAGATTAAAGAAAGGACCAATCCATTCTCTGAGATTTAAACAACAGTGTTACTTGGCACACTTTAAAAACTTCAGCTTGACAGTATCAGCTCAGAACTTGCATGGGTTTAGTTCCTCAGGTGTGTATTTTCTGACAAAAAATACATTATCTCAGTTTACTGTCTTTTTTTCTTTTTTAATTGATCTTTGTGAGCAATGTAGATTGGCTGGTCTGCAACAGACCCCTTCTCTACCCACACACAATGCCATGTTCCCTTCCCACAGGTATTTTCTGCATATGAAATAAAGTGTATTTACATTCAACAACTATGAAATTATGTAATGGGAAGCTCTCCAGTAATGCCAGAAGAAGATTCTCTCAAAACGTACACTGAGCACTTCAGAACAGAACAGCCTAATTAATATCAGAATCCCCTGGACATCAGCACTGAAATCCCACACTACGCTATTCTGCCAGTAAGTGCAAGAAGGGCAAAAAAGCAAAGGGCAAGACACTATTTTACAACCTTTAAAACAAACCAAACTAATTTAAACAAATTTGTGGCATAGACCCTTCTAAATAATGAGTTTTGAAGTTTACTGTAAAATTAAAATTTCAACTGAGTTACCTAAACTTCAGAATAGCTTCTTCTTGGAACTGAAAAGTAAAAACTACTAAAGAAACCCCACTTGAAAAACTAAAAGCAGCACCATTTTCTTTCCTGTATTTAAGAGTGCACCTTGAGACTCACCAA
This sequence comes from Zosterops lateralis, assembly GCF_965231275.1. NCBI lineage: Eukaryota > Metazoa > Chordata > Aves > Passeriformes > Zosteropidae > Zosterops > Zosterops lateralis. Next base: position 37,658,531 of record NC_139764.1, on the reverse strand, counting down.
TTTCGAAGAGCAACCTAGAGCACATGCAGGATTATTTTCTCAGTCTTTGGGAACCATCCACAATGATACTCCACAGTCAGCAATTACAAAAAAGCATTCCATTGATTAATGTACGCTATTGTCTTTTGTATGAAAGGAGTGAAGGATTTTTTTTTATTTTTACTAGCATGACCACCCAAAAATAATTACCTATTCACTAACACAGTCATGTTACATGAGCCTTGTCTGTCTTTTACTAATTGCTTTAAGGCGAAAGTAAATTCCATACATTTAAACATACAAAACAATCTGAAGCAACACAAAATTTGGTCACTTATATAAAGTAAAGTATTTCAGGAAATGTCAGGAAGTGAAGATGCATATCCCCACTGTTTTTCTGTCGATTTTCCAGAGTTTTGTGTGCATTTCTGAGTCACAAAACTGAATCTTCTACAGTTTATGCACACAGTGATCACTTGATACACTGAAAACCACCAGATGTCTGGACCATACCCTACACGGTTCATGACATAAAGAGGAGGAAAAAAAAATAGTCATTATTGCCTGATTAGTTGTAAAATACTAACATTATGTGTTCTTTTAATAAAGAACATATAAAAACTATACTGCTACTGAGATGCTGATGAAAACACTTTATAATCATAAAAATCTGTATTTAGGCACTATAGGTTTTGTATCTGTGACATGTAAACAAACTGACTGGTTATCAACTGAAGAATTTACCTGATACTGTAAGAAACACCAAACTGTAGAAAGCATGCATATCTAGAGATAATTGACTTAGTTAATAAAGTGAACACTTCCAATTCTAACCTGCTAGCATGTCAAAACAAAGCTGTAACAGTTCTTGTAAGAAATGTCCCTCTATGTATTTCTGAAGTACAATTTCATAAGAGGCCAAGCTGACGGCTTTCATCACTCCAACTGGAACCTAATCCATGTGAACAGGACTGACTAGTGCCTCTCATTCCCAATTTACTTTCTCTTAGCTGATCACGTACAACAGTAACACAATCCCACTTTTATACACACTGGTTCCCATCACACAGCAGTGTTGTAAACGCTGCTCTACCTAACTCTGCTAGCATTTTATTCACAAGACTAAGAAAGTAATCATTTTTGGTTGACATGTACCAGCACTGACAAGTTAGTCATCCACAACATTAAATACATTAACTATTATTGCACTGCTCTGATATAAATTACATTACAAAGACGCATTGTGCAACTTCAAATTAACTTTTAAGTATTGGAAGACTTCCCAGAGTTAGTCAGTAGTACATAAACAAGATCTCTAGTTAATCCCAATAGCTACATAACCAAAGCTGTAGCTTAAGCAATTTGACAACACACCTGACCAAACTACAACCCTAAATTAAGCATTATCCACCTGTGTTAAAAGATTATACACATCCAACACACCTGAAAACTCTTGAGCTGCATATAGAATAACCAAACATGTACTCATGCAAGAAAACACTCCAAAATTTAGTTCTACAGTAAATATTCCATCCAGACACATTAGTCCCATTTTTATTACTATGCCATGTTTAAAACACACTGAAGAACTTGTAAAAAACAGCATGAAAGTCTGTAAGACATATGACAAGTTTACCACAGACAGAAAGCACCAGACAAACACAGTAATTATAAGAGTGCTCAAGAAACAGAGCAACACTAAGTTGGGTTTCCCATGGAGTACTCTGCATAAAATTTAACTAAAGAAATTTGGTTAAAACATAGCAGGGAAGCTGGAATTAGATGATCTTTAAGGTCCCTCCAACTAAAACCTTTCTCTAACTCTGTGAAATGGGTACTCCTAGAAAAGCTCTTCAAGGTGTAAGCTAAAACAAAGTGACAATAGCTCTGGCAAAGTAGAACTGATTAAAAGGAGGTTGTCAAAACATGATTAAAAAAATCTATTAAGAACAATACATATGATAAAAGAAACCGTTTTTACCTTACTGCAAATTGTAATTTATTATATAAACACAACCAGTGATAAAAGTTTATATATGAGAAATTTAACTAGTAAAAAAATTTAGTAATGTCATTAAATACTTTAACCAAGATGTTGAAATGAGTTTAAAAATGATTGTATTTATGATCAGTAATACATACAGAAAAATACTACTCAAATATTGTCACTGAGTTCCTCTATTACAACTGTTAATTTCAGTATCACGCTGAAGTGATTAAGATAACCAGTCAGCTTTGAAAAGCTGATAATTTTTCATCAATGTAGAGAAAAACAAAACAGTGGGCTTGAATTCACTGCAAATACATACACCTCAATAATCTTCTAAAAGATAAATATACCTATGTAAACATGGCTCTCCAGGGAAGTGAAACCTGGCAACAATCACACTAAATCTCACATGTCTGAGACCTAAATTCAAGGTTAAAAAAGTAGGCTGTTGGCAATTGTAATTTTTACTAAAGCTGAGTATTTTTTCAGACTTGAACATAAGTTAAAATGAAGTGACATATTAGTATAGTAATCTAACTGTTATCCATCCTTTTGTACCACACATTAGTTCAGCCATCTGACTCAACACATTACCAACCAGCAGGAAATCAGCAAGGCAACTAACTCTTTCTAAACATGCAGAGCCAGCAAAACCTTAGAGAATCAACTACAACTACCATCATCACCCTCTGACAAAGTGAGGAATAAGAACATTGCTACTTGTATTTCTTTTACTGCAGTGAAAGGTATTAACTGTTATTTGTCCTGTTTTATTTTCTTTCATTCCATATAGTGAATGTTCAACTTCAATTGCAGTTGGGTATGTTAAAATCCACTTAGATCACCTTATAAAGTTTTGTTTCTGTCAACAAAAAACAAAACTCTTTTTAAAAAATCTCCATTAAGAGTATTTTTATATTATAATAAAATCCCACTGACTCTCAGAGGTCTAAGTAGAGTCACATTTTTTTTGCTCTTTTACATGACAAACAGATACCTGCTTTTCAAAAACTACAGTGCTACCTGCTCTATTAGGTAGATTCTCATTTCAGTCAACACAGAATTAGTTCATCCCCTTCAACCATAACAGAGCTTCCACTCACAATAATGAGAATATAGTTGGCCTTCCTAATAAGTAAACAAAAGTATTTGGTTAGTGGTACTACTCTAGAAGTACCACTTCTAGAAGTAATCGAAATAAAACAGACTAGGCTGAGCCTTTTCATCATCCTACTTTTTCATTTTATACACAGTATTCAATTTGTATATAACATCAGTCCCCCATCAGGCAGATCCGCCCTGACAGGTGAGGCATTTTCTAAAAAGTCTGAATTGCACCCTGCTGCAAAGTAGACCTTTATGAACAATCTCATGAAACACTATAAAGAAATGAAAGATGTGATCTTTTCCCTATAATATTCAAGAGCTGACCAAACAAAAAAAAAAAAAAAACCAAAAAAAACCTAGTAATGCTTCAGAGAACTGCTGCAGAAGCATCAGAAGCATTTCTCTTCCAAATCAAGCATGCCTGAAAGTTCTCATCTGTGTGCATCTTATGGATCACTTTTACTGCCACAAAACTACTGTGCTCCTATCTGGTAACTTGCTAAATTCAACCAGTCAGCTAGGCTGGCACTTTTCCATCCAAAGACCTCTGCCACATGAAATCAGGTATTAACTGACAGAAGAAGAAGATACTGTCCTGCAGCATAGGAGGAATGAGACAATTTGCCTCTGGGTTTCACAGATATTTCCTGACAGCAAAGACATGGCAAGACTCCAAAACTTCGGGTTTACTACAGGCTCTGGAATGCAGTTTCCCCTACCAGACACATACATTTTGTTTTCCTCATCCCAAACCTTCTCCTACTCCTTAACTGTCTTTTCTCTGCACTCAAGTCCCATTTTCCACCTATGGAAGACACAATTCTTCATGTCATCAGTTAGCCCTAGTTTTCACCCAACTTCACTATCACTTTATTCTTCCCAAGAGTCCACAAACCATGAAGGATGGCTACACCACCAGACTATTGTGCTCCAACACTGCATCTTCCTGTCTAAGAAACAATTCCTTCATAGAAGTTGAGATTTCAGAAGAAAGCCATGTTTCTGCTAACAACACAGGAAACTCAGCCCATTCTCCCAAGGCTGTTCCCCAAATGACAGAAACTTGCAACAGCAATTACATGGCTTTCTCAGGTTGGAGTAGAGCATCCCTGTCCTATAAGACAACTCAGTAGAGGAAATTGCATGGAGGTACAGCACATGCTTAGCAGGATAATCTTTTTATGCTCAAACTTTAACTCTCAAATCCAAACATGATCTATCTCATTTAAATCTCGGCAGACTTCCAAACAAAATGACAGAAGTACTCACTTTAGCAACCTCTCACAGAAAAAAAATTAAGTGCATTTTGTTCTAAAATGATAGGACTTTTTTGCCCATGCTCATTCTTGAAAAGTTTTTCACTGCATTAATTGAAGCCTAAACCACATACTTGGCATCAGAAGCTTCAGGTAGTTCTTCAAAGTTAAAACAGCAGAAGAGGCCATTTAGTGGAATACATAATGCAAACTTCATCACAAGCTATATCAGAGCTATTTAAAATATAAATGATAGTACAGCACATTCCAGAGATCCTATCTACAGCTTTGCATTACATAATTCATCTATTTCTACAGAAACACACCCATACTCTGAATGACTGAAAAAGGATTTCAATTCACACACTAGAAATACAAGGATTACTGGTACCATGTTAATAGTGCATTTCTTTTCAGTGTCATAGAGTTTAGTACCAGATACTACAGTCAAAGATAACATCACCTCTGCCAGCCTGCATACAAAGTCACTCTTTTAATTTTGTTTCATGGTTTATCTCATACATTTTAAAGGAGAACCACCTCCTAGTAAAAAACACAAAACACCCCACAGAAACATTCCTCCTTGCCCTTCCCCCTCTCTCTCCACCCCTGCTAACAATCTCCATGCCTCCACTAAGCTAAGATGTATTTCAACTTCAAATACAGGATATCAAAATGGAACTGAGATTACGCCTCGACTACACACCAGCTTACACTACTGCTTCCAGCACTAATTGCCAGAACTATATTCCACCCAAGCAGATGAGCCATCACTCATCAAATCCCAGCCATGCACCACTGGTAATGATATATAGCTGAGGCTACATTACCAGAAGGGAAATAAAATTTTAACACATACTGCGTTGAACAGGAGCAGAAAAGTTTCTTTTTTTCTCTCCATTTAACATTCCAGACCTGTTTTTATAAGTGTTGAGTACAAAAGCAGCCAAAACCTGAAACTGCCTTTAAGGCTTCTATTTTCTGTCTCTTTCTCTCCGACTCTTCTTGTTCACCTGTTCTCACATACTGGCTGCAGGAGGAATTTTTTTTTTTTAAATCATCTTTGAAGGATAAACAAAAAAAGCAAAAGGTAAATAGGCAATCCCATCCTGCCACTAGATCTGCAGAACAAGTGGTAAGGAGCTTGACTGCTTTCAACTACATTGCACTGTGGGAAAAAACAAAAACAAACCAAAATGAAACTCAAATGAACACACACAAAAAAAAAAAAACAAAAAACAAACAAACAAAAAAAAAACACCAAAAACCAACACCACAGAAGAACATTGGGAGTCCTCTCTGGGGTCCTCTGACACTTTCAGAACTCATTTCAATGTGATTTTCCTACAGAGCATGGGACCACACTATCACACCATAAAGTATTCTTAAAAGTACCAGAAAGAACTCTAGGTAAAAGTCCATAATGCACCATACAATGTAGTGAAGAACTAGAAATACAACCAGTAACATTAGTTATAATTACTATTCAAAACAGCCTGGATGCATGGTGGATACATTTCAGCTTAACAGGGAAAGTTTACATGAGTAATATTCTATTAGTTTCCTTCATTACTGTGGCCAGCATCAAATGAAAACATCTTAGCTGATACATTATTCAGCTTTGAGAAGTAGCAGCCTTGATTCCTCTAAAAACTTTGAAAAAAAACAGTTTAACACTGAACTGCGAATTGCAGCTGTGCACTTCAAAAGGAGACTGAACACTGGGAGCTTTCTACTCCATTTTGGTGTCTCCCAAGATCCCCCAATTCCTCTTCAAGGAACAAATTTTTAAAAATAAATAAATAAATAAACAAACCCACCCCAAAATTTTTGGGAATAATTACTGTCACCCACAACATCTCTCCGGTAGGTCAGTACTGAAATTAAAGTGAAACATGAAGATACTGCTGCCTGCATGATGAAGCATCTCTCATCACCTCCTTACAACATCCTATACTGGGATGAGATCCTAAATTAAAGTTTTTAGTGATATCAATATAGAAGGACATTCTGCAATGGAATTAAGAGACCAGTGTATTTAAGCAACCTGCTTCTCTTATTTACTACGACTTCACTAAATTACTTCAAAATTGTGAACCAGACAGTTTGCATTGGAGAAACCTGCTAAAACTTACCTTTTTCTGCCAAAAGTCAGTGAACTGACTTTTGTTCTCTCAGAGAAGTAGCAGCAATTAGCAAAACTAGAAAGTAAATTCAGTTTCCTATCTCCTTCCATTCCTTTTCCATTCTTGCAAAAAAAGTAATTAAAAGACAACTCTAATTTTACAGATTCACACCCTGACCTTAACAAACAAACAGCTCTAAGTAAACAATCCTTTCTTTATTAAATAATATGCTTCCAACACTATTCTACATCTAGTTAAGAACACGAAAGATGGAAAGTTGCAAAAGAGAAGATGTTTTTTGGTTTTTTGTTTTTAAAAACACCTCAATGAAATACCAAGAACAAGAACAAAACTGGACTTTAAGATGTTCATAAAGTTTTCTCAAAAGACATTACCTCTCATTTTAACTGATTTTAGCCCACAGTCAAACGCACAGATCAATTCCTTAATTTGAGAATGACTAGAGGCCCTACCTAAAATCTTCATTAATGATAAATGTTACGGTATGTTATTTACTAGACAGACTGGAAACAGCTTTACAAATTCAGTCAACAAAGCAAAACAGAAGCTAAACTATGAACAGTAAGGCTGCAGTAAACAATACCTCTAAAACTACAAAATGTTAATATAGACTGAGACTTTACAGGATGACTGGCATAAAAAATGTAGCAGATTAAATCCAATGCTACACAAAAGTAAATTGAGTAGGGAAAAACGTGCTAATACATAATGCTAAGGTTCAACAGGAACAATTCAAAATAAAGTGTACATCATTCTGAGTAGGATAACAAAGACATTCAAAAAACAATTAATATTAGGACCTCTAAAAAACAGAACTGAAAATAAGAAACAGAATATGCTTAAAATAAAACAATGGTTGTCATTACTGAGTAAGCGAGCAGCACGGAAGACGCAAGTATTAATGAATGAGAAAGCCAAAAAGACAGACTGCCTTCATTGCAGTTTATGATAACATCAAGACTTTTTTGTACTGTGCACTGTAGAAAATAGCTTGCTTCATCTTAAGAAAAAGCTTTCTGAAAGCTTAAAATGTAGGTATCAGTAAGGGGAAGTAGAAAAATGAGGTGGAAGTAGACAGCATAATGTATCTGGTTACAAGCACAGACCTAAAAAAAACAGTTCAGTGAAAAGATAAAGAAGACAAGAACAGATGAATGGCATAAAGAAAGCAACCCAAGCCAATTTCCCTTGTTAAAATTCAAGGTGAAAACCACAGTGGATCAAACGAAGGCTGCAAAAGGAAACTCATTCTGATAAACTACAGACAATACTGCCAAACTGCAAGCACAACTTCATGCAACTACAGAGGGTAAACACCAAGGTAATCACTGTTATTGGAAATAGGCCAATAGGTGCAAAAGTGCACCACACACACAGAGAAATGGCAAAAAAAAAAAGTTAGAACAGGCATTTTCTCTGTGTTGATACATGCATAATACAAACCAAAACCAAACCAGTAGGAAAAAATTAACTTGAAAATCAATCTGCACCAGTGTTTGAAGACAGAGCATTAATCATGAGCTGCACTGAAAGTAAAATGCTACTACTGGTAGTTTTGTTACACCTTACCATAATTGTAACACATGTCACAACTCATTTTTAAGATGATATTAAATTATTTTGGTTTTCAGGTTTTATGTTCATTTGATTTTCATCTGAAACTTAGCAAAGGTGAATGGCAATACAGAAGCCTAAGTCTACACAGACATTTAACCAACAGGAAGAAAGAACTATGGAAAAAAAGTTAATGATAACCAAATGGAAGATGCAAAGAACAGTGACAATGAGTTGTATGAAATTATTCCTCTTCTTTTTTAAGAAGAAAAAAATTTGCATAGTTAAAAAAGCAACACACCACTCATTCTAAAAAAAAGCTGCCTATCTTAGGAAAGTTGTAAAAAATAGATTAAAAAATGACAATACAAGAAAGTTCACAACTCTGGAAGAAGGAAACTACATATCCCAAACTATGCACAGAAGTACAAAAGTAATTAGATATTCGGACCATTAATCCAAAAGTCAGGTTTGCTACACCAATTCTCATTTCTCTGAAGGGTAAGAAGAGTTACTAATCATAACAACACACTGCTGAAGAATGAAGTTTCTCCTCTCACCTCTCACACCAGCTTTGTCTTAGTAGGCTAATTCAACTCACTAACCAGCAAAAGACTATTCTTAGTCATTTTCTGGTTTGCTTGATTAGCTTTCTTCCAGGTTACTGACCTGAAACAGATCACTGAAGAATTCACTGAATACTAGAATTAGCAAAAAGAAACAAGGACACCAACAAGAATCTACTTTTTGCATCATCAAACTGCTAAATTACTTCAAAACTATCTTCCATAACTTTTCTCCAAGGTAATTCCAGTAATTAAAACAAAAACAGGTCCTAAAGCTATTGTTGCAGTAAAGAAGTCAGACGTTCTTTTTCTATTAATTCAGTAAACACATTCCAATTTAATCTCTATTCTACACCTGTACTTAGTCTTTCCTAGTTCAATAGATGCCTTTGAATGCTTTCAGACAGAAGGCAATAAAAAGCAAAGGAATGGGGTAAAAGTTACACCAGCTAACTCTGGATGCCTGTATCTGCACTTGTTAATGTGTTCATTTCAATCTACTGCAGTCTTAGAACATCAGCGTAACAAGATTATAAATGCCACTGCACATTTCTCAAGCAAATTAGGCCACAACTTTCCACGATCAGAAAATGCAGAAATTTATGTTGAGAATGTATTCTATAGGAACTTTATACTGTATTTTCTACAGAAAAATAAAAATAATCCAATATGGTAACTGACTGTCAAGAACTTGCCAACCATTCATTTTATATTGCTACAAATCTACACTTTCAGTAAAGGAATACAGATGAGTTACTCAATAACTACAGACAGATGTGGGACAGACTTCCAACAACTACCAAAATCAGGCTCAACTGTTTTCATCACACAGTGACTTAATAACCCTTATGTCTTCTGTAAATAGGAGTATTTACCTCTTAGGAAGCTTTACAGAGAAAAAAAGTAGTAATAATTTTAAAAAGCAAAAAATTAGTAAAATCTATCAGAAACTAGTAACAGGTTTGATTTTCTAAAGGGCATAACAAAATTAAATCACAAACAAGAATTACCAGCTCATATTTCATATACCTGCTACAAAAAGTCTTCATGTTGCCCAAGAAATTAGGCCATATTTTACCTTAGGGATCATATAACCAAGAAAATCATTCTAACAGAGATCTTACTTCTGATGTCACTTAAGAGGAGAAACTGGACCAATGAAATATTTGAAGGAATAACCTTAACAGATGCCACACCTGATGTCTTAAGTGTTCCTATTCTTTTCATCTTGAAGTCTGTGTCAAAATCCAATGCTACTCATCCTTACTGCCACCTGAATGATCACCTCTCAAAGCACTCAAAAGGGCAGTCCCAAAGTATTGTAGTGAGGACATTCAGTTCAGTGTCCAATTCAAGTACCTATTTCTGAATTAGTTATCTGCAATTCTTTCTGTGAACAGATGACAGGCATACCATCTCTTATCATGCTTCTCAAACAACACTCTGTCTTCTCTTTTGGATACAGTGCTCACCATACATGGGAATCATATTTGTACATTCAGCTCGTAGCTATCATATAGGAAGAGCATCACCATTTGGCACTACTAAATATAAGGGGTTAAGATTTGCTGAAATGCATCAGTACCAACAAGTTTGAAAAAATGCTGTGCTGCTATCAGAAATTATGTTAACATACTGCTAGAGAGTTACAGTAGGACTTCAAGACCAGTTCAATTTTTAGGGAACTGCTTCAATGCAAATAGTCTTCAAATACAAGGCTATGTGGTTTTTAAATCTCCTATCACATTAGGGTTAAATCTGGCATAAGGGGAAATCCGTGAGGCAGTTGCTAAGTTTCAATTAATTACACATATTAGGTCCTGCTTTCTACTAGCAGCAAGTATCAAGGCATATTTGCCATCAAAGCAAATAAAAGGAACAAATTTTTTCCAAATTACTTGCTGTGTAAAGTTTAAGCAGAAAGGTCAAACTTTTTTTTTCATTTTATTAAAAAAAAAACAATGCTACACTGTAACTAGTTCTTAAATAAAGGAAGACTAAAGTGTCATCCATCTGAACTAAACAGCCCAAGCAAAATACCCTGCAATTCCTGTGTTCTCCTCAATGTCGAAATGGGTGGATAAATTTAAAGCCTGCTCTCTCAGGAGTTGCTTTATAGGCAATTTTCTCCCAGTATCAAGGTCTGCAATTTCCATTTGGCTGCCAGTTTGCGATTAAATTCATCACCTTTATTATAAAAATGTGCTGCACTGCACGGCCTGCTGCACAAGAATCGTAAGGAAGACATTTTTCACAGCTAACAGCAGCATCATTCCAAGGCAGCCATCACATCCATTCAGACATTAGCATCTCCAATGTAATGTAAGGACCTATCGCTCACCTGAAAAAGCCCTAACAGCAGGTATACCTCACAGGAACTTCTTCACAGCTGCTACCTTTACTTCAACTTTTTCAGTTCCAGCCACCATTGTACCTCCTGGGTTAAGTGGTTCTAAAAGTCAGCGGTTTAAAAACAAAGTGGTGACATTAAACTCGCCTACTCGCATTAATCAAAGCATTTCTAAGAATAAAATCTGTCCTCATACTGACTGCACCTTCACATACACCTTGCATGCCTTACTAAAATACATTTTTGACCAAGCATTCTATATGAATTTTTGTTACATGCATTTCCTTTCCATACTAGAGTGTCCCTTTCTTTCCTGCACTTTTTTCAGAAATTTCCCCTGTTTTTTCCTGCCTCCATATGATGTATTTTCTCTTAAAAGTTTTTGGACAAGCCTGAAAAATACTCATTAAAAAAAACATTTAATACTTGTTATGCTACATGTTTTAAGGTCCTCCTCTGATAACTAAAAGGAAAAGCTCAATCTTCACTTTGCTTTTTATAAATGCTACATGAGCTAAGTAGGATGCAATACAAAATTTGTAGCTCAAAAAAAATAAATTATACTTCTTGGAAGAACAGAGCAGCAAAGTGAAAGCTACCAACAGGAGTAAGAGCTAAGTAAAAGCCACACACCAAATCTATGAAGCACAGCAGTTCAATTCATATTGGTTTGGACTTCATTGAATAAAAGACTTTAAAGTGCAGTAAAACAATAAAAGATAATATGTAATAAGTAATTAAAAATATTACCCTTTATCATTCACCCAAAAAAGAAGCACAAAAATGTCATTCTAGTGTGTGAAACAGCTGTACTGGTCACACTGAAAGGTAATCAAATTGTATTAGAGGTAACCAATCTATATGCACAGCATGATGATTTCACACGTTAGCTTATTTAAGTCTTACTCTGTTACCTTAACTAATGGTGTACTTCAAAAGGTGCATTTTCACCATGTGGACCAGTTTTCAAAAATATTTTGTAATCAGATAAGTAAACAGTATCTCATGCAAAGCTGATGTATCTCAACAATCAATCTTCTTAAGTCATTTCAATTTATGTGGCCACATTAAATGAAGACAATATTCCAAAGAATGTTGTTCTGTTCAACACTTACATGCCTTTGGAAAATGCAAGAAAAATATGTCAAACCATAAATCTCTGATACCTAGCTGTCAGAAGTTTAAAAGTTTAGTAAACTATGGGCACATACAAAAAATTACTAAACCTGGCACAACTGAGATGTTTTGCATTGTACCAGATGGGTCCCATGAAATGAAATGAAAGTGCCATCTAGACTTCAGGGACTAATAAAAATTACACACTGCATGGCATTAGCATCACTGTAAATTAGAGAAATCACCTGAGAAGCCATTTGGTGAACATTAACTCATTCAAATTCAAAATTAAACAATCAAAGGCTCTTTAGTCCTATTTGCCTACAAAATTAACTTAAATTGCAGCAAAAACTGGGAAACATTTGTTCGTATTTCAGAATAATACCAAAAACTCCCTTATGGCAATTAAAAAAAAAGGTATCTTGTCACACTGTAACTAATTGGTTTCCACTGCAATGCAGCATAGAAAGCAGATTTCAACTCAACTTTACTGAAAACAATAGCTTGGTATTTGCAAGCTGAAGTTCCGATCATTTCACAGCCCAGTGCATTCAACAGTTGGCACAACAAGTTCCGGGACTATTAGATGAAATTATCAACCAGATAAGATAACGCAGCATTTACCTCCTGCCATTACAGCAAAAATTGAGACTGGAGCTTCTCTAACTGAAACTACGATGAAAGAAGGATTACTGTTTTGTCACAATCTGTAGAATTAACTAAAACATGTTTTGTTATAAAGGCAGGTGCCTCTGCAACATGCCAATAAATATCAGATAACAGGCAATAACCAGCACCAAAAAAAAAATCCACGTGCAAGTTTGCATTATTACATGCACCATGTTCCATAAGTAAATTTCAATGTTGCATTTTATGAAATGTAAATATGAATTCTGTTTCCTGCTGAAAATAAAAATCTGCTTACATTACTTATTGAAACCAGATAGTTTTATAAAAAAAAAAAAAAAAAAAAAAAACCAAAAAAAAAAACACCTTAAGAGTAAAGATTTATAATGCTGGAGTTTCTAATGTACATGTTCTTCATCCACAAAGAAAACATTTTAGCTCACTGAAGTACAGTAGATTCTCCCCCTCCACCCCTCTGGCTTTACACTTCAGCAAAAAAACCCTGGTACATAACTTCTAATTCCATTAGAAAAAATAAGTAATTCTAATAATATTAAATCTTGCCCATAGAGACAACATTTATAACTCACTAAATGCTCCTACTACTGTAAGGGAGAGGTATTGACAAGTGCCAGGAGCACAAAAGGGGCTGGGGGGGAAGGGAGAGAGCACAGGAGATAGAGTGTACTCATGCCTATATACACACATGGTAGAAACAGACAGAGAATATTAAAACAAAACTAATATTTATTTTAACAGTCTGGTAGCCAAGATCTCTGTTACTTGCATAATTAGAATGTTGAAGATAATGTAAGTTTTTATGGAGTAGCTACAGAATCATCAGTTTTCTCTTTAGCTGACAAACAAACTCCATGAAGAACAGTCTCTTTTAGGAACAAAGTTGAAAAAAAGTGCAACTCACCATAGAAACTATACATCCAACACTTGAACTGAACACTAAATTTAATTCAAGTAAATTTTTAGCATAATTTGACAGGCTTCTAACACAGCATAGATTTCCTTTACACTAGTTCCATCTATCTCTTAAATGCACCAGAAAAGATCTTAAAAATTAAGAGTTTATATTCAGGACTGATCTAAAGAACAGACTTACTACATTAGCAGGGCCAGTACCTTGACTACTATGTATTAAACATGTTATAAGTTCTTTTGTAAGTTCTTTTTTTCCCAAGCTCATTTATCACTAATTCTAAACAAGTTCTAATGGGGGGGTGGGGAAGGGGGCAGCAAATAACCTGAAACATTTATTGAAATATTTACAGCTAAAGGTACTCGAGCATCTGGAACTGGCTTTAATACCCTTGTTCACAAATGACAACAGTGTGGCTATTTTAATGGTATTTAAATTGAAAGGTCCACATGCCTTAAAGACAGTTACCTGCTGAAATTATTCTATAATATTAGCCTACCAATTTGAGTTTAGTAGGTTACATCTCTTATACGTATTTTTGGTAATTAACATCTTAATATTTTGGAGCTCCAGTGCTGCAAATTGGACTCTAAAGATTAATATAATTGGATTTTCTATATCTCAGCTGGGGAAAGCATCATCATACTCACTAGCTCAGTAAATATATAACATCAGGAAGTCTCCTAAAAAAAGAATAAATGCAGACAGGTGAAAGTTTCAGTTCACATAATGGTGAACACAATTTTATTTTGTGACCTCATTGAAGTTTCTTGTTTCAAATTTTTACTTCAGTCCATGGCCAAGACAATTACTATAATGCAAATGCCCTTAAATCAGTGGTCTTCAAGCTCTTTCACTTACATGAAGAGGTTCCAAAAAAAAAAGTGAAGACTCAGTGTAGCCTATTTGAATCTCCCAATAACAGATTTCCTTTTTCTTTGTTATCTGCAGCAACTCTTCATATGCAGTGAGCCTGCAAACAGTAGATTGAAGAACACCATTCTGGTAACTTATATTGCTTTTCACTTAGCCCCATTAACTTTGCTAACGAAAAAGATGCTGTCTACTTCAGAGAGAAAGCGGTCTCAAAGGTCTCACGTCAAAGACTATTTTGTTTTCATGCAATTTTCAAATACAACCTCTTCAGTTTAGGAAAAAAATCTCTTTGATGTTACTTTCTGTGCCACTGACTGCACAGTTTCGCTGATGGTACTGCAAAATGAAATATGCCTGCTTTGTAATTCTTTGTTATGTCAGAAAAGGTATGGGCAAGGAATGGCTTGAGTGGCGCACTGTGACAAGCACAAGAAATAGCAGATTGTGTTGGAAAATGACACTACTTGCAGAGGAAATCTTGATTAGACTGTACCAAGATTAACTTCAATACAAGTATCTCTATCTCTCTTAGGTGTAATGTATAATCTCAAAACTTTTGAAAGCTAAGTAAATCGTTGTATTATTTTTTAAATTAGTAACAGTTTCTGAGCAAAAAGACACATCAGAGCTCAAGAAAATATGATTTTTCTGTTCCTTTCACATAATGATCTAATTTAGCAGTTTCAAAACCAACGTATAATAAAATTTTGCAGTTACTTAGACAGTAATGTGTTTTTAAAATGTACTGTGTCCTTTCCATTGATTTTTTCATTATACCAACATTGATAGGTGCATACTATTGCACCCATATTTGTGGCATTTAGTTTAACATTAATTAGCTCAAGAGCCTGGAAATAATCCAGATTTCATTCCTAGCAATATTTATTCCTTCACTTTCCATGGTGGGGGGGAGCTCCAACTTTCCATGGGGGGAGGGTGTGGGAAAAGATAAAAGTTTATAGCAGCACAAGTTTTTTTCAACCATATTACATCCTATGAAAAACTATTCACCCATGACTAGACTAAGAAAAAAGCTCCTTAAATGTTACTGCTTTATTAGTATCCTTTTATCTGAAATTTAAGACTAAGAGCATACAGTAAAAGTTTGAAGGAGACATCACAATATACTTCTGATTATTTACTAACACATTTTAGTTATTAACAACTGTTGAAAACTTCAATCAGCAGCCCAGATGCTCAATCCAGAAAAATGTACTAGAAATGCAGTTTAATCTGTGCAGCAATTTATGCTATAATATACCATTACACTATACTAGTTATGACTGCTATACAACATACTGGAATATTTGATTCAGATTTCAATACTGAATTGTGCTCAGGGCTCAGAAAGCCTGTACATACAGGTTTAGTAACCTAGAGTCAGTCAGCAGGCAGAAAAAAATCCATATGAAGAGCCCTAATAAAGTAAAAGCTTGAATATTATTATTTTAAACTGTTCTCTATGTACCAAGTGTTCAACAATTTCACATAATAAAAAGCAGTCAAAAACAATTCTAGTACAAACCATACTAAATGGGATTAGAAAGACCTGTGCCCATGACAAAAAACACTTAGTTATGCTATTAGGCAGATAGAAGAAAATCCTCCCTCAAATTCCCAGCTATTTTCTTTATCCTGGAGGAGAAAAAATTAAAACTGAAAGTAATCAGTAATTGAAGGAAAAAAGTTGTGAGATCTAAGAAAGGCCAACACAGAACTTGCGGGAAAATTAAGTTCAGAATAAACTAAATAGGTCTCAAAGTTAATTTATCCCAATTTTTGAAGCCAAATAAGGTTGCTGAGACTGCAAAGATCAGGAGAAGTCGACAAGTGTGTCTTCGAAACATAACTCACGTTTATCAATACTAAAGACTGATGTAAATCTTTTTCGATGAATGAAAAACCAGCTGTCCATCTGTCATTTTAAGCTGCTGAATTTAGTAACCTTTTTGGATTGTAGAAGGGACGTGTCTCCCTTTTATTCAGCCGAGCACAAATGTGTGGTCCCTCCTCACTTAATTACTCCACACACACCTTAACACCAACTGCCATCCCTCAACAGCCCAGCAGTGGCTGGAGCAGCCATCTCCTGCAGCATCCATCTCTCTCCAATTCATCATCTTCAGCTTTCTTGCTGACACTCCTCAGAGCTGCCTGGCTGATGAATTGCTCTGTTATTCATCCCATGTTAATCCCAGGCTGACGCAAGAATACCTTGCTGAAGACACTTAACAGTATTAAAACTCAGCACTACCAAGTGCCCCCAGCGTGCATTAAACCTCCCATTTGGAACCAACGTGATTCCTCATGAATAGTTATGAATAACATACAGTTACTAAATCAATAGGCACTACGTTTATGTACCCCACCACCTACAGACAGAGCTTCCACACAATCCCTTGTTTCCCTGGAAGCTACACCCAAATTATCTGAAGTTGGAAATACTTTGATCCATACACAATTTAACTTCAATAACCCTATAATTAAGAAGATTTAGGGAAGTTTTTCCCCTCCTCCCCCTCAAAATGTCAGTATATATCTTAAATGCCACAGGTCTCTAAAAAATTTTTTGAAGTTCGTAACTTCAATAAGCTTTTCTCAAGAAAGCAAATTATACTTTTTCTCCCTTCTAAGACAGATTTGATCTTCAGGTAATTTTTTTCTGGTTTTTCTTTTTTTTTCATAAAGGATTATGCTAGTCTTGTCAGAAAAAAACCAAAATTTATCCAGAGAATGAACCCAAAACCACGGCCAGAAATTTCAAAATATTACTCCAATCTCTGTAAACTTGTTATTAGAACAGCCAAATATAATTCCCTTCTAAACACAATTACAGTACTGATTTTATACCTGAGATACTAAAGTATCACTCTGTTTTAATACACATATAATCCATCTTTCTGACAGAATCTTCGTTAGAATTCATTTCTGATCCCTACCCCATCATCTGTGCTCAGATTTTGTTCAACTCTATTTGCGCACAAAGTTGACATAACTACATGAAAAGTGGGAACAAAAGAACGTGCATAACAAGTCTTGCTTGAGGTTGATTCAGAGGCAGTATCAGATTTCCATAAAAGCCTCAAGTGATTTAAAGCAGCAGTAATTCCCTCGTAAACTGACTGTATATGAGCCTCTCTGACTATACTTATCTTTACAGATGATAAGATACTTAAGCAATTAAAGAACTATCAACAACTTGTCTCTACCAATGTCTGACACACACCACGTTCTCACTGCACAGCCAATCTTCACAGCAAAAACATCACACTTTAAACAAGACAGCTGGGCCTATTACAGCATTTTAACCTTCAACTTTAACACACAAACCAACTGTTACGGGAACACGCCTGACAACAGATTGTACATGTAGTATTTAGGCAAAGTTATTTTGTAAGTTTGGGCGGGGGTTGACGACTGTGACAACTTTCTGAGAAATTGTCCATGTTGTTTTATGCCAGAGGGGTGCAGCTCGTGCTCTTTCAAATTAAGACAAACTGAAACTAACTAAAAGCAGTATGATCAGCAACACTGTTCAAAAGCAAACAGCATCGGGTCACAGAATGCTTTTCTTGTGTTCTCCTCCTCCTCCTCGCTGTTCCTGCAAAGAAACCTAAGATATTCACAGCAAAGAGAAGTGGATTTGGCCTGCTCTGCATCTAAAAATTGAAGATGGTGCATCAGCTTTTAATATAATTATTTGCAGGTTTTTAGATTAAGCTGCATTGAGAAGAATATTAACTGATTTGCTACTGCTTCAAAGTCTGATAAATAAATGATATTATGCAACATGAGCTGAATATTTTAGTTCAGCTGCCACTTAAACTTATGAAGCACAACATTAGGGTTGTATCAATACTTGTGCTAGCAGAGCCGTTGCTTATTTCTTAAAATTTCAGGCACCTACACATTAATGAAAAAAATATACTGTACCTAGGAAAGGACATTTTGACCAACTAATGGCTACAGAGATTTCTAAATCAGTTCTTTAATCGGAATTAGAAAAAAACCCACGTAGGCTCATTATTTCAACAGCCAAAAGGTTTAAAGAATTCAGCAAAGTCTGACTTCCATCTAGTGTCAGCTAGTCTGCAAATAAGCACATCCTTAAAATTCTGAATGGACCAGATGCACAATCAGTTGACATCAATTAGGAGCTTCAGACTTTTAAGTAAATGTTTAAGCAAACGCATTTCCCTCCCCAAGGCACTGCTCTACATCTTTAGTATCGAGCCACCCCAGCCACGGTGCCAACACAGCTGCTCTGAGATCACACACGGGAGTGAGATCACAGCTCTGATCCATCTGAAAAGAAAGCCAGCACCACACAAAAAACAAACTCAAAAAAACCCTGACTGGTACAGAATATCAGCTGACCTTTTAAGCCAGAAACTGATCCAGCAGATAAGAGTATAAAATACTGTATTATCTTTCCCTGCCTCTGCTCTGACATCAGCAGCCACTCTGATGCATAACTCCCTAGATTACCTAAAAGTAACTTCCCAACAAATAACAAGATCTTAATTGTTGATGTTTTAATTGTTAAAACATCAACATTTGTAAGGCAATACACCACTGAAGTGTTAACTGTCCCAACCATTCATACCCTCAGACTTCACACAAACTGCTTTATGGTTTATCCTTTTTAATAATCCTGAGGACCTTCCCGCACGGGCATTTCCTGGAGCACCGTATTTACAGTACAAAGTATCAAAACCTTGCTCTGGTACCCCTTGTGCTGGAAATACAGAAAATCCCTCCAACTACAGAATGGAGTAAAGTAAAAGTACTCAAGTGCAGCTGCAAAACAGTCAAAAATATTTTTAAAAGCAACTAAAAAAATTGACTTCCAAGGTGCTACTCAACTATGCACCACCAAAAACATTAAAACATCAATAGCTACTTACTGCCATTTCCCTTCAAGAGAATGATTTTTTGCATTGAACTGAAAAACAAAATTTACTATTTGACACCAAGTATATTAAAAAAATCAATTCTCAAATGAAAAGTAACTGAAAAGGTATTTTCAATTTCTACTCACTATTTCAAACCACAAGAATAAAATAAATAAAAAACCCTGCTAGCATTACCACACTCATTCCAGCCACTAACATTGTTATAATAACAGCAGAGATCAAAAAAAGCTGCAACTTCTAGTGCCAAACTCAGGCAACAGAGGTTTCAGTAACACAACTCCAACTTGCGCTGTCTTGTTGTTCACAGACACTCAACTAGTCTGCAAATTTCTAATGCAAGCAAGAATAACACAGTGGAGAACAGCTCTGCTAATGAAGCCAGATATTATTTCTCTTTAATGTTGTCACAGCTGTTTTGTTCATTCATGCATAAATTGTCTCAAAAAATTTAACCTCTGCTATTAAAAAGCTAACTCCACTTCTATTAAATGTTTCCAAGAAAAACAACCAAAAGAAACACAAACCTGAACATTACTTCAGCTGCACTGCACAGGGTTATACAGGATATTGTCTGAAGTCAAAAGTAAAAATGCTGCCGAACTTTCAGCAATCCCACTCTTTGTCTTAGCAAAGCAAAAGTATATAATTCAGAGTACAAACGTTACACTTATTTGTTTCAGGATTCAAACAGTAATTTCAATGTCCCACACAGAACCCTCTTGCTAGCAAGCCACAGCCATAGCTTGTGTGGTACTTCTACTGACCTAACCAACTATATATATAGTGAGATTAAAAACACTCGCAGTTTTACTGTTCCTACTAGTTTTCTTAGCACTGGGTTATTAAATTTCAATGAAATGTCAAAATCAACAAAAGATTTTCATAGTCTGCATTCTGACTAAAATAAATAGAGAAAAATTCGCACTTGGGAGTTACGTTTCAATAAAGACAAGGGTCAGTGAATGAGGGCATTTCATTAGTTCACAGCTTTCCTGGCAAGGCATTTCCCCCATCTTCCCCCCTCCCACCCCCAACATTCCATATAAGCAGTCAAATATAAACCATCAGTTTCCATGGCAGACTCCTGCTGTACTTCAATCAGCCTGAGCTGTCAGGACAGTCTGGTAATTAACATTAACACAGGTCTATCCTGTCAGCCACACAAATATCCATATCAGCATCTAATAATACATCTAATTAATAGGATACCAGCATCAGCGTGCATTCTCAAAAATGGAGAACACTTCATGGTTACAGACAATAATTAAAGACAATTCAGACATACTTTTGCTTTTCTAACAAAGTCTACACAATTCAAACCACTGTAAGCATCCCCTTCCTGACCTGGCATTGTATACTGTATTAAGAGGAAAAAAAGTTTTAATCTAAGAATGACTGAAACAGATAACTGGTCAAAAACAGTCCTAACCCACAAAAGTGACCATCCATTTCATGTCTAGCCTTCCCTTCACATCCACAGCACTAATCCAACATCAGCAACTTCCTTCTATCTGTTGATGCACATAAACTTCATTTTCATAACCAGGACAATTCTAAGTGTTCTCTTAGAGTCTACAGAGTTTTTCTCAGTTGGTGGTGGTCAGTTTAGGGGTTTTTTTCCCATTTTACTGTAATATTAATGAACACACCTCCAGTTCTTTCCCTTGTGTGTCACAAAAGTGCTGCATGTCATTCCCGGATCTAATCTGCACTTGGTCAGTTGTTTCTAACCATAGCAAGGGATTTTTATATGACACCAGTTATTTTAGAAATGACTGCGTTCAATTTCAAAGGAGGAAAGGGCAACTCAATTCCATCCTTCATGAACGAGCTGCACTAAACAAAAAAGATAAATTCGAGCAGGCCTCTCCCAGATTAACAAGTCAGCTGCTCCCGTACAGAACTAAGTCTACTGTGATTACTCTTATTTAAAAAAAAAATAAATTAAAAAAATCCAAAGACAGATATTTTAACAATCAATTATTGGTAAGCAACAGCGAACAAATCACTTTCAAAGTGTGCGCTTAGAAGAACTGTTTTACTAACTTAAAACTCCTATCAGTTAAAAACTACCTTTTTTTATTTACATGCCAGGTGACTGCAATCCTATAAATCCTGCAGATATGGCTCCAAAAATAACGCATTTTAAAAAGAACTGAACTGTTGCAGTTTTAAATATTTTTCCACAAGCCAAACAAAAGGCCACACTGTTTCCTAAGTGCAATGGAGCTTTTGGTTCGGCATTATAAGAGGCTGTGCCAAGGTATTAAAGCCGCTCCCTCCCCCCGCCAAAAAATAACCAAACACCCACACCTCAAAATAGCTCTTACAAGGTTTCTGAATACAAGTTCTAGAAGCATTGCAACCTTGTTATTACAACACATTCATAAATCAGAAAAACACCTCAGACCATTAAATTTTAAGAGATAATTAAAGAACCGAATTCAAAAGAGTACTAATGATAAACAGCATACAAACAATACTCAACGCTCTTGTGGCATGCTGCTTTGACAATTTTAACATTAATACACCAAGTTTAAAAATTAGTCTGAGACTCTCTGGGCATACACCTTTTGCAAGGCCTTTATCCCAAAGAATATTCATCTCTGGATACTGCATTAAGAAGCACATCTTTTAATGATTTAATGGGGGTCTATTGCAAGATCTGATGCAACTGAAAAAACTGACATGCTAATGCAGCCAGTGTCCCTCCATCAAATGTGACAAGTCAGCAAAAGCCGAGCTAAGCACAGGCTACATTTACATAATCACAAACAATAAGGTCATGTACAAAAGTAACTAGATAACTTCCCAGGGAGAACTCATTTACAACACCAGAACACAGTTCTTCAGCCCGACTTCACGCAGACATTTTGGTTAATACAACCAGACTGACGCAAAAACTGCACTCTTGGGCACTAAGCTCTCCAAGTTCACTTTTCTCAGTGAGAAAACTAAACACAGAGAGAAACATTCACGAAAAATTTATCCTCGTATTGCCTACTTGGATGTTTTTACACTAGCTTTGTTATACCTGGCAGACAGAAAGAGGCAGCTTATTTGACATAAAATTGGATTTATTTCCAATAGCCAGATGCATGGTTTACTTTACATTTTAAGTTAGACATGCTTTTAAGTCACCTTCAACAGAGTTTTGAAGGGGAGATGTAAGTTTTTGAGGTACCGGTTTACCAAGTAAAAAATTGATTCTTAATAAAGTCCACTTCAATCTCTCTATGAAAACAGTTCAGACCACAGTCTGATCTGTGTATATTCCAATCAGGTGCAAGAGTTTAAGCACTTACAGGTTATAGAAAACAAAATGTAAATTTAAAAATGAGACTGCTCAAATATTTTAGGCACTTTAGTTCATAGTGTGCTGAAAGAATACAACTGAAGTACCTCATTAATTTCAATCTGCCAACATGCTACTGAAGAGTTTGAAATGTCTAATGCAGTTTTTAAAAACAGTGCCAAGAAAACAGGTACAACTCCATTCACTGTCCACAAAGGGGAGCATTAAAATATACAAGTTGTAAAAAAAAAAAAAAATCTAACTTAACATCATAAAAGTCAGTATCTCAAAAGCTTATGCAAAAAAAAAAAAAATTTAAAAAAAAAATCAGGCCACATTTGATGGCGCAAACAATTACAGGAAATACAGCCTATTCCACATTCAGGAAAAGCCCTCTCTTCCCACAGGTTTGCACTAGTCTGATAAAAACAATTCAGCTTCCTAGTTATTATGATGTGCTCTTTAAACATCCTTGCTAATCCACAGAAGCCTTATTTACACACAAGTTAAAAGGACACATATGGAAAAATAACTGTAACCTAAACAAAACTAACTTTCACATTTTATGAAAGTAGTTATTTAAGGAAAAAGAAAAGGTTTCCTCAACACAGTTCTTACATTTAAGCTAATCTTCAAAACCAAAATGCTGCAAGACAGAGACTTATTTACTAAGTTAAGCACTAAAATTTTGCAAGATCAAAAAGTAGGATTGAATTCAGCAATGAAAACATGCTTTGGATAATACACACAGGATAGAAATGGCCCCCCAAAAAGCAGATGTACATTCTGTAACCTAACCAGATTAGATGTACTGTTCACCTAAACCCACAGGTCTCTATCTCTTGCTGATACAATTACAAGAAGTAATCACAGCAGAAGCCTATTTGAGTTCTGCTTTTAAATACCGGCATGTAACAATAAATAAATAATAATTAAAAAAACTACCCTAACATTCCAGTAGGGAAAGCAATCCCACCTTTTATTTGTTTGAATTCTTAGGGTTGTGACTTTATTTCTTCATTTTTATCAGTACACAAAATAAAAGACAATGGCTGATCATAATATTATTCTTCTCAAGCATAAACAAAACCTTCAGGAAAATGGTTGTATTATAATTTAAAAATAAAACCGCACCTACCTAAAGCACACAACAACAAACTAGAAGAAGCAAATCAAATTGCAGGGGGCAAAGAGGGAATGTGAACCCTGTAACTTTATTTTTAGATTATATATACCTATATATATATATATATATATATATATATATATATACACTCACTTGCCCCAAATACTTGGTATTCTCAAGGGTGCCGGGAAACAACTGACAAAGCCACGAAATAATGCACTTTTCAGTAAGCACATTAAATCCTGCAGACTTCTGCAGCAAACCTGTAGTTCAGTACCACTAAACCCTTCTGCTGGAAGATGTCAGTGGAACATACAGTCCAAGATATTTAACTCAGCCCCCCAAAGGTAACCAGGATCGGTGTTTTACAGGGAAGCAGTTGTTCCAACTTCTCAACTGTCCAGGGCTACTGCCTATTCCACCTATCTAATACTGCCTGTAAGCACACAATACCTGGAGGTCCATGCAAATACAGATACCTGCACAAATCCACAAGTATTTTGTCATTCTTTGGCGTCTTCTACCAGATTTGATAAAATTTACTGCCCGAGTCAATAGTGGTGCTGGCAGACTCACGCCTCAGAAAAAAAAATAACTGGCGCCCCTTAGTGTTCGAATTCTGAAGTCTTGAAGCAATTTACTAGATTTGCATGAAACTTTTTTTTTCAACATTCCAAAAAGTTTTCTGCCTCCACAATACTTCCACCCAATTGCCAACGTAAACAGGAAAAGCAGAAAAGCTTAAAGGGATAGCAGGCTTCTTCCAGAGACCATTTAGGAACACAGATTGCATTTTATTTGCTTTTCTTTTGAAGAAGAGAGTGAAGAACAGTTCCGACAGAGTCCTTAAACTTTGTCAGCAAGTGTCTCCAGAGCCCTCGTTTTGGAACTCCAATACTTTGCAAACAGACTTCCAGAGTTTTCAGTATTTCAAAATATATACAAGATAGAAATACTTTGAGAATTCCTTTTTCAGTGTCCTTTTCACACCGGGAAATGTTTTTCTTCCTTTTGTTCTCTGAAAACAAAAAAACAGCTTCAGGCCTCCTCTGGCCAAATACATAAAGTTGAAGAGATTCAGGAATTTAAAAATCCGTTATCAGGCTTCTGGAAGGCTCATTTGTGCTATAAATGAGTTTTCTGGGTCGAGTTTCTTCTCCATGTTTACTGTAAATCTAACTATTCTGAGGAGGTTGTTCACTGCGGTGACCAAGAATGTAAGTTCTAAATAGTTTTGCTTTTCACGTCCACGTTTGCACCAATATAAATTCAAACTCCTCCAAGTGTCTTGAAAATAAAAATAGACTCTCCCATTATAATGCTTCCCACAATCCATATTTCAGTGTGTTTGGCTTTTTTTAAACTCCTCTATCATTTATTTCAGAAGGTAGCATTTTCTCGACATGCTATTTTTGTGTCGTACTACAATCGCTATCTCATTTTTACAGTCTTGGCAGAGGGCGGGGAGTTGTTCTACCAAATATAACCAGTTCTTTCATCTTCCGAGGTCAACAACTTCCCAAACTTCTTTCAGCCAGGAGGAATACATCCGCAAACAAGGACTCTAACTCAGAATCTCCAAAATCAGTACTTCACACTAAGAATCCCAACAAGTTGAAACCGTATAAATAATTTATGGACATACCATATTCTACAACGCTACCAAATACCATTAAACAAACAGGTCTAACTCTCCACAAAGTCTAGGTTTAAAGTCATAGGAAAGGAAATGCCTACGAGAAGAAAAACAAATCTGTGAAGCCGAGTACAAGGCGAATTAAAAATACTAAAAGAATAAGTGTTTCACCTCATTTTTGATACACAGCCGGTCTGTTGCTGTAGTGGGAAAACGTATGGGACACAGGAAGTTCCCAAGTCGCACTTTTTTATTTTCTAGAACGTTATTATTTATTTGTGAAAACCTTAAACCAAGTTATTAGGGATAAATCTGGGTATGGAGGGGCCTCGGGCCGTGCCAGGAGCGGGGCCGGGGGGACCTTTGGCAGGAGCGGCCCAGGCCATTTCGTAATCCTTTTTGTCTCTCCCCCTTCACTAAACTCACACGTAGGAGCCTTTCGAGTGAAGTTTCTTTAAAAGGTAAGGCCAGCCCAGAGAGGGATTTGCTCTCTTCCCTCGCGATATAGGAAAATCGTAATTAGTTTGTGGCCCGTCCGGGGTGGGGGGAGATGTGGAGCTGAGGGAAGGCGGAGGGGGCTGAGCTCTTCGTCATTCAAGCCCGGGCAGCTTCCAGAAGAGCCAAATCTCGAAACCAAACACCCCCCGGCGGGGCCCGGGGCCGGAGCGCTCCCAGGACCCCCGTGTCCCCGGCAGGACCCCCGTGTGTGTCCCCGCCGCCCATGCGGGCAGGGAGGAGGGATGGAGGGACTGAGGGAGGGGAGCGCCCGCCGCCCGCCAGCCCTTCCCCTCCTCCCTGCCTTCCCCCAGAGCGCATTCCTGAGCTCCTCTCCTCGCTCCCTCCCCTCCGTGCCGTAGTTACCCTTCCCCCGGTTTAAGGAGATAGTGCGGAAAAGGGTAAAAAGGAAAGGGAAAAAAAAAATCAAAAAAGGAAATAAAGGGGGTAAACCCTCCTCGGGGGCCGGGGCTGCTCTCCTCGCGCGGCTCCCGAGTGCCCCGGCCCGGCGCGGCGGGGCCAGGGCGGGGAGAGCCCGCACTTCCCCTTTGTTTTCGGCCCCAGCCGGGCCGGGAGCGTGCGGGGAGCGGCGGGAGAGCGGAACAGGCCCCGGGCCGTCCCCGCCGGGCCCCAGCGGGATCCCCGGGCCGGGGGAGGCAGCGCAGGGCAGGGCAGGGCGGCGGGGCGGGGGACGGGGCGCCGGGCCAGCGCTTTTACCTTCGTCCAGCAGCCTCTCCAGGTGGTTGAAGATCCCGCAGAAGTTGGGGAGGCTGCTCATCAGCTTCTTGTCGTTCATCAGCTGCATCAGGTAATCGGGGCTCGGCTTCGGCTTCTCCTTGGTTTCCATTTCCCCCACCATATTCCAAGCCCGCGCAGAGACGGCTCGGGCCGCGGCAGCAGCTCTGCCCTGCCCAGCGAGGGACGGCGGCTCGGGGCGCCCGCGGGATCCGGGCGGGAGGGAGCGCTGGGGGAGGGGAGGGGGCGGGGAGGGGAGCTTCCCCGAGGAAGGAGGAGAAGGAGGAGGATTCAAATCCGGAGACAAACGCAGACCCGCCGCTGAGTCCCAGGGACCGAACAAAAAAAAAAAAAAAAAGAAAAAAAAAAAAAAAAAAAAAAAGAGGAAACTCGGTAGAAACCCCCGTGCGGGCTGCGCCCTCCTCTCCGGGCACAAGGAGCCGCCGCCGCCTCTCGGTGCCGCCGCCGCTTCCCCGCTCCGGGCGCCCTCGGCCGGCGCAGTCCTCGGCGTGTCCCCCCTCCTCCTCCTCCTCCTGCTGCTGCTGCTGCTCCTCCCGCGCACACCCGCCGAGCCCGGCTCTCCTCCCGGCGCTGCCCTGGCTCCGGCGGGGGAGGGAGGGAGGGAGGGAGGGGACAAGCGGGGCGCTGCTGGCGCGGCCGCCGCTTCCAGGGGCCGCCGCCGGTGTCTCCCCGCTGTTGCCGCCGCCGCCGCTGTTGTTGCCGCCGCGCTGCGCCTGGCGAGTGTCCTCCTCCTCCTCCTCTCCGCCTCCCGCCCGCCCGCCCTCCCGCCGCCGCTGCTGCTGCTGCCGCTGCCGCCGCCGCCTGTAGCTGCCGAGTCTCAGCCCCGCCGCCGCCTCCTCACTTCTCCTCAGTTCGCTCCGGAGTTCGCTTCAGTTCAGGCTGCGCTGGCAGCAGCGGCGGCGGCGGCAGAGGGGAGGGGCGGGGCCGGGCCGCGGGGGCGGGACACGCCGGGGGCGGGGCCGGGGGCGGGGCCAGCGCTGTGGCGGCGGCGGCGGCAGCGCCGCTTGGCGGAGCCACGGCCGTCCCTCCCTCCCTCCTTCCCTCCCTCTCTCCTTCCCTCCCTTCCGCTCCGGGGGCCCGGGGCGGCGGCGGGGGGACAGCCGGCTTCCCGTGCGGAACTCTCCCAAACAAAGTGGCGCCGCGGCAGCTCCAGGGCGGGGGCGCCTCACGCGCGCTCCGCTCCCGGAGGCGGGAAGAGCCCAGGGCGCGCTCCCGCCGCCCCGCGCGGCCCCGGTGTCGCGTGGCGAAGGGGGATGAGGGGGGGGG
Source organism: Zosterops lateralis (assembly GCF_965231275.1). NCBI lineage: Eukaryota > Metazoa > Chordata > Aves > Passeriformes > Zosteropidae > Zosterops > Zosterops lateralis. Next base: position 37,630,542 of record NC_139764.1, on the reverse strand, counting down.
GGGGGCAGGTGCGCGCGGGGGCTGTGGCTGCGCGTGCGCGCGGGGGCGGTGGGCGGCGCGGACGGCGCGAGGAGCGAGTCCCGGCCGGGGCCGCCGAACCGCGGGGAGGCCGCCGAGCGCCCCGGCACCGCACCGCGCCGCGCCGCGCCGCGGCGGGGCGAGGAGGGACAAACACGGCTGCCGGGAGCCGCTCTCACCGCTGCGGAGCGCCGGGTGGGCGCGGAGAGCGTCGGGGCCGGTCCGCGCTGGCGCTGCCCCGGGCGGGCACGGCCGGGCCTGTCCCCGAGTGCGCGGCCCTGCCCCGGCCCGCCGGGCTCCTCTCCGGCCCAGCTCCCCGGCGCCCTTGTCGCTTTAGGGCAGCGCCGCGTTTGGGCTCCAGCCGTGGCTTGTGTGACGGGTTTGGATGGCAGACGTGACCGGTGGGAGCAGCGGTGTCCGGCAGCCAGAGCCCAAATTAACCTGCTCCATCCACCGCAGCCGCAGAGGCAAAGCTTGTACGTATTCCTCCTTCCCCACGGAGCTGCTCGGTGCTCGTACCTGGTGTTCAGGCTGGCAGGAAGCTTTGAGGCAGTTTGTGGTAGCCTGGTAGAGCTTTTGTTACAAAGCTGGATAAAAATCGCTGCATTCTTCACGTAGCTGGCTGAAAACCGTCATATTTTATAGCACTAGGTGTAAAGTCTAGCTATTTCTTGAAGTTCTGTGAAAAATTCGAATGCGTTTCAGCACATACTGCACGGTATTTGAAGAAACTTTCATTGTTAGGTTAATGGCAATGAACACTGCATCCTAAACTAAAAAGAAATGGAGCCACGTCATCTTGACAGGTGTAGAGTGTCATTGGGTATTGTCAAGCAGCATTAACTCTGCTTTTCCTGAAAGATGTGCTTTGACAAAAACGTAGAGAATGCGTAGTTCTCGTAACAGTAAAAATGCCTTGGATTATTGCATTATGTCAGTGTTTAATGTATATTCCCCCTTTAAAAAGGTAGGTAGGATTCATTATTTGGATATTTGAGTTTTTATTTTTTTTCAGGGCTTTGTTTACATTAGTAGAAATTAATGGCTTATGTAAGGTAAGTCAGTCTTACTGCTTCCATCCTTAAAAAATTGTATATCCAGTAAGAAAATATTGTCTTTGTTATCAAAGAATAATAGTGCTACAAACCATTATTTTAAATATAGATTCTTAGTTCATCAATAGCCCACAGCACACCGCAGTATGGTTATGGATGACAAAACAATGCCGTTTCCATTTAATAACATTATTGTGTTTGCTCTATTCCAACGTTATTCTAAGATTGTGACAAGCTAAAATACAGCTTTATATGCTTAACAAAATTGCTATATTTTTGCTTCTTGTAGACCAGTCTGGACAAGGATGCATTTTTGTAGCCCTTTGCTTGCTAATTTTTAACTGGTGAGTGAAGGCTCTTTTTAACCCTGAGAAACTGTGCTGTCGAATGCTTCCATTTGATTAAGGGCATCTGCTGAAAGGCAAGGATCCCTCTTAAAATTAGACGAACGTACATGATGTTACAGTAATTGTTCTGGACTGATGATTCTCACAGTAAAAATAGCATATGGAGGCTTTTTTTTTCAGCAGATTTGGTGCAGCTGTTTCCATACCACTTCATTATTGCTTCCTGCACATAAGGAGTTTCCAGTGCTCGAATATAAGCAGACAATACAAGGTAAGAAATACCAGCACAAGTTGTTGTAGCCTACTAATAGGAACAATATAGTTTGTCCTAAGGTATTTTGTGCTTGTTTAGTGGAGAATGAGATGGTGCACACACCAACACTTGTGGAATCACTCATGCCAGCGCAATGCAAAATTCAAGCTCTGGTTTGCTTGGTTGTTCAGCTGAATTATTTTCTCAGTCAGAACAGCACAGAAATTGAGGCAAAGCTATGTGATGAAGCTGCCTGTTTAATTAGGCATAAATGACAGGAAAAGTTCTCATCCTTGATTTTTTCCATAAATACTTCAAAACTCTGAATTTAAGTCTTTAGAAAAAAGCCCTAGGAAAAGTGGAATGTTCCAATAAAATGCAAAAAGCTCATCATTGGTTTCAAATAAGCAAATCAGCATGATACCTTTCTTTAGCAAGTATACAGTAAAAACCAAAAAAAAGCAACCAGAAAGCTGCTTTCAGCATAACTTATGTTCCACTCTCTCCCTTTACCTTCCCGCACTCCCACATTGTAAAAAAGGTGTTTTAAGAGTTCCTGGGAGAATAAAGTCAAATAAATTCAGATTGAAGAACTGTGAGAAGGCATAGCTCCCATCAAGACTGGCATGACTACAGCCTGATCTATTAAGACAGTAGAAATACTTTTGCACTCTCTTATTTTTACAGCTTTCCCATGGGGGAAGAAGGCTGAGGGGAGGACACGGTACAGGGCTGGGTGAACAGGTTCTGTGGATATGGGGGAGAGGTTGGATGGTGTGGATATCAGGGAAGGGGAGGGGGCAGGGAGATAGAGGCTGCTTAGTCTGTTTCAAGATAACCAGGTTCTTTAGGTAACTACCTAATGTCTTCTATCTAGACCCAAACAGAATTCTCTATCTTCAGCTGTGTTTTCATCTAGGTAGCCCTTCTTGTATCATGTATCCTGTAGTACTCTCCAACAGTTTCCCTTTAAGGTGAGGTTTTATTGCATTAATCTAATCTCAAAGTTAGAGAATTATGATAATGCCAGTAGCAGCCTCTGTGTATTACAGTAAAGGCCTGCAATGATCATAAAAAGCAAATTCAATTACTGCTATAATGTTGGTAGCTGATAACACCTTTGGAAACAGAGGCAAAGGCTAATGACTACTGGGAAGCAAGCTCTTTCAAAAGTGTTGGCTATTACTTCCATGTCTCTGTTGACCAAATCATAGGCTTAGGCTCTTGGATGTCATCAGCCTTCTGTGATGCTGTGTGTAACATGCTGTACTACATTTCTTTAGGGAAAGAAGCAATTCTTCACTCACCCATTACAGTCACTTGAAAAAAATACATTGTGTGTGCGATTCAGTATAGAATCATTCATGGTTTACAAGAGTATAGGTACTTCAATCAAACATGCCCTGTAACAGATGAACATCTGAAATACATTTATCTCTGTGATAAAGTGATGAATGCCTTAACAGAATAAGGTCTAGAGCCAAACTAAAAATCTCAAGGACCAATTACATGAAAATTTTGTGCCGCGTTTGACAACAAAAACATACTTCCCTTGACATTAAGGCAAACTGACAGGTAACTTTTCAAGCAGAAGCTTCAGTAGCGTGTCATTCAAAGTAATAAGCAGATGATGTAGTGTTCAAGAGGGACATGTCCGAGTATTCTGTGTAATCCTGGAAGAGATAATGCCTATATTTGTCCAGTAGGGATGTTATGTGATTGCTGAAGAACTGAAAGATGATGGTTTTAAGCACACATTAGCCTGGAAGGATTCAGATTTGTATCTCTTACATTTAAATCACTTCAAGCTGTACACCTACTGTGAAGAAGAGTGTAGTAACTCACAGTATCACTCCTGGTAGAACTGGCTCTTCCTCAGTCTGGAAGAAAGGAGCTAGAAAAAGAGATACCTTTGTGATTCATCCACTTACACAAGGGTAGGAAGAGTTACATTCGCATTGTTCCTGTGGTTGTGTATTAATTATGCAATCATTAAGCTGGGGAGAAAAGACAATGCTAAGTAAAACAAAAAAGTATTTTTCCACTTTTGACCTAAATCTTGTACCTGTCAGCTTTCTTGGTAAGGTGTGTATTTTGTATACCTTAAGTCACTGTTACAGGACACTGTTACATGGATAGGATGGAGGAGATTAAATTCTGCTTGATAAAATACTAAGCATTTTGTGTAACTCTCAGTAGTTAGGGGAGGGCAGAGGTATCTCTGTATTGGCATCACCTTATCTACCTGCCAGAGAGTTATGCACAGAAAAGATGTAAATCAATATATAGTAGAATGTATTTACAGCTGTGTTCAAGATTATCATAGAATGATTGCCTATTAGATTGCACTTTTGGGTAGATAATTTCCATGGGTTTGCAATGGCTGTACATGCAGTTTCTTTAAGTGCTAGGCAGACTTTTTTTCTATAAAAGATAGCCTTCTAACAACGAGAAAAGGTGTGTCTGTCTAGAGAAGGTGGTGCTTCTGCTGTGCTCTTGAGAAATCTCTATGCATTCTAAACAAAGTTTAGATCAGTTTTATTTCTCATTGTCCAATAGGAGATGAAAATGAAGTCTCAGGTGTGTCAGTTTTATTACAGCATTGCTGAGAAAGGCAGAAAATGGTTAGAAGGAGGACAAGAAAAGCAAAAGAAAAGAAAAAAATGCTAGCAGTTCCAGAGAGAAAACTATATTGAGGTACTACATTGTAAACATAAAATTTATCCACTTTATCATCTTCATAACAGCACTTAAGTTTAAAAGTGGGGTGGGCAACATTATTTACAGAACATATTTGACTCCTGTATTTTGAAGGAATGTTTTGCCTCTAAGCTCATAACATTCCTACACCTTATAATTTATAAATGCTTGCATTGTTTTAGTGCTTTTTACGGGTGGATTATCAGTAATTGTTGCTCTTCCTAGGTCAATAAAAGAAGCCAACTAATTTTTTGAAGCACAACAAGCACAGTGTTTTTCCAGTGTTTCTAGCCCCATGGCTTCAGTTAGTGTGCTGGGATATGACACTTTTCTATTCCTGCAGTCACAAAATTACTACCTTAGCTGTGTAGCTCTGTGCTCATGTAGGGAGGAATTTCAAAAGGCTTCTGGCCCATCCCTTTTGGTAGCCAGCCCATGACCCACATTGCAAAGTGGGTCACAAAGCAGTGAATGTGTATTCCTGTAAATGATGCCCAGATCTGTGGGACACTGAACTGACCATTGCTAACTATGATACCTGTCAGTGGAAGTCCAGCTAATGCACATTCAGGTTTAAAAGATTACAGTATTATCATATCTGGAAATTAAGAATATTGAGAGATCTTGGCCATTATTTCAGACATATTTGGTTTTTTTAACCTTCTGTCTGTTTTGAACTAGATGCCTAAGTTTAAATCTATCCAGGATAACATTCTACATTTTAATTGATGCAGTCATCTCAACTACAGTAGTGCCCTCAGCAGCTTTTTAAAATTTGCTACATACAGCTAAAAATACCATGTTCAAAGACATACTTATGTGTAAGATACATAACCAGTGTTTTTACTTTTCACCACAGTGAGAAGTGTTTTCACCTAAACTATAGGATTAAAAAAAAAAAAAAAAAAAAAAAAAAAAAAGTTCATATCTGGGAAATTTGCAGATTTATTTTGGCCACCACAATGGCAAAGAGCTGACAGCTAAAGCAAGAGGTAAGTTTTGTTTTTCAGGTGCACCATGTTTTGGTAGAACACCAGAGTGTATTGGTTACTGTGAAATATGAATGTTTTCAGCCTTAACTTTGTAAATAGATTTAAATTAGCCATTCTTTTTTTAATTATGACTAAAATAAAATAGAATTTAAAATGCAGCTGAAGCATTAATTTAACTTTTCCTTTTAACGTGTGAAATGTGAATGCATATGTATATTGACTTACACTGTGGGATTGCTAGTGATGTGTTGCATATGGTTCTTAATGTTCAGTACTTAAAGAGCAGCACTTCTTACAAAAAGAGCATATATTTAACTGGACAGAAAACATCTAAACAAATTATAAGAAAACATCAGCCTTTTTTAAAACTGCAGTGATGAATAAGAAACATTTGTATTGCTCAGCCTTCTAAGAAAATGTAATTAATCAGTCTGAAAAGGCCAGAGTTTTATTTATTTTTTTTTACTAGAAGTCTTCTTTCTCTATGCTCAAAATACTTTATATTTTCCAAGTCTTTATTAAATGTGAATCTTTCCTTTAATGGTGAAGAGAAATATGTGGAGCTACAAAGCTGTGAGAAAAGAAAGGGTCTAAGCAGTACAAATGTTAAAAGCTTCTGGAGATGAGACAGAGTTGCTCAACAGTGTTCATCCAAAGCACAGGACAGAGCAATGCTACAGTGGTTGTTGATCACTCACACAAAGACCATTGTGTTTCTGTGCTACAGTATTCTCAGAGGCTCTTTTTTTATCTGTCCATTGCTATTTGTGCCTTTTCTCTAAAAGGAAACGACAGTGTTCAATTTCTTAATATTTTCTAATGGTCCTTTTTCACTTTAGGAAGCCTAAACTTCGTTTTGATTGTGGATGACTCATTGTCTCCCATTTGTTCCTCCTACCCACAGTCTTTCTGTTGCGTGTGGGAGATTTTTCCTGGAATACAGTAGCCACATATATTTGAATTATCATACGCCCTGGAACCCATTTCACTGTTTTCTACTCTTCAGAAGCTATGAAACACTTTGTAGTCAAATACTTCAAGTTGCTTGTATGAAAGGCATTTAAAAAGTGCAGAGAACTTACTGCTTAAGCACTCAGATAAATTCAGAATTTCCTCACAGAAACAGGAAGCATCCCAAATCTCATGTTGTCTTTGTTGGAATTTATAGGCTGGTGCATCGTAAAGTCCCTACTGTCACCAGAGCTCAAAGGTCAAATCATAACAATCAGTAAAACATGACTCTTGGGCTCAGAACCAGAAGGTGGACATTAATGGATTGTTTGCTTATCTAAGAGATCTGGCTTGTTTTGAGCTGCAGTCACTTTATAGAAGATGGTATCATCCTACATAACTAATGCTGGATCTGATTATTGTTTAAAACAAATTCATTGCTTGTCCCTTGTTAGTCACTGTTACAAGTTTACAAAGCACAATAAAGGATAGGATTCACTTGCCTTGTGGTATCCCACTTGAATCTCCAGAAGTTTGCCTGCTCTGTGCAGATGTGTTCTACTGCACCTTTTGGATGTCCATGGCAAACTGTTGAGCCGTCAGCTGCATCTTACTGTAAACATACAGAAACATTTTCTGTTAACCACTTCTGCTCTTGGCATAGTCCAAACAACATCTTGGATTCAGGATTTCAACAAGAATGAAGTGACTCTGTTGAAAGTTATGCAGTCATTCCCTAGCTTTGACTTTGAGAAGTGTGTTAATATTTTACATTCATCTAGCCATTGTGTTGGCCAGACCACAGAGCAGAGGGCAGGGGAATAAGCTGAAAAGTTCTCTGTGGTGTAGAGGCAAAATTACTGCAGCTAAATTTGCAGTGTTAAGAAATTATGCCTTACACTGCTGGCCATTCTCAAATTCTTAAAATGTCTTGTTACTGTTCTTAGTGTGAAATGTTTTGTGCTTGGTCTCAGATTATGACTGAAATAAAGGGAAGGGAAATACGCTTTTCTTGTAGATTCAAATTACTTCTGTACAGATTCATTCATGTGAGTCTAGATACCCCTGTTTATTTAGGACATGAGAAGTTTCCAGTATTTTAGAACTTCTCTTCAAATTTTTTAGAAGCTTTTAAGGTCTCTTCTCTAATAGGTGGCTTTTTATTATGGAAGTTACTGTACAGTTCATAAATAAAGGTGATCACTGACATGTTAACATTATCTCTAATGGTATTGCATTTGTTTAAAAATGAGTATATGAAAGTTCCATGGACAGTTCTTCACCATTTGGGTATTTAAGTAACTTGTCAAATTGTTAAAGGTGATTACACTACTTTGATTGCAGGTTTTTGTTTTGACAGAACAGGTATGACAGCTGTCTCTGGTTCTAGTATGTGCATACCCTACACAGTTCAAATCCTGAAAGGGCTGAAAAACTGTTACCCTGTCAGCAGAGCAGAGAAATGCAAAAATCAGTTTCCCAGAGAATATACTCTGCTGTTCAATTTTCATAACAATACTGTTTGTATATGTATTTGCAAATAAATACTTGGTGTGACAGCATGCTCAAAAGACAACAGGGTGTGGTGGGAACTATACTGGAAAAAAGGTACTGTTAATTTTTGTTGTAATTTTTGTTTTGATTAAAGAAGGTCAACACGAAAACAGGTATTAAGTAATCCAAATTAGACAGCCTTCCTTCTTCCCACTGTAGAAAAGTCTGTAAAGTTCCTGTTATTTGAGAGGCTGGCAAACCATTTCTCTGCTAGAGGTGGAAGGAAGGCACTGCTTGACCTAAAGCATTTCCCCATCTCTGGAATTTTGCTATTTGGTTTTAAGAAGTCATGACCTAGCCAATTAGATAGCCAATTTTCAGGCCAAAGGTGGTCTTCTCTTTAGCAAGTAAATTAAAATATACATCCCTACCTTGGTTTTCCTTCCAGGTAGTCTATTTATAGCTATCCATCTGATTTTCATTACTAGAGGCATAATTGATCTTTTCTCCCGTTTTGAAGCTTGTATGCACCTGTCTTACAGGTTCATAGCAAAATCAATTATCCCTCTGGCTACAGATACATCCTAGTGCTTCATTAGGAGTTTGTTTGTGTAGGTGGAGTCCTGTGTGTGAGAGTGGCACCAGGGGATGAGGAGGAGTCAGAGCAGCTTGTGTGCTCCTGCTTGTACCTGGTGTCACATTGGTGTGGTCACTGACAGTGTTTTGAGGTCTGGTAACAAAAGCCAACCAACCAACAAAACCCACTTTGGCTGAGCTCATTTGAAGAGGACACTGAAATAGAGATTAATTTGAAAACAGTGTGCTTGGACTTTTCTGTTACCACAAGTCCATAATAGAAGATTAGCAGTGTAGTAAGATAAGTGATTATGTGACTAAAATTACCATCTTGCATGTGGTATTTACATAACTTGCTGTAATTCAATTCATCTGACTGATGTGGGGTTTTTGATGAATTCCATAAGTTACTCACATTTCATTATAAATTTGTCCTCACAAAAAAACAAAAAAATACTGTTTTGGCTGTTTATGATCAAGAATTTTGTGTTTTGTGATGTCATTGATTCTGTCTTATAATAGACTTTAGTGATCTTTATGCCCTTTTGGCTGAAAAGAATAACTAAAAACTGCTGTTGTAGATCAGAAGTCCTTGTATGTAGGTAGTATGATGAAATCAATCAAAATTAATTTATCTCAGATCATAAAAAAATAACGTATTACACATTCTCTCATTTTTAAAAATTAAAATATACAAAAACAATTTCCAGAATCCTAAACTATTCTGTGACTGTTCAAGTGTGAGAGTACACTAAGTTCTGAATTTTATTGGTGGTTGTGTTTTTCATCTGTAACTTTTGACAGTGTTGTTTGTTAGAAATAGTGAAGTTTTATATGTAAATATATAAACCCTTGGTCCAAGTTTTATGGGTTTCTAGAATGCTTTAAGCTACATCATGATGTCATTACCTTTCATTAATTGTCAAATTACCTAACATTGTTTTTCATATAACCTACTTCTCCTTTTACATAAATGATTTAAGTTTGTATGTCAGTGTGTGGACCACAAGCAGGTAGAGAAATTTCATCATCTTCCTAAAGGTGAAGTGTTTTTCTCCTCTGGCAGAATGACCCGATGGAAGCAAAGCAGGCTAAAGCTGGCACATCCTTTGCAAAGCCAGGCTGGCTCATGCGCAGAGCACAGCCAAGCAGTGAGACTGAGATTGTATTGGCAAGAACAAGATGAATGGCCCCCTGGAGACCATGGGGTTTGTATGCTCGTTTCCACCACCTTTTCATCCTTTTGTACCCCCTTTCAGTTCATATGCAGATTAACTCAAACCAAGTCCACACTAAATACTCTTTTTCACTTCAGTTTTGGAAGGTAGGTGGAGGATCTAAATATTTATGAGGCTTTTTTCCTCTGGTTTATGATGCACTCTTGTTGAATGTTGAGGAATTACGTTAATGAATGCATGCCTGCACACACAGACACAGAAACCAGGCAAAAGGAAAAAAACCACACAAAGCATTGTCAGCTCTAATGTCAGTGCTTACTAAAACAGTTCCCATTAAAAAAAAAAAAAAAAAGGAAAGAGATTTAAAATCCATTGCCAGGAGAAAAATAAATTGTATGGCTGAGCACAAAAGAAAGAAAAAAGTTTCATCTTTGCTTTCCTCAGCTGTAAATGAAACTCTTGTTTCAGCTTTGAATAAAATTGAAATAAAACATGTTAATGAGAGCTTGTCTGAAGTCTTAACTGGATTTGTGTTTTCAGTAGTAAAAGACCAAGCTTCAGTCCTGTACAAGTTTCCTTTAACACCAGTAGTAAAAAACATGATATTTTTTAGTATGATACAAGGTGCAGTTAAGTATACTTTAATTAGACTTCCAAGTCAGATAATTAAATGACACTGGTTTTGCCATGATTTTGCTGAGTTCAGTACACGTATTCAGGAGTCTTAGTTTTTAGGAGACAGGATTTTTATAAAAGAGATTTTTTTTTATTAAATAGAATATACTGAGATTATAGCCAGATATACTAGAATATTAATTTATTTTCAGAATGGCTAGTTGAAAATTGTAACTTAAGGAACATTTTTTCTATAGGTGAAAGAGTAAATGGTATTAAAATACTAGTACTGAAATATGGACATATTTATTCTTTTAATGCTACACTGTCAAAGAGAGTCGCCTCTTCAACTTACAATTATCTCTGCCTTCCTTCCACCCCTTTTTATTCTCCAGTACACACATAGCTGTGCCAGACAGGGCTGCAGCTCACACAAGTGGGACAGTAAATTCTTCTGCATTCAGGAAGCAGAACAAGAGATTTTAAAATGTGCTTTTGTGCTATCATTTAAAAGTCTGCTGAAGCAATTGCAAAATAGTAGCTCTTCAAGTGCAATAGTATTTCTCCATCTAGACTCAATTTTTCATATTAACAATATGCATATCTGAAGTTCATAAAATATTGTCCTAATAAATACGTTTATTTTTTTATGGTACTTTGTGTTCTAGGTATTCTGTTTCATGTGTAATTAAATCCAGTAAAGCCATCTCTATTTCATTTATTCTAAACGTATTATTGATCTCAAAACACTGATTTTGCTATTTTCAGTGACTTTGCCTGTGTTATTCAAAAGTTAAGTGAAACAACTTTGTTTGGCAGATCCCAAAATAGTAAAGCTGTATATGACCTAATAAAATTAGTATTTACTGATTGAAATTGCATCGCTTTTGTTTAATCTGTTACCCTTTAGCCTAAATCTTCTCCCTCTTGCCTTTTTTTCTGTAAGTCTACGTAGCCAATTATGGCCACAAATACAATATTAGATATTGGTGAAGTACTTAAACTCCTTGAATGTGAATTTTGAAAAAGAAAGAATGTCAGTTTTGTCTGTCAGGTTCTGAGATTTCAAATTTACCTGGACTTCTCCATCCTGGGCAAATTGAAGCATTTATGTGTTACCTTAGCCATACATACTTGCAGACCTGTATGATGATGTGCCTCTTTTTCTGTGGGGGTGGATTTGCAGGAAGGGGAAGCAGGACTTCCTGCTATGTACAAGCACACAGAGGACTAATAGGCTAGTGGGGAAAAAAAAATGCATCAAGCTGGAAAATGTTGGAAGAAAAGAGCATCAGGGAGATTCCATACTTGAATAAACTTTGAAGAAGAAGGGGTAGAGGCAGGCATAGCGAAAAGTTTTTATATAGAGGACTCTAAGAAAAAACCAAAATTCGGAGAGTCCTTGGCTTGAGCAAGGACTTTGGGGGTTCCCTTTAAGCTATTAACATTCCCAGAAAGGAGATAAAAAAATAGCACACCAGCTATGGTCCTTTTTGGGCATAAGAAGGGTGGATGAACTATAGGCCTAAGTCAGGGAGCAGGCACATCAGAGTCCTGTAAAAGGCTTTCATTTATACCAAGCAAGTACCCACACATACACCAAGAAAAAAGAAAAAAAAAATTCCTAAAATAATCCCCAAAGCCAAAGAGGTTGTAGTGCCCAGGAGTGCCATGTTAATGATGAGGAAAGCAATTTTCTCTACTTTTTCCAAAAGGAAGTGGCACAGGAAAATTTAAGAAATTTAAGAATGGACAAAGATCATAAGCCTGAGCTCGGCATCATCCGCACGTGCCTTAGCTGCACTTCCAGCCAGTACAGTGATGGTAAGGACAAGCCACCTTCTCCAGGCCCAGGTGTTCATGTGGAAAGGGCTGGGCCCATGTGGGGAGCCAAAAAGTCTGGATCAAGGGGCTGTAGCCTGTGCACTAGCTAGCTCACATTCCTTAAATAGAATATGGGCCATGAACTAGTTACCTATGCTGAGCACTTCACCTCCTCTGCTGCAAACAATCTGCATCCACGGATTTCTAAGCTATTAGAACAATCTCTGCTTCCAGAAGATGAAAACACACAAATTCAACTGTGAAAATACAGCGCTGATGCTTTAAGTGCATTCTTTAAGGCTAGACCATGGCTTACCTAGTGTTTTTCTGCCTTTGGAGGTTTTGCTTCAGTCATTCTTTACTTTCTTGGTCAGAGTCCCACAACAGATCCAGACTTTGGGTCCCAATGCAAAATCCTAACTCCTGGAGATAAAAAAAAAAAGGGGAAAACAAAAAAGGCAATGAAACTGTTTATAAGGACCCAAATTATAGCACTGTCAGGATTATCAAATAGTTTAAGATTTCCAACAATGAAAGTTCCCCTTTATTTGTACTCTCTATATTTTTACTATTTTTCCTCTGAATTTGTTTAAATTCTGAAATCACAAGATATGTCATCATTTTAATCACAAGGATTAAAAAAAATAAAGACTCACAACATACACCACTGGAAATTGCAGGTAAGTTCTTTCAATACTCAACTTTTGTGGTGAACACCAAAAACAAGCAATATTCCTTTTTCCTGAGGCTGATTCTGAAATATTGTCGCATTCTCTCTGAAGGCAGTGGGGTGCAGCCATGTGTTTTCAAGAAGGTACTTTTGTGAGTCCACCTAATCTTGAGGCTGAGATCTTTCCAAATGGCATCCTGCAAAAATTTCCCTTTTTTTTTTTTCCTTCCCAAAAAAAAATTCCTACAGCTATATCACAGCATTCTAAATGGAGTCTGGCACCCGCCTAAGCTATGAGAAGTCTAGCTGTCTCCATACTAGTGTGACAGAGTCATCTCACAGATGGGAGGTGTATCCCCATGGGTGGCACTGAACTGAGAGGAAATCTGAAAAACAATTTTTTTTTTGTGAGTTTGTTGTACAGGATTACAGTGTTTGTCTTTGGTGCATAAACAACTGAATTAAGGGTCAAACACAAAAATTCTCTCTCTGTACTCACAGATGCCTCAAATTCTGCTGAGAGGCAGACCTAGAGCTCACAGCAGACAGAAAGGTACAAGTGCTGAAGGCACAATTACCGAAGTGCTTAGAGGTCTAGCCTAAGTCCTTAGACAGGTTTTTCAAATGACAGGTCTAGCAAAAACCCCAACAAAACAAGTCTGCAAATTTTCTCAAGTTACGGGTGATGCATGCTTTTTTCTTCTCATATACAGAAGCAATGTTCAGATTCATAGTTCAGATTCATAAGCACTGTTCTGTTAGGACTCCCCAGCTAATCTATTTTCCAGAAATATCCTTCAGACACTTAACCTTCATTAATTAATTGATGAGGGAACCTGAGTCTACCTCGAGACACAGAATTACTACCTTGGGCACGGAACTCCTGTAGGCCTTAGGTGTCATAGCAGAGAGGCCATGAGATGCTGGTAGAACAAAACAGAACATCATTCCTCCCTCTTACAAAAATCAACTCTGGATTTCTTCACAAATCATCAAGAGGCTCGTGGCTGTTCTTCAGGCAAGCAGCTTCCAATATCAACAAGTGCTGACCTAGGAAGGAGCAAAGTGGATGTGGGAGAGTTTTATTCTCCAAGCACAGTCTTGTTCTTATCCTGCTTTCTCCTGTTTGAATTTCTCTGTGCAAAGGGGGAAGGGCTGAAGAAGAGGGTTCTGTTTGGTACCTGCTTTCTTACCTGTTACTGCTGCCACAGAATCTTCACACTTTATAGATACAGAGGGATTATTTGAATGGCAAAAGATGATACAGGCAAAAGTTGCAGACTTATTTGAAGGAGAACAAAGTAAACTGAGGAGCCTATACAGTTATTTCAAGAATAAATATTCAATTTCATAACATAATAATTTGCCTCCATTCAATTTCTGACACTTTTTAAGCAAGAACCATTGCTAATTTGTTTGTCAAGGATTTCTTTGTCAAAATGTGAGAATTTTTCTTTTAAAATCTATTGAATGTCAGGAATTAAATAAATGAAAGATATTTACAGAAACCTCAAGCATGATTTCTTCCTAAAGATCATTTAATGTTCCTAAACTGTGTAGACTGAATTTATTATCAAGTTTGCACATATAAATGCCCATAAGTTGAGTATGAATTACATGATCTAATTTGGAAGCATTCTAGAAGGTTATTATTGAATCAGCTATCTTTAGCTTTTTTTATTTGTCAAAAAAAAATAAAAAAATAAAAAAATAAAAAAACCACCATGTCAAAGCTGGAAACTAATCAATTAACATTTTGTGATATTTGTCTGAGGAAGATAAAAGGGCTTGTTTTGTTCTTTAAACACTGCCTTAGTCACTTTACTAGAGTGATTTTTAAGAATAATGTAATCTGAATAAGGGCAATGATCTAGAAAGACACTGAAATGAGACAAAAGAAATTTGAATTTAATATCAGCTTTTGATACAGATTTTTTTCCGCCTCTCATCTAAAAAGTTTAACGAATAAAACCAGGATCATGCTGCGGCCATAGTTCTGCTCACCCTGGGCTGGCTGTGTTTATACTGTTGATATTTCATCCAACACAGCATGGCAGCTTATCAAACAGTGCAAGTCTTTGGGAAAGTGTTAGTTAGCCTTGAGGGAAAACTGTCCTAAGGCTCTTCTGAACAGCACTGCCACTGGGATGCACTCCCTGGCACTGCTGAATTTCTCAGTGCACATGTAATTCCTCAGAGGTTGATCAGACCACAGGACAGTTCTATCAGTAAGTGCCCCTTTAGTGGGGAATAACTATTCTTCCTTTCTTCCTCTATCTGCTACATCTATTTGGGCTATGATATCACTGGCAAAAGTAATCTCTCCCTATTATGTGTAAACCATCAATTACAGGCAGATTATAACTTTAATTTGAAATTATTACATAATATATTAGTTAATTAGAGTAGCAACAAAGAGATTGCTGAAATTTAGAAAAGTCTGATAAAATCTGTCTCCCCACAGAAATATGTATCTATTTCTGTAAGTGTGAATCTGTCACTATACTTACTAATATACAGTAGATGTGTGTGTATATATGTATTTAAATATACTATGTAAAAGGGTTCTGCATTACTGTCCCTCTACCAGCAGAATTAAGATAACAATCTATTACACAGCTTTTTTGACAGATATGTTATAGCTAGTTAGATACTCTCATTCTTGCATTATGAATGGCTCCTCCAAAAAACCTGGACACATGCATATTATATGACATTTCACTCAAAATTGACAGTATTTCACAGAGAAAACCAAGATAGCTATTCTCTGATAATATTTTTAATTATCTTTTAAGATCAGGTTACATACCATATCATTTAAGTGATAGCACCAAAAAACCCTACTTAATAAAGGATGAAGTTAAGAGTAGAGATGAGGGATACCACAAGAAAAATAGAACCTGTGCCTGGGACAGGTGTTTTAATGGCTATACCTTGGCAGTAAATTTCCCTCTAACTCTGGTAGCTGCACATGAAACAAGAAAGTTAAGGAAACAGCAGAGGATAACAGTATGTGCACAAAGAGGGACCTTCCACAACAGTACAAGACAAAGAGAACCAACCTCATAATTTGGAAACCATGAATTCAGAAACATATTTTTTTCATTTCTTCTAATAATCATGGTTCCAAGTAACACTGGGTGAAATAGCCATGAAATACGCAAAGTAGCTGTCTAATCACACACTAAAATGGCAATCTACAAATATTCAAGACTTCTTTAGGATTTACCAGCTCCATCAAGAATGCGCACTTAGTACCAGCTACCAGCATTTCCAGGAACAAATGTATTAAATAGATATTACACTGTGCGGGAGAATTTCCTCACCTGATGGTAAATTATGTGACTTAACTAATGCAGAACCTCCTGCCTTCGTCCAGGGAAAGGAGCAAAATATAAGTGATTGAGCCAAACGCTTATTAAGGCCCTTCAGACCTGATTAAAGTCAAATAGCAGGAAACATTTAATATAAAATATGCACAGCAACACAACCTTAATTAGACACTCATGTCTCTCAAGATATCAATAAATGTTTCCTTTTTGATAAGCCTGATTTAATAGACTGTAATAACGGGAATGTTTCTGAAACATCATTCAAGGAAGTGAGAGAAATAAACAAGCTCAAACATTAAAAACACAACACCAATTAGTAGACCATTCTTTTCAAAAGAAATCTGAATTTCAAGTTTATTTAGCTTTAGTCAAACACAATAAAGGCTTTGTTTTTAGAATAATTGGTTTTGAGACTTGAGAAACAGCTTCTGGGTGTTATCTTCATTCACAGAAGGCTACATTAACAGCAAAATGTATTGGGCGCTTTAAGTTTTAGCAGTGAATTAGAAAATAAATTTAAAGACAGATCTCCCCATCTAAAGAAGTTTTGTGTCTGTTTGATCTTACCTTTGGCTAGAGACGGAAACTGAGAGGTCAGAAATGGGATCTTGCCTTGTGTAACTGCCTGGTGACAGCATCATGTTCAACTTGACCGTGTGAGTTCTCACCTGGGTTTGGCACCTTAGGGAGCCTCGAAACAAGAAATGCACAGCACGTACATTTAGTATTTTCAAGCAAAGCAAATTCACAGAAGCACTTGCACTCCTTTTTGGCCATCTACACCACAGAAAAGTGGTGCAGATTGCTTAAAACGCCAAGGACAATACTCCAGTATCCCTCCTCATAAAGGTTTCTGCTCCAATTCAGACACAGAGTGTTTGATTTGTGTTGAACGGTGCTTGCTGGTTGTATTTCAGAGGTGACAGAAAAAAACAAACTGTCACAAAGACAGACCTTCAGGAAGAAATGAGGACCCACTGTGTCTCCAAGCACAGGACAGGGCTGGGGGGAAGGTTTGTGTCTGGAGTCAGTAACGGGTGTGAAATCAAGTAGTGACCTTAAATCTCACATCACACCATGACCGTTCTGTGAAGAAGCCCAGGGCTGCAGAACAAGGACATGATCTCTAAACTCTAAAATTATTTTCTTACCAGCAAGGAAGAGGAGAATGAGCATTCCTACATGAGTGAAACCTGTGAGAACACTCACCTGCATCTGTACTGATATTACTTGATCTTCTCAGAATGGTTTCCTGAATATCAATGGGCTCAGCTTTTCTGTGTGAAAATAAATGGCCTCAGTTATTCTGCTGCCATGGGATGTGAAGCAAATAATTACCTTTGTTCAGGTTCTGGTAATTCGAAAGTAAGAATATTTGAGCATAAACACAGTAGTGGATTTTTAATGCAGTGAGTTCATGAAACCAGGTAACATTGTTCTTTAAACTAGAAAGAAGATTCAAGCCCACTTGATGTCAATGAGTAACTTGATTCAGTGATGCCAGGATTTCATGCCTAACTTTCCAAAACAATGATTAAAATTACAATATTCCCTTGAAAGGGGCTTTCCTTAAAAAAAAAAAAAAAAAAAAAAAAAAAAAAAAAAAAAAAAAAAAAAAGGTGGAAAATATTTTGAATTCCAAAAATTGTATCTGGGAGGTTTTAAAATTGTGTCACATAAACAGTTTTTGATATGTACCACCAAAGGGAAATATTTCATCTGTATTGCTATTTCCGTTATATCAGCTATTTAAACATGCTGAAATAAAAGACCCCAGAATAAGCAGCTGCAGAAATCATAAATGCTAAAACACCAGAAAACTTCTCAATATCATTAACTGCAAAAAAGCCTTCTCAAAGTCAGTATCTTTTTGTATTTTTTCATGCCATGAGTACCTTTTTAAAAAAGAGATAAAACCATAAAACACTTTTTAAAAAGTTAGCAAACATGCAGATATGAAATGGGACATTCAAATGTATTATCCAAGAAGAAAATTGATTTTTTTATATATACTGCTATATTACTGATTATACCACATCAAAAAAAAGCCTTGCATTTTAGCAATGGTTTTGCTGCATTAAGTCAGTGGAAGTTCCCACCAGGCTGTCACAGTGTGCTCTGTGAAAGAGGCTGGATACTACATGATGTCCTAGCAGGGAACCTCTTTTAAATAATTTGTACATGGTGCTGGACTATGTGCATAATTCCCTCCAATCCACTAGAACACTGCAGTGGCCAATGCATGATAGGGCCTTTGATGATGAAGAAGGATAGTGGAAGAAAGATGCTCTAGCCCAGCTACTTCTCACTCCTGACCTCTATCCCTCATAAACCTTGGAGGGAAAAGGCTCTGTTCACGGAAAGCTTGTTTTCTCAAAGATAAATGGAAAAAAAGGAACATGCAGAGAAGACATTCCCCAGAATCAGAATGTACAAAGCTCACTTCTGCATCTTTCCTTGCCACCACCTCAAACAGGTCAAGTCTTCCAAAACTGAAAAACCACTGAGATGACTTTACCACTTCTCAGAGAAAATCTCAGTCTTAGCAGATGGGAGTTATATTTTTTTTTTTTTATTTGCTGCCAGAAAAGCCTAAGTGTTCATTGGTATCTATGATTCACCTAAGGAAACAGAGAGTGAACTGCAACAGAAAGAAAAGAACAAACTAATGTTGTGGGTGCCAGATCACTTGTAGAAGAAAGCCATTCCCAAACCAAGGAGGGAAATGTTCAGCAGTGCCTGTGGGAATCAGGAGCAATAGAGAGAAGGAAATGACTTAGCAGATAGCTTTGGTGCATCTCATTTTTACAGCAACAAAAATGTATCATGAAAGTAGAAAAATGCAAAGAACTGAAGCAAAGAACAAAATGAACCCGAGAGGAATTCAGAGGGTGGTGGAGAGGGACACTTGTCCTGGATGGGACAGAGCAGCCACAGTAAGGAGGTGATAAACAGAGTGCCAGAGGCATGACGGCATGTGCTGTGGAAAATAAAGTTTGTAACTGCAGACATTTTAAGAATGCATTCATTCACTGAATACAGTGCAAAGCACACAAGCACACAATGTCTGGAGGGCTAGAGAACTGTTCCTCCCTGAAAAGTTAACCCACTTTTTCTTTAAAAGTAACTTTATTTTTTTGTGTTGGACCATACTCAGAGACAGATCACTGAAACTTTCACCCTGTTTCACTTCTGTTGGGCTGACTAGAAAAATTCTGTAACTTTTCATATGATTTTTTTACCTATGCTTCCATTACTAGCAAATCTATAAATAAAGTTCTTGAGACTGGATACTGCATATAGATTCAGATAATAGGTCACTAAGAGAAATGGTAACCCACTATCCTCTGATACTGCTTTGCTTATTATATTGCAGATAGTTTACTAGACCTAGTGTTCTCCACCTACAAAAGGCATATTTCCACCCTTTTCCAATGCTTCTGTTCCTTCTTCTGTCCCTGTAATACACTTTCATCCTCAAGTTCTTTTTCCCCCTTACCATAATCTTTCACTGCCATGCCTACCTCCAAAACAGATATCCTTAGCTTTTCTTAATTTGAATTTACTACATCTTCCCAGTTCACCTTCTCACCTTCCTTCTGCCTTTAATTTCCAGATGATATCTTTAAAGCCTCTCAGGTGGCTACATCTTCCTTATTCCTTTCACTACTACTGCTACTCCAACTTCAAACACCTAATACAGACAATTAAATCTACTCTGTTTGCTATTCTTTCCATATGTCTGACAAGTCCTGACTTTCTAAGCTTTCTGCATTGTTTCTTTCCCGCCTAATTACCCAGCCTTGTCCTGTGCAGCTGCTCTCCCTGAGCCATTGGTTCGGTTGGCTTCCATGTGCCACATATCCCTTCATCCTGCATTAATATCCACCTTTTTCTCATGGCTGCCAGCACCAAAATGCATATTTTGACACAAATATTGTTATAGTATTTCTACTTTCTATTTTATGGTGTTGTGCAGACACACAAAGGTTGCAATTAGCCTGTAAGCTTGCTGGGACAAAGATCTTTCTTGCCTAAACTAGAAAGGACCTTTTAAGCACAAATGCAGAGATTTTGGCACCATCTTATTTCCAGAGGCCCTATTTTGTGGAAAGTAGAGCTTCCTCTCCTCCCCCATCCTCTCTCTGCTGTCTCTCTGATCCATTTGGATCTTCAGGCATAAACACGATTTCACCAGAGTTGTTTTGCAGCTCTGTAAAATTGCATCAGACCCAAAGAAATGTAGAGGTTTCTGAGGTGACTGTTTCTGCCTGTTGAGATAATGCATCCTGCTGGCTTCTGTGTTGTAGCACACCAAAAATTTAGGTCCATAGCAGCTACCTCTGCTACAGAGTATAGTTAGTGGAAAAGTAAGGAGTACAAATTAGGAGAAATATGTGCCTGGTATTATCCTACCACAAACACTTTTTTTTCTTTCCTACAATTAAAATTACATTTTACCGTCTGGACTCATATGTTGGGTGTTTCTCAACTAAATCTTGTTACAAAATTCTGTGTCTTTGTATCACAGAGCAGAAGAACAATTAAACTGAGTTGTCAGTCATGTTATGAAATGGCACCTTCACTCTCAGTCTTTTATTCCACTATTCAGTAAAGTCTGTATCTTGCTCTACTGAATTCTGAGACAAGGAATTCAGTGCCGCATCTACATAAACAAGGATTGGAGCTGTAGTTTGTATAAATTTCTTACATACCACTGCAAAATGAAGGCATAATTTAAATAACTTAGAACATTTCTTTCAAGGCATTCATTATACTTAATCAATATTTTTGCAAAAAGTTGAATTGCTTATTATTGCAGCATCAAATGTGCATCAAATGGAATCCCAATCCCATATTTAGTTTCCCTGGTTTTCCAACAGCGTTGTTCCAATTTCCTTCCCAGCCACATACACATTACTCCATAAGAACAGATGGAGTTTATGCACAACTGGCTTTTTTTGTCCTATAACGAATCAAAATGAGCAGACAGACAAGACAGAAATTTGCTGAAATTCTGAGTTCTTTCTGCAAGTTTAAAGATTTTATAAGTTACCATTCATTGATTATACAATATCCATGCTCACAAGCATCTGTTGGTTGCATATGGGAGTTTAGACTAACTCCTTTCCTTATACTACTGTGGAAAAAAGACACAACTTGATCAAAAGAGAAATGCTGCAGCAGCTGTTTGCAGGATGAGCTCTCTGCCCCCCTCTGAACTGGGGCAGAAGGAACCAGTAAGAGAGGCTGTACCATATCACGCACACCAAGAACTCAGGGACAGATATGATAAAGCCAAATTTTCCCATCTGGGCAGAAACAAGGGGAGCTATGGCTGAGATTCAGCTCTGGCAACTTACAGGAAGATTATGAGCAGTTCATAATAAGCAGGAGTTTTTCTGGCAACTGTTGTGTATGTTTATGAAGATAATCTATCCATTTGTAAAAATTTCAGACCAGGTATATTTAAGGCTCCTGAAACTCATGGATTTATTCCTAATCATTGGAAGACATGCTTAAACATCACAGATCTTCATTAGAAGAATATTAGCTTTCAGATTTCTGCCTCCAGACTCAGCTACTTGTTTCAATCCATTCAGCTCTGTGAACACTGGAAAAGATGAATAAATCCTGGCTTATATTCTTTCCTTTTCCTGACTATCAAAAGTTCAAACCCAACCATTAAACATGCAACATTTACTTAATGGCATGCTTTGTTAAGGAGTACTGTTCAGTCCTTTAGAATATGCCAAAAACACAGGAAAACAACTTAAAAAAATTTAGGAAAATTACTCTGACTCATTCAGTTTGTTTCCTTTTTTTCTACCATGATGAGACACTGAGCTGTAGGAATGGAGGCTTCCAGGAAGCACTAGGGAATTCTTGTCACCATTAAATATATCACTATGTTGGGTTATTTTTTCCCCCCAGGGTTAGAATCACCAGCCTTTTAGGTTGCTCTCCCTGAAGGTGGAACATTGTAAAGGAATAATAGCAAAGTCAAGAAAATATCTGTCACTGAAAAAAAAAAAAAAAAAACCCCAACAAAAAACCCCACCATTAAATCCCAGTACTCCAAACAGCAGAAAGACAGACAATTAATTTAAATCAGTAAAAGAGTTGGGTTCACTTGTCTTCACTCTTTCTGATTTTCTGTCCTGAATTAAGAGTGCATTCCTGCAGTTCAAAACTTGGCACATTTTTCCTTTTCTCATCTATGCTGCCTACTTCAGATGTCTTCTCATTTCTACTCTTGTCTGAGCCTAGTCCTGGCTTCAAACTTTCTAAGTATCCCATCTTTGTATTTAGAAAGCTTTTCTCATATGAATTTCAAGCCATCTAATCAATTAGCACAACAAAGTTAAACTCACATAGACTGGTTTTCAACCAGCACTTAAAGTTCACTATTTCTATTTTGGGTCTGAAATTTTGAATTTCAGACCCGAAATTCAAAAACATTTTTCCAAAAATATCATTTGGTCTAGTAAAAGAGATTGATTTCCTCTCTCTTGAAAGGAGCTATTCTTTTGTGAACACTACCACCAGTGTGCTCTTGGACCCATATTTTCTATGTTGCTGTCCTGTGCTATATATATATTGTATTTCTCTAATTTACATTGTGTATTACTCAAAACCAACACCTTGACTATATAAGAATTTTATCAAGGATGCTCCACAAATAACAGTACTACAGGAGATCAATTTTGTCAATGCTTTGCTAAAATTCAATACAGCATTTTCCTTATCAATTGTACAATAATGGTTTCTTTAGGACCAGCCGGATCCAAAAAACCACATTCAGAGTTTGTATCTAGATTTTAGAAAACCCTAAAGTTCAAGGCAAACTCCAAAGTCAGGGTGTACATTTGTATTTTCACACTCCCCCCAGCACACTGTAGCTCCTACAATCCAGTACAACAGGATTAATGGCTTCATTTCTAGCCAATTTATTTTCTAATTCCATCTGGCTTCGTTTTATACTTTCACAATCCAGTGACTTTGTTGACACTGCAAGACAGGAGTAAGTCACATACACAATATTGTGTTTGGATGCTGCAATATATTACAGAATTCAGACAGAAATAGAAAATGGCAAAGCATGTGCAAAAGTCATCCCATAACTGTGCCAAGGCACTCTGAGTTTCTCCTAGGCTGGATAATATTTTACTCAAACTGTAGCAGAATATGCAACAGTATTTTTTTGTTGTTGCAAATAGCGAACATGATCTCCTTAAAAGAATGTTCCTATTTTAATATAAACAAAGCACAGCCTCTACACCTTCTACCTTTAATCCATTGTAACATGTAAGGGGGATAGAGAGAGATTGGAGAAAATTTGCTCAGCTTCTGTTTCTTGACTTCCAAGATCTTCCAAGGTCTTTTACAAATGAATGAAGAAAAAAAAAAAGTCTTTGTATGTAGAATCTGCTGGGTGCTAATTTGACATGGCAATGAGATGAAAGTTGGATTCATGCTAGTTTCAACATCAGAGGATTGGAATGCAGCCTACTTAGCATAGAAGTCAAACAATTCACTGGCAATAGATTGCTTTCCACTTCTAGATCTGCTAAATAAATAGAAAACTAATTAACAGTGTAGTATGGCAGATGTAGCAGACTGGAATTTCATTAGAGCACTGGCTGAGAACTGGAAGAATCACAAAGTTGTTATGTGTCCTAGAGTGTAATGAATCTTTCTTCCTGTCTTTTCCATGGGACAAACAAGATACTATTTGTGTGCCCCCTGCATAAGAATTTCCTGATACGTTTTCACTTAAATGAGAATCAAAGTATAAGTCTTGAAATTATACAAGTATTCTTTTCATTTCCCATAAAGTAGCTTTGGTTCCGTAACAGCAGCATCACATTTCTTTGCCTTATGCATTTTGTTCATCTACTTAAAGCTTTTTAAATGTTTTTCACTGGGCATTTTTCTGTTTCATTATCTATGCTTCTTTTTCCCTGATGAAAGTGATAATAGGTTGTATTTCCTGTAGTGTTAAGAACAGGGATTGCACAAAGGAATATCTATGCTCACATTCTGAAAGGAAAAAAAAAAAAAAAAGTTAAAGCATTTATTTTTAGACTTTTCCCCATAAACACACATTAAACTGAACTTCCTATATCCAGAATTGCATAACCAGATTTGGCAGTATTAATTAACAATAAAAGTAGTGTTTTGCCCCATAAGAATCAATAAGATAATTATGTTACTTAGGAGATGGTAGTCATATGATTTTGCTTTCAGTGCATAATGAATAACATTAAGTTCTGTGCAACAAAAAGGTTTTACAGACCTAACCAAGCCCTAGGACCTGTCTGAAATTCTTCCAGAAAAGCCTGAGTGAAGTCCTGTAGCAACTACTTTCTTTTACTAACTCTTAGGGGGGTGTATTTATGCCTGCAAACACACACTCATTTCATCAAGTACACCAATTCTTAAGCTGTATGCTCCCAGGATGTAGATTTGGGGCTGGCATGCAGGAAATACCAGGACCATTTCTGTATTTTAATATTTAGACCTTGGAACACTTTTGCCACACTCCACATAGCTTCATTCCTAGGCAAAAAAAAAAAAAAAAAAATGAATTAAATGTCTTTCAAGTGTCCATTATAAAGCTAAGTACTGCACATAAATACGCATGAGAGGTCATTATTGCCAAGAGATGATTCTTAAGATGTTCAAGTGTCTCTTACTAAGATTTTCCTCCTTGGTCTGTGGCAGTGAAATGAGTATTCAAAGGTAAAGTTGCATCTCTAGAATCTGATTTCAGTGTTTTGGCTTCTACCCCTTCTGTTTTCTTTTTGGGTCTCCCAGTGATCAAACATACGCTCCCAGATATCCCCAGTAGTGGGCTGGAAAATCACAGGGATGGAAATACACCTTAGGGTTTACCTGCACCAGGGGCCTAGCTGGGATCTCTGTCCGTCCCTGGGAACGGCAGACAGGTGGATCAAACACAGTCCACAGCCTTTCCTTTCAGTCACAGCAGAAGCCAGCTCCAGAGTTAAGGAAATGTCTTGCTTCTTTCTTCTTTCTGCAGCCTGCAGCTGCCAGCCTGGAGCTCCAGGTCCCTGGAGCATGCAGGCAGTGTCTGCCATGGCACCACTGCCCTGCTCACCACCACCTTCCCAAACAATGGGGAAGTGCAGTGCAAGGGGCAAGGAGTGGACAGAGCACTCATGGCTGTGATAACAAGGCTGAGGAATGCAAACACAGACTCCAGGTGACTGGGGATTTCAGTCTATTCTTTGACAAGGTAAAATCCAGAAAAGATCACGCACTAAGTGTATTTAGCCACGACTGTAGCCTGCTGGGGGGTTTTCCAGCATTGCTAAATGCTGACATTCACAGCAATTACTGTGAGAGCTGCATAAAGCCAGCGTCTGACTCCAAATCCTGGCCTAGACTCCTATCAAGCACTATTTTTAGCAGTTCTGTTGTAGGCACAGGATACCTACAGTGGCAGGAGCTGCACTTGTCAGATGCCACATTTACTGGGTATTTCCCCCTCCTTTTTTCCACAGTTTTTCCAGCGGGGATTTTGGCTCTCTCACGTGCATATTAGCTTGGTATTACGTCATTCTTCCAACTGCACAAACCTTTCCAAAATGTTTGTCAAACCTGCAAGTGTTTCAGTGTTTTGTCATTTTTTGGTCTGGGGTTGTTCTTTCTGAAAACATGTTGGTAGAAGTACAAAACATGTATTCCTAGCCTTTACTCGTGTGCAACAGGAAAGCCTGTGCTCTTCTCAGCACAGGGCAGCCTGGAGAAGGTGACTACATGATCCCTGTTGTGGCTGTTGTTGCTCCTTTCCCACCAAGTCAGTCACATCCTCTGTTGCAGATAGCTGGCTTGTAGATAACCCAAAGAGCAAACAGGTCATTCATTCCTGATCATAAAGCTAATTTACTCCCATGCCTCTCACAAATTTCAGTTTTTACCATATGACATCATTAAAATAAAAAACTAATTATTTGTGTTTCAGGTTTTTGTTTATGATTTCAATTGCTTTTAGTAACTCAGTATGTACCCCCTCAATACATCTAACTCCAGAGCCATGGTTCAGCTTCAGAGTCTATTGGTTCTTGCTCTCTGGTTAATGCATCATTTCTTGAGTTATTGCCTTTGCATTGATCTCTATTGACTCAGTTAAAAGACCTTATCCACATTTCCATTTCTGTGGGGGAGACATGCTTGCGTTATGGGGCCTTTAATGGCAGGGTTATCTCTCCTGTCATAGCCTTCATCTGCAACGTATTTTACTGATTATTTTTCATGAGTAATCCTCAGCAGAGGCTGCCTGAGAGATGGAACAATATACGCGTCTGAGGCTCGTCGGTATTTTGCACTGAGCTAATGAACACACCCATGCAACGCGGGGAACTGCTGGCTTGGCCCTGCTCTTCAGTGCTAAGGAAGCCTGTCACCAAACCAGTAAATCTATCCAGGGCATGGAAGGAACAATAGCCAAAAGTATGCACTTTAATCCAACAAAATTAAAGCTGCGGTAAAGATTCAATAACACGATCTGAGAACAGCAAGGGGAAGAACGGAGGAATGGCTGGCAGAAAGTTCCCTGCTCTTTTACAGCCAGATGTTAAGTGGAAGCTCAGTGTGCTCAGACAAGAAGCTGTTTGGAAACAAGGGAAATGACATAGTGTCAGGAGGTTCACTTCCTCACACAAAAGCAGTCTGATTTCCAAAAAACCCCAGCCCTTTGCTAAGGAAAATGTTGCAAATGCAGCAAAAGTACAAATAGATGCCTTTTTTTTGCTAGCTCAGCAAAAAGAAAAGAAAAAAGAAAAAAAGGTTGTTTTTTAGTTTCAGCCAGAATCACCAATTCTTGGGTTCTAGGACTGCAGTGTTTGCTTGGCAGGCTATGGGCTACCTGTTAGAGGGGAGGACAAACCCCAGCAAGGTGGCTCTGCTTCCAAAATGATCTTTGGACAGCTTAGGAGCTCATGCCCAAACACTGCATTTTAGGGAAATGAAACTCTGACTCCCAAAAATAAAAAAAGGAGAAATGAATCTGACCTGACCAGCTTTACATTGATTTAGCTCTGCCGGTCTGTGGCATGTTTCAAACACCAGCTCAGCTGCCTTTTAAAAAGAAAATTAGAGCTGGGACAAATGATGGCTCAGCAGCTGGGTTTGCCTGATAAATACCCATTAGATGCATCAGCCTCCAAGAACTCGAAGTCAAACAATCTCTGGAATTTTAAGCTTCCTCTTTCTCCACTGTCTTCCAGCTTCTCCCTGACAAACAATTAATTTTAAAACTATATGTCCCTAATCCGATCACCATTCTGTATGGTCACCAAATCACAAGATGAAACAGATCCTCCAGGGAAAACTCATGTCCCTGCATTGTCAGTAATGAATGGAATTATTTCATGCTTCACAATGCCCTTGAGGAGGACTCTTACCAATTAGCGTAACTGGGCTTTTCTTATTACATGATTGAAATTAATGAGAAGACAGAAAAAAAAAAGGGGACAAAAGGAAGATGGTATGGAGTAGTGTTTTATAATGCATTTTGATCTATAAGTTGAGGATGCATGACTGTCTTAACAAAGCCCAGCCCCTCAGAGGTAAAAAATTGCCTCAGTACTAAGAAATTTGGGCTGTTTTTGTCCATGTAAGTCCATCAGGACTAAGCCCTATTTCAAAATAACATTTGTGTAATACTTAAGTGTAGGACTGGCCTCATGTTGACACATGATGTGTTATTGCCTGAGTTCACTAAGGGTAAAGATCTCCTACAAGAGCAGTCCACATCTTCTGATGCAAGTATAAGGTTGTTACTGCAAAGGTCTAGACAGCACGGAAGAGTTTAACACTCAAGGAAGTTTAGCAGCCACAGCAAAGCAGCGCTGACATTCCTTCATTTCTCGCTAGCTACACAGAAATACAAAAAAACCCAAAACAAGGCTTTGAAGATAGGTAAAAGCCAACAGCAGTTAGGTTAGAAGTTAGGATCTCTTATTTGCTTTGCCACACTTGGAAGTTAGTAAGGATTTTTACAGTTTGGGGGGGGGGGGGCGGCTTGATTTATGTAAACAGGCATGAGGATGCAGCTGGCATCTCATGGTCTCCCTTGTTCCTTGGTCTACATATCATTTACAGTAACAAGCTACTCACAGAGCTCCTGTAAGCATTCACCTGCAGTGTCTAATTGGATTGCCTGACTGCCTCCATTGACACAGAAGCGTTCTGTGATCAGCTCAGGGGTATCAGCCTTTCTCTCTGTTCATACAGGAGGTGCAGGAAATGTCACGATCTCCTTTTTGTACCAAGGTCCTGAAGATGATTCTTCAGAAACTCCTCTGTTAACTGCACTCCATTACCTCCCCTTGAAACTTACCCACTGTCATTTCACCATCAGCCAAATCATTTTATGTCTCAGAGTTCCCTTTTTAATTCTCAGGGCATCCAGTTTCACCAGACATCTCCATTTCCTAAGCAAGAAAAGTAAGCATTTCCTTTATCTAGGACATAAAATTCAATTTAATCAAAGAAAGATATCAGTCAATCTGGCCTAATATACTGCAGTAAGCTGAAATCTAGCATTTTCTTTCAATTTCTCCTACCTCCATATATCTGAATATTCTTCCCTTCAAAAATTCTTCTAGAGATCCACATGCCCTTAAGGCTGCCCATTTTCCTTTACTTACTGCTCTTCTGCCGCCCTCCTTCTGCAGATGAATGCTGGAACCCAAAACTTCAATATGAATATATTCAATCTTACCCACTTTCCACATCATGCTGAAATATGAACATCAGCAGGAGGGCGCCTGGGCCATGTAGGACAGTCTTGCTGGGCCCAGCTCTTGTTCTCTCTGTGGACCAATTGCAACACAAAAATTAGAAAAGCTTTCCTTAGGAGGAATCCAAAAGACCCGATTCAAGAAGGTGTCACAGAGATCTATGAGCTGAGACACCTCCAGGAAGGGAGGGCAAGCTTTGAATTCAATGTCTCCATGTCCCAGCTGGATGATCTGATCATCTTCATGACAGGAGTTTCCAACAGGTGAGCTGACAGGTGTGCCTGCAGCCCAGCTCCAGCTGTGCTCCTGTTCCACAGCAAACACTGCACGGAAAGAGCTGCTGAACCAACTGGGAATCTGCAACACTTCTGGCAGGGCAATCACCAGCTTAATATAAAACAAGCTTTGGGTCCCATTGCTGGGTAGCTCTGTCTCCTCAAGCACTGCAAATGCAAGCATTAAGGTTATGAACTCCATCAAAGTACATAAAAATTAGATGTTGCAACATTCACGCCTCGTTCTTTCATTCCCTGAACCTTAAAAAGGAACACAAACAGAAACTTGGCTGCTATCCTCAGATATTTTTCCTACTCTGACTTGCCCCAGCTATCTCCTTAAGGCACCTTTACCCTGATTTTCTTTTTCCCAGCCTGACATTTTTTCAGGTTAAATTCCATATACCAGTGCAAACATTCTCTGCTTCCAAAGCCTTCTCCTTCTTTGCTCCCTTATGCCTCTTTCTTTGATGTCTTTGCTTCCTTGTGCTCTTTCTTCCAAGTGACAGATGTACAGTGCTAACAGAGTTCAATACATAAGCATGTCACTCAATTATCCACCCCTACCCTAAATAATTGCTACATATTTATCACCTGGATTAGGTAATCAAGGCCAGCATCAAGAAACTCCATCCCACATCTCCCATCTTAGCAGTGTCCCAAAGAGCACTGAACCCTCATACTCTCGAAATCTGAGGATGCTAAAATAAATCTTTTTTTTCCTTCTCAACCCTGTTTTTCTTCCTTTATTTAATGAACTAAAGAACTGGTGTCCAGTTTTATCTGTCTAGTAATGATAATTAGTTATCTTAAGTGCTCCCTGGAGCTGATAGACATTTCTTCCTCTATTATTTCCCTTTAAAAGCTGGAGTGCAGCAATGCCTTCTCTTAACTTCTCTGGCACCTCTCTCATAGCCAGCTTAAGTTTCCTAGGTGATTTCATTGCTTCAACATTATTTTTTTAGGATAAATCTGGGGTGCAAACAACCCACTTTTTAAATAATTCTCTATCTGAGTTTAGTCAATTATTTGATTCCCTGGTAGCCCTAGAGTTAATGATTTTTTCCCCCATCCTTGGAAAATGTCAAGAAGCTGTGACAGACTTCACATCTCTCCCTACTGAAGACTGAGGTACAAGTAGTAATTCACTTTCCAGGCAATATCCCCCTTTTAGTCAAGGTAGCTACCTTGTTGCTCAGGAAGATGATGGCTATATCCTCAGCTGACCTGCAGCTTCTTACACACCAAATTTATAAAAACTTTTATCATGTTCACATCTTTTCCCTTCTTATTTTTCTGTCTCAGCTTTTTAGATCATTTTCTTGCATTCTTTCACCATCAGCTCTTCTACCTGTTCCTGCAGCACTGACCCTGCTGATTTATAAGTCTCATATTCTTCTCTCTTTATTGCTCATTTTGTTTCCCCCAGTAATCACAGTGGTCATCCCTACTCCAAGAAGAACTATTTCTCAATGGCATACAGGTTTCTTGATTTCCATGGACTATATCTTTGTGTATTTCCCCACTGCATTCTATCTCTTCATTGCCTTTTGCTGGTTTTTTTAGAAAACATATGCCCCTCTCAGTGTTCTGAGAAGTGTGGAGAACTCTCAGTGTTTTCTGAAAGTTCAAAGCTTTTGCACGTCTAATTTTGGGTAGTTCACATGTTCCTGGTTTCAGAACTCATTAAGTTTGGCCTGTATTTTCATACCTTCCTCTCTTGGCTCTTTTACATGATACATGGCATATCTGGGGAGATGCCAAGTGCCTCAATGCCAGCCCACAGCTTTAGCTGTATATTCATAGTCTTTGCTATATTTCCCATATAGCACAAGTGCTTCCCAGAAATGAATGAACTTGTCTTCACACCAGGCTGTGAGTAACGAAAGTGCTATTATTTATATTTTATGGGGAGGGAAACCAGGGCACAGAAGCAAAGATTTGTATTTGTGAATGAACTTAAGTGCTTTACTCTAATTCAGTCGAAAATAAAAACATTTTCTTAATTCTGTAAGTTATTACTTTTTCCTGTTCTCAGAATCCCAGCTGCTTTCCTCTGAGAAGCTTCCCATTTTTTAACACTTTCCAGCCCCTTTGTCCCACACATAAGTCCTGCCTCCACCAACGCCAATTTGTTCATTCCACCTGCCCACACAATTCCCTCTCATTTTCCCTTTTGCTTTCACACAGAAGTTTAACATATATGTACTTAACAGAGCTAAAGCCCAGGCCAGCTTGCAGCCAACATCACTTCCAGCAAGGCAGCCTCTGGACTCTGATAGCAAGGGTTATTCAGCTTGCTTTGTTTTCCCACTGAGGGCATGGAGAACATAGACATGACCCATCTGCTTTGTAGTGGTTTGAAGTATTTAACTCCTCAGTGGTGGGAATTCGCTTCCTACACAGGTGAAAAGATGAAGAAATGAACCTCTTGAAATCTCAGTCCCTGGAGGATGCGAGGGGCAGTCACTGTTGCAAGCCCCACATCCCCAGGCCCTGCTCCATTGCCAGCTGCCCCTGCAAGTCCGTAACAACTGCAGCCCCTCATACTTCCTCTGCTGAAACCCCACAGGGCCATTTCTGCAGAGACAGATACAAAATGATAATGGGTTACAAATCCAATGTCCCCCCAAACCCTCCACCCTCTGCTCTTCTGCTTGCTCCCTGAAGACACATGTTATCTCTGCCAAAGCACTCAAAGGAGAAGCCTACCCTGGCTACGCCTGCAGGTGATAAGCGTCAGGGCTGCAGGCCATGCTCACTGACCAAAACCCTGAAGTCAGGGCACAGCCTGCTCCTGGTGGCTCTCTCATCTACAGCTCCAAAAAGGATTTATCTAACAACACATGGGACAAAATGTGAGACAGATGCTCTGGACTGAATTTAGAACTTTGCTGTTAAATTCGTTCCATGCCACAAGGATTTGTCACCTGTTTGAATAGGACCATGGGAACTGGGGATCTGATCACAGTCCCTTTTTAGTTAGTGGAGGTCAGTCAGCATGGTTAAGGGAGTCAAGAAAAGATTTGCCTGACAAGGAGATGTCCATCTGAGTGGCTGATTCCATGACTCTGTTGGTCCACCCAGTTCTCCCATCATAGCAATTCACCCCTTGGGCCACAGGATTTTTCTTGCTGTCTCCAAGGTTTTTGGCACAACCTATGTCAGTCTCACCCACAGATGGACAGAAATGCAGTGGGGCTCAGGGGGAGAAACTCAGCAGGAGCACAGGACATGGGACAGACAGAATGCTCTGTTAACAGATAGACTGAGGCAGATAAAGAGAAATTAATGAGGAGAGCAGCAGGAAGTGTCGCAGTCCTGCCTTCCTATATCCCCAATTGATTACAAATGACCCTGTTTTATCAGGCACTCAGTAATGGCACAGCAGTCTCAGCACTGGGCAGTTTATGGCACCAGCCAGTTTGCTCTTACAAGAAGATACTAATATTTTGAACAATCAGGTACTTGCCACCATAAAATAAAGCTAAGCACTTAAGATCCTGCTTAACAAGCCTGCTAATGCACTATTGAAATCAATGACACATTTGAACAGTAAGAACTGCCCTGAAGCTTTTTAAAGCCTGCTGTCCTTATTTTTCATTTTGTGAGCAGAATTATTCCTTCCGGGAGAGCGCCTTCTGTTTGAAAGGCTACAGGACCAAAAGCACAAAGACAAGGACATAGATTGGTTGCTAACATGTGCCAGAAAATAGCATACAAGAAGTTACTTGCTCTTGCCCTACCTCAGCTTCTGCAGCTTGCCGAGAGCCAGATATAAACACAGAAAAGGCCTTCTCTACTGCCCAAGTGCTTTGTGACTTGTGGATGGATGGAAATGCAATATTGAAGGTTACAGACAGTTATTCTTAAATGGGCCCGAGTGATTTTTGTTTACACAATGCAGACTTGATAAAACAATTTCAGGTAAAACATATATCAAAAACATTTAAGCAAGAGCATCTGTCACAACTTAAAACATGGAATTCTGTGAGAGGCAAAGAAGAGAAAATGGGAACTGTATAATCACAGGCAGGAAGGGACAATGGGGAAATAATGACAAATCAAATATAGCAACTTTTTTCTCTTCCTAACGACACTTCTCATCAGCTAGCTTATGTCGAAGGGAAAAGGGAAAGATCTCCGGTGATTTTTATCCATTAGATTTTGCTCCAAATACTCGCTACGCTCTGGAGCTGCAGCTACGAGGAGGCCCAGCTCTGCTACTCTCAGCTAATAGGTTTGATTGTTCCCTCTGAAATTATACTCCCAGATAGTGTGACCCTTGAGTCAGTGTGCCAGGCCCCTCTGCAGAGCAGAGGCAGCTCCCATAAGGCGTCAGGTGAGCGGCGTGTGCCGCTCCCCTCGCACCTCGCAGGGGAGATAAGGCACTGTCATCCACAAAGCACTGGTGTTTAGTATACAGTATTTATATTTTATGAATGTTAACAAGCAAGAAGCCCTGAACAACTGAGCAGTTACAAGCTCAAAAGGCTTTGTGAGATATTTTCTCTAAGGGCTCATTAATGTGGTCTTTTAATGGAGTGCTCGCATGTCTGAATCTTTAACTGTAGCTATAAATAGAGTTTATAAGCACTTGACAGTGTGTGGCAAAGCTGTGTTAGCAATGCTTGCCCTGCTTTTTTGCAAGTTCCATTAGCAAAAGATATTTAAGAGGTGGAATATAAACATTTCTGAAAACATAGAGTTGTATACATCCTAATAATACTGCACACCCTATTCCCACTGGATCTAATGCATGTTCCCTCATTTAACAGAACATCACAGCACCTCAACAAAACATCTAATATTCACAGGCTATTGAAGGGAAAATTAGAGCATAAAGAGGTCAAGCTCCAACCCAAATGCTCTGCAGCAAGTTAGCAGGGGAGCAGGGGCAGGAACCAGTGAGGTCCTATTACTTGCCCTAATGGTTAAACCCCGAGGGATGAGTTCTGCCATTATTGTCACTGGTGCTGAAGTAGAGTCACTCCAGGCCTGCAAGACACCAGCACTGACTGATGTAGCAAACAGTGGGATTTACCCTCCCATAGTGGGTTCCCTTGCCCTAAAAAACACCCACACACGGTGCTGACCACGTGGCTTTTTCTCCACTCTTGATGATCCATTTAGAGTGATGGCACTTTAAGCTCGCCAGCCCACCCTATGCAATCTGACATACAGTTTTGTCAGCCCCGGTGAAGAACCAACAGAATTACCCAGCTTAATGCACTGTACAGGAGTGTTGGCTTATGACAATACAATAAAAGCTGCTGGAGAATCACAGCTTTTAATAAATCACCACATAGTATTATCCATAAAATTGCCATTTCCATGCACTGCAGTGCTTGTAATAACTCTCCTGTTTTGCCTGGCCACCCGGGGCTGTGCACATGTAACACACCAGCACCATGTACATGCTGCTGTCCCACACAAAGCAGCAATCACAGGTCAAGCATGACAAATTCAAAGGGCTAGTTTCCAACATGTCAGTGACTTGAAGCATCCAGCACACCCTAAGCTCTTCACAAGGTGTAAATAGACTTTTTTTACCTGTTAGGTTTTTTTAAGTACTTTTAAAACACGGACTTTTAAAATATGCCCCTGTAGAAGTGGGCCCTGGAAGCCTTGACAGCCTCAATAGACAAATAGTGGCAGATCCACCTTCATTCATCTTTCCACCATACTCATCCTATCCAGTAGCTGTATTGGCTTACTTTAGCAGTAACTCAATGGAGACTGAAGTCCAGATATGTCTAGAAAAGGAAACATCACACTTGATCATGAGGCCACACTGGGAGAAGTTTTCTTGCCTGGCTTCAGCACCCAGTTGTAGGGTACATCTACTTGGACAGAATTACATGTATTTACAGTCTCTTTAAGGTAATTACAGGGCATGTGTTATCCTCTCAGGCTGACATCTACTGTGGGTCATTATTTGGATTTTTCACTAGCACTTCTGAACGCTTCCATTTCTGGCTCATCTCCGATGCGGCTGCAATTGGCTTTTCCGCATGCATACATCCTGAATTTATTTTAAATGTGCTCAGTGTTTAGAAGGTAAGTGAGGATGCTATTAGATACCAGTCTGCATCTATGAATGATCAATTACTACGTTCTCAGTGGTTTGGTTCAACATGTGAGAGAATATGTTGTGAGAGAAGATGTTAGTTTATAATGAGACTATCAGGGGCTTCATTGTTTGAGGGAGCCTGTTGTCAAATGATTGCTTTTGTCTAGAGGGGGAAAAAGAAAATCAACCAGAATAATTTATAGCTTTAAAATGCTGATATTTTGTGAGCATGTTTTGGATGCCTCAACACCAGTAAACTACTGTAAACCAAAACACAATTAAATATTTAAACAGTATTCTCTTTACTACACAAGAATAAGTATCTATTTGTCTTGTATCAAAATTGCAAGCACTTAGTGTCTTTTCAGCACTGTGGTGTCCCACAGTACATACTCAGGATCAGTTGCCTCCTGGTGAAGCCTGTGGGCAGCTCCCAAGTATTGTCTGAGCAGACCTAGCAGTCCCATCCTCCCATTACAGCAATGAAAGCACAAGAGCTGTTCCTCCTCCTCAGTCACCCATGCCCACCTACCACAGGGTTATGTATTTTTCTCTGCTCTTTAGTTAATTTGCATCTTGCTCCTTCTTTTACTCCTCCTTTCCTACCACCAATCTTCCCCACCTTGACCTTCCTCCTCTGCTGCTTTTTACCTCCCATACACTACAGGTCTTCTAGAACATTTGCTCCATTTCTTTTTTTTTTTTTTTTCTTCCACCTTCCTCCTCTCACTGCATCAGCCCTTTGATGCTGAGCACTTCCTATTCTTATGTTGCCTGCAAACTTTAATTTCTGTGGATCACTAGTCTTTTTCTCCTGCTTGTAGAGGGCCCTGTACCTGCCCAGAGGGATTTCTGAGCATGTGCTGCTGAGCTGTGCTAAAAATCACAGAGAGAAGAGGAGGAGGCAGGCTGGGAACAGGTGGCCAGATCTAAGGAAGTACTTGCTGGGAGAACCATTCATTTCTGCTGCCTCTTGGTGGCCTGGCAGGGAGACCATTCATCAAGGCATAATTTTTGAGACATTTTTGCCCAGCTGCAGGTCAGCTTGGATCCATCCCTTGAAACAACAGCTGTATATTTTTCTTTTGGCACCATGAAGTTGTGCTCAGGAGAACCTTTCACCTGTAGCCCAAACAGGCCATTTGATGGGGGGACAAAGCCAAACATACAAGGTCTTGTCCCAGCCACCTTTTCAGCAACACGTACTGCTGCTTCTCTGATGTCCAAAAGCTGCTGTAATTATTGTCTCAGCCAGCAGCAGTAGGTCATCATTGGGCTCAAGGAGAATATGATCAAAATTCAAACAAACATACAACTGAAAAAATAATGTTACCAGCTAGGAAGGCTGATTTTGCTCTCCAGTACACAGCTATAAATCAGGGTGAGTGAGGCAGTGGAGAACACAAGAGAGGATCCAAAAGAGAAGAGGACTCTGCCTTTTGACCTTAAGGGGTCATTTTTCTGGAAGAGAAGCCAGAGACAAAAATCTCAGAAAACAGGCTAAGACTCAGTCTCTGGCTATAAGGGCAAATATTATGGCACTGTAGGCTGAGCTCTCATTAGCTTGCCACAGGATGTCCACATCCAAACAGGATATCTCTCCAGTTCATCCCATCCTGCCACACAGTCACTCTCAGCTCAGTGAGCAAAGCCTGCAAGCAGTCACATTTGGGTGCCTGTCTGAGATTTAAAATTTGAGGGTTGGCCTAATAATCTTGTTCAGGAGAGTCTATTCTTCCAGCTGGGACTGGAGGGAAAACTGCCTGTGCACCCAGGAAATTTTGGCAGAAGCAAAATTGCGTACTAACACAAATTTGCTCTTGCAGAAACAGGGGCTGCTGAGGGGGTTCCTACCATCTCCCTGCCTGTGCAATCACATCTTTCCCCTCACTAAAGGAGGTACCATAGATGCAAGGTTACAGTCAGTCTTACAGGAGTTATTTTCAGCTTGGTTCAATCTTAATTATCTGTTGGCTTGTTTGGAATTTTATTCCTTCCCAGTTTTACTATTTGTATCGGGTTTTATAAGACAAAATGAGTAAGGCATAAAAAATACAGTTTAATTTTTTCCCTGTTAAATTCCAGTTTAAAGACGGTTACCTATTTCAGTGCAAGTAGCTGTTGACATGAAGTTCAGTCCCATTTCCCCTCCCATTTAATTTCTTTCACAAATTCTACATTTATCTGTGAGTTTATCTGTGGTGCTTACCAGAGTACCACACACCAAAGCTCTCAGCCACTTCCTGTGGGCAAGACAGCACAGCCCTCACCACCTTCCTCCCCTCTCCCTCCCAGGGCTGCACTCCCTGCCCCACTCCCTGCCCATATGCCTTTGGGCATCAGACACTGCTGGGTTTTGTGGTTATGGTATTTTCCTCCCTCTCTCAAGAATGGCATCAAGTGGGCAGCACCTGCTGCAGGCAAAGTGGGTTTTTCCAAGCCTGTGTTGGGAAGGTCCCAAAGGCAGCCACAGGAGGCTGGGTACTGCATCCAGCAGGAAAGCCAGGCAGCTGCAAAGCCTGAAGTACAAACCCTCTATATGTGCATTTACAGAATTGGATTTATTGCACTTTTATTGGGCATTTACTGAAATAAGTGAAGAGGTGTAAAGTTCACAATAAAAAAGAAATTCTTTTCATAGAAATTTCATGATTCTTATTATTGTCTGATAGCAGCAGTTTTGTGTAAGTTATGAAACAAATAGATAAGAATCACAGATTTTAACCTTAGCCAGTGTTTAAAGAAAGGTGCACACTACTTCTTTATCAAATCATAACATCATGTAAGAGACAGAGCTCCCCAGCTTCCTGACATTTTCTGTAGAAAGTAATTTAAATAGAAAATTGCAGGTTAAGAGCTAATGAGTAAAACAGATTAAAACTGCATGAACCAAAGCAACACAGAGAATAAAACTGAAAAGACCCCACAGCTATAGGAAATATGGTGACATGCAAATATGGTCCCCCTAAAGCACTGCTTGGGGGAGAAAAAAAAATACTGGAGAAAACTCCCATGCAACCCACTGTACAGCAACAACATAAGCTTAAGGTAAGCTCAGCAGCCAGCTCTTTGCTCTTCTTTTTCCTATGAATAGTCCCTTTGACTTTATTAAGGCCAGTCTGAAGGCTAAAATGGGCAATATTTAGCAGCAATTGTGGCTCTGTGCAGCTACAGCCAGTTTTGTCCATGCTGAACTGAAACCAGAGCAGTCACACAGTCCTGCTTCCCCATTTCACTCTCATTGAGACTGAGGGAAGGAGGAGGTCTGGCACCAGGATGGCATCAGCACTTGCTAGAGCAAGTGACTGGGTTTCACCCTCTGCTCCAGCACACATTTTCTGTGTGACTGCAGTTTGCTCAGCTAAAAGCAGAAATAGCAGCACTTTCTACTGCACAGCAGCACTTTGGGTTTCAGCTGGCTGACCCCAGGAGCCAGCAACCCCCAGGAGGAGGGCTTGTGGTGGCCTGCCCTGCCCACCATAATGCTCCACCACATCCACTGAGCAATAACAGAGAGAGTGGCCCTTTGCTGAGCAGGGCCATTAGAAGTGAGCAGTCACAGCTCTTTCCCAGTCTCTGTATTTGCAGCACGTACATCATTCCTGCTCTTGCCCGGAGCAAAGCTAGTGCAAAGAAGCAGCACATGCATCTCCCTTGTAAAAAAAATACTACTGTGTTCAACCCCTTGCCCTGCTGCTGCTTCATCCTTCTCCTCCCAAGCACCAAGCCTGGCTGATGCCAATTACCAGCTGCTTTTCCCGGCTGTAGAACCATCTGCTGTGGCAGGAAGGAAGCAGATGTGCAGAGCCTTTGGCAGCCCAGGGCACACTGGGCACAGCAAGCAGCTGCTTTTGCCAGGAGCAGGCTGGTGGGGGCTGCAGGGCTGGGCTCAGCAGGTGCCCCACCACCACCAGGGCCACACACAGCTGGGTGAACACATCCTGTGGCACTGGGAAAGCTCCTTTCACTGACCTCCTTGGAGGACACAGCTTTGAGGTCATCTCCCATCCTTGTTTCATAAGCCCAGCTCCAAGTTGGGACAAGCACAGGTCCTGTTCCACCCTACTCTCAGCCAAGTTTGCAGACATTTCTGCACCTCAGGGGCAGCATCTGCCCCTTCAAGGTTTATTTCAGAATGTTTATGAGGGAAGAGTAGCTCCCCCAAGCTTTCAGGATGGCAGGTGCATGTGTCTGCATGGACAACTCAGCCCAGGAGGGTCAGTGCCATGGTTTCACAGGAGGAAGTGGGAAAGAATTGCCACAAAATGTCTCAGGCAAAGCAAATGAAAGTGCTTTATATATTAAAAAAAATATTAAATTTTCATGAGAAACTTGAAACTGAAATTGGAAGTTAAAAACTACTGTTTGTACAATTGCCTTCTATTGATTAAATTATAGAAAACAGCCCTGAGTGAGGGCTGTGGAGAAACCAATCACACACTGAGCAGACCATCCATCTCCATTCCCCAAAAATAATTATAGCAATATGGGAGACATGAAAATACAATGCAATCCTACACAATAGTAATAAAGAGCTGAAAACATTCATGAGTTTGAAGGGAAGCTGTTGAGCAAAGGCAATGAACCATCTTCTCAAGAAGCCAAAAAAATGTTCAATGAGTAAAAGGTTTAAAAAAATCCTACTGAAAACACAGGAATATGATTTTTCTTTCTTTGAAAAGAAAAAACCTACCACTACAATATGTATGAAAAAAAAACACTGTAGAGTTTGCAACTGCCCATTTTTCCTACTTCATGTGGTACTAAGGCTGTCTCATAATTAAAAGCTGCTATAACACAGACCACAAAAATCAATCCTGCACTATGTCAGTAGCAAAAATATTGATAGAAAACAGTCTTATCAAGTTAGTTTAGGC
Source organism: Zosterops lateralis (assembly GCF_965231275.1). Classification (NCBI taxonomy): domain Eukaryota; kingdom Metazoa; phylum Chordata; class Aves; order Passeriformes; family Zosteropidae; genus Zosterops; species Zosterops lateralis. The sequence goes on along the minus strand of NC_139764.1, from coordinate 37,590,539 downwards.
CCTGTTATTTTCATTACTAGATTTAAGTAAGAGGATCCATCCCTTAAAGAAGGCCAGAACACTGTTACAGACATTTTTATATATATGTACACATATACATGTGGAATTTAAAAGCAAATGATCAGAATTTACTAACTTATAGTTGTTTTCTGTAATGAGGATTTATTTTTTCCCCACTGCTGATAAAGAAGAAAAACCTTATTAATGAGGCCTCAGTGGTAGTTACACTGCTGCCACTACACTGTGAGAGATGTACACTTTTTTTTCCCAAGGAGGGTTTAACTGCTTTGTAGATCCATAACAATATTTCACAGAGAAAGCTTTATTCAGCTGGAGCTCTTAAACCTCCTTTGTGCAATGCTGTGGTATTTTGTGAGATACGTGGCCTTTGCTGTGCCCGTGACTCTGGTAGGTTTCTAGGCATGCAAGTTCAAGAGCTTTATTTTCCAGATATTTTTTCCATCAATTAAGCTCATTGGTAAGACTGCATGCACTGCAGAAGGGCAGGAAAAGAAAAATAACTACTAACTCTTGTGCAGAAGCAGCTGGATTTGCTGCTGTTGTATGTGCAGAGCAGCTTGGATGCTGGCTTTGGCTGCCTGCAGGTTCACAGCCCTGGAATGTTTCTGGTGGGCTTTTCCTCCTTCATTAGGAACATTCTTATGATGCGGGGGATTCCTATCAAAACTATCATCACCCTCACAATGCCAGTCATTCCTCAGCCTTTGAATACAGACAGCTGCCAAGCTACAGAAAACATAGCTTTGCTTCTACACAATTCTTCACAGAGGGTTTTTTTTTTCCCTCCATTAATGTTGCATTTTAACGTGCTTATAACACCCAGCCCCTATGGGGGAGTGAACAAAAGGCCTTTTAAAGGCAATCTTTCAGAATGCTCCAATTGTGCCCTTAATTGCATCCAAGTACACGTGGGCTCAGCTCTATGCGGACATAGCTTTAGCTGTAGGTTGATTTGAAGCAAGCCACACATTTTATAACAAAGCAATGCATAAAAAGCACACACAAGAGAAGAAAGCTTTACTTTAGTCACATTACTACTGTAAGTAATAATGCATAGCAAGCAATAATCAGATGCAAGAAGTTTAGAGCAGATGTTCCCTTTACCTTGATTCTTGAGGCAGTGCAGTAGCAATTTCTTCCTTTGTAAGAGACCTAGATGATTCAGTGTTAGTAAAAAACGTGTCAGGCATGAAGCTCCTCCAGTTAATAGCTGAGGTATAATTCACACTGTGAAATGTTGGGCTGAACAAGGGCTTCGAAGTATTTCCCCTCCCTGTACTAAGAGCATTTTGAATGAGACCTGGGGTTTATCTTTGGGCTTACAGTGGTTTAAAATACTATTTCTGCTAGATTCTATTCTTTCCCCACCCTGGAAGACTTTAGTTGCTTTTCAAAAAGGTGAGGAATTGCAGACCACCCAGCTCAGAGTCTCTTGCTCAGCATGTGCTGGGGGAAGAGGCTTGCTCCAGCCTGGGAAAACACCACCAACAGCCCATGCAGGAAAAGGGAAAAGAGGCTCAGCAGGTTGTGCCACTGGCTAGGAGGAGCAAGGCTCACCTCCATGATGCCTGGTGATAGGATGGATGCTGACAACATCCCATCCAGCCAGGCAGGATGGTGCCATGAGTACACTGGGGCAGAGATGGCAGTGCTCAGAGGAAAGGATGGCTGTTGAAAGTGTGCTGCCCTCCCAGCCACATCAGCAGCCTTGGAAGCCACACAGGAAGTGAGGGGAGAAGTCCCAGGCTCCCTCATATCACAGCAGTGTGGCACCTGTCTGGCCCTCCTCAGGAGCAGAGCCTGGGAAGGCTCTGTCAAAGAAAACCCAGAAAACTCCCAGTCACAAGAAGAACCCAGGTTGTAGCTGGGGAGAAAATGGTGGCCCAGAGAGGCAGGGGGTGGAGATGTGCAGGGGCCCCAAAATTTCAACAAATGCAGCCTCTAAATGCTCACAATGAGAGCAAATGGTAGGAAGCCAAGAGCTTCCCACCATTTGCTCTTATTCCTGTCACCCACCTGCAGCAGAGCTAATGTTTCCCACCCCAGAGCTGCTCCCTGGGCAGTAGCTGAGGCAAAACATTTCTGCAATAAGGTAAGGCCTCCTCCATTTCCTTCCTTCATAATGCTGCAATGTATTGGGAGAAAGAGACACAAGTTCCCCAAAACTCACATTTTCCAAAACATAAACTGTCAAGGAAAAGCCTTTGCCGGAATAGCTGCTCGCTCCTGGTCTCTTCTCATCAGCTTCCCCCCTACCCACACAGGTCCCTCAGCATCTCTTCCAGCTCGGCACAGCACCACAGGGACCCAGGAGAAGCGGGAAGCAAAAACACATGAAAATGAAGTAATGAGACTAATGCACAAGATGGAGATGGCCAGATGCAGGGATATCATTCCCTGCTTCTAGGGCAAGAGTTAGGTAAGCCAAGCTGCTTTTCTGTAATTGCTCCTTAGGGAAGAGCTTAGGAATTACACCCAGAAAACAGAAATTGAAATTGGATACAAAACTGGATGGACCACACATTGAAAGCCAGGCCCCCTGATTAACACAATAATGTACAATGTGAGGTAGAAGCTTTATGTCAGACATTCATTTTTCCTGCCTATACCCAGTGGGCTTCATCATCCTACACTGCTATACATGTTGTTGACAGGCTGTGCTTGTGATGTGGAGATCTCCTTGAGATTTCTTTTAATCTTTTGTGTTTTGAGGAGTTTGTGCACAGGGTTTCTTTGATCATTATGACCATATCAGAGAGCAATGTGATTTCACGCAAGATCAGAACGACTCTGTGGCAGTCACAGAGCTGCAGTGGCTGCAACACTTATTGCAGAGGGGTATGCTACCAAAAGCGTCCATCACTTAACTGCAGTCACAGAAAGTATGGCAGGTTAAATTAATTTCTACCAAGTTGTGCATCACATGGCTACAGAAGCGGCACATAACACAAGCAACATATTCCCACTGCTGCAGAGCAAGCCACAACAACAAGAGCTGATTCCATTCTGCCCTCCAACAACCCAAACCTCTGATTTTTCTTTTTTTTTTTCCCAAAAGCTTTGTGCTGATGCAGATGAACAGAGGAAGTTTGGATTGCTGAGACCATTTAATAAACTAAGGGTATGTCATACAAGATCCAACATTATGGTGTTCTGTTGAGGTGCTCCCATTCTTCCTATTACCTCAATGCATTAATTCACCTTGACCAAGGCAGAATAAGGAGTCTAGGATTTAACCTCTTTCAGTATTTGGAAAGCACTAGGATTAGTTCCCATTTCATCCCCTCACACCCCCAGCAGCCAGGGTCACCAGATCATAGCAAATGCAGAGGGCTCCTGTGGGTGGGTGCCTACAACAGCAGCAGAGAGGGCATGGTCCCAAAAATGCTCCTGGTGACAAGCCTGTGCCATCAGCTTTATCTTCCATGAAGGTGCCCATTCTTCTGTAGCTTAAGGCTTTTGTTCTATGTGAGGGGCTCTGATGGCAAAAAACCCCCCCAAAAAAAAAAAACCCAACAAAACAAAACAAATCTGAGCAGCCTTTCCTTTCCCCTTGAGGAAGGGGACTCGGGGCACATTCCTGGTTGGAAAGTGACACAGTAGGGTGACCCAGATTAGGTGCTCCTGCTGCTAATGGGGAAGCCCAGGGAAGGGAGAAGTGTCACCCACTTCTGGGCACACTGACCCTGTCCTGCTGTACACACAGCCCCACACCAAAAGCACAGGGAGCTGCGAGCCAGGGTTCATGAGAGCTGCTCAACTCACTCCTGGAGTGACATTAGTAAAAAATAAAGTATTTTTTGATTTGTGGCATCACAAATGGGACATGAAGCACAAAGCTGACTCCCTGCTCTGCAAGAAACATACTCTCTCCTCCCTGAGGCTGCTGTTTGCTGTCCCTGCTCCAGCAGGCTTCCATCCACCTCATCAGAAGCCACCACACAACTGTCCAAGGAGGGGAAAGCTCTCAGCAAGGAGCCCCACAGACACACCCTGGCTGGATTTACTAGGCAAGAACAAGAACAGCTCAGATATGCCCCAGCACACACACTCCTCTTCCCTCACATGCCGGAAGGATTATGGGGCCAGGGCAGGGAACTTCTTGTCCTGCCAGGGCATAAGCCTTCCTCTCCCAGTCTCCAGGAGGCACAAAGCAGCTCTGAGAGGCTGCAAGCAGACAGGCTTTTTATGGAGTTCCCACAAACATCGCTGCTTTTATTTAAAGGCAGAAAACACAGGATGTTACAGATGAGTGGAAAAATTTGATGTGCCCCACTGCCTGCAGAGCCCCTCAGACTGAAGAATGCTCTTCTGGAAGTCAGAGGGTCTCCAGACAAGATTAGGAAAGCACATAGTGTCTGCTCTAATGTTTTATTTTTGCCCTGCTTGGCTGCAGCTACACCTCCCTGCACCCCACGCACGAACACCCTCCCAAGCTACGGTCCCATACCTTCCTTCCCACTTACAACTTCCCACAGCTCTTTTGTATTTGACTCCTGGGAGGCTCTTTTCAAACTTTTTTGGCAGCTCCATCTCTTTGAAACACTGGAAAGCTCCCAGTGAGAAGGCTGGCTCCGGCTCCCTGCCACCAGTGCTGGCAGCATCTTGCTCTGTCCTCTGCCAGGCTCTGCCCCTCTGCAGGAGCCCCAGCCCCAGTCCCCCCTGCCCCTGCTCACCTTCATCTGGGCAACTCGGAGTGTTCCGTAGGTCAATAGCTTGGACAGTGACTGCTCTGCAGCACCTGCCACAATTCATAAAGTGCCAGAGTTCCCTAAACTCTGGCACTGGTTACAGAGTTCTCTTACACAGCTTTGGGGAGGAATCATCAAAAATATTTTATTTTATGCTTCTTTTCATGATCATGCATGACAAAGGCAGTCAAAGGTACATTTTCTTCCCCCCAATATTACCACATGCTTTTTCTTCTTCGAGCTAAACAGTTGCCAGCCAACCTAACATAATTATTAAGATAAACCAGAGATATTTCAAACAGGTAGCTTCAGAAAATTAGCGCTTACAACTTAAATTTCCACACACTCATTCACTGTTGCTCCTTACCTTATCATCACTGGAGAGCTAGAAAGCAGCAGAAAAATCCCAGAGTAAGGCACAAACCTCACCACTTCTGTAAAGCCAAATTAGCCTTAATGCCTCTCCACTTAATTTATACCCCTTGAAACACCTGACCCAGAGTACCTTTTAATTGATTATAATTAAAATTTGTTGATTGGCTTGCCCCTAGTATCAGTGACCACAATTACATGATCTGGTCAAAAGAGAGGCAGTTACTATTTTTGAACCATAATTCTGTGTTTTTTTCAGCATAGTAAGATAGCTAAGTGGTGTATTGAAAGATGCAATATTACTTGTATGGTTAAGCACCTGAGTCCTTGATCTTGTGCTTTATAAGGTGCTCTGAGCTGTGCTGTAATTGCCTATAAATATGCTGCTGATCATGCTCAAAGGGACATTGTCAAGGTTGGAAGGCCTACAGTTTGACTTAGTAAAATGACATCTTAAAATAGTTTTATTCTCAGTGTTTCTAAATTACCAACTGTGGGTTTTATCATACTTCCTTTTATCAGTCCAGTCCCTAGAAATAATAAGGTTGTGGGGGAACCTTCACTTTTAAATCAATGGACCAGACATAGGAATAGTATTGATGGAGACTAATTCATCCTGAATATGCAAATAAAAGCACTTTTCTATAAAACTTATTTTTCCTGATGTGAATATGCATGACCTCTATTGCCCTGATGGTTTGCCACAAGGTCAGCCCTTATTGAACCTATGTCTTGTGAAAGAAATTTTCAAGAAAGAGCACAAGGCTGAGGGCATTTGGCCTGGGCAAGTCTGCAGCTTCACAAAGTACCCATTTTCCATGGTGTCTCTTTGTCAGTCAGCAGTCTTGTCCTAGCTGAGCTGAAGGGGAGGGGATGCAAAAAGAGGGGGCCGGGGAACAGAATTACAAAGGCTGGTGAGGAGCCTGAAACTTCTCATCCTCGGCAGAGCTGTTGGGAATGCAGAGGGGTGATGGGATGGGGAAAAACCAGGGCTGAGAGCCCTTTCCCTCACAGTCCCTTCTGCAAGGGGCTCTGTGGCTGGAGACCAGCATCAGGGGAACCAAAGCCAGCTATTGAGGAGCTTTTTGATCTCAGGCAAAGAGCAGTACTGGACTTTCTCTTAAGGAAAGAATACAAATAGCTAAGGAGTGAAAGGTGGCCTGGGAATTCTCCTTTTATGAAGGGCTTGGTTTGTTTCCGAGCTGAATAACTCAGCTCCCTCTGAGCTGCAATTTTCCAGCACAGCCTGTACTCATGGGAAACCTGCAATGCCACAGTTACCAAATCCATAGATGTCAGTAAATGAAAAAAGTATGGCTCATTGGTGCCAGGGACAGTGCAAGGCAAATGGGGAGATCTGTAAGTGAAGGCTGTGTGGATGCTGCCAGGGTGGCTGTGCAGAAAGGCATTTTTGGAAGAGAAGACATGGCCTGTGCCCCCCTGCATTATCCAGCTAGCTGCTGTGCTGAAAGGTTTGAAGACAAAGCTCTTGAGTTTCCAGAGGCATGGGCCTACAGCCAGGCTTCACCTCCCTTTCTGCCCAGAAGGTGAAAGATTTGTGGATACCACAGACATGAGGCAGAGTTTTGGATGTACTTATCTATCACAGGTGTATGTTGGACACAGGACAGACCTTGTCTTAACTCTAGGGATTTGAGGGGTAGTCCTGGAAAAAATTGTGTAAAACAAAACTCAGGAAGAACAAAAAAACACACAGAAAAGAAATGCCTCTGGGGCCTGGGAAAAAGGTACACCTCTAGTAGCTATGGAGGGGGCTGAGCAGGGGCTGATGAGTGCCCATGGCTGGTGGTATCACTTGAAGGTGCACTCAAAGAGCTGGGAAGAGCAAAAGAGCAAAAATCTTCTTTTTTTTTTTTTTTTTTTTTTTTTTTTTTTTTTTTTTTCATTCACAGGAAAGAGAAGAAAGTAAAAGAAAATCCTCAGGCTGAAGATGCCACAGAACAGAAAAAGGTGAGTTCTAATGTCAATCTAATGACAGATATGGCTGAAAGTTTCAGCAGGTGGGAAGGTGCTCCCCACACTTCCAGCAGGCATCCAAGAGAGCAGGGCAGCGTAGGGGCTGTGTCTCTCACTTGGGCAAGCCTTGGAAGGTGTGAATATGGATATGGATGTGGATATGGATAAGCACTTGGAAAAAGTCTCATGTGTCTAACACCAAGGAGTGTATTTCAGGCTCTTAGCAGTTACAGTGAAATGCTTGAAAGTGCAACTTGCATACATTTGAAGAGCTCCAGAAAACATAATAAAAGCCAGATGAGCCCAAAGTCTTTTAAAGCACTTTTAAAAATCTCATGGTTTTAAGCAAAGTTCATATCTCTGGTTTGTTTTGAGCTGACTCAATAATTTTAAATGGTTGTCCTTGAGAATTGACTGTTTGTTTTGTTGGGTTTTTTTCTGTAGGTTTATTCCAGAGAAATGCTTAAAAAGCAATAAAGTAAATCTCAATAGCTTTGCTTAAATCCATGATTGTATCAGTTCTGTGTTATGGGTACAAAGGGAGAAACTAACTGAGTAGGAAATTGTAAGAGATTCCTGCAACAATAGTTACATTGTTTGCACATATACACACCATAATAATAACAGAAAAGCAATAGCAACCTTGCAGTTGCAAAACCACTAAGTGCCCTTTAAAAATGTAGGTGTATATTCTGTGTTTAGCCAGATTAACAGTGTCACTAGGGACTGATACTTTCTGTATGCTGTATCTCCCACCTGATTTATTCAAGTTTTTTTCTGGGCTTCTTTTCTTCTTAACTGTTTTTGTGCCTTATGTTCACCAAGAGGAACCCAAGTTCCATGAATAAACACCTGGAAGCTGAGAACAGGAGTGTGTAAGAAACCTGGATTAATTTAATGACAGTGCTGTATAATGGAAAATATAAATTTTCCTGCTGCAATTGGTACATACATTCAACAGTTTTATTGTATGTCAGTGCATATTATTCGGCACAGCTGCTAGAGAGGGATTGCTGAACTGGTGTTTCTCTTCCATGACAAACACCTATTAAGCAGTCAGTATAAACTCTTCTTGTTACAGCCTCTGACATCACCCTCAGGGCAAGCGGACACAGAACAGCGATTGCTGAATTGTGTATGAAAATTATAGTTTTATTGTCTACACAAGTGAAGGTTTAACTCAGATTCTTGTTCGAGTCAGCTCTGTTATAAAGGAGTGATTCTTTCAGGGAACAAACAAGCACAGTACACCATTGTAATCAAAGGAACAGACACTATTTATGTATTGGAAAGCCTTGTTCACAATAGTGCTAACACTCCAATGCCCCAGAAGCCACTATTTTAGCAGCTGTAGAGAAGATAAAGCATGACTAACAAGATGCAATACACAGTCAGATACAGTTTTCTTTAGAGTGCACATAGATGGAATCATCCCATTTAATATAACTCAGTTTACATGCATGACCCATAAGTGGGGATCATGTATTTAATGTTTATGTAAGCATTTTCTCCACCGTAGCGTTCAAAGAGTTCCAGTGTCTCTCTAATGAGAACTCCAATATTTTCACGCTTCTGCTGGCTGTATTCTATCCCATCACCTAAATTAACTGGTTAAGAAAAGAAAAAAAAAAAGAAAAAAAAAAAAAGAAAAAAAAAAAAGAAAAAAAAAAAAAAGAGAGAAAAGAATTATATTGAATTTCATCTTACATTTCAAAATAATGACATAGGAAATTGCAATTGCTGGTCAGTTACTGTGCCACTGTTAGAAACTTTGTTCTGTGACATGGAACAGAGCTAAATTTGAAAACAGGATGGGTTTGGTATCTCTTTACAGCTTCGGTCAGGTTCCAGCTTCATACGCTTTCAAAATTAATGTATGCATTACTTCAGTACCTAAGCAAAAATTCCAGGAAAATAAACACATTCTTTTATAAGATGAATATGGATTGTCTCTTTCACAGTTTGAAATCTTAAATAGGTATTAGTTTGGAATTGCTCCACATTAATCATCATATTCACACACTTATGTTGTTCCTGATAGAGGAAACCTGGCTAAAGGAGATTTTTGGAGTATAACATGGTGCTCATTCAATTTCAGCTTCCTGAAAAATGTGCAAAATTAGGTCTATGTCAAAAGGACCAATAATTGCAGTCCCCAGATACAGTAACATCTACTGCTGCTTTCTGTAACATGGACTAGCAAGAGTGACAAACGCTTATATACACAGACCATAATTCTTTAAAAATCAGTGTGAACAACTGTGACAACAAAATAAGAACAATAAGAAATAACTTCACCTACAAAGTTGCTGAAAGATTTAAAAGAGGAAAATACTTTTCATTTGGTTTTAAAACAATATTTTGAAAAGCATCCGAAAAAGTATCTGAATCTATATTCTAAGACATGTATGAAAATAATTTGGAAGGAGCAAAATGTACTCAGACCACGTTTGGTGTAGTGGGGAGCTGTCACACTGCTGTAGAGTAGTCCACACTGGGCAGGGGTGACAATGTGCCCATGTTAACGTCTCAAACAATCAGTGGCACTCTCTCTCAGCCAGAGAAAGACCCATTTGTCAAGACAATGCCACTTCTCTGGCAGAGCTGGCCTTTCACACTTGAAAAGGCAAGGGTAGATTTTACCCCCACTGTTGCTTCCAGATCCTCAGGCTGATGCCATGAAGATGCCCAACTGCACCAATCCTCACATCCTCTCTTAGATCTAAGCCCAAAGATCTGGAATTAAAGCTCATGGCTTTGTGACCAGCAAAAACTGAAGAACCATGGTCATGAAGAAACAGTTGGTGAACCTGGGTAAAAAAATCATCCTTTTGATGAATATTTCTATTAAATATCCAACTGCTTACACATATTTATATCACTTTACTTCTTATTAAATGATTATACAAATACAGATGTGACTTACAAGGACTGTGCTTCTTGAGTGGGAAGGAGGTAATTTTTTTTAAAATGATGATTACTTTCAAGCACACAAATATTTTCCAATACATTAACTGTTAATCTCACTGACATAAAAAGCCAGGGTTGTGACATGAAAATTTATTACAATTAATTTAATGTAATGTTACAAATAACAGATTATGAGAGTGCATAGAAAACACCAAAAAACTATTAAAAAAAGGATTAGCTTATACAAAAAACCAAACCAAAACAAAACAAAACAAAAAACAAAACAAAACAAAACAAAACAAAACAAAACAAAAACAAACAAACAAACAAAAAAAAAACAACCAAAAAAAAACAGTGCAAAAAGAAAAGGACATCACAATTGTGCAAGTTAGAGTAAACATGGCTTGCTTTTGCAGGATGCAACTGAGATAACTGTGCCTCATCACCTGTCTTGCATGTGCACTGCAAGCTCTCCCCAGAACACCTGGAGGTATTTCTGATTTCACCAGCTTGAGCAAAGGAAACCCTGAACCTTGACCTAAGTCTTGGCAAATACGTAAAGGAATTACTGATTTTCCAACCATATGTCTATTATCTGTAATTTTAAGCCTACACACATGCTCTGCTAATGAGCTTACACAGCTTTCATCGTTCTTTCAAAGAAGTAGTAGAAAAAAAAATCAGCTGTCTGGAAGTAATGGTGATACATTTCTAAGGAAGTCTGGGGGAGGCCAATGAGAAGCTGTGATAATGCTGGTAGCAGAGGTATTTTCCAGATTTGCATGTTGCAATCTTTATTATAGAACACAGTCTGTATAAAAATTTATCTTAGATGCTTGATTAAAAGGTATCTAAGAGTATGAGGGAATGATAAAGGGAAGATTCTGCAAGGGAAGACTAAATGTGTGATGCGCATACTTTCATTACAATTTTTTTCCTGCAGACCATCTGTGCTATATGAAGGTTTGTATCCTCAAGACAGCCATAATTCACACTAGTGTCATGACACAAACTACAACCAACAATACTAGAAAGGTTATGTCAGCATCGATGTCACCTGATAGGTACTAAAATAGCTATCCTGTGTAGTTATAGGGATTATCAAAGTTTTCATACAAAAAAGATAATCATTAACCCAAGAGGACAACATCCATTAAAAGGATGATCCAGTGCAGATCACCCTATGGGTAAATATCTACTCATAATAATTATGATGATTAGCTGGAAAAAAAATAGCCATTGAAGTACAGTGGTCTCAGTGTACTCTTCTCTGGTTTGAATTTATTTCCAAGTTAGTTTGCCTGAGAAGCCAGCCTTGTCAGCCACAAAAATGTTGCATATGTAAAGTGTGAACATGGATCTGATTCAAACTCTTTATGAAGTTGTCCTTTGTGAGGAAGAACAAATCAACACGAAAATGCTAGGAAGCACATTTGTCATATCTTTGCCTCAAAGTGAAAAGTCTGGCAAATTCAGCATGCACCAAGAACTCATTTCAGAACAAATGTTATTTCTATCTTTAGAAGAAATACACTGAAGGACTAGATCTAGAGGATTACAATCAGGATTCCTGATCCCAGCCCTTCCTGGATCAAAAAGTTACTTCCCAATCTCCCAAATCATGCACCAAAAGTTTTATGGTGCTTAAAGTGAAGTGAGTGTCTTTGCACCTGTCAAGACCTGTGTTAGCTGATGAAATCACCCGGCACGCCAAGGCCAGGAGCGGCACTCCCTGCCCTGCCAATGCCAGCTGCTGTAGCCAAGGAAACCCTGCTTAGGCCCCCAGGGACTGAACTCAGCCTTTGGCAGGGAACAGAGGAGGATTTGAATTTTGCTATAAAAGGTGGTTTGTATTTGAGTCTAGACATGCTTCTATTCATGATTTGGGATATTAAAGAAATTCTGGTGTTTTTTGTATTCCATGTCATTTAATTTTAAAATTTCACTAAGGTAATGCTACAAATATAAAATATTATTGAAGATAATATTATTGTTATATTTAAAGAAGAACAAGCAAGTTTCTGTCTATGCACTAAAAGCCTGATATGGCAGTTTTGACATCCTGGAGTGGACAAGAAAGGTAAACCAACCCTTAAAGCTCATTCAGATCTATTTCTTACTCTAGACATTTGTTAGCACCTGAAAGTGTCCAAGACATTCTTTTAGTTTATTAGATTTCACTTCAAGACAGGCCAGATCTCAAAAAGAGGAGTTTTTAATCCCCTAAATATGTTGCTTGTAAGTATTTTACAGATACCAGAGCTTGCTCCTGGTGGTGATTGTTCCAAAGGTTCTGCTTTACACAAATTAAAGTCAGGGTTTTCATACAACTGTAGTTTAAGGGATGTCATAGATCTTGGGATATTAGATTTTCTACAAATGTTAAATATCCGAGGAATGTGAGGAATGCTTAGTATTGGAATAACACTCAAAAGAAATTTCTGAAGTGACTGTGAAGACAGCCCCATGTCCCCAGTTTAGATGATATTTTTAATCAAATTGTAACTCAAATGTAATTCCTTTATCTTTACTGATGAAAATGCTTCTTTACTGATTTTAAGTGCATATGGCAACACTTGTGTATTTCACCTTGTCTTGGAACTAATACTTCTCAGCAGAAATTTTTGAAGTGCTACTAAATTAACAAAGAGCTCTGGTATAAAGGGCATAACAGTTTGGAGTGGGTGCTACTCTTTTTTTTTTTTGTACACAAATCAATAAAACTGCTTGGAAAGATAGGCATCATTCCAGAATTTGAGTCTTCAAAAACAAAGATACTGAAAGGTAAAGTGACTTCCAAGTCATGGAAGGTATCAGTCACAAACCATGATTCTCAACTTTTATTGTCGATAATTAAAGTACTATTTATGATAAAATATAACTACGGTAAAAATCCATTTTAAGTGGATCAGTTCACCCTAGTCAAACCAACACATATTTTCAGCCATTAGAATGACTACAGGAATGCAACATGCTAACCTGAATGTTACTTCGAAACAAAAATCCCAGCTGCAATGCCATTGAACCTGTCAAATAACAAAATGCAGTTAAGCAGTACAAACTAGCATTAAAACGTTTTGGGGAAAATTTCAGGGCTTTCTTTCTTTCTTTCTAGGAGTCATCACCAATATCAAGAAATAAATGGCAGCTGATTTCAGCTACAGACTGACATGCCAGGGTCAGGGTTTGCATCATTTAAGTTCATTGCCCAGGTACAGTTCAGAGCTTAATTAAGCTTTCAAAGTCTTCTTGTTAGGATAAATTTAATTGTCACAGAATGTGTTGGCTTCCTGACTGGAGTGGAAAATGAAAGCCCTTATGAGTCAGTGTGGGGAGAGAGAGGAAGGCTCCTTTGCACCACTCCTATCACTGTGACTCAGAAATGTGCTTTGAAATTGTCAGCTCCAGGAAAGATGAGGTAGTTCAGTCTCCCTGTTATTTAATTGAAAGTCTGTGAAAAGTCACAGGGTAAGAATCTAAACCACTCCTGTCTGTTGAGAAACAGTGGGACATTTCCAGTTCATTTCACTGAGGGCAAGGAAGAGACACCAGGAGGTTATGACTTCTGGCTGTTACTAACCCACACAGAGAAACCCCATGTCCCCTTTGTGAAGGCTCAGAGCAATGTGAACATCAGTTTTGAATGTTCTTAAAGAACATTCTAGGATAAGTCTAGATTATGTACACACAAAGTGCAAACTGGCCTCAAGTAGGCTGGTCCCAAAGCTAGAGTGTTGGGAAGGAGAGCTTGTAGAGTAATTTATGTTGGAAGGAACCTCTGGAGTCATCTGGCCCAAATGCTCTGCTGTAAGTCAGCTCCATTTCCAAAGTTAGATCAGGTTGCTCAGGGTGGAATATCTGCAGTTGCTCAGCACAGAGTAGTCCTAGAATGGGAAAGGGTGCAGAGATCCCCTTGGGCTGTCAGATTTTTACCAGCCATTTCAAATGTGATGGAGGAGAGTGCTGCTCATTAAATATGAACATGTGTTTCATGAAGGAGGACTTGCTGGAGCTACAAATGTCATAGGAAGAATTATTATATGTTTTGATACAAAATAAATCTAAACTTTTAGTGTAGTAACAGATTACCACATATGTAACACTGCTTTTGGAAGCTTAATCTTATTCCAAGGAAAGAGGCACAAATTTGGCTGAAAAAATAATAAAATTTCATTAACACTGTGATTTGAAATCACGAAATATAATTTTAAAAACTCAAATTGACACATATTTCAAAACACTTAAAAACATTAAAGCTGAATGTATTAATATAACCTAAGAAGGCCAAACCTTTGAATAAGCACAGACCTGTTTTTTGACACTATCAACACTTGAATTTCTTGTCTCTTGCTTTACTTGGCTCTTGCTTCTATTTTTCATCACTAGTGCTGAGTGTTTATCACTTTACAATGCTACAACACTGCAGAGATTGCAGAAGAATATTTCAATCCAAAAAGGCACGTATGCTTGGAATTTAAAAAGAATACTAATATAGAGACAGTTCAGCTCATCACGTCTTAGAAAAGATTTTCTTAATTCTCATTGAAGGCATTTTGCTTTAGCATAAAATACAGATCCTTCCTATAGTTATCTTCCATATGCAGACAGCTTTTAGTTATTTCACAAATAAGCATTTATAGTTAAAAGAAAGTGCTGTTACTATAAATGCTATTCAGAAAGTCAACAAGTCAGCAAGTAGAGGTAGCGCTCTGATTGGGCAGGAAAGATGGAAATGATGTTTTACTAATGGTGTAAGCTTACTAGAGATAGCTGCAACTATCTGCAAATTGCTGTAGTAAAAAAAATAAAAATAAGCCAACAAAAACCTAAACCAAACAAACCAAAAAAACCAACTGAAAATGAGCCAAGACAGCAGCTGTTATCACAGTTTTTCCATTTCCAGGAAATGTTATCAATATCAGATGTAATCCTTTCTAAGCCCAGATTTTGGGGGGGGGTTTGCCTTTTTTTTTTTTTTTTTTTTTTTTTTTTTAATAGAAGTACAAGAATGAAAAAGAAATCACAGGTTTTGTAACAAAATTTATTAGCAAACACATCAATATGGCAAAAAAAGAGACTATTTTTTCCTTTATAAGTACCTAAACTTCTCCAATTAATTTAGACTTTGAAGTTTGCCTATGTTAATGCTACAGATCAACATCAAACAAAGTAGAGTTAAATAATCTTAGATAAATAGTATGCTCAACAGGGGAATGGAATTTGGAGGCTGACATCTCATTGGCCTTGGGACAATGTTTACTATTGCAAAACAATATATTAGTCACAAATCATGCTTAACGTGGAACAAGAGTTGCACCAGTTAATGTGAATCTGATGTTTTGCCAGTTGTTTCAGATGTATATAAGCTAGTAAAATGTAAATAATATTTTTTTAGTTGGAAATCATGTTTGTGTGTGCAAAACTTGCATAGCTTTTCTGGACTGATGTGAAATATGTTTGTTCATCCCACTAATTTCTCATCCAAATATAGCATCATTAATGCAAAAAGAATTAAAACCATGAAAAAACAAATTGTTGTATGAGTGTGGAATAAAATTATTTATTTTATAATGTAATTCAAAATGACAAACCTGAAAGTTCTCAAGTGCTTCAAAGATCGCTGATTTCAACATGAAACAGAATCTTAAACCAGCTAATTTTTGACATTGAGTTACATACATACTTAAACCCAAGATGCTTAGCAATCCATCCTCTTTCCATCAGTGGAAGTTTTTTATTAATGCAACCACAATGGTTTTAGGGGGAACTCTATGTTTTTATTCACAAGCAAAAACCTCAGTAATCCATTACTTTGTGTTAATAACTGCTGCTATGTTTGTACATCTGCCATGTACTAATGGAATTGGTTGTGTCTAATTTTGCCATTCAAAATCATTACCATTTCAGAAGTCTATTTGGTCTAGCTTGCCGATATTGCACAGAGAGCTAAATTATTTCAGTGACTGCTTTCCTAACTTTGTGACATAACTGGAAGTGTGAACCCTTTTTTGTCAGGGGAAGTTTCACCTCAACATGAGGAAGAACTTCTTTACATTAAGGGTTGCAGAGCACTGGAACAGTCTGCCAAAGGAGGCCATAGGGTCTCTCTGTCTGGAGACATTCCAAACCCACCTGGATACATTCCTGGGTCACCCGCTCTGGGTGACCCTGCCTTGGCAGGAGGGGTTGGACTATGTGTCCTGGGTTGTAGTGTGGGATGTACACAAAGTATTTATTCTATCACCATCTTCATGAACTGTTAAAACCAAGTGGGGCAGTGCTCTAGTGTTGGGCTGTCTTCTGCTAATGGCCCATCAACGCCCTGCCCATGACTCACAGGTAACTCCCTCCAGGAGTTATCTCTGTTTAATGGGCCATCAAGGACCCACTTCACACTCATCATCTCATTGTGAGATGCTCTGCCCAGGGGGAGGAGCCAAGCATTCCCACCTGGATATAAGCTGGGATTTGGGACAGGACAAGCAGCCCTTACCCACTGGATTCCCAGAGGAGCAGAGCTACCAGACCTTTCTACAGGATCACTGCTTCAGGAAGAGCCCCTCACCTGGACTGCTTCCACCATCCTGCTCAGGTTGTATTCTGACTCTGCCAGTGGTCCTTTGTGTTATTGCATTTATTTTGTTTTATTTTTACCTTTTAACCTTTCTTCTTATTAAATTGTATCTCTGACTTGGAGCCTCTCACTCGTTTTGCTTTCAAACCACAACACTACGTGATCTCCTTTCGAGCCCTAACTATTCTGTGATTCCTTGGAATGCAACCATATAAAAATAGATCAATGCATTAAAAATTTCTCATCAAAATTATAGGAGCAAATGGTTAGATATGCCTATAGGTTGCTGAATATGCCTAGAGCTGCCAGTTTTCTAGTTTCACTGTTCCCTAATTAAGCTAAATAAGCAAGAGCCTGAAGTCAACAGAGGGTGTTTTAGCAGTGATTTGAGAAAGGACAAGGAGATGAAAGCTATGAATGACTGCATGGATTTGCCAAGATTTCTTTCATTGCTGTAGGACAAGGACAGAATTTATGCAGTTTAAAGGACAACTAGCACTGAAACTGGAATGTGCCATTTTATCCTCAAGCCAGATGTAAGGGAACACCCTGCTCCACAGGTATCAGTACTATAAGAATAAAGATATCTTCTTCTGGTATACATTTATATATATCTGTAAATGAATTGGGTATTTGGATTACTTTTCCTTTGTTTTTCCAGTTAATGCATATTATGAATAAAAAAATAGCCTTCCCATGATGTGGATTTACTTTCTTTTTATGAAGGACATAAAAATAAATACTTATCAAAAGCTAGTTAACAGCTATTCATTTTACATTAAGAAAAGCATATATTTGAATTCATAGCAGCTTTTCAAGCAAACATATAAAAGCCAATTTTTATACAATTAAAATGTATTATGTGTAGTCTTAAAATGCAAAACAGATAAAAAGAGAAAGGAAATTGTGTCCCCTAGGTGTGGTATTTCTGCAGATTCATGGCTTTTGTATTGGGTAAGTTGAAGCCTTTTGAAAGCAATGTGGAAACTGCATATAAACCACATTGACTGATTTTTTTTTTTTTTTTTTTTTTTTTTTTTTTTTTTTTTTTAGCTTTAGGAATTTGAATTAAGTGTGAAAAAAGATAAGTGAATAAGAACTATTTCATTAGTGACTCTTAACGGGAAAACACTCAATCTTCTCCTTGCCTAAATTACACCAGTACCAAGTGACTGATATTTGCATGTCAGTAACTTGACTTAGATCACTTATTAAGATTTAGTAGACTGATGTACTATTGCAATACACAGCAAAACCTTTTGTTTTGCCACTTATGCAACGTTTATAAGATTACTGTCTTTACTATCTCATATAAAATCATTATTTACTGTGCTACTAAAGATATCAAACTCTATGCTGTGTTTATTAAAATGTTCTCCTAATGTTTTCACAAAGGGATCACGGTGTTATTAAAACACAAGCATTTTAGTGCAGCCTAAATACAAGTGTTTGTAACACAGAAGTAATTGCATACAGTAAGTGTGTATAAAAACAATAGGATGGGAAATAATTAGCAAGTTTTTAAAGGTAAAATTAGTATCGACATATATTACAATATTTTAAATAACAATATTTTTTAAACATGCCATATATTTATTTTATTACACTTTTTTACTTTTGTTCATTGTTTTAAGAAAATGGAGATATTCCAGTAAAAATTATTAATGAAAGATTATTTTTCCCATTCCAGATAGCATTTTTTCTGATAATAATAAGAAGCAGTCAAAGGTCCTAGATAGGAGTTAGAATGAAGTATATATTTTTGTATTTTCCAGCTTTCATGACACAATTTTACCGTTGGTATGTATGAATATAGGACAAAACTGCTACTCTTATTTACTTACACCTGAAGAATTGCAACCATCCAGAAGCATATCATGCCATAAAGCTGTTCAAAAAAAAACCCTTTAAACGTCTATTCTGGAACTACACATGGGAGTAAAAATGGCCTTTCTATGTGCAAACCGGACATGCTGAGCACTGAGTTGGAACCTGATCATACAGGTGTCAAAACAGAGACAATACAGCATTTCTGGTTCACTTTGTAATACTTCTCTTAATATCCATCCACTTCATTAAAAAAGCAGTGAACCTGAACAGTCATGCTTTAAAAAGGAAAATATCTTTTCTTCTCAGGTGAATTTGTAATTGCTTGTCTGACACTGCTGCATATATCATATATCTATAGGCTGATGGCAGTGAAGTAGTTACATTTCATAATTTCATCTCCTCTGCAGTGGTCATTTGAGTGTTTGCTATCCTGATTTGCTGCCATGCCAGCACTTTAAAGCAGGAGAGTAGAATTCTTGTCTTTTACCATTCTCCAGCTAATCCTGGCAAAGAGGACTATTTTTGTCCTCTAACATTGTTAAAGCCTGCTAAGTTTTGTAACCACAATCTCAATTCCCTATTCATCATTCACTCATCTTAGAAGCCTTGGAAGGAAAGCAGCTCAAACACACACATACACATGCATGTCAGGTCAGCGAGGAAGAGACAAGAAGAGAAGAGGGAGGTGATATGGCTGAATGCTCTTGGTCAGCTCAGGCCAGCCTAGAGCTTTATAACAGCCAAGAAAAAAAGTTCTATAGCACAGCAGAGCACAATGTGTTTGAATATTTGAAGTTTGCACTTTCATGTATTATAATGAAGAGCAAAAGTAAAAAGCTGTCAAGAAAATTCTTCCTTGGCAACTTAAATATGCTTTCTCACACTTGGGTGATCTGAGAGTACATGCACACATTGTAATCAGCTTTACATTAATAACAATGAAATGTCCATTGCTATGAAGGAAAGTCATGAGGGGGATTTTTAGATAAATTTGGGACAACTTGCAAAGATAACCTGGAAGTCAGAATGAGTAATATCTAAGTGGGACATATTTCAAGAGTAATATTTCTCTTGAAGTTTTCCTGGAATGCTTATTGCTCAGTGGATAGGATCAGCCTCTGGAGGAAAGGAAGAAGTAACATCTCACAAAATTCCTTTATCACTTCTCTCCAGCACACCACAGATGGCTGTTTCATCTTATATGTTGTTTAATGCTAATATCTGCAGTGAATTTACAGGTCCCTGACCCAACTCTGCAGCTGCAGTGCTGAATTGGTACCCATGGAAGCTCTACCTCAAAATTAAGAGAAAATTCTGCACAGAAAAATATCACTGAGCATTTTTGGACAACAGCAGCTAGTGCAGAATGATGATTTTGAAGGAAACGATGATGTTATTTTAAGGGAAAAGAATACCATATGTTAATCTCAACAAAATCATGTGAAAAAATTCATGAGTCACCAATAAATGTCATCATTGGATGGTGGTATCTGGAAAGGTCCTCCTGAATTACTTGTCCTAACACAGCCAAAGTTTATTGGGTGCTTGACTGATAAGTAAAATAGACATTGCTTGTCCCAGGGAGAAGAATGTGGACATGGGAGAAGTAGAAGACAAACAAAGGCTGAAAGTGGAGGCAGGGAAGCCAAGAACATTCCTTTGGCTAGTTAATTTTCCAAAGTATGCTTCATACGGGTTCTAACTTATAAGAATATATGCATTATGGTTTAGGATAATTATTTCACAGTGTAACTTACAAGATCCCATGGGATGCCAATTAACATGTTATATCTAAGTCTGCTGACTTTCTGCTGTAATTCTGTAGCAAAACACAGTGAAAGGGTAGATAGGCTTATCTGCACATCTGCAGCTAGAACCCAATATCTTTGCTTTACAGTTATGAGTAAGAATCTCACCTACTTACTTACTCCCAAGGCTGCCTGGGAAATGATTAGAACGGAATGTCAGCTGTACAGGGCTCTTATGGGAATGTGTGTATCAGCTACAGAATTGACTTTGTAAGATGGAGGAGGTGAACTGAAGCTGTTACCAGTCTGTGAGAAGAGAGGTGCCAAAAGCCTCCCAGTACTTGAAACCTCTCCTATTGTCTTCTTTTCCTTTACTTGTGTGGATTGAAAAAAAAAAAAAAAGAAAAAAAGAGTAATCCAGAAATCTTTTGCTAGTTTTGTAATATCCTCATTTTACAGAGGCATAAGCTTTCCTCTCTACCTAATATCAAAAAATGCAGAAAAGTCAGTAAGTTCAGGCATGTTTGTTATCAGATCTAGTGCCTCAGCCATCTGTCTCAACAATTCCTGAAACTGCTGATAGTTGTCTGGCAGAGATTATAACCACTGTCACTGATTCCTGAGAAGACACTGAAGAAGTCAGGCTAATATTAATTTCTTAACATATTCTTGCCCTTGTCATCTATCTCTATCTAGCAGCCCAGAATGGCTTAAACTGGGGTTATGGTTCTAGTTCTGTAGGGGAAATGGCATGAAAAGATAAGAACTTGATTTTGTAGGAGATGAACAATAATAGCACTCACAATTTTCAGCTAACAGACTGACTTAACTTCACACATCCACAGAAGACAACTGTGAACACAGGCAGAATTAGAGACATGGAGCAGGAGACAACACTGTGGTACAAATCTTTTACAGCCAGAACAGAAATTTAGACCACGTCAGGAACTGTAACAATATCTGTGGGCTCTGCAGGAGACTCAGTAGGGCTGCACTGAATTTACCTCTCAGCATATCATAGGAGCTGGATTTCCAAAAGCACTGCTGGAGTGAAGCGCTGACTGATCAGTGAGTCCCACAGAGGCAGCCAGTGGAGAACAGGGAGCAGTGGAGTTTTTCTCTGAGACTTAAATATTTGCATTTGGCCAGGAGCTACAGCCCAGGAGCTTTCCTGATGGTAGATAGCTATTGCTATTCCTTCTGGGTGCAACTGAATGATTTCTTTAAAAGAAAGTTGTGTCACGAAACTGTAGTGACGGCTGTTTCCCAGGGATGGGTGCTGATTTTGCACTACACCTCTCCACAATGACAATTTGTTTCCCACGAGTTCTACCAGCCAATAGAGCCTAGGAGCATGTTTTGACACCTTGTATCTCTTGCATACTCTATGGACAGTTCTCTCACCAGGACATGAATTTGGATCCCTCCCTCCTACCCAGATGCTTATTTTTCCAGAAGCTCTGCCACTTTTTAGTTTGACTGAATTTAGACAATGAGTTTTTAAGTTATGTGAGTTGAGGGGGCGGGTAGGAAAGATTTAGAGAAAGGAATAACCTTATGGCCCATTAAGCCTGGTGTTTTTAAGAAGGCAGGCAAAAAAAAAAAAAAAAAAAAAAAAAAAAAAAAAAAAAAAAAAAATTAAATTAGCAAGGGCAGCAATGACTGCCTTAGTTTTTATAGCTTGAAAACCTAATGATGAAACACCCTCCCAGGAAGCAGGAAACAAGCCCAGCCAATGTGGTTTCAAATCTGCATCTTTCATGATCAGGGAGATTTCACCTAATTATCAAATTATTTACTTACGGAGAAAGGCTTTGGTGACCTCTATGCTTATGATATGCCAAGGAAGCAGCTTTGGAGACAGACCTATTGTTAGACTATGAACTTGTGCCAATATTTCAAAGAAACACAAAGTTTAGCACCTGAATCCAATTTTCAGCAGCTACCTGAGTGGGTTGATTGTGAGCCCTTAACAGTTCCCATATGAAGGCTTCAGTGAATCAGAACATCTGTACATGAGGCTAGATATTTAAATGTCTAAATACATATTTACATGAATACAGTCTACAGTGCCAATTTTTAAGTGTTTTGACTTGAACTAACTTCCTAACAGATGGTTATTCTGAATCTATCTTCATTTATTTATGGCTGTTTATGTTTTTACAGATATAATAAATGATCCAAAGCTTATTCCTTGTCTGTTTATTTATATTTTAATAACAGTTAAAGATATTATTGTACTGCAAAATTTATGCAAATTATATAAAGATGGTCTTTCTGTGTTCTACTTACATGAGATCCCTCTGAATATTCCAGGAAAAACTTCTATGACCATAAGGCAAAGTGAACAAGCATAAATGAGATGTTAGAATCATCTATATTATTGTAAGCTTAGGTGAGATGTTGTCATAAAATAAACAACCCCCAAAATATATGAAATCAAAAAAAGAGAAGAAACTATAGAAAGATAAAGAAAATATTTAAGTACATGCATGAGAAGCTTTGGAAAGTTGATTTCAACAAAATTCATGCAAATTTTCTCAATAAGATAAAGCTCATGGTACATAAAATGATGGTTTTGTAAGCAGATATAGACCTGACTCAGGAAACTGTAATGAAAATGTGTAAGTGATTGCAAAATCAGGACTAAAGTGTGTTTATTTATATCAAAGCATTTCCTAACTAGAGAAGCAAGCATATACAAGGTATTAAGAAATGAAAGGTATAATACTGCTGCCAGCTACAGTCATGCCTCACCATGTAAATCACTGAGTTTCAGAAGAGTAAATGAGAGAGGGAGTTAGTTTTTCTCTGCCCACTACAGTGATTAATTAGCTCATTTTCAATAAGAAAAGTACTAGCTATGTTGTTATCTTGTAGCTTTTTTTTCATATTTTCAATAACACCAGAAAACAGCAGCTATCCATTACCTGTTTAAAAGCAAAAGGCACATGTGAACACGAAACACCGTGAGACTTTGGTAAAAAATGTCATGAGAAAGAAAATTCCTCAACTTTGAAGTTGTATTTGTTTATATGTATGTTTTAATATCCAGGGAAAGCAAAGCTTCCTGTAATCATTTTCTTACATTACTATGACATGCATTTTTAATGCATGGTTTTAACTACAATTGTTTGAAGAAGGTTCAGAAGATATTAGAGTTGCCAACTTCCATTATACAACGTTACATTCACTGTACCACTGTACCACTGCATTTGTATCAAGAAATCAGGTCTGGAAGGAAAGACAAGGAAATTTTCCCACTGAATGATAAAGTTGGTTTATTTCCATAAGCCAAATAAATTTTTCAGGAAACATAAACTCAAAAAATTATTGATGTAGAATGGTTTTTATCGCATCAGCTGCAGAACTCCACTGGAGAAAACAGAAAGGAGAAGCCTTTAGGCCACATTTTGTGTGACCTAATTCTTTCAAGGGTACGTTTCTGCAAATTTTTAGGAAGTGACAATGCAAATGAACAACAGTTCCCACTGTGATGTTTTCATGGAATCTCTTCATAACCTCCAAACAGCAGACTTTGCACCAACACTACAGTAGTACATTGTTGTAGAGCTTAATTACTTTTGGATGTAAATGAGCAGAAAAACAATTATCACACACCCAGCAGAAGAAATGGTTATGCTTCTATAAATTTCTGGTATTCTACTACTGTGATTGTCAATTTAAAGTTTCAGTCTCTGTGCTGCTGCCAGGTAATGATTAGTCTACTACATTTTGGTGAAATTGCACTCCAGTCAAGGGAAATGAAGTAAAAAGATGAGGGAAAAAAGAAACTAATATTGTGGAAGTCTAATTAGAGTAGCAGGGCCAGTGCTGGACTTAGCTGAGATGAGGTTGACTTTCTACTAAACTCAATTCACTGAATTCACTGAGAGCAAGATCAAATGTCATGATTTCATTTTCATGGGTGATGTGTTAATAGGAGTGGGATTAACTTCTTCTTCATGTAGTGATCTTTTTTACATTAATGCAAATCAGAGTGCAATCATTCTTTCCTTTGCAAGTACAGTTCTAAAATCTGCCACTTTACTTTCAGAAGGATTAGTGCCATGCAGCTTATTTTGAAGGAAATCACATTGTTTCAACAAAGAAAAAAAAAATCATTCTATTGACTTCAGCATCATCAGCAATATCTTCCAGAAATACATTTTAATAGCTTCCTATGTCAGACAACCATTTCTTACTTACATGGTTTTAATTCATGTTGTTTTGTTTCTAAATGAGTACTTGCAGTAAGTGAATGTGCTTTCATTTAGCAGCTTAAGTTCTCAATTTAAACAACTAAAGATTGCATTTGAGCCACAGATGATACAAACTGCTAATAAAATTCTTTTTAAATGAACATAATTGGATTTTAGCTCAAAAAAGTTATACCCCTCCAAAAGGCCCTCCCAAACCCCAGAAAACTGCAAGCCAAAACCCCTCCTCCAACCAATACCCTGATATTAAACTCTGTGTTTCTTCCCTAGAACATTGATGTATCATATTATTTCACTTCTCCTTGAAAAGTGTTAATGGGCATTAACCACAATTTTACTAGCTATACATGCTGAAATACTTCAGGGTTCCTGATACTATGTCACACTTGGTACAACAAGTATTGATAATAAAACCTGCTTGGATGCCAATAAATATATATTGTGGAGAAATATTACATATAAATCTTCATCTTTACATCTACAATTATTTAATACAGAAAGATCCAAACCATATATAATCTAGATTAGGCAGAATAGCATTTTAAATGAAAAAGGTCAGATGCATGTACTACACATTTTTCATTTTAGATTGTCCACAAAGTCTACTCACAGACCTTTGAAATTGATGGCAAATGTGAGTGTTTATTCAGCTGGAACTTTAAATACTTCATCTATAATGCATATGTTCCCTGAAATAGTTTAAATTGTCTACTACAAATGAATACTGGGATGTTGTGCACACATCTCAAATATTCTATATAGCAGATTAAAAATGTGATATGGACATCAATTCCCTAATGTTTCATAATGTCTATTCAATAGTAAAAGAAATCAATAGGATTTTGTATTTGATTTTTTAAAAGAACCATAATGCTCCACTTCTTACACGAATATAAGGAAAATCTAAGGAATGCATACTGTATTTATATTTTTTCTTTCTTTTTAAATGTTCTGAGGATTTTCTCAAAAATTATTTTGAGAAACATCTTTATAAATACCTCTATTGGCAGGATTATTTTCATTGGGGAATAACTTTGATAGTCCAAAATCTCTGAAGTGTCAATCATCCATCATGTTGTTTATTTATCTCAAAAATGTTATCAGCTTTCACCTGTCCCAGTGTCTCATGTGAATCAGCTCTTAAAATACAAAGTTGTACAAATTCACATTCTATCAAGATAGAAAATAACAAGAAGAGACCATTGAGTTAAATTTTGCTAAATCTATCATCTTCCAGCCTATCACCTTATACTGATGGATTCTTACGTTAGCTAGAGCACCAAAGCAGTTCACTTGGATAGCTTGGCATTCAATAATAGAATGATTGAATAGTTAAAAATTTTGTAAAATGCCTTTTCCCACCTGAGGTTGACTACAAAGCTGTACCTGAGCCTGTTGTCTTATGATTACGTTCTGGTTTTTTCATTGAAAACTGCCTGAATGAAATTTGTATTACTTCAACAGAAGTACAACGAACACTGACTGTTGTTATCCTTCAAAATTGTGAGGCCAAAGATGTGGTCTCTATCTGTGAAAGTCCTGTAAGAAATGTTTTTCCCCATGTGCTGCAGAATATATTTATACATGAGGAGACTGCCATCCACAGTTGTTCTGTTTTGTACTAATCAGGAATTTATCAATCTGAAAAACGAAGCTCATGGGAGCAGAAGATAGGATAATTCAATAAACAGATCAAAAGATTTCAGATTCCCTGTCAGAGGACATTAGATTGACCACAATTTTCTCAGCCTTCAGAACAAAGCTGAAAACTCACTTCAAATTAGTATCCTCATTGTCACCATAAAAAACAGCTACGAAGAAGAAAATTGGACATGGATCATGGTGGAAAGGGTGAGGTTACAAGTAAATGAGATTGCTGAACTGTTGTGAGTCTAATTAATTTTTCGAAAATACTGAAATCATATGATAGGTAACATTAAGATAGGTGAGAAATACTTTACCTTGGAAAAGTATTTAATGTTGGGAAATGTTGGTTAAATAGAAAATCAGATAGGAGAGTGGTGTGTTGTTTTGGGTTTTTTTCAAATTAGCAATTAAATAATCACATTAACTAATAAATTCTTTGTGGCTTTTACCATAATCACAATTGATTCATTATTTGCAATGATTTTTACAAAGGAAAATGGTTTAAGTTAAGCAAATGTGTTATTTAAAATGCAAGTATATGGTACTTTGTAATAAGGTATGGATTATAACTGTGTAATTGACTCACTTTCAGTTAAAAAGCTTTAAATAAAGATGGGTGTATATTGAACTGTTGCATTTTAGTGCATTTCTGGTGGCAAATCAAGAGATCCCTCTTGAACTGTTACACCAAGGGTGTGGGGCTGTGTGTTGAAGTGTCCGTAATCAGCACATTGATCTGTCCCTAACAGGTGTTACCTCAAAAACATTAGGACAAAATTTTAGATTACTTTTCCATAAAATTTAAGTACAACTACCCTAAGATAATTTTTGGAGTGACAAGCACTTATATGAGCTGAATATCTGCCAATTCTATTTATTTACATAAGAAAAAGTGTTTTTCCCAAAGACAAATCAGTTCATAAGTTTCTGAAACAACCACAAAAAAATCATCGTACCATCTTAAAAGCACCTAGCAAAACATACTTGGAATGTTTGGAAATATAACATAGACCCTAAAGAATAATTTATAAATCAGCATTAAAGTCCAATATTCACCCCAGGTTTATTGACCTAGCAGGAAATAAGTGCTATTTAAATCTTAAAATTCCTAGCACACAGAATTGAGTTTGGTTTCAGGAAGAAGAAGAGTAATACAGTGAGGGAAAGATGAGTTTTTTTGACCTCTAGATCATGATGTCAATGAATAGCATGTGACAGAGCACATAATTTGATATCATGAGCTTTCAGTGCTGGAGATCATTCCTTGGAGTTGTTTTATTTACAATATTGCCATTAGACCTACATCATCACAGCCCATGTAAACAGGGAAATGGCAAGACCACAGTCTTTAGTATGTCTATAAATAACAAAAAATCATCCATGAAGGTGAAGTAAATGACTAAGGAAGAGATATTTGCCTACTCCTACTATGTAAGGTCAAACTCACTTCATCAATATAGATGCTGTTTTAATTGAGGTACAAGTAGATCTGCAAACAGAATCTAAGATAAGGCATCTACAATTTTAAGCAGAAATAACAGTAGTATAATGTAGATAATATTAAATACTTAGCAAATTTACCTTAGTGGAGTTTACAAATTTGGATCTAATTATAAAATGCAGCGATTTCAATCACCATTTGTTGTACTCCAGCTATACATTGTGACTATCCTTTTGCACAATCTTAACACCATTTGTTCATTATGTTTTATTTATTAAAAAAACCAAATAATCTATGTTTTATTTTTCAGAGAAATATTTTATTACAAATAATAAACCAGAAAAAAGCACTCAAAATTATTCTACTTCATACAAAATGTTATAAGCTTCAGTATGTATTTTAAATTGTCCTGAAGAATTGGATATGTGGGGTTTTTAGTTTGGTACCCACCATTGCTTCATGCTGAACAATTAAACTGGTCAAATACCTGTTTCTCTATGAATGATGAATGAAAAACATACAGTTGACATGGTTGTTAAATGTCATTGAATTTAGCACATATGCTAGGAATGAAATCCCACTTCTTCTAAATTTGTAGATCACAGGTTGCATTAAGTGGAGCGTAACTGTCACACAGTGTTTGGATTTTGTATCATTACATCTCAATAACCTCTTATAATTTCATCATTATAGCATATCCTCTAAGATTCTAAATAAGTTTTGGGTTTTTTTCTCATTTTTAAGTTTTGTGAATGTTTTATTTTTATCATATTATTTAATTATTTCCATATTTCCACGATTGATTAGAATAGGGATTTGAACAAATAAAATAAATAGACTTTGCTGGCTGCAAACAATTGATCGAATAGAAAGAAATGAAAATCAAAACATAAACCCAGGTATGAAAGACTCTGAGCATCAGTGAACATTGGCTGCTTACCTGATTTCCAATATGGGCTCTCATGGGCTTCAGTAGAACCCTGAATCCACCAGGGACGTTTTCTGATGAATATCCTGAGTACCACTCCCAGGCTTCATTTATAAATAAGAACCCACCATAACCTCTCTTTTCTCCTGTCTTTCAGGTGTGTTTCTGGTATACTTAGATATTTATGTCAGGAGCCATTTACTTTATGGCTTGCTAGCTCTAGTAGTAAGTTCCTATTTATGTCTTAAATAGCATAAGTTTTTTATGTACATTAGTTTTTCAGTAAGCCACACTAACACAGAAATACAGTTTAAAATATGCTTTCAAATGACAAACTACTAATTAACATATAAGGTAAGTGGGCATGGCTGCAGTATGTGGTGTCAGTCATTAAAAAAATTTTTTGTCTTTGCTATTTAGAAACTGATGTGTTGAGCTATAGATCTTGATACACATATTAACTTTTACAGTTCTTGGTGATATTAATACCAGATATTTACATATATATAAAACCTCTAGGATTGTTGGTAGTAGCATAGAAATAAATAAGATGTAGAAAAAAACGTTCAAACAAGAAGCCTGATAAGGCACAGGGTCTTCTCTAAACTCAGTCAGAGAAAAAATAATCTTTAAGTATTTTTCTCTTTCCACATAAGCTCTGGAGGTTAATAAAACACATAAAATTGAGGCAGTAGTATGACTGCTCAACTAACCCTGAAGTTTTCCAAAAGATATAAGACAAAGATCATCTAAACTTATTTCACAACTACAGTCACCCACATGATGAAATCATTGGCCTGTACAAAAAGTTAAATCAGCTTCTGGATGAAGAAAAAGTATATTTCAACAATATTACCAGGTAACTTTTAGACTTAAATTGGTATGAAGACAAAGATAAGAGAAGATAGCATGGAGAGTTGACACACATTAACTGGATTTTCACTCCATCACATGAGAGTTGGAAGTCAAAGTGTACGATTGTTTTCTGGTGTTTTGTCCATTTGTCCACAGTACAAGATCACCATGGAATTTTCTCCAATTAATTGTAATTTATAGCTGTATTCAAATAGTCTGGAACTGTACTAGAACCTGTAAAATGAGAAAGTTCCAATGCCCATGTAGAAAGGTAAAGGTGCATGATACTTCTACATTTATCTCCATTCCATGGTAAGCAGCATTTAACCTTTCCAAGAACCGAAATCACAAATGAAACAAGAAATGCAAGTAAAAAGGACAAATAGTTCTTCCTTCCTCACAAATAACAGTAAAATGAAAGCATAGAAAGAAATTGGAAGGAAATGCTGTGTGACAGGTCTTCTGGAAGTTTTCAGGAAGCATGAAGATTATGTACATTTAAGAGGATAAAAAATCAGATTTCACTTAAACACAACTGATATACATTTCAGTTAATTAAGATTATTATTATGATGTCAGTAGATAAATCTCTTTTGTTTCTTGCAGTGGCCTTCTGCCACTCTCAGTTTATTTCTTTCAGGAAACAAAGGGGCTCACTTATGGAAATAAACTTGGTATGGGCAGACATGAACTACCTTTCTGCTGGCTTATGTTGCAGATTTCTAATGCATTAGTTTCTGACAACAATGACTCAGTTTGCAGAATGAATTCTGTCCACTGGAAGAATTGTACAAGGTACATATACAGTTATCAAAAATTATTCTCTGAACCTTCCCACAAAAAGGCTGAAGAAATGTAGAAGCAAGTAAGCAAGATAAGCAAATAATTACCAGGGACAACAAAAAATTCCATATCTTCTTGCTGGAATATACTCACAAGTAGCTTATCTTTCCATTTCTCATGTCTTCATCTCTGCCACTTCATTCAGAAGAAAAGGGAGGAATTGGTAGGCTTTAGTCATTGCAGAACAATCAGCCAAGCATCAGAAAGGTTCCTCTCTGGACTTTTCCATCCATTCCCAAGCTGCTAATCTATCTGAAGCTTAATTGGAACTCCTTTCTACTTTGCAAAATTACAGTTCCATTTCTCTTTCTAAAAAGACTCACTTACACTTGGTATTGGGTAAATATCCAAAACAACACAAAACTTTGAACTTCTGAATGTTCACAGCCTACCCAGGCAAGTGCTGGTCACTCCTGTTTATAAAATTTCTCAGTCTTCAGTCTACAAAATGCAGCTAAGCACTAAGTTTGATAGCAAGCTTTTCATCAGACAAGAGTTAAATCAATTAAATCTGAAACAATTCATCGTTAAGGGACATCATTGTAATTTTCCAGTGTGAAGTCAATTGGAATGATAAGAGAGTGATTTTGTGCTAAATAAGAGATAACATTGTCATGCTTACTTTAAAATTTGTATCCAAATTAAGGGACAGGGGACAAAATAGAAGGCAAACCTAATTTCAGACCCGAGTCTCCAACTTCAGGAAACCAGTTAATATACTTAAATCCATCCTAGCTTAAGAAATATAGTTGATTATGTTCTATCTATAATCCAATGCTTATGCTCATTATGTGACGTTTACCTAAATTCATTACCATGAGTAACAGTTCTTCAAGTCACTGCTGGAAGATCCTCTATCCAAACCTCAGAAATACATTACCAAATCGAAAACTAAGTGTACAGGGTTTAAATACTCCTTTTCATTCAGGATCATTTACCTTTTGCACAATTCTTTTCTGTTATATACAAATAAATATGTTGATTCTCAGTGACCTGAAATGGGGAATGGTATGGAATGCAGTGATATGGTGTGAATAATAGATTAGTAAACAAAGATGGTGTAGCTTATTTAGGTTCCTCTTGTAAACAGGCCAGCCATGAGTTTATCAGGCAGGGACTACACTGGGCTGGGTTATCACACATGGGTAATGTGCCACATTCTTCTCATGCCACACTGTCGCATTCCTCTCTGCCTGGATGTAATCTCACAGGCTCCCAGCCTTGACACAGAGTGCAACAAGAGCAAAGTTACATGATCCTTTCTATTAAAGCATCTTCTGGGAGATACTGCTAAGGCTAATTGATTAGTCAGGAATTTTTGGGATGAGCTATGACCCTGCTAAACAGAAAAGGAAGTGCTAAATGCTACAGAGCCCAAGTTTTTCCCTTTTTCACGGTAATATAAAACTTTTTGTATTATCTAGAAGATCCATGTTAATTTGACCAAAACCTTGGAATATAATGTAACTCCAAATTCTGAATTAATCTCTGATTTAAACAAAGAAAATTGAAATCTGAACAGTCTCTCCAATTGTTGGCTGTAAATAGAAATGGAATAAAATCAGATCCCCATCTACTGCTCATGCTCAGAGGTGCTGAGGGAAATTAGAAAGGCATTTCTGCATTGGCAGTTTCACTCAAAATGGTGAATGAGTGAATTGAGAAACAATACTAAAGATTTGAAACAAAATAAGAAAACAGACACTTTGGTGTTTCTGTTTGTCTAGAAAGTATTTTGCCTCCCCTAAGATATTATTTTAATCAGATTTATATTTTTCTATTATGAAGACACCCAAGACTGACTCCACAATATTTTATAAAATAAGTGATTCCATTCTACTGAGTTAGATAGAACATTATCCAGGAATAAATATTTATGCAATTAGACATGTTAATTTTGTGCAAGGCAATGCTCTAACCAAAGGCAAACAAAATGAAATCACAGAAATTAACTTAAACAAAAGTGAACATGAATTTGGAAAGCAGCGCATTTTTTGATAATAAAGTTTACTCACACAGTGATGTGTGAACTCATTTTCATAGACAATTATTCTTTAATATTTTTCTGCCAAGTAAAAATAAATGATGATTTAACATTTACAACAAAGTTCTGACAAAAGCTTGTGTGAAAACAAGAAGGATCAGTGTACAGGAAGGGGCAGGAAGAATTTAACTCTGTTCTTTCACAACTTATGTATTTTTCACTTATAATTTTGTAAAAGCTCAAAAATCTCTAGCCACTTTTGGAATTCCAGGCATAGATTGTCTATTTAGACTGTATATCTACATTTTAAATATTCATACCATCTTCAGCACATCACTATATGAAATGATTC
This sequence comes from Zosterops lateralis, assembly GCF_965231275.1. NCBI lineage: Eukaryota > Metazoa > Chordata > Aves > Passeriformes > Zosteropidae > Zosterops > Zosterops lateralis. The sequence continues at coordinate 37,558,146 of NC_139764.1, read as the reverse complement.
ATCCATTTCCTGATACTGAGCCAAGGAAACAGGTTGGTTTCTATTAATAGAAGACTCATTGTAAAGAAAGGAAACGCTAAGAAAACTAAAGACACTAAATAAACAGCACTTAGAATTGTGGTCTACGAGTTACAGTATGAAGTTCTCCATAATCATTATTGCAAGGAGAGGCTTGTACTATAACAGTCCAGAAAAAACCTCCATTATCCTATTCTCTTACTTTATGATTTCTTTAAAAATCTTAAGATCTCTAAAAATTAAAAAGGCTATTGAAGTGATCACTTTTTTTTTTTTTTTTTTTTAATCATACCATGGGGGAAAGTAAATTTTTGCCAGGACCACATAAGATTTTTTGATCTTTACCTGATACAGTGGAATAATGCAAATAATAGAACAAAGCTAGCTTCTATTAGAAGCTTTGGCTCTCATTAAGAAAGAATCAAATATTCAGACACAATGAAAAATATTTTGGCTGGAAAGTTACTTATGTCTGAAAAAATTCACATCAAAAAAGAACTAGATATGTTTTTTAGAAATAAATTATATATTTTGAGGTTTTAAATAAAAATGGAATGATAAGTTCAAAAATATTGATTGTTCAGGACATAATTTCTAATGTAAATATAAATACGGGAGTTTTCTGTTAGAGAATCAATCCTTGATTATTTTCTTCCAACCGAAAACACCAAACTAGAAAAACTTAAAAATTTCCAATGACTACAAAATAGTTTTTGTCAGAATCATAGAATTACTTGGGCTGGAAGGGTTCCTTAAAGACCCTCTGGTTCCAACTTCCCTGCCATAGGCAAGGTTTTTATTTAACTCCACTAGGCCAAGTTGTTCAAAACCCCATCCAGCCTGGCCTTGAACACTTCCAGATTTTTCTGGGCAACCTGTTTCAATGCTTCACCATCCTCACAGGGAAGAATTTCTTTCTAATATCCAATCTAAACACACTCCCTTGTAGTTTACAGTCATTCCCTCTTGTCCTATGTGCAAGGAAAATACTATTTAGGCAAAAACCCCTAATTTTTAAAATTCAAATCTAACTCTGGTTACATTTCTACAGTTCTGATTTGCAAAAATTTGTTTATATACACAAAACTACTCACACAGCTGAGTGCAGTCAAGAGGCAGGGAACTACTCACAAGTAGTTACATTTATATACACTTATGTTTATATTTGTATGTGTTTCCAAAAACAAGGAGTTCCTTTGGAACTTGGTCATGCAGTGATAAAGCAATGCAGGTATTAAAAGATCATAATTAAAATTTTAATGTAGAGCATTTGTTATAAAGCATGTAAAAGAGACAAATCTCAGCCAACCACCCTTCTTTTGAAAATGCAAAAAATGTATTATCTCTTCCTCATGAGTAGGCTGTTACCAAAAAAAAATAGGGAATGCTGAATCTGAGTTGACATAGTAAAAGCTCCAGATTTCTCAACCACGGAAAAGCACATTATTGCCATTTTTATTTCTGTAGAAAGCATAATAATGGAAGAAGAAAAAAACCTTTAGCCTTATCTTCAAATATAAATTTAACATTCTGTTTTCTGTTTTGTCTTATTCTCATTTCTGTATTGTCAGATATAGTAATGAATTTCTTTCTCCTGTCTGCCAAAGTCCCCTAGAAAACATTTCTAATACACCAGCATGTAAACTAATCCTGGAACTTGATGTATTTTTGAATGTTTCATTCTGGAGTTCTAGCTTTAGAATTATGTATTAATTTACTTATTTTAAATGTGTTGAAATTTTTTGTTTCATCATAGTTACCAAATACAATTGTACAGTAGATATTCCTAAATAAAAACCCCAAAATCAGAGTTGGTAATCAAACTAATACTAATGCTAGGAACTTTGAGACATGTACAGGTTACAAATCATAAAGCACAATATTTATTTTGAGCTAGAAAGATACTCACTTTCTGAGTTTCAAAACTCACACAGATATGAATTCTATAATGAAAATTTTCAAGTTTGCAAAATGATCAGAGAGAGCTGTTATCTCAATTCTGAATTTATTTTTGATACAGTTTGTACGCAAGCTGCTTCATTTTTGATAAAACTGTACCATGCTGTATTGTTATACAAATATATTCAATGGGTTATCAGGAAACGTATCACAGCACAAAGGCCTGAGGTATCAAAATGTAGGTAAAGGAGCAAAGGAAAGTCAGTAAAGGAGAAAGAGACACAGGAGTTTTATCAATGTACAGGAGTTAGATTAGTGATCCACATAATCTCATGTGAGAATAACAGTAAAATCTCAGGAAATTGGAATATATAATGAAAAAAAAAGTCCTTCTAGAATTTAGGATGTTTTAGGTCAAATACAGGCCCTGGAAAAGATGTAATTTCAGATATTTTTGTGTTTACTGGCTGAAATTACCCTTTTGGTTTTCCAGTTGCTGATAACCTTTTTGCCTCTTTATAATCACTCCTGAATTATTCCCTAGGGAAATTTGTGTATACTGGGGGGAAAGGAAATCAATGTCAATGGATATAAGTTTCTTCTACCATGTACAAGTATTTTCCACATTATTAGATTTTTGAGTAATTTTCTGAAATTTGGAATTCACCTACAATTACCAAAGCTGAATTTTGAACCAAATTAGTTTAGTTCTTAGCATTTCTCCTTAGAATTTGATTTGCACATTGTCAAAGCCACTGGAAGGCAAACACAAAGGCTAACATTAGCCTAAGGTTAGTCGCAGTCTCTTCAACATTTATAGTACAGGAAGAGGTCAGATTCCTCCTGAGGTGAATCAAAATGACTAAAATTAGATTCTTGTTTGGAACTGACTCCTAGAGAAACTTTCTACTCACAAATGAGTAGAGTAATTCTATGGAAACAACCCTCCTTAGCATAATTGCTAACCTTTTGACACTCTTTGATACTCCTTTCTCCTTCTTCCCTTGTTAAATTCTCTCTTATTCTGGATGCATTTTAATACCATGTTAGGCAGGACTTTTTGTCTTTGTGTGTGTGTGTGTGTGTGTATGCGCAATGTTAAAAAATCCAATATTTTTAGTACTTCGTAAATTTTATATTTTGGGGCCCTAGAGTTGGAGGAACATGTGATATTTTTTACCCTCTGTCCTGGAAACATTTCTTCCTGTCATTTTCTCTATGCATCTCATATGTTTGATGGTGAATTCAGCTCAGAAAGCTAGCAGAAATACCAACCATACTTTGTTGTTAGACTAATTTTCAGACAAAATACTTCATTGAGCTAAAGGAAGCAGCAGGGCCCTTTGGCCAGGAGGGAAGGCGAGAAAGTGGCTGCCTTTTCCAGCAGTGGGAAACACAATAGTCACTCTGTGACTATGGTCAGACACTCTATTCCACCTGCTGGAACAGATCCTGTCACTTGTTTAAGAAGTCACCATGTAAAATTACCAACCCTGGAGAATTATCATTGCTTGACCTATCCTCTCAGGTTCTCTATATTTTCTTTAACCATCCATATATAATTTTGCCAAAATTAGCGGGAGTCAAATGTAATGAGGAAAACCTTTTTTGGAATAAGCTTTTGATATGAAACACAAATTTTTTTATATATAGGCCAAATTATGTGCTGAAAGGTAGCAATGATTCAAATAGCACATTATAATTTTGTGAGAGACACCTACAGTCATCAACATAATGAGCTTTCTCTTTCTTTGATTTTTAAAAGCAAAGTAGTTTTTATATTTATTGAATCACAAATTGTGTTATTTGAACCACAAAGTACTATTTATATGTATTGAACCTGGGTAGCCCCAGTTTCAAACTATTCCTTCTCTCCCCCCTTCTCAATCATCTAGATACTGGCACCAGGATGGACCTCCATCTATGAAAACTAACAAATATAGACCCTGGTGCAGCAGAATTCTACTTCTGTTCACAGCTGTCCATGGTATTAGCAAATCTTAAAAAAATCTACCAGTAAAAAAAAAAGTATATCTACAGTCATAGTTACTGCTGTGTCACATTGCCCTGAGGATGTTTACATGATCACACATACAGGAGTGACTGTAGTCTTTCTTGCACCCTCCCCACCCCCCAAAAAGGTCTGCCTTAAAAAAAATCAGTAGGTGTTCTGATAATGAAATGGATGCATGAAACCAAGGCATTACATTCCTGAATATGCTTGCTATTCATGCTTCCTTTTTTAAAGATAATACATGAGCAATATTATGTTGCTTGTGAATAGGAACAGCAGCAAAAATATGTACTTCTAATTGCAGTGAGTAAAAATTACAGTAAAGGAATGATTTATGGAAGAATAAGCTCATTTGCCTCTGAATCATTCTTGTCAAACAAATTCTATTATGAGCACTTTCGTCACAGCCGCTTGTTTTTCTTGTGGGGTCCATTTCCCCCGGACCTTCCCCACAAGTTGCTATTCAGGAAATCTGTGGTTTGCTTAAGACAGGATTAACACCTACATTTAATCTATAGAAAAAAAAAAGAGATGTATGTTACTCTTATGGCCAACTTCATATAGAAAAAATTGTTTACTAATTCCATAAATAATTTATGTTGTAAAATATCTCAATTGATAAAACATGACCAGCTGACCCTCTCTTTTACATGTGGACAGAAGAAATAAAATGTAATATTCTACATGTTGATGAAAACCAGAACGGATAGAAGTAAGACACTGGGCACAGAAGTATTTATAAAATCTAAAGACATTAAGCAGTGAGATTGTCAATTAATTAATAACTAATGAACTGTTATAATCTTCTTTCTCTACTAAGCCAACAGTATACTCCCATGGTCCCTTTTAAATGATTGAATATGAGATGGTGTAAAAGTTGATGCATTTAAGATGGCTTTGATAATGTCAATAAGTGGGTATTCTCCTGCCTTGTTCTATTGCTGTCTAATTCACCGCAATTGTGCTGTGCTTCATTAACTTCCATTTTATTATAAAAGAAAGAGAAATTTATCATAAGCACACATTAAATGGTGTGACTTTAGCTTCCTGCAATGGGCAAAGTAATGATTAAAATATGTGTCTGCAACCTTATGGCCAGTTGGAGGGATGCCACTAATGTTTGAAAAATAATGGTGTTGCGTGACAGTTGTTATGATGGCAGGGGGTGATGTGTCAGTCATTTATTCCCTGTGGTAGAAATTTCATATGAGGAAGCAAAAAAAGCATCATATGAACGGCATTTGCAAGCCTAACTTGTCTTACACTAACCAACTGGCTTTGCTTCCTTTTTGAGAGAGAAAAAAATCAGCATTGATTTGGCCAAAATGAATCTTATTAATTTTTTGAAGGAAGCAGTTTGGATCCTGTGTCCTTTAAGGCAAATTCAGGAGTGAATTTACCTTAAAAGAGAGTGTGGGTATAGAAAGAAGTTCTTCTAAGATTACTTCCCTTTTCATTTTAATTTGCATTTGAAAAAAAAAAATTGTGTTGGACTTCATTATGTATGTCATTTAACATGCACTTTTTGAAGTAGCTGCCACTCAAACTTTTATCATATTTCCAAGAGAGCAAAGGACAGCTATTAATAATATGTGTATGTTGGATTGCCCACAGACAATATTGATAATAAAAATATATGTGTAAAAGTTATTATTCGCAATTTCCACACACAGTATCTACAATGTCTCATGAACTTCACATTGGAATTCTACATATGGAGGAAGAAGAGAAAATTTGTTGAGCCAGGATTTACTCAAAACATATAAAAGAATAAGTCTGTTTAGTGAGTTTAGTGAGTCTCTACACTTGTTAAACAAATAACAATTTCAGGACACATGTCAGCCTAAGAGTTCTTATTTCTCTACAGTACTGTCAAGAGGAGAATGCATCTTCTTCAAAAATATTAATTCATAAGTTAAAAGTCTGAATTTTGAGCCAAAATAAATTTTAAAAACTCAAACAATATTTGACAGAAGGCTAGAGTGAAATAAAGCATAAATTATTTGAACAGTAAAGAATAAGCCAGTCACATTCGTTTATGAAAGTGTCCACCTACAGCTGAAGATTAATGGAACTGATTAGGGCTAGATAATCAAAAAATTCTACAACCAATCCCTACCAATAGTTTTCCAGAAAGATTTTGCAGTCTTCTTCCATAGAAATCATGCATATACTGAACCAAAGATTATATATCATATCTTATTTAACAGTGTCGCAAAATGAATTAATATTAAATATTCATTGGCTTTGGAATGGATTTAGATTTCATTAGATATTGAACTTTTTGTGGGTTAATGGAGCAGGAAAAACAGCAATCACAGTAGTAGGTCCTCATTCTCATAAACTATTATGTAGTTTGGAAAATAAATAATGTGCATTGTTTCTAAACACATAAGGAAATAGATTTACTACATTGACTGAATATTCTACTACATATTAAAAGAAACCACAAGAAAGGAAATAATTAAGAGTAAAAACCTTTAAAGGTCACAGTCTGTTTCTATACAGTCAGTATAGAAAAGAGTGGGTACATTGTAGAAAATACAATTTTAAAAGGGAGAAAACAAAATCAATCTCACTTTTCCCAGGCTTCTTAACCTGGTGTTGTTTTCATCTTGTTGACCAACACAGTTGCAACACATAAACCCCATTATAATCTTCCATCTTGGCACCAATCTTTTCAGTTCTAGTCTGCTTGACAGAAATGGTTCCATTTTCAAGTCAACTCAAAACACAGCTGCTGTCATCTTCCTGGCCTGGAGCTCTGATGTAAATAATCACACCATTTTTGCACACCTTTCTGGCTTGCCATTTCCACCTTATCAGACTCAGAGTTCTGGTTCCGTAACTATAGTTCCTTCCTCCACTCACCCCCTTCACAGTGTATCAGCTTATTCTAATTTCCATGCTACTCACCCTATTGACCAGCTTCAAACATGTTTTATTGATTGCTCCTTATAAACAGTTTTGTATCAAAGGAAACTTATCAAAGCTCTTATATTAGGGAGAGCAAACTGAGAGGCAACAGAGAAGGAGTGCTCAATATCCTCTGCAGTATGAGCTGAAAAAAATCCTGTATCATCCCCAGTGCCAATTCTAGTTGTTCAGTTTCCCTAGAGCAGCTGCTAAACTTACTAACTGTAGCAATCACTGATGTGCGTCAGCCCTCTTCAAAAATCTGTCAATAACTTGGCCAAGTATTTTTTACTAAATAGATTGTTTAATTTCAGTGCAGTAAGGTATTTCAGCAAGGAGCAGCAGCTAAAATTTTTCAAGATGAAAGAGACAATGCATATAAATCCATCTTCAGCCCTCCTAGTTTTGTTCAGATGAGTCAGAAGGCTCCTCAGAGATGTTGCCATTATATTCATCTGAGAGACAGGAAAGGGAATTCCCTCACTTCCATTAAAGCTGGGGTAGAGCTTATGAGAACCTACAGCTGCAGTCACAGAGGAGATCACTGGTTCCTTCAGAAGGTTCTGTGATCACTGAGAATTAAATATATAATTTATATTTATAAATCTCTAATTTATATAATTCCCTTCTGTCCTGCCAACATCTATATCCTTCTACAGACATATCTATCTCAGTACCATTAATGAACAGACTGGAGAAATGCTGGAGAAAATGAGTAGGGAGCAGCACAGATGACCCCAAGCCCTCAGAGAACTGAACACAAGTCTTCTCCGTAAAAGAGGGATGCTCTTACTCCCCTACAGGCAGTCATTACTCAAAAAGCTGTGTGAATGGGTGTATAACTGTGTACAGATTCTGGGAGAATCCTACAATGCACAAACAATTGCTTAAATATGTGAAAGTCATGGGTTTGAATTTAAAAAAAACACACACACACACACACACAAAAAAAAACCCAAACCAAAACAACAACAACAACAAGAAAAAAAGAGAAACAAAAAAACCAAAAAAACCAACACACAAAAAAAAAAACCAAAACAAAAAAAACCCAACTCTGTAACTCTGTTCTTTCTTTGGGACAGAGGGAAGAACTATGAAAGGGAATGTGGAACTGACAAGAAAGCAATTTCTTTCCTAATATAGGTAAACATTAATCTCCTTAGTAAATGGACACAAACAAAAATATCTGGAAAAGTTATTTTTATCATTTGGTAAGTCTAGGAGTGTTGAGAATGTGTCTAACTGAAATATTTCAGATTACTTAACCAAAGCTACTCACACAGCAATCATGTCCTCTTTTGAAAAATTACTTTCATTTCAGCTGCTCATTTTTGATCAAACGATTGCGTCAAAAAAGGGGTTCAGCTTGGGTTCAAGCTGAGGAGCAGCACAGAGGAAATCCTGTGTATTGCTTATAAAACAGCTACTAGAAGCTATAGTAGTCTATTTTAAGCTCTTTAACTGTCAACTGATTCTACTTACTCAGCTTTAAATCTTATTACTTATGGTTCAATTTATGCTGATGATGACCTTTACAATCAAAGAAATTGGAAGACAACAGGTGTTAGGTATGCAAGGATGTATGCCACATCCAAGTTACTGAAAATAGCTATATGAAAACAAGAGCTTTGTTATTTCTTTGTTTGAAAACTGCAAAATGAGACTTATTAATAATAAAGTTTTCACCAAAGATTCTAAAAGCACTTAAAGAATTGTTATTATAAATTATTATTAATGCTAATAAATACCATAGACTTAACCCACTTAATACAAAGATCCTTTCTTTTGAATGCTCATAGATCTTGTTTTGCTTATTTTCAGAACAGACAGGAAATAATGTGTCACTACCCTTATCATATGGACACAAATCAGAATACAAGAAGCTTTGGAAGAGCAAAGTTAAAAGCTATATAAGATCCTGAACTCACCCTGACTACAAACATTTTGAAATCTCTTAAAGATACTGACAGACACTTGAGGAGGGAAAAGAATTTTATCAAGACAATTGTTCAATTAGGTGTGAAAAGATGTTTATCATATTTAAAACCAAAATGTAGAGATGTTATGCAATGTACTATGAAGAAAGCTTGGATGCTGACACAAAAGAATTTAAAAAAACCCCAAACATTTCCTCAGCAGACAGTGGTTAAATTTCTCCCAGCAAGGGAACCATAAATTCAAGAAGACTGGAAATATGCAAACCAAGTAATTTCATTGCTCTAATAGTTCCATTTTAACGGTAGCTTTTTCTCCTGTTAAGTTATCTTTTTTTCTTTCCTATGGTAAACCAGTGAAGGCTGTCAATTAGTTCACAAATAACCTCATCTCAGAACTTCTGGTATTCAGTTAAGATAATTACATGATTGCAGGCAGCCCAGACCTCAAGGGGTTGTTCCCTTCTACAATCCTGGCAAAGGCTTTGGGAGTTCCTGGCTATGCTAAACAAAATTTTAACACACTGCTTACCAGAGATCAAGTGGAGTTATAAACACTGCAGCAGGTTTGCTATTGTAGCAAATTATTACTGCAGATTTAGTTTGCTTTCATTTCAGTTCATAGTAGCCCAATAATACTGTGAAAATCTGAATTCAGAGTGGAAGTCTCCAAAAAACTAGCTGCTTCAAGAACCAAAATAATAAATATTTAAATACTGTATTTAATACAAAGGTCTGGGAGGTAGTTTTAAAGATCAAACTTAATTCCATAACTGATACACAATATGGAGTCAAGACCTTATTGCAAAATAAAAATGTTGGTTTTTTTTTTTTTTTTTTTTTTTTTTTTTTTTTTTTTACTGCTTACAACTTGCTCATGAATACTACTGAGCAGATGTATCTATTTTTATGCTGAGAATGAAAAAAAATATTTTCACATTTGGGAGCATGTTAAAGAAGACGTTGACTCCCTTAAACAGCAAGTAAGCTTGGCTTTGGTTATTGGATGTGAAAATAATTTTTAGCAAAGGCATTAAAAATGGCACTGCTTAAACACAGCATCTAAATATGATGGTATCACATATGATACCACCCATGTGTGTGGTACAAACACAAGTTTACACCAAATTTGTAAGTGATTCTATCACTTCTCACTGTCTTGTACATACCACACCTAACTTCTGAGCTTCAGGTGAAGTACACTTCCTTTCTCACTGTTCCTCTTTTAACTACTAATATTTCTCTTTTCCTTGTCTAAAGAATCAGCTCAAGTGTTGGAGCTAAATATAGCGAATTGTTAAACACTGGCCAAACTCAAAAATTACTTTGTTTTAATGTATTTTTGTATGATGAAAAAGAAAAATATTGGGAAGGTCTCTATTCCAGTATGCCTAGTAATTATGTGAGAGATGACTAAACTATCAACTGTATAAGACTCATTTCAGTTGCAATTTCCAACTCATCACTGAGTTTCCTTTAAATGTTACTTGGATCCTAAATCTATTTGAATATCAAAATAAACAAATCACTGTAATATTTCAGAAATCCTCTATTTTGAGAAGTGAATGAAAAAATAAATTTTAGCTGTCTGAAAAACTTGATATACTCTGAAGGACATATTGGCACCAGAGTATGACTTATTAAAGTGTCACAGTTTAGATCTCTAATTTTAGATATACTTAATTTAATAAGTCTTTTGAGACTGAAGACCATTTCATCAGCAATACTAATTTTCTGTGGTTATAATTTTTAACTGTAGAAAAAATCAGTATTGTCTTGCCTGTTTAAAAGTAATGATAAAATGCAGCCTTAACTGACTCAAAATGACAAAAAAATTCTTAAGCAAGGAGAACTAATTAGAACCTAAAGGTCATTAAGAAATGTCACAGTGATTGTACCTTACTAGTTCCTTCACAGTGTTTTTCTAATTTATTGGAGAAACTTCCACTGAGGTTCTCACCAAGCTGCTATGCACAATTCCAATCTGTAAACATTCTGCACACAGCAATTTGCATTAGTTCCACATAATGTACAGCAGCATTAATTAATAGAGTGGATAGCGTCTGTACATCTGTTAGCTATTAGTCTTTACTCTAATTCATTAGATCTTTATCATTTACCTGAGCAGCCCATCAAGATCAGGCAAAGGAGACCTTGGCTCATGTCATCTGTAGAACAGAACAGTCTGGAATATTAAATTCTCTTGTGTATGCCCAGCTACTTTATACGAACAACGATCTCACAAATTTTGGTTAAGGATTTTGAAATTGCTCTTTTGTGTGAATGAAACATTCAAAAATTATCCAGGTCTAATCTATGCAACTGCTGTGAAGCTATGGTAAATAGCATTTGAGCCAATTCCCTATGTGCTCAGGATCTTTCTGATCTGACTAACTGAACTGCATTCCTGCAATTCCTCCAAGTTGCCTTCAACTTTTGGTCCAACTCAGAGCTGATAAAAATTGTTATTAGAACAATACACTTACACAATCCAGCTGATTGTTGTGCTTATTTTTCACTGGTAACTGTAAGTCACGGATTTAAGTTTAAATGATCTAGTTCTTCTGGTTCAGCATTATCCTTTCTTTTGTGTCCATCTCAGAGGTAATGAAATTTAGACAGAATATAAAGGTTGAAGACATGATGAAAAATGTTATTTCAAAGCAGTGCAACAATCAATGCAACAAATTGCAGTGCATATTGCATATATAAATTTGAAATCACCTCTTCACCCCGCAGGTTTAATGAGTAAGTCCTTTGACAAATAATCTCACTGTCCATCTGGAAAGTGGGGGTGTCACAGATACTTAAATATTTACACCAGTATTACTTTCGGATGAGTTCTACTTACCCTTGTGGAAAGAATCTGATCCTCATTGCAATCCCACTGACCTGAAAAGTTTTCCTAAAGTGTGCAGATTCTCTTAGATTGGGGAAATTTCAGGATTGTCACTACAGATCTTTTTAAAACAGGTAGTGATTGTAAGAAGAGCTTTTAACAAAGAAAATATATTTGATTAATAGACCAGAAAATGAATGATTAGTCATTCTTACTAATTAAGCAGAGATAAATCAATATTTGCAGTGATATATCCAGTAAGGAGCCATGCAACTCTGGTATATCTCTTGGATGAAAACATGAAAACAGATACAACTGGCACAATAAGAGTTTCAGTGTGTTACGCCACTATGCTGAAACTATGAAGAAATGTCTTCTACAGTAAAATTTAACAAGAAGATGTTAAAAAAAAAAAAAAAAGCAATTCAAAATTCATAAATTCTTGGCATCACTTAATGGGTTAAAGGAATAATTTTTACACAGGCTAATAGTATCACAGATACCTACAATGAGCAAGCCTGACTCTTCCCAGAAAAGTGATGCTATCAATGACTTATCTGCTTGGGCAGGCTTTACTCAGCCATGCAATGCTAGACAGCTGATGGTACAGAGTAGCTGCTTGCAAATGAATAGTTCATTTTATTTCACGATGAATAATTTCTTGCAGGCATAGAGAAACTTTCTCAGGAATGTATGTTTACTGTAAGTTGGGCTATAGCTCAAGTCCTGTTGTATTACTGGTCCCTCTGGGAGAGAATTTGCAGTGTAAGATGGAAGTGTTATGAAAATTAACTGGGTGTCATTGCAATTCCACAATATGATTAGATAAAAGAGCCAACAAACAAACAAATGAAACACCAAAACCCCCCAAACCCCAAACTGCCTGATTAATTATATCCCAGATCAACTTTTATATGTTTGTAAGGTACGTTAACAATACAGTTGTCTATCCTATTAAGTTGGCAATCACGGATGTCCAGTTAGGTGGACATTTGCAGAAAGATTTGATATTTTACTGTGAAGCTGCACATCTGTAAGCCAGAAGACTTCTCCGTAACTTTTGGCACAGTTGTTACATGAGCACATAGTGCTGTGTTTGAAGATGTCTCAGCAGACAGAAAACAAAGCGTGAGGAAAGAGGGAAATAAGGAAGAAGAGGGCATGGAAGGCTGACTACTGCAAGACAGTAATAGAGAAGATAGGTTGCCTTTCTGAAAAGGGAAAACAGCAGCCAGGACTGGGAAGTAATGGATAGAACTTTAAAAGCTCACATGGCAGCTCATGCTCCAGTGATTTTCTCCACAGCGATGCATTCTGAACATCTGAACAGCTGAAAGGCTAGATGGCAGTAAAGATGAGACAGTCCACTTCAGAGACATCTCAGCTGATTTTAGACATTGGATTCTGTACAGTTGAAAAGCCTTTTCTGCTACTGAGTTATTGTTAGCCCTGGCATCTGCAGTAGCTTTCAAAGGAAACTGCAGGTTGATGCTTATGCCCTGTGGCAAAATCCGACTTATTCCATCATAGTTTAGAGGTCTGATCTTTATACTCAGACTTCCTGTGATTCATTTTCATACTTTAATTTTAATGTGTATTGCAACTGCGATCCCAGTTATAATCAGGCTTACCCTATGTCTTTATTATGACTAGAAAATGTCTGTTGTGATTTCTTATCTTCAGGGCTTCTGGACTCCTGACTTTCCTGAGGACAAATAAATTTAGTATTTCTGCACAGGTCCATGTGAAAAGATATCAAAGCATAGTATAGGAGTAAAACAAAGTCCTAACTACACTGACTCCAGGCACCAGCAAGTGCAAATATGCCAAGCCCTGCTGCCAACTTTAAAATAGTTAAGTATCATTCAATCAGCTTCCCCCAAAGTAAATCCAGACCACTCAATTAAGCTAATCAACACACCAGACCAGAGCAACAAACATCTTGCTAAGGCTGAGAAGCAGTATGGCAGAAAGAACCAAGACTTGACACATAGACACATAAGCTTAGAATCCTTAGAAAAGCATATGTGGAGACTGTGATCTCAATAATGTTAATAATTCTATTTATTATTCTTTATGCATTTTATAGGAGCTTCCCTTATGATTCAGAAACTCCATTGTGTAAACCCCTATAGACAGACACAGGTAAATAAAAAATCATTCCTGTGTTGAAGACCAAATAGATTGGGTGGTGGACAGAAAACAAAAACCTAAATGATCATCATGGATGCACACGTCATTTAAACGTAAAAGTAGAGACACCAGAGACAATGCTGATTTCTATCACTGTGTTACTTTATATTGACTTGATGTTAATTTTTATGTAGATCACACACAGTGTTTTCAAACTCTCACCATTATACAGTTTACTTGGGCTTTAATTCTGAGTTTAATTCTGTATTATGTTTTGCTGATACAATCTGGTCACAACTGGGATGCTGAATTGCAAAACTAAGATGACTCTGAATTTTTAGGATATCCTTAAAACTTTTCCCATATCTATTGCATCATTTGGGTTTTGTTCCATCTGCTATTATTTTTAATTGTTTTGCACTATTGAGAGTCAGCTGCAGTAACAGAGCCTTTGATGCTGATAGGTGCTAAGCTCCTACTGATGTCAGCAGGAGATACATGGGATCATCTCAGGTTTCACCCTACAGCCTTCTTTGGGCTGACAAATATAGCCAAAGCCTGTGGGAGGAGGAAACCTTTGCTAACCTCTGCAGTCTCAAATATTACAGCAATGACAGTCTTTAGTACCCAACAGAGCTCATTTTTCTGAAGAAGATCAAAGTTAAAATTATGGTTTTGTTATAAGCTGCATGGAACTCAAATAAACTCCTTGGTAGCATGAAAACAAGCTGCTGCTACCAGCCTAAAATGTTAACAGAAATTATCTTTGTATCATCAATCATAGAGAATTCTTCTTCAAATCTAACATAAAATATGTATAAACATTACTTCCTACAGTTGTTCTCTAAAACATCTAAGACATTTTTTTCATCTTGCAGATCTCTTGGAGACAAAAGGAAATTTAATTAAACACAAAAGACAAACATAATCCTGTGTTTCATTTATTCATTAAAATAATAGTGTCATTTTGAGGAATAAATGCAGTAACTGACAAAATAAAGTATTCTCTCTTGTTTGGTATGACACTGAAATGTCTTGATTTCGCTTTTGGACATAGTTGTAATTTTATAATTTATTATATTTTTTAATTTTCTTCTTTGTAGTGAAAAATTTAAAAAAAAAAAAAAAAAGGTTATAACAACTAATAAAACCACCACCTCAACCCTGCCATTGAAGGTATTACTCTCTGGAGCCAATTTTTGATGGGGATGGCTGTGACCAAATATTTGGAACATGGAACATGCCCTAGGATGCTGTATAATGATGTTTAAGGTTCTTGAGTTTTGACTAGACATCATAATTTAAGCCTTGCTAAAAATATGTTCTGCTTCTTTCACAGGCATAGACTTCAAATATGCTCCATTCTTGATGATTTTCTGGTAACATAAACAGCCCTCAGACAAACATTTAAACTTTCTTTCAAAATATACTTAGTGATATATCTCCTGTTAAACTGTTTATTTTATAATAATAGGTTTTATAGAGATCATATTGGCTTGTTAAAGGTGAAAGCTTTCCCTTTTAGCATGTAAATAAAAAACTTTATATAGAAATATTTTAATAGAAGTAAGGATAAAGAAGGGGCTAATCACTTGTTCAGATCTCAGTAACTTGTTCTGTGCTAAGTTTTCCAAAATTTATCTCCTCTAGTTTTGGAAGTTCTAGGTGTTTGTTCCATCAAGAGAATCTTCTGAAAACTGAAATATCAGAACAGGAGGGAGTATTTCCCTAATTTCAGTCTCATCTATATTTTTTAAAATTCAGTTCTTTCACTCATCATTATAAGCCCCATGGTATCAATCTCTCCTTGATGTGACTGGAATTCACATATTTCTAAGCTGAAGTCCTGCCTTTTCAAAAGTATTCATGTAATCCTTCTTCATGTATCAGTTCCTACAGCTTCCAAGATCTTTTATTGCTTGTTATATGTAGATTGTATTAAAAAAAAAAAAAAAAAAAAAAAAAAAAAAGTGTTTTATTGTGGCAATCTTGTGGAAGTCAAGAAATATTCAAAAAATAGCAACACCAGATGCATGCATGAGTATGTCTTTCTTAGCTCTTTAAAGACTTTGTCTACACAAGTTGAATCAGCTATTTTTTTGTCCTCTACAGTACATTGAAAATTTATTGTCCACCATCACCCCTGCCTGCTTTGTCATTGCTGGGTTTTAGAGTATCCCCCACAGTCACTAATTGCAGAAAGGCAGCTGGATAGAAATGAAAACATGTAAAACAGCTACAACTTCCCTTCTGTTATTGAGTGTGAAGGGCACTACCAGAGCTGAAATCATAATACCACTCTGGGACTGTGTGTGAGTGGAGTACCAGGAGAGGCATTACTTGAGTGCATTTCCATAGCTGTTTCCATCCAGCGTCTGAATAAGTCCTAACTACAATTATTCTGCCTCTCCCAAGATATGTGCGGGCACATAACAGCGGATACACCAACTGTTATTTCTCTGAATGTCACCTTTTTACTACTGCCATGGTACAGCGATGGCTGGCAGCACAGCAAAACAAAAATTGCACTCTGTGCTGGTTGGGGTGACTTGGCCTGTTATGCACTGCAAACTGTAATTGAAAATAAGTATCTCTCATCCTGAATTTCACTTTATCTGCCACCCAGCATTGAATAAGTGATGCTTCTCTTCAATCTCAAGTGGCTGCTTGCAAGAGACTGTATTTATGACTAAGGATCACCAATGTAAAAAAACTCCAAACATTATTAGCTTGGATCTATTGCACTTATGTCAGAATTAGTCATCAAAAAACCATGCAGGCAGAAATGGAGATACAGAATCATGTATCCAGAGAACCGCTCTGTATTTGAGTATCTATGTGTTTGACAAGGTGACATAGAATATGGTATTTAGCTACAAACAGAAATCAAATTGGACAGTCTACTTGTGTTTCTTGCTCTAAAGAAAAACACTGAGGCGTAGCCTTGTTTCCAGTACAGAAGTGTTAATTTTAGGTTGAGGTATCTTTAAAAAAGCAACACGAAACCATTAGTAGTACACAGTGAAGGGTTGTAGCTTCATCAACAGGAGACAATGCCAAGAAACTATGAGAAGCACAGATCAAACATAGGAAGGGAAATTATAGCAGATAAAGGAAACATTAAAAATATTTTCAAAATAGGTCATAGATATTGAACTTAGGAAAACTGCAGTTGCTGAATAATAGAATGAACCTATTTAAAACCCAGCAATTAGAGTTGGTTAACCACACCTTTCACTTGCCAACATTGTAATAACTTCATTAATGGAGCAGTGACAAAGGCAGATTAGTTTCTGGTTTTGACAATATATTGGTCTTAAAACCTCAATTTTGGTCACCCAGAAACAAGTTATATATTTATCATGAATTTGCTGAACAGATTTGGGTGAAACATTTTGGTACAGCATAACTGGATAATGAAAGGGACACCTTTCTTCAAACATGCTCAGTAGCAAGGGTACCCTTCCCTGGGACACTGAACACCACTTTAGTTCTTGATGTACTGTCACTGAACTGCTTGTGAACTCTGATTACCTGTTCATGAGAGTTACTTTTGAGAAGCAAAAGCTCTGAATCTAGAGCTTTAACTTGTCTGGCTTTGATAGTAATGCATCAATGAAGAGATTGCAGAACAGTATGAGAGAAATACACTCTTCAGAGTAACATTTAAGCTCAGATCATCTGACTTTTCCTTGTAATGTGGCTGGGTCAGAATAATGGAGAGAACTGAGCCCAAGTTTCTGTGCTATAATGAAGATGAGCTGTTAGAAAACAGGTAAAAACATCAATTCCTTGTGCCTCCTGTCTGGTGAGTATGCAGAGGAAAAGTGTATACCTTGGATTTGTTCATACTATTGTACATTGAAATGAAACATGTTGACCTGATTAAGCCAGTATCTAATTCATTCTCAAATAATTTTTCTTCAATTTTTGCCATTTATCTAGTGAGTCAAAAATATCTTTTTGTTCTTCTTTAGTAATGACTATTCCATCTGGATCAGATCCAGCCTAACATCATTTGTTTGGCAATTAGTACAAAAATTTTAATAAAAGTAATTGATCTCATCAAGATTTTAGTGTATCTGTGAAAGCAGCATTTTAAATGTACTGAATTGTTCTCCAAAACAATGACATTTCCTTTTTGTCAGAAGCCAGAGATCCTAGTTAAGCAATTATTAACCCAAAGAAGGGAAGGGAAGGGAAGGGAAGGGAAGGGAAGGGAAGGGAAGGGAAGGGAAGGGAAGGGAAGGGAAGGGAAGGGAAGGGAAGGGAAGGGAAGGGAAGGGAAAAGAGAATATAATCCCAATCCAGAGAGCCTGAATTTTATTCAACTGAACAGGTTCTAAGCCTTCAATTTAAGCTTGCATATAAATGTTTGGTAAACACTCTTTAAGAACTAATTTTCATTCGCCATTGTATTTATGACTTACATAGTAAAATCTTACTAGGATTTCTTATCTTTTCAAACTTCATTCTAAACCATAGAATTTGATTTTTTTCCCTGCAGAAGGACTATTTCCCTCTTCATAGGAAGTCCCTAATTTAGTACAGAAAGTGCCTGCAAAGGTACCTCTTGTGAACATAGCTAAGTGGAACAGGTTCACTCCTGTGTACTGCACAGATTCTTTGCCTGTGTTCACTGATACCAATTTATTCCTGTATTGAGCTAAAGAACTCAGAGACCTTATGTTGAAGAATCTGTATAGAAATATAACAGGAGGAAAAGAACATACACACAAGGAACAAATGCTCATATTCCCATCAGTACATGAAACTTAATCCAAGAGAACTGTTAGCTATAATCCCCTCCATTGCTTTGATCTAACTCCCTGCAGGACCCCATGAGCCAGCACTGAGAATGTGGCTGGAATGAATAGCTGGTGTCTGGGACAGAGGGCAGGTGGTAGTAAAGGACTTCTCTTCTTGGAAACAGCACATATTTATGCTAAACATTAACTACTGGTAACATTAACGACATTAACTACTGACATTAACTACAGTGACAACAAGCCTATTAAGCAAATGGACACAACTAGCCTATAAATCCTTTTGGAGCTGACCTGATCATTCCTGTGTACAGCACAGATTCTTTGCTTGTGTCCACTAAAAACCTTACAGGATAACTGGAGGAAGAAGCAGAATAAAAGTTTGATGCTATGAGTCATTTAGAGGAAAAAAAAATTGTAGTACTTTATAGTGATATTAAAACTGCAAGTGACAATAACAAGGAATTCTAACTGTGGCTAATGCTTTTCAAAGCTTTTTCTGCTCCGACAAAAGACACTATGATACCAGGTTATCATGTAATATTGAAACTTCTGAAAATATTAGTAGAAACTGTAATTGAAGAGTTCTTTGCTTTACTAAAGGAGTAAAAGGGAGAAATATTTGTAAAGACTTTTGCTTTTTAATTTCTTTCTTTAAAATATCTTTTCCTGACAAGCACAACAGAAGGTTGCCTGCATTGCTTTGGGCAACCCTCTGAATAAACAAGGTCTAGGTTGACCACTTTGTGAAATATGAAAAAAAGAATCCTTAAGAAAATATGAAAAATAATACTATCCCTTCCCCTTCCCTCCCCTTCCCTTCCTCTTCCCCCTTTCCTTATCTCAGAAATAAAATGCTCTTATTTTTCACAGCAAAATTTCACCTGAGAAACTCAAATGCAGAGGCACAAAGATATTGTATAGATGAAGCTTTCGATATGGCAGAACTAATTTGATAGGATATTTTCTTTTTTCTTAAATTCCACAGGTATCTAATCATTGACTCTGCAAGCACACAAACACTTAAGTTTGCATAGCAAATACTGTAACTGTCCTTAGTGAGATATGGTTGCCTATAGAGTTAGTTACATAAGCAACCATATAAGGGAGGCATCTTAGGGGAATCCATTAGCAGTGTCTATGGTGGCAAATAAGATCACTTGGTTGTGTCCACACAGGGCAGTGGAACCCTATTGAGACATCCCCAGGTCAGCACCCAATCATTCAGAAGACTGTTTTATTCTGAGTCAGTGTTACTGAACTATAATGAAAATGCCCTACAGTGTACAAGCTATGTTCACTTTAACTCTTCCCTATCTTGACAGCTTTAATTATTTAGGTTAAATTTAATTTACGATGAGAGAAAATAATCCCTTTGAAATCAGTAACTATTTTGAGCATGTTCTTTAGACATGCATTTACCCTTCTTATCAAAACACTTCTGTCAGAGATGACTATACCCTGTCCTACTTGTTTGTCACATAAACCTTACTTACATAAATTCAGTTTTATGTTACTTGAGAAGTAGAAAGGCTGAAAATAATACAAGGAAATATATGGTGAAAAAAATCCTCTAATGGGAAGATAATAAAGCCAATACAGTGATATTTCCATAATCAAAACCAAATGACAAGATTTCCTGTGAGATCAATAAATTGACAATGCGATTTTTGCAAACCTATTCTGCAACTTTTTTTACTCAGCACCAGATATGTTAAAATACACATTGAAGCTTCACTTGTTTATCCCAGAACTACAGCATATTCAAACAAATATTCTTCTGTATTTTCTTCTAAATATTAATTACATTTTAGTTAGTTCCAATACGAAACCAACACAACAATAATCAACTAAGGAAAAAGAATTTTACTCCAGCAGCATACAAAACCATATACTGTGTGAAAGTATTATTAGAAATACCTTGTCTGGTAAGAAAAAAAAAAATAATTACAGCAACAATAAGGCAATGGCAATGAAAAGCAGGGGCTCTCTTGCTTTAAAGACATACTGTGGATTGACTCCTGAAAGCCCAAGTTAATATTTACTAACTCTAAGCACAGTCTGTAGCTTCAGATTTCTTTTCTTTTAGTGGGGCCACTGCTCCTGTTGTTTGAAGACAGAGCAAAGCTGTGAATAATGCCTAAGAGCAAAACTAAACCAGAAGTAAATGACTTTTTTAATGTGAGACCTTCAACCTCAATTCCAGCTCCCCAGAGGCCGTCTTTGACTCCTTATCACATCACGCTCTCACAAGTGTCAACTGGGGATAAAGATTCTTCCACAAAGAAACCGATGAAGAAACGAAA
Organism: Zosterops lateralis; assembly: GCF_965231275.1. Lineage (NCBI taxonomy): Eukaryota > Metazoa > Chordata > Aves > Passeriformes > Zosteropidae > Zosterops > Zosterops lateralis. Next base: position 37,537,321 of record NC_139764.1, on the reverse strand, counting down.
CGACCGCAGAGAAAGGTGAGCTTACAAGTCTCTCTTGACATTGATGAAGGGAACTTAGGGCAATGTCATTTAGAACAGGCAATTTAAATAAATGTGCTGTAGGAGGTTTAATAGTGACTCCAGGTAGTAAGGGTAAGCTACACAGCTGTTAATCCAGTCAGGGAAGGCTACTGCTAAGCTAAAATAGTGCTAAAAAAGCATTAATTTTGCATATTATGCGACATTCGGTGGACTGTTTGAAATGAACTTGTTAGTGTTACTGGACCCGTCTGATGACTTCTTATCACCTAGTTAAAAAAAAAAAAAATTAGAAAAGAGCCATTTTACATAGATAAATTGCTCTTCCTCTCCATACCATAAAGGGGTCTGGGGACAAAGGAAAAAAAATCAGACTTTTTACTGTCTTAGTGACTTATGCAAGAGCTACAGTTGTAAGGGTTGCCAGAATTTAAGAAGGAATGTCCCAATGAAGGAATGAAATTAGCCTCTTCCCTGATAGAGGCTGAATTTTTATTGACATTTGATTCCTTTTCTGGAGGAAGATTTCCACTTTTTTAATATGTATTTTGGTTAAATTGAAACTTGTTTGTTTCACATCCATTCTGCTATTGCACAATGACCTAAAGGTTTTGCATGACTTTACAACATATAGAGATATTTTTTAAGTAAAAGGTTTATATTTAATACAGCACTACTTTCCCCCATCCTCATATTCTCTCAAAAGTTAGAACTTTCATATCTAAATTTGAAATGTTTAAACTTATGTACATTGATACAGCATATATTTTATTTATTTAAGTTTAAATCTTCATATCTATGCTGTTGATTGCATGTTTAGGTGCTGACATGAGGTGCTTTTGCCCTTGGACCATGAAATAGCCAACAAGGCATTTGAGATGAGTTTATTTAATGACTACTATACAGAGTACAGAAAAATTTAAAAAAATGCTAGGTATATGATGTCCTATTAGGGCTGTGGTTAGATATTTCCTTGTTCCCCTTCAGTTATGGAAGATAATTTAATGGATGCAGCTTTCACACCTTATCAAGATTTATAGTAGATCTCAGCCTAATACAAACATGTCCATGCACACCACTCTTTTATCAAAGCAAAAACTCCATACAAATAAAATGCACACCATAAAACTGTAAGTGCAACTGTTAAACTAAATTTTTGTATTCTAAAAGTGTGTAATAGTCTTACATAAATTATCTTTTTCATTGAAAGCTAGTTTTCTCCTACTAATTTAAATGTAATGTTAGTATTTACAGTCACTGAACTTTACTTACTAGAATACAATAGGAAACTCTTACCTGAATCAATGTTTATAATTATGTATTTATCAATTACTCCGTTAAATAGTTCACATTTCATTATTTACTACTTCCATTAAATTCATCTAGACTATTGTGATAAGGGAAGGACATCACAAGTATGCAATATTTATCCCAGAGCCTTACCTAGTAACAATCTGTGAAGTGATTGTGTGTGAATTAAGACAGACTCTGCTCTTATTAGTTGTAAACAAAGCCTACTTTTCACATCTCCTTCTTCTCAATAAAAGGTCTTATGTCCTTAGTATGGATATTAACAACTTATAAGGATTGTTAATACATACTAAAAAACCCTTAATGAAAAAAATATACTGCTTTAAATTGGAAAGGCAACACCTCTCTTTTCCATATTCTTGCATGCAGTACAAAATACCTATTGAAAGATGATAACTCATGTGGTTTGATATTAAGTCTGTCAGCAAAATAAAATATCAAACTATATTTTCCCATTTAAAAAAACCCCAAACTTGGAATACTTGATTTGTTCCTCACAAAACAAAGATCCACAGATCCACTACTGTAGAGAGGCCTTTTCTGTTTGTAACAAATTATCTCTGTACAGATTTTTTTTTAGTTCAGGAACTCCTACATAGTCCAAGATAACATTAAATATAGCATAGCATATGGAAAGTGATTATGCTGTTATTATGCATTTGTCCTCATATTTATTGGTTTGATATGATATATTATATTTGAAGCAAGATCAATACAAAAGATCCTTCTTATCCTTTCTAGTACCTTGATATTATTATTTTGGAATTACTTTTCTTTCCTAATCTATCCTGTAGAAGTAAAGTCCACAAAGGCTTTCACTCATCTGGGTGTGTATAAAAGCTGAAGTCCACTTTTAACAAGACAAAATGGATCCTAGAATAAAATATTTGTCTTACAGAATAAACTAAAGTTTATTCTGGAAATAATTATTCTGGTTCTTCAGGAAATAATATATTTGACACAATGTTAATTCTAGAGATAAATTAGATTTCTAATGCAAATATAAAAGGTTTTAAAGAAATTACTACTGTCTTTTAAATTGGGCTTATATTTAAAGTCATGATGTCAGGAAAAATGCAGAAGGTGGAAGAAACATTGCTGTAAGAACAGTCATCAAAAAAAAAAGGTACTCCCATATGTCATTATAAAGCTAGCAGCTGTGTTGATGAAACCACAATTCCTTTTGGTGACATCCATACGGAATGCAGAGCTTTGACATTAGCCTTCAGTAAAAGCTGTGGTCTGATCTTTTGCATTAGGCAGTTGTCAATTCTATTTGATATTTTATTCCAAAATAAAAATGCTTTGGAGCATATATCCACAAGAAATTCAGAGTTACATTTGGTGTGAAATATGTTGTGGTGGGCTTGTTCCTGATGTAAAGAAAATTGTCTGAGTCACAAAAATCACAAGACATTCAAGTTAGAAAGGACAAGAGCAGGTTTCTCATCCTTCCTTCTGCTCAAAGCAGGATCAGCTATGAGATCAGATCAGGCTGCTCAGATCTTTGTTCAGTTAGATCTTAAAAACCTCCAATAATGGAGACTACTGAGTACCTGTGGACAATCTGCTCCAGTGCTTGCCTGCCCCAAGGACGGCTTCATACAGAAGTTTACATCAGCAATTACCTGTCTCATATTTTCACAAACTGACTTGGCATTTTCTACTAATTAACTATAGAGAATGTTCTTTTACTGATGTTCTACTCTCTTTGGGGTTTTGTTTTTAAGTGCAAAGTCATGACATCTTTAGGTGTACATTGAGAAAATAGTTCTGCATCCTTTATACCTCTCCTAGATCTCTTGATTTCTTAATCCTTTAAAGAACTCCACTTCATGATTCTCTAAGTCTGGAAATGGCTCTTTTGGCTGGTTACAAGACGAGGAATTTGAAATTCTGAAGGTACCGACTGCACAGGGAATTTCACTGAATCTAAACCACACAAGTTTTCAGAACTCAGTAGCCCAGCCATTGTCATTGACAGACAGGAACAGCATATCCTTTTCCCACAATGTGAGTAAGGAAATGCTATTGCTGGCTGGCCATGAAGATAACATAGGCCTTATGATACAGCCAATTCTTAAAATCA